>NW_028145047.1:2400000-3000000 GCF_050947745.1 Amphichorda felina
CCTCGCAATCCCCTCAGGACCTTACGCGCCTAGTGGAACAAATTTCTGGGAGTCTTGAGTATAAGACGGAGTACGAAAAACTTCAGGCATTGGCGGAACAAGCCGCGGAGAACCAAAACTTCCAACTGCACCGACGTCGCGGGATCAACTCGGAGATCAAGCAGTATCGCGAGCAGAAGAAGGAAGCTGACAACTTCCAGAAGAAGACCGAGGATAAAGATGCTGCTATCGTCACGCAGACCTTGTGGAAGCTCTACCACTTTCAGAAGGCCATGGATGAGTCAAAGGCGGCTATCCAGAATCACCAGGAGGATCTGAAGGATATGAAACGAAACGTCGAAATCTTTGAAAAGCGCCTGGATGTAGCCCGGAAAGACCAGAGTGCCGCATCCAGACAAGTCTCTCAAGTTGAAAAGGGTATCAAGGCAAAGGAAAGGAGCATCGAGGACAAAGAGAATTCGATCATTCCCTTCGATGAGAAAATTAACCAGACATCCCGACATATGGAGCAAATGCAGTCTCAAGTTGAGAGAATCACTCGAGAACGAGATGAGCAAGCGGCCATAGTAGAGAAAGTCAACAAGGATATCGAAAGCGTTGGCAAAGCTGAGAAGCTCTTTGAGAAAGACATCAAAGAACAAATGAGGAAGCAAGGTAGAGAGATCAGCGACGCTGATCGAAAGGAGTACAACACGCTTCGTGCCCAGGTCATGGCCCAGTCTGCCTCTAATCAAGCTGGGCTGGAGCATCTTGAGCGATCAAGGAAGGCTGACGGGGTTACTGTCAACAACCTGAAGGGCAAAGTTGAAGGGATCGCGGCAGCAATCGAGAGGAGCGAGAACGAGCTGGCTACAATCAGCGAGAGAAAGGGGTCAGCTCAATCTGTTGCATCCGAGCTATCTGTCAACATTGCCTCGAAGAAGAAGGAGTTCAACCGCCTGCAGTCAGAACGAGTAGAAGCCAACCAAAAAAGAACGGAGCTGGAAGAAAAACTTGAAGACGTCGCCCGCAAGCTACGCGAGGCAGACGATGGGCGACGCCAGAGCGATAGGGAGACAAAGATGAAGGAGACGATCACTTCGTTGAAGCGAATCTTCCCTGGAATTCATGGCCGGGTAGGTGATCTTTGCAAACCTAAACAGAAGAAGTACGAAGAGGCTGTTCTCGTGGCTTTAGGGAGGAACTTTGATGCGGTCGTGGTAGACACAGAAAAGGCCGGCAGCGACTGCATTGCATATCTGAGAGAGCAACGCTTCCCGACAATGACCTTCATTCCGCTCGACAACATCAAAGTTCCTGCTGTCAATACAGCCATCAAGAGCTTTAATGGAGCTAGATTGACCATTGACACCATCAACTTCGACTCTTCCGTGGAGCGCGCGATTGCATATGCCTGCGGGAACTCCGTTGTGTGCGACACACTCGATATAGCAAAACACATCTGCTATCACAAGAAAACTCCAGTTGAGGCTGTTACCCTCGATGGATTCGTCATTCACGAGAGCGGCACCATGACCGGCGGTCGCGGGCCTGAGTCAAAGAACGGCAAACGACGATTTGAGGAAGCCGACGTCCAAAATCTTCAGCGCATAGCCAACAAGTTGACAGAAGATATTTCACGTCTTCCAAGGGCTGACAGACGCGGAGCATTGGAAGAGAGCCTCCAGACCGACCTCGGCGGGCTTGAACGGCAGCTAGTTGCTATCAAGGACGAACTAGCGGCATTGAACAAGAACCATGCCAGCAAGAAACGTGAATTGGACAGTAAGAAAAAAGAGCTCAAGGAGCTTCGACCTAAATACGAGCAAAAGGCCTCCGAGTTAGAGAAGGTTGTCCAGAATGTTGAAAAGTATAGGGACGCGATCGCTCGGGTAGAGGATAAAGTCTTTGCCAACTTCTGCTCCCGGTTGGGCTATAGCGACATACGGGCGTATGAGGCATCCCAAGGCAAATTTGAGCAGGAGGTGTCAGAAAAGCGGAGCCAATACTCGGTTCAGAGGCAAAGGCTCGAAAGCAGGCTGAACTGGGAGACAACACGCCACAAAGAGACGGAGGCCCGGATCAAGAAGGCCCAAGACAGCATCCGAAACCTTAGCCGCGACACCAAGTCCTTCCACTCGCAGAAGAAAGAAATTGAGGATGAGCTTCGTCAGGAACAGGCGGAGCTTGAAGCGCTCCACGAAACCCTGGAAGAGTACAAGGAAGTGCTGACTGATCGAACTCAAAAGGTAAATGAGGCCAAGGCCGAATTGCAGAAGCGGACCAGGGGCATCGAGAGCCGCCTCAAAGAAATCACCCAGCTTGAGTCCGTTGTACAGAAGAACAGTTCGAGCAAATCAGCACTGCTACGAAGATGTCGGCTAGAGCAGATCCAGGTTCCTCTGGTGGGGGGTAGCCTTGATAATCTACCAGTGGAAGATGACCTATTGCGTCAGGACGCTGACGCCATGGATGTTGACGATGAAGAGGATGAAGAAATGGTGGACATTGCATTGGACGACCATGGGATCGAGATTGACTTTTCCCGCCTTGATGATGAGCTCAAGGAGGTAAGTCTAATGATTAGGCTCTTCGAGGACCTATCAGCTGACATAGCACAGTCGAATGGGTCCGAGGTTGAAGACAGTCTTACGGAGAAGATCACAGCACTAACGATGGAACTTGAAAAGCTAAACCCCAACATGAGGGCCATGGAACGCTTGGAGAGTGTCGAGGCAAGACTCAAGCAGACAGACCAAGAGTACGAAGACTCAAAGGCAGCAGCCTATGCCGCTAAGGAAGCATTCAAGGAGGTAAAGGAAAAGCGGTATGAACTTTTCAACAAGGCCTTCACGCATATCCAAGAGCAGATCACCCACGTCTACAAGGACCTAACCAGGTCTGAAGCATATCCGTTAGGCGGCCAGGCTTATCTGGACATCGAGGAAGATACAGACATGCCATATCTATCTGGCATCAAGTATCATGCAATGCCACCGCTGAAACGATTCAGAGATATGGAGCATTTGTCTGGGGGCGAGAAAACAATGGCAGCGCTGGCATTACTCTTTGCTATCCACAGCTACCAGCCTAGTCCCTTCTTTGTGCTCGACGAGGTCGATGCTGCATTGGACAATGCCAATGTTGATAAGATCAAGAAGTATATTCGGGAGCACGCTGGGCCAGGGATGCAGTTTGTCGTCATCAGTTTGAAGACAGGCCTATTCCAGGACAGTGAAAGCTTGGTTGGAGTTTACCGAGACCAAGAAGTCAATAGCTCGAAGACGCTCACATTGGATGTAAGTCGGCCCATCTCACCCTGCATCATGCCACCTACGAATAAAATGGCCTGGTACTAATGACAATGCAGCTGAGGAAATATGCTTGATGCTGTCTTCCATCCTTTTTTTTTGGGGGGGGGGGGGACTTATCGTCTTCCTTTCCGGTGAAATTCTTTTAGCGGTTGTAGTCGACCACGAGGATTTGGCGCATGACTGAATGGAGGACTTGTCGAACAATGACCCAGCATGGATAAAGATTTTTTTTTTGAACTCTGGGTACGGAGTAGGATTGGTCCAATTCAACTTGGCGAGGTTCACTGTACACTGTTGTTGTTGTGGTTGTTATTGTAGTTGCAGTTGTGCATAGCTCCTATGGCACAGCCACTGATTATCTACTTTTAGTCCATCGTGTATCTTAAGCCTAACAGCGTCAGGTTAGCCTCATGGCACGTGTCTACATTAAGGATGGTGTCTGAGTTGAGGCGGCCTAGTTACAATATAGTACCTCTAACTAGGGGAATGAAGAAAACACACTAAGTGTTATTCTACCAAATTAACAGAAAAGTGGTCAAGTTCGTGCTACGTCGTTGTCTAAGGTAGGTTGACACTGGAGATGTGTTTAGCGGGACCCACTTCTGGCATTCTTCTGGACGCCGTCGTGTTTGGATGCTCACGTCATCAAAGTTTATCTGATGCGAGAACAATAAATAAACTAGCCAGCAGCCCCAAAGGTGAGCACCGACAAAAATCTCAACTCTAGGTAGCCAAGCACGGCGAGAAGTTGATCAAGAAAAGACGGAGAAATTGCCCTCAGTGTGCAGCATGTTTTACTGCGTGCTGCTTCAGTACCGGTCATCGTCCGCGAACTAAGGATGTCCTGTAGCCTATCTAAGCACAAAGGGCCTATGATGATAGCTTCTGAACTTCCTTCCTATTCATTCACACGAACAATGCGCCTACCTTGCTTCCCTTGAACATCGACAGTCGCCTTGGCCACACCTTAGTGCCACTAGTCTTGAAAAGAAATACTGTTGGTTGTGGCCTGACCTCGTCAAGAGCTCGCTCCAGAGCTTGCGCACGTGAGAGTCGCGAGTCGCGAGTCGCAGCTGTTCAACTTTTCCTTAAACTCGAGCATCGACGTTCGCACCCGACCACGAACCCAGAATCCCCCGATTGAATATTTTGAGGCTCCAGGGCCTCCGAAGACGCCATGGATCTCGCTGTGACTTTGGTCAAATCGGTTATGCGCGCCTTCTACCAGACACGCGAGATTCTCGTCGTAGACGCTCTGATTCTTCACGAAGCGTACGTCTGCAATTGCTTCTGGATACCACATGCCCCGCGCTCACGTATTCTAGCCTCCGCGACGATGACCTTGCATATCTGATGGCCATCAACACGAAGGATCTCCATAAAATATGTGGCAAGCTACGAGAGGACCGATTCCTGACCGTGTGCGTCACCCCTGGCGAAGCACCACGAATAGACTCTTTCTGACTTGCGAGCTAGGCATACGAGACCCGAGTATCGTGAAGGCAACCCGCGACCGAGTAATCGAACGTGGTACTACATCAACTACAGGCACACCATTGACGCGATCAAATGGCGAGTGTACACCATCGACAAAGAGGTGCAGGGCACCACGGTCCAGACCGATGAAAAGAAGGAATATTTCTGCCCTCACTGCAAAGCTGAGTGGACCGCTATGGAGGTTCTCGATAACTCTAGCGAGCAGGGCTTCCTATGTCACCGGTGCAATCACCCTTTGACGTTTGAGGCCGACCGCAATCCCACGGGGCACGAGCAGTCAACACGTCTTAACGATCAGTTCAAGTTTATTACCGAACTTTTACCTAAGATCGATGCGGTTCACATCCCCGAGTGCGATTTTGACAGAGCTCTAGCCAAGGCCCGGCCAGTGGTTCGCGATGCCACACACCAGCGGGCCGAAACGATAGCGGTCGACACCGGGGTAAACCGGCCCATGGCGGTCAAGGGCTTGACCAATACAGGACCGCAGTCAATTGCAGTCAACATATCGACATCCGACGGACCCTCTGAGGCAGAAAAGGAAGCCGAACGTGCTCGTAGGGAGCAGATAGCGAAGCAGAACGCTCTTCCGTCATGGATGTCTAACAGCACCGTCACTGGAGAGTCATTTTCTGGAAATGTCCCAGGCGTAGCCACAGCTGCGGCCAAGAAGAAGGAAGAAGATATTAAGGAGGCCAAACCTAAGGGAGTAGACGTCAACGCCAGCACAAAAATTGACGATATTTTCGAGAGGCTCAAGGCTGAGCAGGCTGCTGAGCGCGCCAGGGAAGCCATGGGAGATGATGAGTCTGGGTCTGAGGAGGAGGAAGACGAATTCGAAGACGTTCCCCCAACAGGAACCGGCTCGGGACGAGATACAACAAGCACACCAAATATAAAGCGGAATCCCTCCGGTGATATATTCCGAGATGGAGACAGCTCGGACGAGAGACAAGCCAAGAGAGTCAAGATTGAGCCCGGCATCAAAACTGAGCCAGACGTTAAAGAACCTGCCAAGGATTCTGGGAATGCTAGTGAAGAGGACGACGACGATGAGGAGCTCGAATTTGAGGACGTCTAAAATTTGAAGCTTCCATGTATTGTAAGCTCTAATGCGCTATTGCCATGAAGCATTCGGCATAAGAGATATGCTAGCTCGTATCACCACAACAGACTTATTTGGTCATTTTAAGTGCTATTGACGCTTAACTGAGCGGGTGGCGTCGTGTGTAAAAGCGGCGCGTTAGTTAGACCTTATAGGAGCGTCCTCATCGTCTAGGAATGACTAGTCGTACCTACCTAATACTACTTAGTAGTACTGTACCTAGGTAGAAATAGTATGTTGTCTTGTATTCAAATTCGCGGGGGAAGCCACGTGCCCGCTAAAATCGTGAGTAGGGGATTCGCCAGTAGATATGATACCAAAGTGCAATAAACTACTACCTAGGTACTTTTGACGTCAACATCAACCTCGCCAACCGAAACAACCAAATTGAACAATACTGAGGCCTTGCCATTTGGACGTCTGCATCGGAGCTGTTTCATACCGCGAGCGCCATGCCCGGCCCCGGTCTTGAATCGATTGACTATCCAGGCCGCGGGTCACTACTACATCATCATGCCCCTTCACCTATCCTATCTGAGCCTCAGCTGAGAGATAAAGGCGCAACATCATGAGCCTCAATTTCCCATCCATTTACCTCCTGGAAACCAACATTCGGCCAGAGGAGCGACGCTCTTTGGAAGAGAGTATTCCCTCGCTGACCGGTGACGCCCACAAGGCAAAGGTCCTGCTGGGGAGAATTACGCGCCGTGAACGCGCCCTCTTCGAGCTTAGGCGGCTAAAGATCAAGACGGTGGACGTCCTAGAGCCCTCGGAGTTGACCTACGATGAGGATGAGCCGCCTTCAAAACGCCTAAGGACTTCTAAGTCGAACCCCGGCGGTGGTGGTGGCGCTCTTGACACGGGGCGGCAACATTGCTCATCGGGTACCGTTAAGGTAGTGAGGCTATCATGGCTGACCGACTCCCTCAAGCAAAGGACCGTCCTTCCAACAAAGGGTTATCTTCTCTATGAGGGCCAAAAGCTACGTGTTGCGGATCAGCCAAGTACCCAAAGACATGTGTTAGTTGACGAGGCCCCCACCAACAGCCCTACCGACAGCATATGGAGGCAGGCAGCCGAGGACACTGCCGAGCGCCTAAAGTCGAAGTCGTCAAAATTATCAGTCTCTCCGCATAGCCACCACGCCCAGTCTCGACCTTCGCCAGTGAAACGGCCTGCTCTCTTACACGAAACAACTTCCGATCACAATGCCTCCCTCCCCCCGGTACCGGACTTCCTACAAACCACCTACTCTTGTCAACGCCCCACGCCTATTAATACGCCAAACGCTACCTTCATCAACGAGCTTAGGGAGATCCGCACATTGCGCCTTCTTGAAGGCGACCAGATTGCTGTCAGAGCATACTCCACGTCAATAGCGGCGCTTGCGGCCTATCCCTATCACCTACAACGCTCGTCTGGTCAGTTTCCAGTGCATCGAAGCTTGGACCATATGTGAACTAACATTAATCTACAGAGGTGTTCAGGCTCCCTGGGTGCGGCACGAAGATCGCACAACTTTATCAGCAGTGGAAGGACACAGGGCAAGTAACCGAGGCAGTTGAGGCGACAGCCGACTCGAGATTGTCCATTCTGAAGTTGTTCTACCGCATATGGGGAGTGGGAGATAAGACCGCCCGCGAATTCTATAACAAAGGTAGGCAGTGCTGTAGCGCGAGGTATCATTGGGGCATAAAATTAAACTAAAAAACGCTGCAAACAGGATGGAGGGACCTAGATGATCTCGTTGAGTATGACTGGGGTTCCCTTAGCCGTGTGCAACAGATTGGCGTCAAGTTCTACGACGAATTCCAACTGAAGATCCCGCGAGCAGAGGTCGAGCAAATCGGTGCTATCATCCTTTCCCAGGCTCGCAAGGTGGACGTTGGCTTCCAGATGACCATTGCAGGTGGTTATAGGCGTGGAAAGGCACAGAGTGGTGATGTCGACGTGGTTCTAAGCCACCCAGACGAACATCTGACGCTGCGGCTCATTGAAAAGATTGTCATGAGCCTCGAAAAGAGCCAGCACATAACACACACACTGACACTTTCGACCCGAAACAGCGATCGAGGCCAGGCGCCACTGGCCTGGAGAGGTGAGGGGCCGGAGGGCTCTGGATTTGACACACTGGACAAAGCCCTGGTCGTCTGGCAAGATCCATCCAAGGAGGACGCACCGCACCGGAGAGTCGATATCATTGTCAGTCCGTGGAAGACGGTGGGGTGCGCGGTGCTAGGCTGGAGCGGAGGGAATACGTTTCAGCGAGACCTCCGGAGATACTGTAAGAAGGAGAAGGGGCTCAAGTTTGATAGCAGCGGCGTGCGGAGCAGAACGGACGGCAGCTGGGTGGATCTTGAGGACGGCGCATCGGCCGGTCCAGCGCCGGACATGGAGACGGCAGAGAAGAGGGTCTTTGAAGGGCTGGGGCTGACTTGGAGACCCCCAGAAGAGCGGTGTACGGGTTAAAGATCGAGACATGAAAGGATGATAAGGACGAATCTCATTGCGGGCTTACAAGGATAGGATGTAGATGCGGACTTTGTCCAGGTATCTGCCTTTGATGGAGATGCAAGTCCGAGATGCAAGCCGCACTGGTCTCTCTTGTGGATGCATTGTACTCCGTACGGAGTACCGAATTCGTACCAAGGGCTTTTTTGTGGGCTATCGCTGTTGTGGTTCCCCGACGGTCCGAGGGTGGTCTGGGATGATTGGACAGTTCGTAACCAGAATGTTGCAGCATATCTCCGCTCCGGTGCAATCATTCCACCGGGCCCGAGTCAATTCGGTGGTGCGTCTATTCATACTTCGTAGTACGAGTAGTACAATGCTATGCGGAGGCCTGAGTGTATGTAGTAGCATATTTCAGTGCTCTGGACAAGAACTCAGACAAGGAATCAACCATACACCCATGGGCAGCTTATTAGAGATATTACGTAGGTACTAGGGCTGTACTATGAACGAACAACGGGGAGGTTCCGGGGCCTTGGGGGGAGCAGGCTTGGCGGGTACAGAGATGCTAGCTACTAGCTTACTACAGAGTAGTACTATGTACATGATACTAGTACGGATACTCCTACGTACTCGTACGGACTCGTAGGCAATACTGCAAGGGGTGGCGGATCGAACGAGTGGAGTTTACGCGTTGCGGACAAGGCTAGCAGGCCCCGAACCCTGGTGGCTCACTGACTGGCTGGAAGAATCCCGCAATTGAACCTCTGGACACCGAGTTTGGGTGCCTGTTGAATGCAACGCCGAGGACAAATATCTGCTCGTACAGTGGGACCGGAGCACCTATAAATGCCAAGTAGCCGAAGCACAAAGCAGCTCATCTCACTCTCCATCGTCATTCCTCTCCCACGTCCCCGTTCATCCCATCTCCAACATCAAAGATCAGTCGCCACCAATTCAAACCCAGTCAATCATTATCTGCCCAATATGCCCCTTACTCTCGAACTTCCTGATCAGTATGGGTAAGTTGACCAACCCCATGATGCGGCGGCTCCATCGCCACGGTTACATGGTACGGTTGCTCACCCTCTACAAACAGCTTCATCCTCGCCATTGCCAGCTCAACCTTCCTCGTCAACTTCCTTCATACTGGCCTGACAAGCAAGTACCGCAAGGCTAGTGGCGTGTCGTACCCCAACGCCTATGCCAGCCATGAGCTTGCTACCAAAGACAAGAACGCTTACAGGTTCAACTGCGGTATGTTGCTATATTGGCGCAACTATTCATGCTACCCACAAGCTGACTTTGTTCTCCCATCGACCAGCCCAGCGCGCCCATGCCAACTTCATCGAGAACCAGCCCTCGTTCCTCGGCGCTCTGGCCATCTCCGGCCTCCGCTACCCCTTTGCCGCCTCTATCCTCGGCGCAACTTGGGTCGTTGGCCGTATCATCTACGCCCTAGGCTACACCAGCTCAGCTGGTCCCAAGGGCCGAGTCTTGTAAGAACCCCGCCATTTCCCCCCTCTATACCCCAAGGAGTATCGCAAGCTAACTCGAGCCTCCAGCGGATCCGTTGTCTCCACCCTCGCCGATTTGAGCCTCCGTCTCGCTGCCGTCTACACTTCGGTCATGTATGTTCTAGCTCAGTAAACTCCTGGTTTGCTCGTTTGGGGAACCAATCAGCCCACGTTATGTAGTACTCGGTCCGACGGGGGCCACTTAGTTTTATTTCCCGCGTGCATGATTATTGAAACATCATTTATAAAAGTTGCTTCGTTTCACCTGCGAAGCTTTCGTCGCTTGAGCTCCAGTCCGCTCATCTTGTCTGTGTCGTCCTTAACTGTGATATCCCCGGGATTCTCAAGCCCTCCGGCCTGTTGTTCCTTATCGATGAAACGTTCAATGCCGTTGTTCCCCAGAAGATAGTCACCAAAGTACTTCATGGCATTGAACACCTCTTCACCCGTCGGCACAATATTATCTTTTGGGAGCAAGAAGCCGTAACTCCCCGTGTCTCGCAGCTTAATCTGATAGCTGAAGTGCGCCCGCAGCTCGTGGTAGAACCAGTCAATGGCAGAGCCTCCTCCGGATTCGATGCGCTGGTACGGCTGCGGCGGTCGAGTGTCGCTCAGCGTCGCTGCTCCTTTACATGCTGACGTGACAGAGTATGGCTCGCCGTTGGAGAGTCGGATCGCCTTCGCGATACCAGCTGCAAGCTCCTCAAGGTTTTCTAGATTTGGAGGCTCCACTGAGCACGAGAAAGAGTAAGGAAAGAGAACCTGCTGAGAATATGAATGGAGATCGAGCAAGCCAACAAACTTGACATTGTTGAGCGCAGTCTCGTTGCGAGCCCAGTCAGCCAGGCGCTTCGCCTCAACGGCCTGGAACGGCTCTTCTCCGCCATAGCTCTCAGAGCAGGGGTCATCGTGGACGCCAGCGCTCTCCCACTCGTATCCGAACGCATGGTCAAGATCAAATCCACGGCAGTACCGCAGGCTTGTCTGCTGTCGATTCTTGCGCCAGAGGCGGTCGACCTGCCAGGTGTATTCAATACCATCAGGGTTCACTGCGGGTATGAAAATAATGTCGAAATGATCCAATAGCTTCGTAATCATAGGCTCCTTTCCAAAAGCTGTGATAAAAGACCACGCCAGGTAGTTGACCGTACTAGTGGATATCCACTCGCGGCCATGGAGGCCCCCGGTGACTACAATCGTCTTCCGTGGAGAGGATGGGCCAGCTGGCACCGGTACCCCCACGCGGAGAGCAGGTATGTCTCTGCCCTCAAAGGATTTACCAACAGAAAAATATTTCACATATGCCGGGAACATAGCCTCGAGGAGTTGCATCCAACGGACGATGACGGGCAGCGGCTGGTAGTCTTGGAAGAAGAGATTGTCGCCTGCGCCAAAGGGTGCCGACAGATCTGCGTAAACTCCTTCCGGTGTAATAGACTGGGCGACGGCATTCGACGGTATCGATTCGTATACGGCCGCCGCCAAGTCTGGGATCAAGGTTGATTGAGATTGTTGGAGCGACTTGGGCAGCAGCCTCAGGAGCGGCGTAACCTCGTCGGCTTGGAGCCGTATATCGACGTAGTCATCGGTGAACGCCCACACATCTAGGAACAGGCGATCGGCTGCTTTCGCGAGCGCAGACTCCTCTTCAAAATTCGTCACATTGAACCGTAGAACTAGCTCGTTCGCATATTGTGTGCGAAGTGCGTTAGGAACAGGCGGGTAGTCAGCGTCCTTGGTCGGATGACGCCCAAAGATAAACTCGATGGCTCCATCGCGAAGCCTCGTCAAGAACGGAAACAACCGTTCTTGGCTAGATGGCGCCGTGGAACTGGTTTGAAAGGAACCCCAGGGACGAGTGCCGGCGCCATCGGCGCCATCGAGGGCAGCTAATGATGCTAGGAGGGCGGTGGTACTAAACTTCATCTCGGCGTCGTCGGGCGCAAGTCTGGAGTATCGCGCAGGCGAGCGAAACTTGACAGATAATAGCAAAAAAAAGGGTTAACCGTTTCAAGGTGGCATCAGGACGCTTGTTGTGTTGTCCGATTCTGCGAGCCCTCAAAGTTTACGGAGGAGGAAGTATAGCAGACGATGAATCGCATACGTACATGCGTGCCTACCGTAGTACTACTAGCAGTAACCTTAGGTATTCGTACCTATATGGGAACTAGCGGAAACGGAGTGCTATCGATAAGCAGCCAAGATATCGATACTCGTATCCGTGGTTGGGCAGATGACCATCCAAGCTCCAGCCACAACCCGTTTCTGTGCTGAAGGTACGGAGTACTAGGTACTCCGTAGTATACGTACGAGTTTGTACTTGTACTCAATTTAAGTTGGCTGACAAAAACAAAAGATCTCCCTCCCCTATCGTAGCGCGGATCCTCTTTTCCTTTTTGTCATGGGTTGCCCAGCCACATCTTTTTGCCTTCTGACGTTGACCCCTGGGTAACTGCTCAGCCACCAAAGACTGGCCCACAGGCGCCCCGATCCCCTGGCTCTGCCCCGTCTGGAAGGCCGCTGTAGCTGATAGCGTGCTGAAGCTGAGCGTCAATCGCACGACTTGGGCCCGATCACCACTTTCTTTTCCAGCAACCGCGACCGACAGTGTTTTCAATGTGTCCCGAAGCGCCTCGCATGCTTTGTTAGGCCGCGTGCCGAGTGTCTACCACACATATTATACCCATCATCTTACCGCACCTCCTCATTCTCCTCGCTCCCACCTCGACAGCACTGCACCCAGGGTGAGCTTGATGCGGCCAGACTACCACCAGAGGCCGCTGCCCATATAATGACCCAACGGCGACATGCCACTTCTACGCCGTCGCGGCAATATGCCCAGCGAAAGTAACATGCGACCTCACAATCCTTCTACCGCAGACGATGTTAGGCATGACGCCAATCCAACGCCCCAGTCAAGCCATGCCGTAGACGACCCTTCAGTCTCCAACGACGACCAGAGCCGCGCGTCATCAGCAAGTCGACCCAATACACCCCCGGTTCAGGAGGAATCCAGCCGACACAAGCGTTTCTCAGTCCTACGGTTTCGCAATGCCTCTGATTCCCAGTTGTCGCTTCGCGCTAAACAGCAGGCTGAGAAGCCTCCGCCGGTTCCGCGACGTGCGTATACACACCATCCCAAAAGAAGTACGTAGTATTAGACTAACATTCGAAAAGCTCCGGAGATTATTACTACTGCCCCGACTGGCGAATTAACCGGCCCCAAGAAGAAACCTTCCCGTATAAGCCTTGCCGCCGCCAGACTGCGACGATCCCACGATATCCCCCGCGATGATGATACCTTCTCGAGTCACCCCCAAACGCAAAAGCTGTCGAGAAAGTCATTCGCCGATGAAAGAAGTCGTTCGTCGCTCGCACCGCTCGAAGAACCGTTGTCTCCCCGGCAGTCAATACAGGATGGGGCGGGATCCAATGGCATGACGCCGCCAGCAATGCCCAATCGTCAATCCGAATCGTCCCGATCAGATGCTAGTTCAAATGATCGCCGGTCTCAACAAAGCCCTGCCACTACACCGAGGAAGTCCCCAGCAACAAGTTCTTTCTTCAAGATGCGGAGAGCAAAGAAAGGGCCGGAACCATTGTTCCCCCTCTCTCATCTGCCTCAGAAGGACAAGACCCCCGCCGCGTCCTCGTCAACCTCACTGATAGTTGCCTCAACTCCAAGACCATCGTCAGTTCACAGTGGGAAAACACCCCGGAACCAAACAGACAGGGTGGATGGTATACAGCGCCCTGGGCCGTCTCCAGCAGCCGCTTTGCTATCTCAGGGGGGAGGGCCCCGGTCCGGACAATCATCACCGACGAAAGCGAAATTTTTACGAGGTAGATCTTCCACCATGAGCTCGATAGGCCGCGATTCCACAGACGACCACCTCTTGCCCCCTACTACAAGGACATCATCATCTACTGGCCGGAAAAGCTTCGGTGATCTCTTTGGCCTGAGCCGGATACGTCAGAACTCGGAGCTTAGTCGCCAGGGCACACTGACCCCTGCGACACCTGCCTCAGCTGCATCTCAGAGCAACTCACTACAGCTATCGAGGGAATATATCGCCTTGCCGGAAAGGCGTGATGATGAATCCCCAGCCAAATACCTTGCCCGCGTCGAGGATGTCCTCAGCCGGGGGGTCATCGCCGCCACTTTGTCCAAGGGCTCCGATCCTTTCTCTGCGGCTGTTCTCAGAAGCTACATGCGCAGCTTCAGCTTTTTTGGAGACCCCATGGATATGGCTATCCGGAAACTTTTGATGGAAGCAGAGCTTCCTAAAGAAACACAGCAAATTGACAGGTGTTTACAGGCCTTTGCGAACCGGTACCATGAATGCAACCCGGGTATCTACTCCTGTCCAGACCAGGCCTACTTTATCGCGTTCTCCCTTCTCATCCTCCACACCGACGTGTTCAACAAGAATAACAAGCACAAGATGCAGAAACCAGATTATTTGAAGAACACGCGTGAAGAGGGGATCTATGATGACATCTTGGAGTGCTTCTACGATAACATTACATATACACCTTTCATTCACGTCGAAGATGAGCTAGACCTGGTTAGTGATCGGGCCAATCCCAAATCTAAGAGGAAACAACTGCTGGGCTCGACGAACGATGTGCCGAAACGGGCTGCTAAGGAGCCGATCGATCCGTACACTCTTCTTATAGACGGAAACTTAGACACTCTAAGGCCCTCTCTCAAGGATGCCATGCTCTTGGAGGAACACTACAATTATTTGGGGTCAGCCACGACTCTCAACTTGAAAGATTTGCAGAAAACTTTCTTCCGAACTGGAGTCCTGCAGATCGTCTCCGCTCGATCACGGCCAGACGCGTTCATGACCGAGAGAACAGCAACAAACCCCGAGGGTGCAGGCCCTGGAATCGTCGACATTAAGATCACAAAGGTCGGCCTACTGTGGAGAAAGGACCTCAAGAAAAGGAAGACCAGGTCCCCTTGGCAAGAATGGGGTGCTATCCTCACGGGAGCACAACTCTACTTCTTCCGCAACACAAGCTGGGTCAAGAATTTGATGCACCAGTACGAAAGCCATATCAAGGCTGGAAACGATGAGATCCCTATCATCTTTAAGCCACCTCTCGAAGAGTTCAAGCCAGACGCGCTCATGTCCACACATGGAGCTGTTGCCCTCCACGACTCGGCGTACAAGAAGCACAAGAATGCCTTTGTGTACGTCAGACAAGGCGGCGTTGATGAGGTTCTTCTCGCTGATAGCGAGGACGAAATGAACGATTGGCTTGCCAAACTCAACTATGCGGCAGCTTTCAGGACCTCTGGTGTTCGAATGCGGGGCGTCGTTGGCGGGAACTATGACGGTCAGGGTCGACGAGGGATTCGACGACTCGATAACTCGGATGCTTCCCAGCTAGTTGACACCCCTAGCGGTCAGGTTTCGATTGTCAGAGGCCACATTGACCACAAAATGGTCGAGGACATCCAAACGGCCAGACGCGACTTCATGGAGCAGAAAATTGAGGAGGCGGATGAGAAGGTCAAAACTACCCAGAACCAATTGGATGAGCAACTACGGAACGCTCGCCATCTCCAAATACTTGCGCCTATCCAGCCGAGGACAAGAGATCAGCTGCTGTCGGCAGCAGCTCGTATGTCTGCTCAACTAAAGTGGACCCGGATGGAGATATGGAGAGAAAAGTGCCATCGCGATATCTTGAAGTTGGACCTTGAAGAAGATCGACCTGGAAGCGCGCTGTCTGGAGCTACACCTCTCAAGTCCCAGCGGAGTAAGTCGTCTCGCGATAGGGAGTCCTCGCCCGCACCACGATTATCCGTCTCCCGCACTCGGTCCAAATCAAAGCACTTGCCCGTGATCAGCAAGAGCACACACAACCCTCCTGACCTACAACTCCAAATTTTATCCAGTCCTACGGAAAAGGTAGAGGTCGCAGGGTCACCGACGGACCAAGAATTTGAGACCCCCCCACAGAGCGCAACAACCCAACGTGGGACTTCCCGCGAGCCATCGCGCACGAGGTCGGATGCGGCGAGTGCCTACAAGGAGTCGACATCGAGCGTTCCTAGTTCACCCACCCAATCTCATGAGCAGACACCTCAAGCGAAGAAGACAGAGCCCCGGGGCACACAGAAAGACCGACCCCCGTCGAGGTCTAGCCACAGGCAGGACGATGTCGACGCCGAAGAGCGAGATTTCCTGCGTCAAGTTGGGCTGCTTGAGACCAGTCCGAGTAAGGATGCCTCTGACAAGGCTACTGTGTCGACCACTGGAGATGGCACAGATCAGATATCTGCGGCGGACCGCGAAAAGATTGACAAGAATAAGATCAGGCGGAGCTTGCAACGGACCCTTAGGGAGGGTGCTGGACACCTCTCCCATCACCGGAGCAAGCGACACAGGGAAGGGTACCCGGTGGCACCCTCGGAAGAGACGGTCCGTGACAGCACGCTCTCTCGAGGAACTGGCAGCTTCGTGGTCCATGGAAAGAAAGCGTCAGTCATCAATTTCGGGACAGGGCTGCAGAACATGTCCAATGATGAAAAACTTCGGGCTCGCAGGCAGTCTCAGCAACTTGATCAGCCCTTGTCCCCTACTTTAAGCAACGGCGACGACGATGACTTTTACTCCGCAGCCGGTGATTTGGGGGACACTGAGGAACCCACATCACGCAGGGAATCGGTGGCCAGCGCAAGCACCGCTACTGCGCGGAGCTTCCGCGAACTGCACAGAAAATACTCGTCGGCTCATGCCAGCAGAAGCGTGTCCAACAGCGGGAGGCTCGCCGTTCCCTCAGATGGGGAGAGCGAGGCTGCGGTGAGCTTCTCGGAAGGGCGGAGATCCCCATTGCCGCCCATCGAAACAGAAGAGGAAGAGGACGATGAAAGAAGTGAGGGGGAGAGCGGAACTGATGGGAACATTAAGGTCCCCGTCAATAAGGAGACCAGCCACAAAAAGGAGCAGGGCGATAGGGGGAACAAGGACGAGGGAGCATCCCAAGAACCGGCTTGCTTACAGAGCCCCCCCGTACAAACGGTTAACGCATAAACGAGCCAAGAGGGAAAGTATAGAGAAGCGAATCCTACTCAGGCAAGCCTTGCAAGATATTTCTGTCAATTTATCAGTCGTCAGCGTCGTTAGCATCAAAACAACTGGTTTTAATCGGTTCTATATTTCAGTGCGCTCCCAAGCCGCATCTATGACGGATGATACCAACCCATGGCCCCGTAGAGTCGAAAAACAAAAGAGGCTCCCAGGGCCGACGAGTAATGTCTATTATCAGGCACTTTTATGAAGGGAGTTTAAAGAGTAGGGCTAGAATATAAAAGGTCTAACATGTTGTTTCCTTCTATCCTAGCGCTGTCCAACTTGCGCCATTCACGATGCCCATATATGAAAACACGAACACTATAGCAGTTTTAGGGCAAGCTTAGTTCAAAAGTTGGTATTTGCCAGCAGACACAGCTATTACTGAGGTATCGGACTTCTCCTCGAACCCCTGTCGCTCTTTCTTCCTACTTACTGCTTGGATCATTTCTTACCCTTCTTCTTTTTCTTGCTGGAGGACGCAGCTGCAGGGGCCCTTTCCACCTTCACCCCTCCACCGCCCACCAGTTCCAACGTCTCCTCTTCCTTGACGATACCGCCTTGCGTGGCCTCTGCGGCCTTCTTCTTGCCCTTCTTTCCCTTGGGCCGGTATGATGAACGATCGCGCAGTGGGAGCCAGCGCTCGGGGTCCGGAGTCTTGCCTTCGACGTAATTTTTGGGAAGCTTCCGCTTCCTCCGCCTCTTAGATGCCTTCTTATCGCTGTCGTCGAGCGCTGGGCGCTTCAACGCCGAGCTCTTAGGTGCTGCCGCCACCCCGGATTCAATCAGCTGCTCGACGTTGACGCCGTCGATCAACTCGGCCACCTCGGGAAGCTCAGTAACGTACTGCTCGGCCTTCTCCGGGTCGGAGGGTGCCAAAGACGCAACCAACCCCGCGGCGGCAATGTGTGATCCCTGGTGTTCGGCAAAGAGCCTCTCGAATGCGGATCCGGCGAGCTGCAGGTCTCTAGGGTTTGATGACCTAAGGAGCTCAATGCCTGCCTCCCGCAAGAGAGAGGTCGCAAAGCCAGCCGGGCGCTGCTGCCAATACGTAGCCGCCTTAGCCAACTCAGCCTTTGCGGACGTCTCCTGGCCCTGGTCTCGCATGAGGGAAACATTTAATGCAACCAGCCCCGGGCTAAATCGAACGTCTGTGTTTCGTACATCCTCGCCCCTCTCTAGTCGAACAAGGAAAGCTTCGAGGGTGGATAGCGCAGCGCCGGAATTCTCTTGCCGCAACTGATTTTGAATCAGGGTCAGAATCAGGGCAACATCGTACGGTCGCTTGCGCGATAATTCTTGCAGGGCGCGGGTGAGCTGCTTTCCAGAGGATCCGTTCGTCTCAGCGGCAGCGTTCAACACCGAGAGGGCATTCACCTCTCGCTGTGTTGCAGGGAGGTACGCCTGGGACAGGGTCTTTGCCGTCCTTCGTGCAACTCCTTCGACCTTTTGAGCCTTGAGATCAATAATTAGGTTGTTGCGGTTGAGGTGGGCCGACTGGTATTTGAAAAGCTTTGCGTCTTTACTCCTGGCAGCCCATGAAGCCGCCTTGCGCTGGAGCAAGAAAGGGTTCTCCACAGCGGTACTAAGAGCGGCGCGGTTGTTTTCTATCACAAGTTCCAAATCGGGGTCGCTATTTCTGTATAGTTCATTAGCATGTGATGGACTGTCGGAGCGTGGTCGTCACCCCTAGCAGCAAAACTCACCCGGCCTGCCCTAGCGAGTTATATAGATCGAGGGCTTCCTGGACCTTCCCAAGCCTAGCATACACGTAGGCTTGCTGGGCGAGTATGGGGTGCATCTCTGCTTCTTTATCCTCCTCGGAAAGATCATCCGACGCATCGCAAAGCCTGGCAGCTCGCTGCAGGAGGGGAGAAGCCTGGTCAAACCCTCCGCGTGCAATGTAGGAGCACGCCATGTTATAGCAGACTTCAAACGTATCAGGTTCGTGCTCCTCGAGCGGGTATGACAGAGCAGTACCCTGGAAATGGGCTTGAGCCGCAGCAGCCCTGAGGTTGATGTTCAAGTCATTCTTCTCCTCACCATCGTCCTCCCCGGAGAGCCTCTGATAGATGCCGTGGACCTCGTCGAATCTCTCGGCACGGTACGCGACCTGGGCGGCGACGTGGCTAAAACTCCTCTCCTTCAGGCCGACCGACTTGAGAAAAGCGGCGGCGTCGTCCAGCCTACCAGTCTTGTAGAGTGCGTAGGCTTTCTCCAGCGCGCAGGTTGCTTCGAGCTTGACACCTCCGTCGTCAATGGCCCTCAGGGCATCGTCAAAGCGGTCAAGGTAGAGTAGGGCAACGACCCTGGTGTGCTGGGACGTGACATCGGCCTTGTTGCCCTTGATGGCGGCGTTGGCTGCCTTGAGAAGCTCTTCGTGGTCTTGGATAGATGCCGAGCGCAGAAGGGCGCTGACAGCGGCGGCGGGATCTTGCGGCATGATTTACTGCTCAGGTCGGCGCATCGCTGGCTGGGGAGAGGGATGGTCGCTGGTCGCTCTCCGTATCGGATTGGGGGCCTTGGTGCACGGTGAAGAATCCCCCTGGCTTCGATGCGGGCGCGATGATAGATTCGTTTCCCCGGGTGCGCGTTTCGGAGGCTTAGGTGCGGCTAAGCTTAGACGGTCGCTTGGATGCTTCGCTCGTTCGATGTTAGCAGTGTAGAAATCTCCGGCCCACCGATTTTGGCTGCGCAGCGGGGCAATTTTGCTCTGGTGGATCGCGGGGCTAAACGACGATGGATACGGTACATAGGTAGTAATATAATACGAGCACGACTACTCCGCACAGTTATTGAACAACAATAACAACACTAGCAATGTTAAGTGATCTTTTTTATATAGTAGCTATTAGTCTTTTAGAGGTATGATGCTAATTTTTTTTTAGTTTTGGGGGGGGGGAACTTGGTTTTTGAAGGTTGTTTGTGATAGCACCCGATGGATAGCTCCATCGCCAATGCTCATCCTTCGCAAGCTGGATAACAATTTAACTACATTTTTGAGTTGTATGCATTAATCACCCCTGGAAAGATTTCACATCGACCTGAAGGGAGATCAAGGCCCGAGAGATGTGCCCACCACATTAGACGGGAAGACTAAGCGTTGAAAATACCACACAACCACGGGTACCGGGTATCTCGCTAGCAAGCAGCATAAAATGACCGATCTACGAAGTAGTACTTATAGATATTACCTAGAAACGAACAGTCTAGCGCATCAGAATATTCCCAACCGCCTCTTGCTCTTCACCGGGGTACTATCCTGCTTCCGCGGGTATGCTACTCTTGAACCCTGCCCATGCAAAGCGCCCGGGTGCCTGATCTCGCCGAGTTTGGTGCTGTTGGTCGACATGGTGTTCCGCGACAGCCTTTTGTCCCGACCCTCGCGGCTGGTTCGTGAGCGGTCCCAGGCATGGCTCTTGTGATGTGTCCGAGAGGAGTGTTGGGGCCTAGCAGGTCCGGTACTGGTTCTCTTCGGATTCGACCGGGTAGAGAGACGGCTGGACAAATCAGTCATGGTGCGGATGGCGTCCGCCCGTGACGAATCGCAGAGCGATATAAGTGACCCATGGTCGAGTCTGCAATGGTGATTTGCCGTCGAAGAAGAGCCATAGAGATTGGATAGAGTCGCAGTGAGCCTGCGGATGACCCTTCTCAATGAGCCCCTTGACGCACCTGTCCCATCTTGTTCAGAATCACGCAACCAAGTCACGAGAATAGGCCGGTGCTACCTAAGCCTCTAGTACTCACCATCACCTTTTTCGAAGGAGCTACCCCCGTGCGAGAGCTTGGAGGAATACACACGGCGGACCCCGCCCCGCGCCTTGCGCAGGGCTCTCCTCAGCCTGGAGCTCGACTCGTCTGGGTGTTTGCCGCGGCCGAAGTCCTTGAGGACGGCTAGACACCTGGTGTAAGTGTCGACGAGCGACGTCACAGTGTCACCGAAGCTGCCCATGGTTAGTACATTGATCTGTGGGTTGGGCGTGCGCCGATTTGCGTGCGGATTTGCGTCGCGATGCGGCGGCTCATGCAGGAGCGTGCTGGGTAAATGGAGGTGCGATCGAGGAGTGAGCTGACACCATCGCACGTGGTTTTTGTCCTGGCCAGGGGGCTTGCTGGAACTGGAGAAATGCAGAACTGCAGGTTCCCCGTCAGCTAACAAGGCCTCCTCACATCACCTGGTAATTACGCTGGCAGGCTGGCGGCGATCCCACCAAGTTTCGTCTCTATTCACCTATCATCAGTAGCTGTCGATCGCCCATGGGCGCGGGACTTGAATGGGTTCACTCCAGGTATGCGTCGGACCAAGAGCCGGGCAACCGACCCGTGTGGGGGCAATTAGGCTGATGGGGTGATGGGCGAGCATGAGATGACGGGACAGCCGACATGAGGCCGTATGTGTCCCACGCTTGCCACGGATAATGTCTGTAGAGTGTGATTATACTCATATCTTGGAGCCTGAGCGGTACAGATTTGACGTGCATCACGGCGCTGGTCCCAAATACAGCAAAGCTCGACAAGGAGACGGGCGTCGGGGCGATATCGTTGCTCTTTATCTCTCCAAGGCAACCGCTGGCAAGCTCTCGGAAATCGACTCGGATAGGCGGGCGCTGCGGCCGCCAGGACAGTCGACGAATGACTGCCATTCGCCTAGAGCGTCCAGATTATTGCAGGGTCGCTGGCGCACAGCAAATCACGACCCGCGTGTTATCTGGGTCCCTGAGCCCCCACGGTTGATGGGCCTCAATCACCCGCTTGTTACGCATGTGCTCCTGGCAGTCTGGCAGTGTGTCTCTCCGCCTTGCTAGTTGCAGCCACAACCTCCATTGCAAAGCAGCCTCCCGCCCGCCCTGGCAAATCTGGGCGTGGGATGCCGCGATACCAAAATGATACCAATGATGCCACCGCTTCTTTCATGCGGCTTTCTGCGGGCGCAGCGGGTGCAGGGCGCGCAATCGTGCTCCAGGGACGCCATGGCATCTTCGATCGATGATAAGGCCCTCCCAGCAGAACGGCACCGGGGGCATTGACAAATGCACCGAGATCACCGCCAGGCCTGCTAGGGTGCGACCCATCTTGCCAATTGCCTGCTACGCGCCACGCACCACATCTAACGACGAGCTTCCGTGCTCCGCTAACACGGCGGATAGACTGGCTGCCTCTGGCAGACTGGCACCATCCCACCACTTTCGGCCCGCCCCTAGCCCAACATAGCCACGTCCCATTTTCCGCGTGTGGGATTGTGGGTGGACGTGGGCAAGTGGGCGCGCACCTCCAAGTCGAGGTGTGCTTCCAAACTCGTGAATAATACTTATGGCCTGGCGTCGCCCCTGGCCGGGCTTGTTCATGAGGGTCTTTTTCCCGCTAACAGACCCTGTCTCTACCCAACCCGCACTGGATACCATATCGAAAAACCCCACGGTTTCCATGGACGAAGCAACATTTAGTCGTCGCTGTCTGTCGACTTTTGAGTCTTTCGCACCTCATGGCGGCGCCCTCGCCGTCACCGTCTACGTCCAGGCCCCCGCAAATGCCGCCGCCGCCGTCTCCACCACCATTGCCGACACTAGGGTCGTCGGTCTCACAGCACGATGATCTTCCAAGCTCTCCATTCCCCCAAGGCCAATGCCGGTACATTCTCATGATGCCAGAGCTGAAGGGCCAGCGATGTGCCTGTGTCACTTTTAGCCGAGACAAGTCCCTGCCCGGCGCCATGTGCGACTGCGGCCACCTGGCATGTTTCCATCTCATATCTGCCGATGCCCCATCGCCGGGCCGGAATCGGGATCAGATTGAAAATGTGAAGCAGAGAATCAACGTGCTGGAGCAGCAGGTCGAGTTATACGGCGAGCACGCGGATCTGAGCCAGGTCGTGCCTCGTCTAAGTCAGCTAGAGGAGACAATGGACCGGAACCGGGAGGAATTACAAAACGAAATCAAGGGCTCGTACCGGAATATCTCTGCCGCCTGGCAGCTTATCGAGCAGCTCCAGCGCAGAATGGTGGCATTTGAAGAGACGCACCGCGTTCAGAGCGAGCAGCTCACGAGGGCGGGCAAGGAGCTGGAGGATCTACGGAATCGCAACCTGGAGCTACTGGAAACTGATGAGATGTTGGAGGAGAGGATTGAAAGGCTCGAAGGGATGGACGCGCTTCCCTCACCTGTGTTAGAACCTCTGACCAAGGACGTTGCTTCGGATCTCGTACCCAACCCGATGCCCTCTAACGTATTCCAGCGGCGGCGGTCTTCTGCCTCTCGCCCAACTCTGCCTCTGACAAATATGGGGAACCAAACCTCTACCCAGCTAGTGGATGCTTCCACAGCGGACACTAAGCTTTCTGAAGCATCTGGAGCGTCGGGCGCGTGGACGGTTCACATCTCACTCCTGCCATCCCGAGAACTGCCTTTTCCCTTTGAGAAAGACACCACTGCATACAAGAGATGTTTGTCACGGGGGCTTCAGCGGATGGTTGCGGTGGAAGGAACCGACGGCAAGGCATTCATCAGCGCCGTGTCCCGGGCATTTCGGAATGTCCTGCAGGGCGCCTCCTGGGAACCATTGCGGGCCAAGATTTGCGACGCCAGGAAGCTCGAGGGGCTCCCGATGCTCCGCACGCTCGGACGCGATGCTGGGCACGGGGATTACAATCTGGAGTTCCTGCGCAGACACTGTGGTGTCTGCGACGCAGATGGCAGGATACAAGCGTTGTATTTGGGGGTCCAAGAGAAGGCTCTTTCGTGGCCCAAGATCAAGCAGCTGCCCGTCTACGTCGAAGGCCTGGAATCTAGCTGGGAGTATGACAAGTATCTTGATCACCGGGGCGATGACGATGACGACAAGGATAGCATCGGCACCAGCTGCCAGGCTGAGCTGTCGTGGCCAGCCACCCCGTCTTCTTCAGACATGCCATCGTCGAAGCGCAGTGCATCCGAGATGCAATCGACCGCCCTGGCAACGGGGGGCGTTAGGGTGGGCGAGAATGAAGGCCCGATGGCCAAGAAGAGTCGGAAGTGCATGCCCGGAATGATTGAAATTCGGTGACGGCCGGGCTGCACGCCAAGATCACGCGTGCTCTGTCCATGATTTCAACGTTTGCTTTTTTTTTTTTTTTTAATGCGATGGAGTAGGGCGCTATGGAGGCCTATAGACGGAAGGGTCCTATTTTGGAAATATGGGAACGGGATAATTGGCTAGGATTAGAGAAAAAGAACAACCTGTACACAATCTGGCATATATAAGATGATAGCCGGGTTCTGCCAGAGTCGCGGGTGTCCAAGCATATACGACCTGGCGGTTATTATTGTCTATAACGAGGTAGAGGCTTCTAATAGCTCACGCTGCTCTCTTCAGATGGGCGCCCAAAACCAACTATACCTAGATACTACTTGAACACATGGCACTATCGATACACTGCGAGTACGGGTGGCGAATACCTATGTGACCATTACCCAAAGTGACAATCATCGGTGTGGCACATGTACACTATAGTACCTATGGCATATGTCTAGGGGTTTGTAGACTAGTCGGCCGGGGTAAGTTTGGGTATAGGTAGTATTAAGATGCATTGATGTACATACCAAGGTATCAAAGGCGTAGGCTCTTTGGCCACTTGCATCTAACGTCCCAGCTAACGCGCACTCGTCCCAGGCCAAAAAAAACAAACAGAGGACGGAGTGCCATGTACGACGTATACACAATCCAGACAAGAGGATTCTTTCTCTTAAGCGATCGACGTTCGCTTCGACCAGGGCTGGAACTTCTACTTCACCGTATTTACGTTGTTGCAATAGTGTATAAAGTAGGCTGTTCCCATCTCATTGTCGTCGTACTTGATACGAGTAGTCAAGTAAGGTAGTGTTGCGGACGCTCACTTAACAAGGTTCTTTTACTGATGATGGCATCATCCACATGGCGGATCGACTCGCATTGGAAACTGATTCGGTCCATAGAACTCCTAGCGTCTTAATTTTTGGCCTTTTTCATTTCTTTCTTTGATGATGGAGTGCGCTGGCGTTGTTGTTGGAGGTTGGGGAAAGTTGGGAGATTCTCCTTTGGATCGGAGGCTGAATCAGGCGCCTCCACTCCACAGCTCCTCCACGCCTCGCCAGCTCCACTCAACTGATCAACTGAGGTGCCTGGGATTTGAGCAACAACACTCCTGCACCGCCCGACGGTTGCCATCCTGTCCACCTGTATCCTATACTCGCACGAGCAAGAAACCCCTCTTCCTTCTCACCTCTGATATTTTATTCCGTGTTCGCAATCGCTATCAATCACTCACCTCCGTCACCGTGCCAGCCAAGTTAGCAACCGTCCCAACTTGGCGAACCAGCCCGCCTCTCGAATATCACACACGAGGCACGTCGCGCTCTAATAGCAAACATGGATTTGGACATTGAAATGGACGATGCGACCCAGGAGCCGCTCATGGAGGAGCCTTCGCGAAGCAATGCTGACGAAATTCTGGTACGCCTGCTCTACGTCGCGCACCCCACCAAGCCGTGTTTTCCCTTTGCTGACCGATGCCTTTCTCCCCTGGCAGCAACCCGACGAGCCAGAAGAGCTGGGCGAGGTGGTTGAGGAGGGTGACGCCGAACCCGCAGGCGACGAATCGAAGACGCTCGTGCCCACCAAGGTGCACATTCGCGGACTAGACACACTAAACACCGACGACATCAAGACCTATGTTAGGTCACACTATGGATCGACCGACAGGGTCGAGTGGATCGATGACTCATCTGCCAATCTTGTGTTTGGCTCTGAATCGGCTGCTCGTGACGCTCTCATTGCTCTTTCTAGCATCGAAATCGTTGACCCCTCCGCCCTCGCCCCGGGAGAGTCTCTGCCGGCCAAATCATTCGATGGCAAACCCGAAATCTCCCTCCACATTCGCCTTGCAGTTGTGAGCGACAAGAAGCAGCCCGGAGCAGCCCTGCGCAGCCGGTTTTACCTCCTGAACCCCGAGTACGATCCCGAGGAGCGCCGGCGGCGCAACAAGTATCGTGACCGCGATGGTGATCGACGGAGAAGCGAGAGGCATAGGCGGCGAGACTCGGACGAGAATATCCCGTTTGAAGCGAGTATGTACGATGATGTGCCTCGCTCCGCAAGGGAGAGGCGCTACTCTGACTCGCCTGACCGGTTGAGATCGTACTCGCGGGAGAATCGTGGCAAGGAGCTCTTCGCCGGCCGTAGTAGCAGGGCGCGAGATAGATCGGCTTCGCCACTGAGGGACAACGATGGAGACCAGAGCATGGGAGAGAGACACGCAGGCTCCGATGGCAACCGAGCCAAGGCTCGTGCCATCAAAGATCGCATAGGGACCGAGGACCGAAACAACAGGCCTAAGGAGCTGTTCCCCAGCAAAGCCTCCTCTGGCCGAGGCGGACAGCTCGATCAGCTGGAGACGGCCATCGGCTCGGCCCACCTTAGGGAGGAGGACCGCCCCAAAATCGTCGACCTGCCGTCAAATTCTAGTAGTGCTAGCTTTAATATCCGTGGAGAAGCCCAACAACGCGGGCAAAACGAGGGTTTCTCCATCAAAGGTGCTGCCGCCAACGCCAAAGAGCTTTTCCCGGGGAAGCTGGGTGGCGGCAATGCTGGAAAGGAGCTTCTTGATGGGAAAGGAAAGCGGGGACCTAGGCAAAAGGCCGAAGATCTCTTTGGATAGGGTGACTCCGCGCGATTTCTATGCAACAATTAGTAGTCTAGGAAGAGGGTGCGAGATATCCTCTGGGAAGTTTTTATGGGACAATGGTTCGGGACGGCATTCAACTCACGATAGATCACGATACCACGGCGTGGGCGTTCAAAATGGCTGACTGACTTTTTGCGCAATGTCCCGCTAGTGTTTCTTACCACCACTTCTCGGTCATAACTCGCTTTGGATCCATTCCTAGCCCATCTTTGGATGTCAAAGTGGCCACCAACTCGTCCGTCATAGTTGGCGGGCCACATACGTAGACAATGGTAGAGTTGAGATCATGCGCGCCAGGGTCTATGAGGGCCTTGAGGTCTGCAATTGAGAGGCGGCGGCCATGCAGCCTGGCCTCTGTTCCGTTCATGTCTCGTCTTCCGTCCCCAGGCACCTCCTCGGAGGAGCCCGTAGCAAACACGTCTATCGAGCCCTTGACCTTGCCCTCGCCAAACAGCCGCGTAATCCTGTCAAGGAACACCACCTTGCCCAGCCCACCAGAAGGCATTTTGCTCGCGTACGCTAATCTCACCTCCATCCTGCTGAACTCTTTCATCTTCTCCCCCATGTAACTTAGCATACTCATCAGGGGGTTGATGCCCACACCGCCGGCTACGAAGACTACGCTCCGCAGGCTGCCCACGTCGAGGCCCGGGGGCGGGAACACGAAACTTCCCCCAATGCGCACCTTCAGCGTGGCCCCCAGGATCTCATCGCGGGGCCTCCACAGCCAGGCTGCGGGAAGATTATCTGGAGACTCTTGGACCGCCAGCTCCAGGTAGGGGCATGGCTCACCCGAGGCGGCCGAGGGAGGGCTGGTGATGGTGAAGCCGCCGGCTTTGGGGGTACCGGGGACAAAAGTGTCAAGCCACTGACCGGGAAGGAACTGATTATTCTGTTAGAACATGGGCTTTCCCTCGTCGGTAGAATGGGATGTGCACGACACAGCCTTAGGCTCGTTGAAGGTAGAAGGGGGACGAACCTCGGTGGGCCCAGAGAGTAACTCTAGGCGAAAGAGCCTCACTCGGTCATTGACTTCATCTATACGGGCGAGTTTCGTCTCGTAAAGCTCCTACAAATACTCAGCCCTCTGCTTGGCTGGCGTCAATGGTGATGGTTATTGTCCTCACCTTGGCTCGTGGCTCTGCGGCTGTTCTTTCCAGGTGACTGGTCTTCTGAGTTGACATGTTTCTTGGGATACGTGGGGTGGAGGCTGTCCAAAGAAAATGTAGGCGGACTGACACAGGTCCCTTCCATAGACTTAGTTGGCGAGCCAAGGACACCGTCGTTTGCGCATATGTGCATGTAAAGTGTAAAGTGTCGCGTGGGGAGGAAGAGGAGGTGGAGGGGCAGTTGACGATCGCCACCAACTGCTGAGGAACACTACTATGGGCGCCATTGGCCAAACTTGAGCTAAAAACTAGGAAACAATGGTTTCACTGCCTGAAGGATGAGGAACGGGGGAGTAAATATGTAATATTCTATCATCTTTTCAAACTATGCCTCTCGGGGAGCCGCCTCCGTACACAGCCCATGGGCCCCAAGCAGTAGAGACGAACCACACTCTGACGCCTGCTTGCTACTCATCAGGATCATCTCTACCTTCCAACCCTCGCTTTACCTCATCATTCCGTAGCAGCCCACACGGAGTAGCTGGCAAGTTCGATACGTCATCTATATATACGGACGATGCTTACGCTGGTTCCGTCCAGTTCACCTGTTCCATCACTTGCCCAGCACTTGAATGCGTGTATCCTATCCGCAGGCGTAGTCGCAGAGGCTACCGAGCGGTTAGTATGACAATATCATGTATCAAAATGAGGCAACTTACCCCCTTGCACCCAGTGACTCTCATCATTTGGGTGGCCTCGGCTCTCGGTCCTAAGTCTGAGGATGAGATGCTTTGCAGTTGCAGCTTCTGGGACTTCGGAACAGCTGCTTGAAGGCCCACGTTTGATAGCATCGCCGACGACGACGTGTTCTGGAAACGAGCAACGGCTTGAATGATCCCCTCCGCATTTCGTTGAATCTGGAAGGTCACATTCAGATCGTTGCCGTTGTAACAAGGATGTCCAGCTGGTGGGTGTTGTTGAGGCGGCGAAGTCGAGGTAGAGCCCATAATGTCAAGGGTGGACGACGGAGGGGCTGGCGAGGAGGTACCTGAAGGTCCCGATCCGAAGAGGTCCATGATTGAAGACATGTTGGATTGTTGTGGAGGAGGAGATGTGGATGATGGAGGTGGGGAGGTGGTGCCGCCGCCAAGGATATCCGCTAGAAGATCCGAATTGTTGGTTCCCTGGGCACCGTTGGAGCTTTCCACAGCCGGAGTATCCATAATATCCAGCAGGTCCTGCTCGGAGGGCTTGACAATCTTCGACTTCCTGTTGCTCGCCTTGGACTTTTTGGTAGTTGCCGGCCCCAGGACTCTAGACTCTTCCTTGATCTGGGGGGGAGGCATCTTCTCTAGCACTCCGCGTCGGATCTGATCGAAGGAAAAGAGGTTGCTATACTCCACAGCACGCTGCTGCACTTCCACATCTAAGCTGGTCTGGTAGGTTTGCAGCAGCCGCCGGACCCTTTCGATCTGCGAGGAATCGTTGAAGCGTGTCGTCAGTTTCATGAGAGCTGTAATGATGTATTCAGTCGACACTTGGTTGGCGTAGCTGCTGTTCAGAATGAGCGTAAAAAGGTCCACAATATCGCTCTCTTTGACCTCCTTAACCAGCTCTTCTTCCTCGTATTGGCCACCCCTGAGGAGGGCATCGGCATACTCGCCAATACACCAGGCGCCGGCCTGAGAGAGACTCTCCTGAGTGATATCCTTCTTAAGGTTGGTGTAAAGCTTCTGCACGGCATAAGTCTGTAGCTCTGGGGTTGTGGCAATGAGCCGAACAAAGGAGGAGAGGATCTGTTCTTTGACATAGTTGCCAGCAAGCGAAAGGACGCGAAGCATCGTATCAAAATGCCAGCGCTTGTTAGGTGCAAACTTATCCGCGGCGATGCCAATCTGGCTCGTCATGGTGGGCTTGAACTCGTTATCTGCAACCTCTAGGAAGGCAAGCAGCTCCCTTATGAGCACCCGCACGTTGTTCTCGTTGATAAGTGTGAAGCTCAGATCCAAAGCCCGCCTCCTGATGCTAATATCGGGGTCTCGGAGACATTCGAGGATGGTGTTACGGTGTCTCTGGACTGCATTGGGCTCAATCGCCACGACCTTGATGAGCGTATTGAGGGCGACATAACGAATATTGTTGTCCCGATTCGTCAGAAACTTGCCGAGAATGTTCACGCCGAGAACTCGCAATCCTGAGTCTGCCTCAATGTCGAGAATAGTCAAGACAGCCTCGTAAAGAATCGAGTTTCCGACATTCTTTGAAGAGTCCGTGTTGGTGGCAACTTGGGCCAGGATATCGTTAATCTGCTCGCTCGTCTCGGCGTCGCCCACAGCCAAAACCCTCAATAGTCGTAGAATCTTGACTTGAACAAATGGATCTGTGATGCCTGTGACGTCGTGTTCCGGCGCATACCCCGATGTGGATAAGCTTTTTAGAGTCTTGACCAGGCCTGGAACGAATGATCTGAACTTCTCCACGATGCCCTCCTCGCCACCTTCTTCCTCGTCCGCCTCGCAAAGGCTGGTCACTAGGGTCAACCCACAGAGAAGAACGCCGTGGTTTCGGTCGGAAATGAGCTGGGTTGCCTTGTCGATGAAGTGTTCTTGAAGGTCTGGGACCTTGCGACAAATGCGCATAGCGCAGAGTGCAGCCTTTCGTCGGATATAGGGGTTGGCGGTGGAGATTAGATTCTCGATTTCGGGGAAGAGATCTCTGGACATCTCTAGGGAGGCAATGTTTCCCAGGGTGCAGAGGGCCAGGCCGACAACATATTGGTTCGAGTGCCCAAGGTCGCTGTAGCTAGGTCAGCAGGGTGGTTTCAGTTAGGCCAGATAGTGAGAGCACATACTTCTTCAACGAGTTGGTGACTAGAGTCAGCACCTCTTGATTTTCATCGAGGAGCAAGCTGGTAGCAAGATGCCCCAGTCGCTTGTCGGCAAAGCGTGGAGAGGCTAGCAGCTTCAGGCACTCAATCTGCCCAAAGTGCGTCCGCTCGCCGAGGGTAAACAGGTATAAGAGCTTCGCAACATTGTTGCGCCTATAGAAGACATAATGTCAGCCTCAATAAGTTTGTTGGTGGAACTGGGATGGAGGCGCACCGGACGTTATGGTCATGCGACTCCTCGCGGAAGCTGGCACGTATAGCAGCACTCTCCTTCTGGATGACCGCACGCTCGTCCGCAATTGTCTTCGCCGCACGAACGTTGCGGATGAACTGTTTCACTGCATCATGACGAGTGTAAGTAAAACTAATCGTCCCGTTTACCTAAATTGTAGCCCATACAGGAACTCATCTTGCGGCAGCGGGAGAGACGACCCGACGGATGGGGTCGCCAGACAGGTCCTTGTCCAGGGACAAGAGGCGGTCGCGCGTGTCGGTTTGGGATATCGGTCGGAAATCGTTCACGGGCAGAGTGTAGGGTAATGGGACCACTCAATTAAAGAATTTGCCCAGGTGAAGAGGACCTGCTCCAGAACCCGTGGTCGTTGTGATGTTGGCGCGAGATATGTTGCTGATTAGGGACGTTGGGGGAGCGAAGGCGGACACATTTCAACGTGGGGCTCAGGTGCCAAGTCCAGCCAAGCTGTGATGTGGTGCTGGAGTTCGCCGCCACTGTCCCCCAGAGCTTCTCCCAAACGTACCACGTACCCCGGAAGAATATCCACCCGCCCATTCTCTTTAAGGTAGCAAGCACTTGACTAGGTGCGAGAACTGAATGGATCTACCTCCCAGGAAACAATAATCTCAGAAACTGCTGCCTATAATTTCAAGCAGTTTTCTAGTAACCTGATGCTTTTGAATATATTGTGGGATTGTTCCAAGATTATGGGTCGCACTGGCTGAGAGTGTCTAGCTGGGTAAGGAATATTACTAGTTAGAATAGCTATAGCTATGTGGTCTATGAGTGCTATTACGTATAGGGGAATTTGACATACTCCTTCTGACTTCATTAGGCTAATAGGAAAAAAGATGATTATGAGAGGTGACTGAAGCAGGGCAGCGCTGCTCTATCATGACACTACAATGGAAGGCGAAGGCTTTGGTGGTGCTGGTATCCTAGGCACCAAGTCGCTGATAGGTACTTTCCTGTAAGTGCTACGCCGAGGATGATGATGAATACGGATAGATCTTGCCTCCAGAGAGAAAATGCGATGGATGGAGACGAAGTGAAGACCAAGTAAACACCAAAACCGTACCATTTCGTCCTAACTTGTGACTAGTCGTAAGGTATTCCCAGGATAACCTTGCATCGCTCGTAATATTGCAAACGTTGAAGAAGAAAGAAAATAGCAACCTCCCACAGAAAAGACGCCGAGGCTCGATGACGGGCATTGAGGTTAAGGGCTAGCATGGCCACGGGACTCGGCGTAGCGGACGATGATGGAAGGCAGCGACCCACTCCATCTTACTTTTGCATCATCAGCTGGACGAACTCGTTGTCTACGCCGTTGATTAGCTTCCACTCAAAATAGAGGCAAGAGATATTTGCATACAGTCAATCCGGCCATCGCCATCCTGGTCGGCCTCGCGGATCATCTCATCGACCTCGTCATCGGTGAGCTTCTCGCCGATGGAAGTCATGACGTGACGCAGCTCAGCGGCGGAAATAAAGCCGTTGTTATCGCGGTCGAACACCTGATCACAAATTAGTATAGGCTGGAAATTTCAACGACACTGCGACAGCATACCTTGAAAGCTTCACGAATCTCCTCCTCCGAGTCGGTGTCCTTCATTTTCCGAGCCATCATGGTGAGAAACTCTGCAGTCAATCGTCAGCCGTCAGCTTCTAGCTCCTCCGCCGCTCCACCAGGCGCATAGATAGGCACGTACCAGGGAAGTCAATAGTGCCGTTGTTGTCAGCATCAACCTCGTTAATCATGTCTTGAAGCTCAGACTCGGAAGGGTTCTGCCCCAGAGACCGCATGACGGTGCCCAGCTCCTTGGTGGTGATCTGGCCTGAACACGACGAGTCAATCTTCTGCGATATGCTTCCTTCCATGTCGCAAGAATATATAGGACGGCCTTGGTATGGATAATTCGAGAGCGATGCGATCATGCGTCACGTCGGGCGCCACGGGAGGCATGGGATACGGGGAATTGCGCAAAGAGCTTCAGAGACTCACCATCACCGTCCTTGTCCTATTCCGACTGTTAGCTCTAGTCGCAACGGCACCAGTGCAAGAACATATTAGAAAGGAGGGGAAAGCACTTACAAAGAGGGAGAAGGCCTCCTTAAACTCAGAGACCTGCTCTTCAGTAAGAGTATCAGCCTGCGATAGGTAGTTAGTGGACACGATCATCAGCCAGGAGGCAGCCTCTCAGCAAACACGCCCAGCGCGGGGCTAATGTTGTGAGGCTACGGCACCAAGGGAGCTAGCTAGTGGCATTGGTAGACAATAAGCGGGATGTTACTGACCATGTTGGAGAATTGCAATAACGATGGTGGTAAAGACAGCCAGGTGTGCGTCGACGCAGGTACGTGAGAATCTTGGTGTTGAGTTTCGAGACAAAGATGTCGCGGGAGAATACAAGGGTTGGCGGGGTCCTTTACGGTACCAAAGGCTGGCTGGAGCTTGAGGCAGAAAGGCGGCCAGGCGCTCCGTCGCGGCCTGTGGCTTACAAGCGTGAGTGACGCAGGGAGCGAATGACGGTAAGTATACAGTCTAAAATTGTGGAGAATTGGGCCTATTCCTACTGTATGTGTACAATTTTGGGAGGCTGGTGGCCATCGTTTCGGGGGCGTTACAGTGAGTTCCGGACATTATAGCACAGTGTGCCGTAGCCTGCGTTACCTCCTGTCTCAGGGTTGGTGTCGTAATGCGGCGGCGACTGGCCAGCCAGCCAAAGTTGGCCAGCCAGTTTCGACATCATGGGATCTGCGAACACAGGACTGTACGACTCTTGAACATTTTCATGACGCCCAACTCCATTCAATTCGAATTTCTTCCGCCTCTACATTCAGCCTGAGGCTCGCCGTCCTTCGCCCTCGCGTCCGCCATGTGGCGCGACCGCACGAACCTGTCCGTCTCCCATGATCTTGTCCAGTCATCATAGGCCTACACTGCTCTACACTACAGCTGCTGACTGCTCGACCAGCTACATCTCCTACCGACAGTCGTATGCGCACCATCCGACGTCGCGGAATAAGTATGCTGTTGGTATCTCCGGCCCCAGCAGCACACCGTACTCCGATAACTATGCGCCAGAGGACCGCCGCGGGCTCCTCTCGGCCGGCGCGTTCGAAGACGATGGCGACGCCGTGATAGAGATGGACCTACTGCCTCCACGCTGGGCAGACATCTCTGGCAACATAACCGATCTTCTTGCTGATATTGCGACCAAGGGCCACAGTTTGGACAAGCTGCATCAGAAGCATGTTCTACCCGGGTTTAATGATGATGAGGCAAAGAAGGTCGAGGAGAAGCAGATCGAGAAGCTCACGCAGGAGATCACTAAAGGGTTTCACGATTGCCATAGCTGTATTCAGCGTATTGAGCAGATGGTCCGCGAATCCAAACAGTCGGGCACCATCAGTAATGCGGAGGAGACAATGGCCAAGAATATCCAAATATCACTCGCCACGAGGGTACAGGATGCCAGCGCCAACTTCAGAAAGAAGCAGAGCACCTATCTCAAGAGTGAGCCCCCCCGGTTTCTATTTACGCCATCGTTGGCTAACGTTTCCCAGAACTTCGTGGCATGGGTGGGTTAGGGCCAGTTTCTCCTGGAGAGCGTTCCTCATCCCCTCAGCCCGGATCCTATCTAGATCCGTCTATACAGGAATCTGACGCCGATCGGTCGTTTTCTCAGTCAACTTTGCTAGCAGCATCCCAACAAAAGATGATGCACTCCAACGACGCCGTCATTGCACAACGAGAACGGGAGATCGAAGAGATCGCCCAGGGTATCATCGAGCTATCGGACCTCTTTAGGGATCTCCAAACAATGGTCATCGACCAGGGGACCATGTTGGACAGAATAGATTACAACGTTGAGCGCATGCACACAGACGTTATAAGTGCTGAGAAGGAAATCAAGGTCGCGTCAGGGTACCAGCGGAAGACGACCAAGAGGAAAATTATTCTGCTTCTTTTCCTGATTGTTGCAGGTCTGTTTATCCTCCTTCTGGTAAAACCTAAGAAGCGATAAGCGAATCTGGAGATGTGGCGATTTGAGCGTTGTTCATCCATGTACTAAAACGGTGTATAATCATTTCACGGGGAGACCAAGGAGCAAACGGGAGTCCTGGGGGTTTGACATTTTTTCTTCTTCGATAGATCCTATATCTCAACATGGCCATGTACTCAAAACTCCTTATCTGGTTGTTCAGATCCTGTGAACTCCTCGCCGTACGTCTTTTGAAACAAGACGGGGTATCGCTTCCAAGCTCCCAACCTCTGCTCCTCAACCAGCCTACTCATCTCGGGAAGGGCTGGCAGCACCTCAGAACCCCAAGCTCTGTCTACGAGATGCTTGACGTTCTCCGTCGTCACATCCTGGATGTCCCTTGAGTGATGTCTGCGACTAGGTACCTGTCCCAATACGATCCGAGACGCAATGGTAGACCGAATGACTTGTGTATCGATCAGGACACCATGATCACGGAGTGTGGCCAATATGCGGACACCGCACGCAATATCGAAGTCTGACACCCTCATTGCTGGGCCCTTCGTCAAAGCTGATGCTGTTGGGGTTCTGGTCAAAGTCTGATCGAATCCCCATCTTATGATGTTCCGTTGAAGGCGAGGATCAAAGAGTTTGTGAAGGGGGTGCTGAAGGTGCGTGAATGGTAAATCTGCTGGTATGTGCTGTGTATCCTCAACGTTGTCTTCCCCTGGCTCCTCTTCTTTCGGCTTGGGTATCGATTCATGTTTGGGAACGAAGCCAACACGCCCTGACCGTAGCTTAGCTTCCACCGTATCTACAGCTGGTCGAATGTTTTGTGGAATGTCGTGGCGGTAGATCGGGATTAGACCGCCGCATGGAGGTTTGAACAACTGGATAATCTCAAGGCTCAATTGCAACAGTTCCTCAAAGCGTCCTAGGCGACCGAGGCTGTAGATGAGAGACTCCCAGTATCGCAACGGAATAGCAACATTAAGAGAGGCAACTTTGCGGGTAATGTCGATCGCTCTGTCAAGCTGATAATCTGGTTTCTTGTGGGTAATCTTCCGTTTCCATCGGGTAGGGTGTTTCCCAACGCCCCAGAAAGCGCGCGTTAGCAACATGGACGCGTTCTTCTGCGTCATGTTGACCCCCAAGGCTCGCATGCGGTCGACGATAACCTTGGCTTTCCCTAGCTTTGTCGTGAGAAGAATGTCTCGTAGGAGAGTGTTCAGCTGGTCCAGATTGGCCTCGTTCTCAACAGCCCATTCAACACCCTGGAAGAGTTCTTCTCGCTCCCAGTCCCTCGCCTTGACGGCATCCACCATGATCATGCGGCGAGTCTCAATGTCATCGAACTCATCTGGGTGGACGTCGCTATGCAAGAGCCGGCTCAGCAGCTTGTCTTCGCCATTCTTAGCAAAGAAGACGAGTGCCTTGCAATAGGTCTGTGGCGCAATGCCTAGACCCAGCCTGTCTAATTGAGATAGTCGAGCTACAACGCCTTCAGCATTCGCCTCTCGAAGTGCAAGCGCCTGGAGTGACTGTGGTCCAATCATCTGTAACCCGATTCGATGCACAAAGTTGATGGCGAATTCCACAGATAACCAGGCGCTTGCAAACCATTTCGCGACGAAGCTATCGCGATAGATCCCTCGCTTTGGAAGATGCTTCAGGCCGGGCATGTCTTCAGAGTCGATTTCGCCCATGGTGCCCTGGCGATGCCCGACAAGTGAGCTCTCTCCAGGCGTGAGTTTGATCAGTGGATAGTATCGAGAAAGAAAATCCAGAAACGGCAGCGACCTTGACGAAGACGGGGTATCTCCGAGACGAACCAGCTGTTTACGCCAAGCACGCGCGAGCTGTGAGTTGCCCGAATCGTAGAGAACCGGGATGATGCGATCGTAGAGATTGCGCTCGGCACTGAATACATACATGGAGGTCAAGGTACTCTGGATTTCCGGTCTTGGGTCGGCGATAAAGTTGGAGAAAAGACCGCTCAGGACATCGGGCCCCGAGGGGAATTTTCGCGAAAGAACCACATGCCACTTCAATGCTTGATCATAAGCTTGCCTTTGGAGTAACGAATGAACAAAGCTAGCATAGAAGTCAGGCCATTTTTTGGAGAAGGCAGCCAAGCGGGGAACGTCTTGAAGTAACGTTTCCACCCTCGTGTCCCGGTCCAAAGCGGCATCGATGATTTCGTTCCGGATCTTGCTGCCATCGTCTTGAAGGATGAGATGAAGCGAATTTCTCTCCTTCAGCAGTTCAAAGCAAGCCCAGGTTCCCTCGTTTCCATGCTTGTGTCGCATATGGGTAAAGAGGCGCTTCCACGAAGTAAACTCATGAGGCACGAGCTCGGCTTCGCCTTTCAGAAGCGACTGAGCGACTCTCTTTGTGAACTCTTCACGTTCATGGAGTAAGCTTGTAGAAGAAAAGTACCGCCGCGCTCCGACCTGCCCTAGTCTACCCATGCCCGCAGGCTCCCGTGCGAAACTCCCAGAGCCCGGATTGTCCCTTAGGTTCCATCGTATCGGACGTGCGGAAGACCAGGTTCGACTTGAGGAGTCTCGGGGAGCAGGTAAACTGAAGATGGAGAGCGGGTACACTAAGGCAGGGAGGTGTCGAGTCTGATTTTCTTGGGAGGCAAATGTCGTCGTCCAGGTTCGAGTCCTCAATGATCTGTAGGTCGTGACTTGATTTTGCCGGATGCGCTGTAGGTTCGCTGGCATCCCTGTCAGTCGCGAGAAGAAGTCGCAATCGGAGGGTTTGTATCATAGCATTGGGCCTGATGACATCGTTAATTGCCTCATTAAGAGGGCAACGTGCTCTAGTGCCGGGCGTAGAGAATGTCGATTGTGGACGTCGAAGCTATTGAACTTTTTGGTTGGCAGCGCGTCCAGCTCGCGACCGCACGTGCACGGAACCGGAAGGTCACCGGCTGAGTCATCATGGGTCCATCTCCAATCACATTATGGCCTCACTTCCGAAGCCGAACTGCAATCCAAGCAATTGACCACCTCGAACCCACGAATCTCAACCTCTAGAGCCTCACACACGTCACTCTACAAACCGCCAAGATGGGGTAAGCTGAATCCTTTGGGCGACGTCAGTTGGAAAGCCGCAGCCTTCCTGCTGCGGCGCCAATGGCCTAGCCGGAGCTTCCAGGTGCAGAATCGTTTGTCACTGACGTCTTCTGCAGAATGGTCGACGCCAAAAACAAGGTGCCTTACCTCCAGCGCTTCTATCAGCAGGCGTACAAGGCTCACACTCGCGTTTGGATGATCGTACGGCCGACCCAATTCCCTCCATCCCCTCGGGAGACCTCGGCGACTGACCACATCACAGAACGCCCGCAGCCGTTGGTACATGACGCCTTACCTTCTCCTCCTCTGGGGATCTTTCGGAGGTTAGTGATCAATCACTACAGGCCATGAGGCTCTTTCTAACAAATTGGTAGCTACCATGTACGCTGGCGGCCGTAAGATCCTCGGACACAATAACTGGTTCGGCAACTAAGATGGAGCTGTTCAGCTCGGCTCTTTTCCTCGCCGAATAGGCGGCCGGAGAAGGGATGTGTATAAGAGGGTTTTGATAGATCGTCACAATCGAGTCTTCACAGCTCTATTCGACATCTGTAGCACTCCTTCAATATCTTGATTCTCCTTTGTCACATTGCTGTGAATTTTCATTACGTAGCTCCCCTTTACTCCATGTGTCTCTAAAATACATCGCACAGTTGTGAATTTGTTTAGCATGAAGAGTGTCGTAGACGGCCCTTCACTGCTCGCTAATGATATCGACTTGGCCCCCGGAGGTTTCCATGTTTGTGGGGCTGGGGCGCTGTCTCAAGGGCTGCGTAGTTAGAAGGTCATGTTCGAGGGTCAGAAGGTCATGTTCGAGATTCAAAAGGTCGGGTTCGACGATCAAAACCTGAGATTTGATGATCGGGGCTTCAGATTTGGCGATCGGGGCCTCAGGTTGGACGTTCGGGACCGCGGTTTCCTAATAACCCGTAGCACCCGGCGCCTTCTCGTCCTTTCGTAGACTCATCAACATCTCGCGGAACCGCTCCTTGCCAGATCCAGAAGCGCCCCCCTTGGCACCCTTGCCACTAACATCCACCAGCTTGGCAATACGGTCCCAGCTTGTGCCGCCAGATACGGCGTCGTCACGGTTAGCAAGGAACTTCTCGGCCTCCTTGCGCGTCTTCTCAATCTCCTTTTCCTTCTTAGCGTTGTAGTTATTGTAGAAGTCGTCAATATTGGCCTGCGCCTCCTTGATGGTCTCTTCTCGCTGGGCAGCAAACTGCTGGGCGCGCTTTTCGATTTGGGCGTCGCGGCGTTCGCGCCACTCCTTGATCACTTCAGGCTCGTCTTCGTCCTGGGAATATGCCTGAAAGCCGGAATTGTAGCTAACAGAGGGGCCAGTAATAGTATTTCCTCCAGGAGTAATACCAGTGCCCTATAAGGCAAAAGGTCAGCTTCAGTTCGACGGATATTTATTCTCGATAGCGGCTCACAGCAGACGGGCTAGCGAGATCAGGAAACTGGGATTCGAATGTCGACTGCGACTGTTCGCCTCCTCCTAGAAGGTCCCCGCTAGGCTCCGCGAGCGCCGATGCATCTTGCGCCGTCGCAAACTGGTTGGCGTCATCACCGAGAACAGCCTTCTCGCGGGCGAGGAAGTCGTCGGCCGAGGGTTCTGCAGAGGGGTTTTGGATATCGGTTTGCGCTATGGAATTTGGAAATTAATTACTGTAAGCCAGAAAGATGCCTCACGCAACTTACCACCCGAGTCGAAGTCCTCGAGAGATGGGAACCTGTCCGCCATATCGATAGGGGGTGTGGGATGCAATGCTCAGAGGTGGGTGTGTCGAGAAACTTTCAGTTGCGTTTTTGCGTCCGGATTCTTGGTTCTCGTCGGGGGTGGGTGCAAGAAGAGGAATCAGACAGTATATGAATCGACCAGCTGTGACTTGGAAGCCAACGGAGCTGGGTGTCGCAGTGTCCCTGATGAGGTGGAATCTGCCGGGCGGTGACCACGTTGGCCATGGGGATGTGGGTCCACTTCGTCTCACTATATTGCATAAACGCATGCAGTACCGAGCGCATAATGCAGATATCCAGCTTCTTGCTACATTTGAATGTTTATCACGGACCTTGAGCCTCCAAGGTTCTCAACCGCATTCATCGCATCACATTCAAGTACTGCTCACCATCGTCACGAGCCTTCAAGTTTGTGCGATCATCTACCTTTTCAAATAATTGGCGTGGGCGGAGACAGTTGGTTGCTGTGAGACATCGTGCGTTCTACCTGCAGATATCTTGCAGCTCTCGTACCTTAGCTGCTCTGCTGTAGAAGCTTCCTTGGAGCTACCCTCGGATATTAAGCCTGTCTGTAGTAGACGTCCAACCCCTCCCACTGCTCTTTTATACCATCCATCGCCTCGTTTTAGTCCATCTGCAGCCGCTCGGATCGGCGGCGGAGCACAAGGGGTAGCCCACTAGACAACATGGCTTACAACGACGATGCTGTTCTTGCGAGGCTCTCGGCCCTCAACGACAGCCATGACAGCATCGCTACGGCAGCCCAGTGGATTATGTTTCATAGGTAGAGCGACCCCAACATTGGTTTCCTCGGCTGATGCCTCCGATCAAGACACTGACAGACATTTCAGGAGACATGCTGACCGGACAGTCCAACTGTGGATGCAGAGGTTGAAGGATTCATCTGCCTCAAAGCGCTTAAGCCTTGTGTACCTAGCAAACGGTATGTTCCAAATACCTAACTGCCTTTTAGCTCTACTATTACTAACGTGAATGGGCTTCTCAGAGGTTGCTCAACAGTCTCGGATTCGTCACAAGGAAGATTTTATTATTGCCTTCTCTCCCGTGGTAGCAGAGGCGACAGCAGTTGCCTACAAGGGGGCGCCGACCGACATCCAAGGCAAGCTGAGGCGCGTCGTCGATGTGTGGAAGGATAGAACAATTTTTGAGCCCCCGATTCAGGCAGCCATCGAATCTCGGCTTGATGGTAAGGCGTCCTTCTGTTGACTTAATGAAGTGGACATAGCTTACATTACCGCACAGAACTTGATAAAGCCCGAGGAACTGCCAAGCACGGGTTCGGAGGCTCTCCTTTTGGCTCGGCTAGTGTACCTTCTGAATTTGCGCCACTGGTATCTGCTCATCAGAACGTGTCGAAACTCGGCATCCCGTTGAGGGCTACACTCTCCTCAGCAGACCAAGAATATGAGAAGCAAACGGACCCGTCAACGCCAGCCCCCTCCGCTCCCGTCTACGCCGCTCGCCTCAATGGCCTTTTGAAGACGCTGGCCAACGCCGAGAGTGCTGTTGCTGATTGTGTGAAGGCGAGAGAAGGTCTCGTCTCTGGACTGGAGAAGCTCTTAGAGTCGAGCCGAACCGCTTTGGAGCACGACAGGCAGGCTGCCGCAAAACTGTCCAAGAGGAAGCGAGATATCGAGGAGAAGAAGCAGCAGGTGGAACTGGGCATCATGCAGGCTTTGGGGTCGTCCGAGAATAATGGTTCCCCCGCGGAGGGGGGGTCAGCTAGCCCACCGCCCGAACCTGGCAGACCAGAGATGGAGGCTCTCACGCCACCTTCCATGGAGGCCTTCACACCACCACCTATGGAGGCCCTGACGCCACCTCCTATGGATCCTGAGCCGGCTGAGCCGCCCGAGGAACCCGAAAGCCGTCAGGCCGCTCCTGATAAATCGTCAGGTGCATCGGGTATGGAGATGCTGTCTAATCTGGCTTCCTCTTACCAGTCACTCCCTGTCTCGTCCAATGGTTCGAACAAGAGGCGACGTGTTGATGACAGCAGCGACTTCCCCGACCTTGAGGGCGACAGCGGGATCGATGCTGAAGTTGCTGCAATGCTTGAAGACGACTCAAAGTCGTGACGTGGATAGACGTTTAGGCCAGGCGGTGAGGGACTCGGGGACGTCAGAGCTGTACCAAATCATGATGTTGGATTCAATGTATTATCAAATGAGGTTTTGTGGCGGGCCATGTTTTTGCGGTTCTTCATGTCTAATACGTACCTAGGTAGGGTACGTTGCAAGAATCACTAAGGTAGCTAGGTACGAAGTACTAACTAGGTAAGGTAGGTACGGATAGTAGTACAGGCAGATCCAACGGCTCAGTTAGAACCAGATCAAGAACGAGTTACATAATACTATATTCCTTGCCAGAGGCAGCAATACTGTTTTTGTTGCCCAAAGTTTTGTTGCGCCAGTTTTGCTGCTGTCGTCCGTGTCATACCAGTCTAAAACTCTGTCGAGAATGGCGGGGTGCAATTGGGCGCATGTGTGCAGCAGCACACGGCCACAGCCGTACTTCCGACCGACACCGAGGGACGAGGGTCATCGAGGCTCGGAGCTCCACCCTTTTTTGTTTTTTGGCGTCGCCTGCATTCTATTTACATCCATCCATTATTATTCCGACCCGACCTCTTCACGCCCAGGAAATGCCGCTGCGATGACGGCATTGCGCACAACATCGCTCTGAGACTATCGTCGCAACGTGCCGACCCTCCATCACGGCGCTCTCACGCCCTTGAATTTTGGCCATTCACAGTCGATCATGCGCAATTGAGCGCTCCTCAGCCCATTAACCGCCATGATGTCGGGAGCGGTGCGAAGAGCGCTGCTCCCCCGAATCGCCGACAGCTCGCCTGCCTTGACACGGATCTCTTCGGCCTCCTTCAAGTCGACGCCCTTCTGCAGGCTTGATTCCAGTCTACCTTCGACCCGACTACTCCACACGCCGTCGAAGCCGCAGTCGCCGCTCCCCACCTTCTCAATCGCGGGCTTCCGAGCCTGTGCTAACGCCAACCCAACACGAGCTCTTTTCCTACCGCGCTCGGCACGATTACCGACGGCGTCGCGCTGCTTCTCTGTGTCCCCACGTCTACGAGAGCAGGCCAAGGCGACCGTGAAAGAGGAACCGAAGCAGCCCACAGACGAAGAATCCAAGGAAAACCCGCGGGATGACGGAGAGTTTCGCAAGAGCGACAGAGCGACCAAGGCGGCGCAAGTCAATCTCAGCGCGAAGCTATCCAAGGAAGGCAAAGGGCAGTCGAAAGCAGGATCAGGAGAGATCTTGAGACTTATCAAAATCGCCAAGCCAGAGATCCGATGGCTCGGCCTGGCCTTCGTCTTCCTGGTGATCTCTTCTAGTGTCACCATGTCTATCCCTTTCTCCGTCGGCCGTATCCTGGACATTTCGACAACAAAGGGCGACATTGAGGACATTGAGATTTTCGGTTTCACGCTTAAGCAGTTCTTCTTCAGTCTCGGTTGCATCCTCACCGTAGGGGCCATGGCCAACTTTGGACGCGTGATTCTTCTACGAATCGTGGGAGAGCGTGTTGTTGCCAGGCTCCGATCGCAGCTATATAGGAGGACTTACGTCCAGGATGCCGAATTCTTCGACGCCAATCGTGTGGGTGACCTAATCTCGCGCCTCAGCTCGGATACTGTCATTGTTGGCAAATCCGTCACCCAGAATTTGAGTGACGGTCTACGGGCACTTTTCAGCGGTGGTGCCGGCTTCGCCATCATGATCTGGACGAGCCCTCAGCTTACGGGCTTGCTTCTCCTCATGTTCCCCCCGATTGCTGTTGGCGCCTTCTTCTACGGAAGAGCCATTCGAAACGTCAGCAGATCCATCCAGAAAAATCTCGGAACACTCACAAAGATTGCGGAGGAGCGGCTGGGTAACATCAAGACGAGTCAGGCCTTTGTGGGCGAGGTTCAGGAAGTTGGACGGTACAACAAGCAGATCAGGAAGATCTTTGCCCTCGGTCGCAAAGAGTCCCTAATCGCTGCCACCTTCTTTGCCTCAACAGGCTGGGCAGGTAACATGACAGTCCTCGCCATGTTGATTGTAGGAGGTAGCTTCGTCCGATCTGGCAGCATGTCCCTGGGAGACTTGACCTCTTTCATGATGTACACCGCGTTCGCCGGATCCAGTCTATTTGGACTCTCCGGGTTCTACTCTGAACTCATGAAGGGCGTTGGCGCCGCGAGCCGACTCTTTGAGCTTCAGGACCGCAAGCCTGGAATTCACCAGACAACTGGCGTGCCGGTCAAGTCGGCCCAGGGTCCTATCAAATTCTCCGATGTTTCTTTTGCGTACCCGACGCGACCGGCAGTCAAGATATTTAACGGGCTCAACTTCGAGATACCGTCTGGCAGCAACGTCTGCGTTGTTGGTCCGTCCGGCGGCGGCAAGTCAACGGTAGCATCACTTCTACTACGGTTCTATAACCCTACATCTGGAACAGTCAGCATCAATGGTGTCGACATCTCCACCATGAATGTCAAGTCTCTAAGGAGACGCATTGGTATGGTGTCGCAGGAACCGGTCCTCTTTTCTGGCAGCATCGCCGAGAACATCAGCTACGGCAGACCTGAGGCGACGCGTGCGGAAATCATCTCCGCTGCTAGGAGAGCCAACTGCAACTTCATCAGCGACCTCCCGGATGGTCTGGAGACCCAGGTCGGTGCCAGAGGGTCGCAGCTCTCTGGCGGCCAGAAGCAACGCATTGCCATTGCCCGGGCTCTTCTCAAGGACCCAGACATTCTGATCCTGGACGAGGCCACGTCTGCCCTAGATGCCGAGTCGGAAACTTTAGTTAATGAAGCTCTCGCCAAGTTGCTCCGTGGGCACAACACGACCATTTCCATCGCTCACCGCCTGTCGACAATCAAGCGGTCCGATCAGATTATTGTTCTCAACAGTGAGGGCAAGGTGGCCGAGATCGGAAGCTACACTCAGCTTGCCGCGGACCCGGAGAGCGCGTTCAGCAAGCTTATGGAGTGGCAAATGAGCGGCGGCGATATCCCTGACAACAGGCGTCCAGAGGCGGCCCATATCACCGAGGCCGAAGAGCTAGAGCAGGACCTCGAGAGTGATGAGGGCGAAGAGGGCGAAGAGGAAGGAGAAACCGAGGGCAAGGGAGACAAGTTGCAGGCTGAGTCTAAGCGGTGATGAGTGAGGCAGGGGTGTCTCACTCGCTGGAGCCCCGAAACTTTATCACGACGGGAACTAGAATAAATACCCAAACTTACGCCAGTCATCTGTGAAGGACTGACAATATTTTTTTTAGAAAAAGTGCGACAGCACACATGTTGTAATTACAGAAGCCGGGGGAGCACTCCACTCGAACATGGGACTGGGTATATATTGACTAGATATTGCCTAAATCAAGGCGAAGATGGGAAGGGATGGCGCGTTTACGTCGAGTTGGGAGTGGTGAACTTTGTATAGTACATACCTTACTTAGATGGCCCTGTCCATATTCAGGAAACGAAGATCAGATGCTGTGTATTCTGGTTCCATGTCTGTGAGCCAACTTATCGGTTCCAATAGGCATCAAATTCCTGCTGATGGAATTGCGAGAGCCTAACGAGGCATCCATCTGTCACATGTCATTGGCTAGGGTACGATTCCTTGCGCGTCTCACCACGCTTAACTCACGCTGTTTGCTTCACTCCTCCGCCCTTGGCCTTGTGATCCATCAACAGGCAAATCCATCACCTCGACATCAAAATCCCATCGAGCGCATCGCCCGCAGGGTTTTGAAGGACCAGCAAGTCAGCCAAGCCAGGTAAAGTATTCACAACAAGTGTCGCCTCTCAGCCACCTTGGGGGGGCTACACCGAACTACCATCACCATGTCCATCGACAGTGAGAGCCAATTTGAGATTGACGGTGTCAAGCTCTACGCCAAAACATGGACAGTAAGACCTACCACAGATTGCTCCTCCAATACCCATCCAACGCACTTCTGACACACAAACCCCCAGCCCACCGGTCCCGTCAAGGCCAAACTCGTCTTTGTCCACGGGTATAGCGAGCACATCAACCGTTACAATGACTTCTTCCCCTCGCTTGCTGCCCAGGGCATCGAGGTCTTTGGCTGGGACCAGCGCGGCTGGGGCCGCAGCGTCACCAAGCCCTCGGAACGAGGTCTGACCGGCCCCACTGTCCAGGTCGTCGCCGACGTGGCCGCCTTTGTCAAGGACAAGCTCGCGCCGGCCGATGTGCCCCTCTTTGTCATGGGCCACTCCATGGGCGGCGGCGAGGTGTGTGCTCTGATGGGCGATCCCAAGTACGAGGACCTAGTGGGCCAGGTGCGCGGCTGGATCCTCGAGGCTCCCTTTATCGGCTTCAGCCCGGACTCGGAACCCAGCAGCCTCAAGGTCGTGCTAGGTCGGCTAGCGGCGCGGCTGCTCCCCAAGCAGCAGATGAAGAACGTGATTCCCGAGGAGTACCTTAGCCGCGACGTCGCCGTGGTCGAGTCGTTCAAGAAGGACCCACTGTGCCACAACACGGGGACGCTGGAGGGCCTGTCGTCGCTGCTGGACCGCACGGCGCTGCTCGCCTCGGGCACCGTCAGGGTGGGCAAGCATGTGCAGAGCCTATTCCTAGCGCACGGCACCGAGGACAAGACCTGCAGCTACGATGCGGCCTTCAAGTGGGTAGAGCAGCAGACCAATGTAGAAGACAAGGTCAGCAAGAGCTACGAGGGCGCGTATCACCAGCTGCATGCGGATCTGTGCAAGGACGAGTTTACGACGGATGTGGTGGACTTTATCACGAAGAGGAGCGGCTCGCAAGCGGCGGAGCCGATCGAAGCGAAGCTCTAAGGCCCTAGGAAAGGGTACTATGTCGCAGTAGGGCTAAGTATATGCAGTAACTTGGTGGTCTACTCAGGATGTCTAATACTCGCCTGATGATGCTTGGTGTCCACCGGAAGATGCCCGAGGTGACGGCCCAACAGCCAATCGGCAGACCTCGAGGTTCCAAAAGGGTTGGAGGTTCCGGTGACGCCCGAGTCATCAGGGCTGAACCGTTACAACGGCCCATAAGTTGCCGGGATCTGGGGAACTGGTTGACCAAAACATAAATAGAAAGGAGGGCGCCGCCATCTCAGCCTCATTCCAACCTCATTCCATCGATTTCACTCTCTGGGAGTGGGGTTCTGGTCGTCACCAACAAACCCCTCGAGTGAGGAAGGGGCCGAGAACACCAACGTAATGGAGAGAGAAAGAATGGAAACTGGCCCTCAAGGCCAAGTCTCCGATTTTCCGAGCAGCGGTGGCGCCTCAGCCAGACATCCCAGGGACTCGGAGTTAAGGCGAAGCGAGGAGGAGGCAGGAACTTGACACCCAGTGACCCAACACTCAAGTGAGGCAATGGACCCCTGGGCTGGGTGCGCTAATGCGGAGCAGCGATTATTATCTGATCACTGATCAGCTGTGGTTGGACGCCAGTGAGCCACATCAAATGATCACACTAACTTAGCACATCCAGATTCGGAGTTCTCTGCTCCTGAGTCCTGACCGCATCAGAATATCGCGACCGCTCGAGTTCTCGTACCCATCCAAACCGACGCGGCCTGATTGACGAGGCCAAGTGCGCAGCCCGCGATCCCACGAGCCCACGAGCCCACGAGCCCACGAGCCCACGAGCCCACGAGCCCACGATCCCGCAGAGCTTTCCACTACAATTGACTCGACGTCTCGGCCTTTTCTTTGTCTCCATCTCCCCAATCTCCCAACCCAGCCCGTGGGCCACTCAGTCGCCCCGAGACATTTTCACTCATCCGCCACGAACTGCGACATATTAATTGCAGTAGTATCTGAAGTCTGCGCCTACGGACACCACAGCCCTCACCATGACGCCAGACGCGAGCAACACCATCACTTACCACCCTTCGGTCTACCATCTCCAGCACATGGACCACCACGCCCGCAGCTCCTCGCGCTCGCCCACTCGCATTGCCTCCCACAGCACCGGCGTCGAGCCCGTCGCCGCTGGAGAGGAGCATGATGCCGTCGCCCGCCACCCAAATCCGGTTGCCACCGACGTCGAGAGCCAGGTCACGGCTGGCCGTAACTCGCGCTTCCCCCACGTGAGCCTGGAGAATGATCCCTACGGCCTGTCGTTTGCGTACAAGACCGAGTCCGACATTGCCCAGATCAAGGCGAACACGTCGCGTAAGAGGGATGCTGGCCTTGGCTGCTCGCCTGCCGCCGTGAGGCGCACAAATTCGGGCCGCAAGCTGCAGGGCTTCTATGAGAACCAGAATTCCGTTATCGAGCGCATGCTCAAGTCGGTTGAGGAGCACCGCGCTGAGGCCCGTCAGGAGGCCGGCGATGACCAGCTCAAGTTCCGCATCGCCGTCTACGGCTCCCTGGCTGCCAATGTTGTCCTCTCTGGCCTCCAGCTCTACGCCGCTATCTCGTCCGGCTCCCTCTCGCTCTTCACCACCATGGCCGATGCCGTCTTCGACCCGCTCAGCAACCTGACTCTCATCTTCTCCAACCGCGCCATCAAGCGCGTCGATGCGCGCCGCTTCCCCGCCGGCAAGGCTCGCCTCGAGACGGTGGGCAATATTGTCTTCTGCTTCCTTATGACGGCTGTGTCCTTCATCATCATTGCCTTCGCGGCCCAGGAGCTGGCCCAGGCCCACGGTTCCAAGGAGCTCTTCCTGCCGTCCGTCATTGCCGTGTGCGTCGCCTTCGCCACTAAGCTATCTCTCTTCTTCTACTGCTGGGCCATCAAGGACAAGTACAGCCAGGTCAACATTCTGTGGCAGGATCACCGGAACGACCTCCTCATCAACGGGTTCGGTATTTTGACCTCGGTAGGGGGCTCCAAGCTCAAGTGGTGGATCGACCCCATGGGCGCCATCGTGCTGTCGGTGCTCATCTCTGGCATCTGGCTACGCACCGCGTTTGGCGAGTTCATGCTGCTCGTCGGCGTCGCCTCATCGGTCGACACGCAGCAGCTCATCACCTACGTCTGCCTCACGCACTCGGATGCCATCCAGGGTATCGACACGGTGCGCGTCTATCATTCGGGCCCGCGCCTCATCGCCGAGGTCGACATTGTCATGGACCCGGCCGGCACGCTCATGGACACGCACGACGTGGCAGAGGCCCTGCAGTTCAAGCTCGAGAGCCTCCCGGACATTGAGCGGGCATACGTCCACATTGACTACGAGACGACGCACAAGCCCGAGCATGCGGTCAAGAAGGATCTGTAGACTTGTGGCGGAAGGATGGTGGCCAGTGGTTTTACAATGCCACAGTCGGCAGCATTTCTGTAAATTCCAAAAGGTAATATGTTATCTAGCGAAGCTGGCGGTTTTCGTTTGAGCCTTGCACACCAATTCACACTCAACTCTGCTCGAGCTCCCCTCGTCGACATTGGCCCGTCCGTCTCTGCCACACCTAGATCTGCAACACGGTAGCAACGCTCGCGTACGCGTACGCGTACGCACAAAGGTCGTGTGACCAGCCACACTTTCCTAGCGGAGCAATGTACCCAACGAGGTCACTCGGGGGTAGTACTTCGCAGCAGCGTTCCTGGTCCCTTGTGTTCCGACAATGACGGAATGCTCTGCGGGGATGCGGGGTGCAACTCCGTGGAGAGCGCTCGGTGGCCACGACGTCAGGTGGCTTGAGTCGGACATGGTTTCATGAGGCTCGGCAATTCGTGTTTGTAGAGGTCAATTGCTCCACCTGTAGGACAGAAGACGCCCCCCGAGTGCTACGAGTGTTACGAGTAGTAGCTACAATGGCGAGAAAGAAAAATACCAAACAGCCAGGCGGTAGGGGAATTCCAGACTGCTCCAAGCTATTAGTCAGGGTGAGAAGAGCAATTGGCGAGAGGAAGCTTCCATGCCGTGTGGCGTAAAGTACGGAGGTTGAAGGATGAGCATCACGTTCGCGTCGTCATTGGCGAGGTGAGCTGGGCAGCTACCTATCTAGGTAGGTAGGAATTGACGCTGGATGCTCGACAGCATGAAAGCATATTGAGCGAGGCAATATTGACAAGGCAATTGGCACCAACAGACCAAGCTGCAGAAGGCCGTGGGCGGAGGTCGCATTGATGTGGCTGCATGCAGCAATGTCGTTAATCAAGGGTCGGCGGTCGAGGCTATTTCGCCGCCTCGTGTTATTACATGATATATTATTATTCTCAGGTGGTATGGATGGCTGCGCATCGATGGTGCACTGCAGCACTGCAGGAGACGCAAGAGCGACGACACTCCAACGCTCCCCCTCCCTCTCTGCCGCTGCACCATCTTTTCCTCGCCCGCCCCGAGCCTCTTTTCTCTTCCTCGACTTCATCCATCTCCATATCACTTACGAGTAGTACTTATCCCTCCCCCCCAGGCGCAGCACTAGCATCCCAGGTCTTTATTCCCGGTGCCTGCTGCCGGACTCCATGGGTCGCCAGCTCTCCCGCCTATAGTGCTCCCCATCCCCGCCATCCCATCTTCCGCAAAGGCCACAATGGCGGCGGGTGGGGAGCAGGTCTATGCGACGGTGCGTCCCACTTCCCACGACCATTGACCAGTCCACCGCTGACCCTGGGCTTGATTTCCTGCTGCAGCTTCTTCTGAGCGACTCCTACCTCCCAGGTACGCCCCTCAATCGCCGCCTCCCAGGGTCGCAAGTGCTAACCCAGGGCTCCAGGAGCTCTCGTCCTGGCACACTCGTTACGCGATGCTCGAACCACCAAGAAGCTGGCCGTGTTGGTCACGCTCGACTACGTCTCGGCCGACTCCATAACCCAGCTGCAGGTGAGTATGCGTGTCTCCAGCTATCTATCCCCAGCTGACCGCGCCGCTTGTTGTCGTAATTATTAGGCCGTCTACGATTATGTGCTGCCCGTCCCGCGCATACGCAACGCCTATCCGTCGAATCTGTACCTCATGAACCGCAGCGACCTCCACTCCGCCTTTACCAAGATCAACTTGTGGAAGCAGGCCCAGTTCTCAAAGATTGTTTACGTCGACGCCGACGTCATTGCCTACCGCGCCCCCGATGAGCTCTTCAGCATACCCCACGCCTTCGCCGCCGCGCCCGACATCGGCTGGCCCGACTTGTTCAACACGGGCGTCATGGTCCTGACCCCCAACCTGGGCGACTACTACGCCATGATGGCCATGGCCGAGAGGGGTATTTCCTTTGACGGCGCTGACCAGGGCTTGCTCAACATGCATTTCAAGAACAGCTACCACCGCATCAGCTTCACTTACAACGTCACCCCGTCTGCCCACTACCAGTATGTCCCGGCCTATCGACATTTTCAGTCGAGCATCAACATGGTTCATTTCATAGGTGCCAACAAGCCCTGGTTTGCCGGTCGAAATGCTCCCCACGGGACGTCGTCGTTTGATGAGATGGTGGGGAGGTGGTGGGCCGTCTATGACCGCCATTATCGAGTACAGGTAAACCATCCCCAACTCGTCGATTGCGGTCATTTCACTAATACATTCCTCAGGAGGTGGCCCATGCGCCTCAAGAAACTCCATCTGGAACGGCATTCGTGCAGTATTTTACCAAGGGCGAGTTTCAGCCACAGGCGGCCTCCCCTATATCAACCACCACTGAGGGCTTTCACCACCAACACCACCACCACCACCATGATGATGAAGCTACTGGGCATCATGTCGATTCTGCACAGATAAGTGGCACTGATGGTTTCGATTCCCGCCCACATATCGCCCCTCACGTTGATGTTGAAGTTTCCTCGGGGACACATGCTGAGGCTCCATCGGAGCAACATGCTATTGCGCCCCCTGCCCCGCAAGCACCATCCCCAGAGTACAAGGAGCACAAGGCTGAGCCGACCCCCATGCCAATGTCTAGTTGGGATGCTTCAAGGTACGTAACGACTCTGTTGTAGCCCAGTTTCGAGCCCTCTGCTTACCCCTACCAGACAACCCCCGCCTCCCGACTCGAAGCCGGAAGCAATCAACTTCCCATCTACTCATTACGCAATGTCTCAAGATTTCGCGCCTTTCGTTCCTCCCCCGCGATACCCTAGTCCCCCTAGGAACTTGTGGTACGAGGTACCAAAGGAGCCACCTACACAGTTGGGTCGGGCACCAGAACCAGTGTTTCCCTGGGAGGGTCACCAGCCACGGCCCTCGCGGACGTTTGCCGGAGCATCTGAACCAACTCATGCTATAGGGTCGCTCGCCGAGCCACAGGGTGAGCCTCAGGCCGCAGACCAACCGCACGCTTCCACTGAGCCATCTGTGACAACCCCCGTATCGATGGGTGCTAATACTGAGCCTTCAACTCCGTCAACCCCAACGGTGAAGGTTCACCCACCCCCATCCGAACCTTGGACGTCTTTCCAGTTGAACAATGCCTGGGACGAGGTCCCAGAAATCGGCCGCTATGTTGAGGGCCTCCAGAGGCACCGCCGGGGCAAGAGCCAAGGCTCAACCGCTGATATTCCCTCGCCACTCGGAGTTGGAAGCCCCCGCAGTGGTCGGAAGCCGGGCCTCAAGCTGACCGACTTCCCCAGCGAGACTGAGCGGCCGAGCTTGCCCGTCACCCCGGCGCCCATAGCCCGACCGTCCTTCTGGGGCCATGATGAGGCCGAGGCGGCAGCTTTCGAATCCCGGGAGGCCCTTCCAGCCGCCGAAGGTGTGCCGGCACAGTCAGAATGGGTATGTGTCCATGGCAGACGATGGATGCCCACCGACTGCTTGTGCGACTTGGCTGACTTGATGCTCCCGCACAAGGATCCGGAAGTCCAGCTCCAGAAGCTTGCGAGGCAGCAATATGAGCACCTGCTCCGCAAACTCGGTGGCGGGGACTCAGGGAAGGCTGGCGATGCCTCTGGGCACGTCATTCCGAAGCGGCCCTTGCCTTTTGGGTCGGAAAACGTCACATCACCGACCTACGTATCTGCGGTGGCGCCCCCCAACGTTGCCCGGCCCAGGGCCGTTAAGCCGGAAGCATCCGCGACGGGTACGGGCGTGAGACAAACAGCCCCCCTGTCAACTAGTGCTTCAGCAACTAAAGGCGGACCCCAAGAATCAAGCTCAGAAGGTCGTGCAGCCAAAGACGATAGCAGCGGGCCGCTACTCGAGTCTCCCCTACCACGGACGGGGGGTGCGGGCACGGGACCATAATGGGGAAGGTCCTAGGGAGGTCCGCGGGGGAGTTCGCAGTGGCATAGCAGTGTACAATAGGTTACCTCAGGTAGTCTGGTCTTGTTTTCCCTTGTTGTTCTTCTTCTCGCCCTCGTCTTAGCATGCATAGCGGCATGACCATGGCGCTTTTAGAGGAAGCATTCGGGTTTTGGTTTCAAGGAGCATTACTTATGAGACAGATGATAACCCATATCGCCTTATTTCTACGAAACCCTTCCCTCTTCAATGCCATGCCCTCCAGCTGTCAGTACATGTTAACACGTCTAGACAGCACTAGAAGGGTCCGAGGGGGGACCTGTGATTTGATACCTTATCAATCAATCATAAGACTTGCATTGGCAGTGCTTGGTCTGTATCCCTAAAAGCCACCAGCAGGAGTGCTGTATCCCAGAAACGCCGTCATCAAATTTCACTACGCTTGCTCGCATAGACAGACACGTTTCCTCCCTTGTAGTCAACACTCGACGTATATACTCTCCTCACATGTATTCTACATGCAGAGAATCTTTACTCCCATTTTCCAACAGGCGCAGCCATTCCCTTGTTTTACTCGACATCTCCATCATCTGAGGAGGCCTCCTCGACGGTAGCGGCTTTCCCTTTCCCCTTGTCGTCCGATGTACTCTCTAGTGGCTGCGGGACACTTGAGACCGAGGCGGGCTCATTACCCAGAGCAGCCGAGGACGAACGGTCATTGCTTTGGCTTCGAGTCGTCGCCGAATCAGCCTGGGATGTCCCCTCGCTCACTTCAAGGCGGCTGCTCCCAAAAATCTGCGTGGAGCTACCCCAGTTGGGTACGACCGGACTGGGGCTCACAACGGGGGTAGGCTCCATAGCTGCTTGGATCCGTGCAGGGGGCGGGCGGGAACCAGTAGTGTCCGATGCCGTCTCGCCAGATCTAGGGGTGCGAAGGCTCCCATCCCCCGGCAAGCCCACCTGGTCGGTGTTCCCGGTGTGTTCTCCGCCAGCAGCTTGTGAAGGCCCCGGCTGAGGTGATGGTTGCCTGGGAACATGAGAGTTGTCGAGCCGTTGGAGAGGCATCAACGACCAGCCAGGGGGTAGCACTACGCCTTCAGGAAGCTCGGGGCTGCCGGCAGGGATGGCTGTGGTGTACCCGGATGCTCCATGTCGACCCAAGATCGGGCTGTTGATCCGAGGCGGGGCGCCAGGAAACCCAGGCATTGCAGGCAACTGCCCGAAGGGTGTATGGGGGAAGAGCCCGGGATTCTGTGAGATAGAGGGCGGTATCGGCAAATGTGGCGAGCTTCCTTGCTGTCCCTGAGATTGCGATTGATCTTGCTGTTGCTGCTGCCGTTGCCGCAGGCGTTGCAACTCTGCCATCAAGAGCTGACTAGTCTGAAGCTCCTGCTGCCTATGCTGAAGAGACTGCATCTCATTCTGGAGCGCCTGCTCTGCCTGCTGGAGCAGGCTTGCGACAGTCTGGAGATTGTCCCCAGAAGGGTTTGACTGGGTTGTGGTTGTGGTGGCTGGTGGTCCTGCGACCTGGTTTGCAGCTCCTGGTACTTGCGGAATCCCAAATTGACGACCGAGCTCTCGAACCTGTGCCCCGTTTGCGCCAAATCCAAGTCTAAGAGGTCCTAAGTTGAAAATTCTAGGTCTGTTTTCGGGCGGTTGCACGTGGTCCTGCTGGGGATTTGGCTGGCCTCGTGCGCCGTCTGGAGGATGCGCATCTGCACCTCCGGCCGGTGGCTGCACAGGAGGTTGGGGACCTCTGCCCAGTTGTATCCGCAACCCAACACCACGGTTGCCTGGAGTAGGTCTGCTACGATCAGACGTGACGGGGCTTCTGCAAGTCGGGCACACCTGCTGTCTCTCAAGCCAACTCTTCAGGCAGCCCAGATGCAATGTATGTCCACATGGAAGCTTCTTCGGGCGAGCTCGGTCAACAGCACCAGGGTTGTTAACCGGGTCCCATGCTCGCATTTCTTCTCGGCAGATGATGCAGGTGTTCTCTTGCGAAAGCTCCTCTGCCGTAGCGTCTGGGTAACGGTTCATCTCCTGGATAGCCCGGCGGTAGCGCAACAAGGCGCTCAGTCTCTTCAGGAAGTCACGCGAAGTCATGAACAGGTCCCTAATAATGTGTATGGGTAGTCCGTAGAACATGAGAAGCATGAAGAAGAACGCGATATAGATGCCGAGTTTGATCATATCTAGAAGGCATGTCAGCTGGGGGGGTCAGAATGTAAAATAGAGAGTCTTACCGGTGAAAAGATCAAGCCACAGCACCCATTCGCCTTTGGCTGCCCATCCGGGAACTTCAATATCCATTTCATCAACGTCGTCTTCGCTGGGGAGAGGTTCCTGGTCTGCAGTTGGCTCTTGTCCTGAGGCGGCGGCTTGCTCTCTCTGTCTGATCATGGCTTCGCGTTGTTCCCTGACCTCTTGCCTCCGCTCCATCAATCGCTTTCGCGTCTGCGTCTTGATGATATTCTGCTCCGCAAGCGAAAGAACATAACGCACACCCGTTCGCAACGATGATGTAGACAACACAGCAAATTCGAAAAGAAACATAACCATCATATTAGGTCGAGCCTGTTGAATGACCGTGTTGATCGTGTAGCGCAGCAGCAATATATCATAGAGGAAGCTGAAGGCGAGGGAGCAGCTCAAGCGCAGATGGAACAAGTGGGGGTTGGCAGGGGGTTGCTGTTCAAGCACCTCGACCCGGCCATCACCAATCCAACCCCAGACCTTGCCGCTCACGAGCGCAGTGAACATTACAAGGAACCATGCACCTATTTCCTCCCGGAATATCGTCATGGCAAGGCATGTTTCAGTAATAGCGAACCAGGCGCGCTCGGTGAGCTGTTCGATCTCGATGGCTCGAAGTCGTCCGAAGCATAGTCGCGTCAGGCCGTAGAGGAAGCTGCTGTATAAGAGCAATGTGAAGTTTACCAAAACCTGCGATTAATGCTTAGTGTCTGCCTCCATGATTGAGTGGGCTGAGGCGAGTTGCATGACGCACCAGCAGGCAGAAGTTGCTCTGCGACAGATATACCATAGCCGAATAAAAGTTGGGCCTCTGATGAAACGCCGAAAGCACGACAGAGCCCGCGAGGGCTGTCGACACCTAAATCACTGTCAGTCTAGCTCTTCTATTGCTTAACCGAAAGGCAGGATATCTTTGGCGAGGTTGGATCGTAGCCCTCATCGCTCGTAGGATAGCTTACCCCAGCGTACCAGCCTAGCCGCATCTTAGGCATCGGGAATGAATCGTAGGGTCGGGGGAGGGAGTATTAGCCTGTGCACTTCTACAGTCCCATCTTTGTAGGCACAAACCAACGTCGTGGATAGCTTGTCGATTCTAGACACGGGACAGATGATAGATGCCCGTTGACAGCTAGTTTGAAGCCACGTTCAAACGTCGCGGACCCACGTCGTGATGACGCAGCAGGGGTTGCTGAGTGACACGTGACAGCAACGAACCGACCTCAGTCCCCGTCATTTACCCGATGCGCTCAGGAACCATGATCCGATCTCCAGATCAATACTAGGTATTAGCCTGCCCAGTTGGATCAAGCTGGACTACTCATACTAGTAGTACTTGAAAGTGATATTACTGTGGCCATGAATGTGCAGGTAATTCCGACCGTGTCAGCCAAAATATGCTTCCCACCACACCTCAATCGTATGAATTGACCTAGTCCAGGTCACGAGGATCATCATTGAACAACTCTGACCAGTTGCTGTATTGGATCTTCCCGGGTTCATCCTCCGCAAACAGTCCAAAAACCTAAAGAGCACCCCATGCAAACTACAATTTACCAGCAAAGAACGAGGGACGTCACCCGGGCAAGGACGTCCATGCGCTCTATTACGAGTACAGCTTCACCTCCATGGGCCTAGCGGCTAAGTAATTCATCGGTGTCAATATGGACAACTACCAAGACAACAACCACAAAAGGGACGGCCGTAGCCGATTTCGAAGGCAGTTCCCGATGAACGTCAGGTTCCGCAATCCCGTGGACAGGAGAAGACGCGGCTCAGTCGCTCCGCAAAACAAGAAGTCGGGTCGAGAAGATTGGGGATCCGGCCTCAGCCGTTCATCTAGAGGCGATTCGCGACACGTCCCATTGAGGATCCGCTGATCCAGGTTCGGAGGCGGACCCTGAGCGGGGTCCTCTCCCCTGTCCTTTTAGTGTCGATGGCGGCGATGGCGCTGCTAAGCCGGCGAAACCACAAATCCCATCCACCCATGACCTCCTCGTACTACATACATAGCACATAATAGTACGGATAGTACTACTAGGTACTTGTGTGGAGTACTATTATGGGTTTAAATCATGGAGCCATCTGGTGATCTGGCCATTCCCTGTCTCTGTCTCTGCCAACGCAGGTCGGGGTGCGAGACAATGGATACGCATGTACGTACTCTGTACGGATACGAATCCTCGCAGTGGTCTTCGGCTTTGCTCTGCTCGGTGCCCCGCCGCGCTCTTTGCGGAAGCCATTCCGCATTTTAGCGAGACCGCAGGACCAAGTGGCAACGGGCGAGTGCGAGTGACTCCGGTCAAGGTCGAGACCACAGCGGCCCGTGTCCATTTGGCTACAGCATTCATTCATTCCTGCCGAACCCGCTTTCAGAGGATGGGAAGGCGCTCGGACTTTGACGTTGAATGTTTCTAGGCTCTAAAACCTCCAATAAGATCCGATAACAAGCGACTTGTCCCAGACCTCCCAGACCTCTCAGACCATCCATCACATTACAGACGCCCAATAATACACTATGACCAGGCCCCCGTTTGCTAGTTTCTGTACGTCCTGCCGGGTCGCAGCAAAAAATGGGCCAAACTATCCGTACATCCTCATGGCGTTTGGTTTCAGGGGAATGCTTGATGTGGACGTCTCGTGGAGTCGTGGCTGCATCTCGGCAGGCTGACTCTTGGGGGAAAACGCCTCACTGTGGGGAGGAGTGCCGATGACTGGAGACAGGCCCCCCAACTTACTTTACAACACTGTTAACTTGGGCCATATGCAAGGGAGGCGGCAGAACAACCGTTCAGTCCACTCCCCTGTGGATTTGCGGTGTTGAAGGATTCACATATCATCGCAAAACGCCCACCCATTTCGATCGATATGTGGGTTGTATTCCGTCGGAAACAGGGGATAGGACACGCCCCTGATTTGAAGGCTAATAGTAAACGAGGCGAGACGGAACCTTTTTGCTCCGGCTTGCCTCTCTCATCCACGATCGTCCTTGCCCGGAGACCCAAGTTCATTCGCGTACATATTACATCTGATGACCACAATTGTGGCTGCATCGCCAGGATCCAAGAGCCTGGTGTTAGGCATCCTATTGTCTCTTCAATCATCAACCCAGAAACGCCTTTTACAGAGTCCCCAGGTTGCTGGACTCCATGGATGTTTGGTGCCGCGATTGCTACTCGTACTACCTAATCCTCGTAATCTCGCGATGACGCTAGGTTGGTCTGATGTGCCAACCTCCGAGTACGAGTATGCACTAGCAAGTAATTGCCACCAAAGGACGATGCGACTCGGGGCCTCCACCCATTTGCTAGGCCTTCTTCAGGTTCGGAGCAAACCCTCTTGACCCAACGCAATGGATGATTGGCGCTGTGCCCGCTTCATCCCGGATGACAATGGGTCTCCTGTTCCTCCCCTCCGAACCCCTCGTCCCCTTTGGGACATGGGTTCGCCACTTCGAAAGCACCATGGCAGGTGAACGTTCCTTCAAGGGGCCACGTGTGGAAACCAAGGATCTGTGGCAAAGACGTCCGCCACGCGGGATTTATGATCCTACTCAAGGCTAGCATACACGGTACGTACTCGTATTGAGCGGCCGACATGGGCTAATCCAGCAGACGAATAACCCACAGTGACGCGCCATCTGATTGTCCCACGTGGTCTGGGGAAACTGAATGTGAGTCGTGTGGAATTTAAGAATAACGTAAGTCACCACTTGAGCGTTTAATCCCCCGGTCGGCGGGTATCGGACAAACAATCACATTAGTTGAGGCAAGTAAAGTCTGATATGGTATATACTATACCCAAGACATTCGGGGGGTGCGCGGCCTTGTTATCATCAAGGAAAAAGTTGTAACTCGTATTGTTCTTGGCCCCGTTGAACGCCTAGCAACAGTTGGTAACTAAATATCACACCAGTACGTCACAAGGGTTTCTCAGAGGTGCACTGCGATATAGAAACCTTAATTCATACCTATGAACAAGGTCAGGGCAACAGAGTCCACGAGTGTTCAGTCCAAGTCAGCCCTACAAACATCATCGCACAGTTCTCTCACACCCTTAGCGTATTACTTCGTATGTAGGGGTTTGCGTCCCTTGCAAGTCCGGAACGGAAATTTCTCAACTTGCCCTTGTTTCGGCAGATATCGTCCAGTTTTTGAGGACCACCGAGCTTGCTTAACAAGATTTACGAGCACTGCCCATGCTACTATATTCTCATAGACAACCCCTGGACCATACTGAATGCAGGAATATAGACCCGAATACATCCATTTCTATTGTGATTGTTGTGATTAGAGCGTTGGTTGTGTTTTACCTGCGTTCGATCGCACCTATTGTAGTGGTGTTGCGCGATGTTTGACGATAAGTACTAGGTAAGTAGGTATCCGTACTGAGTACATTGTAGTATAAATATTAACACTTCAACGGGGACCAATCCATCAACACCAAGCGCCTGCCTAGGATAAATTTCCCACTGGCTTTTAGTAAAAAGGTCGAGATGTGATTTCCATTTCACCTTTTCGGTGATTAATACTACTACTTATTACTCGAAACAGGTACAGGTATACGTACCCTAGACCGGGAGTACGAGGTAATACTAAGTACCTTGATACTTACAAAGCACCCGCCGGCCGATACATGGTATTTTATTTCAAGCGTATTTCTATTTTGACCTTGTTTCTTGACTGGCGCAACTTATACCTCTACTGCTAATTTATGGAAGTTGGATATATATGATTGGGTTCCTTTTGGCAAAGTGGAAGGTATCAGGGCTGCCCTTGCTCAGAAAAATTAACGGTCGGACCGTCGCTTTTTCTATAAGGATGACAAGGGATTCAAAGATGTCAAATGTCAACTAAGGTACTTCGTACGGCCGAAAAAAAAGAAGAAAAAAAGAAAAAAAAAGAAAGGGGCTCCAAGCAAAACAACGTGGCGCAATCGAGATCCAAAGAAAGGACTGCAACAACGACACCAAGTGATTACGCCATCATTAAAACGGATCAAATTCAGCATAATGGGATCGCTTCCTTTTTTCTTCTTTCTTCTTCTTAATATGTTCAACTTGCTCATTTCTCAACCAGACCAGCTAGGCTGCTACTGCTAATTACGTCGTACTGCTCCAACCTCGGCGGAACAACGAGGGATTAAGCTTGTCAGCAATACTCGTAGGATGGGTACCGAGTGCAGGATCTGGTATTGGAGCCCTGGCCCCTGTCTTCAAGGTACCCAGCGTCTTGGCGAACAGTCAACGGGGTGTGGTTGACCGTTTCTGAGCCGTGGAGACGCTTGATCCGCCATCATGGAGTTTGGCTGCTTTACCCAGATCTCGGTAGCTTTGTGGCGAGTGACCTTCACTGGCTCATCTCCGAGGACATGCAAATACTACCAATAGTAGGACGGAGTACCGTTGGTTCGCTTGGCGCGGTGCCGCGGATGCGATAATACGGTATATACGAGCCGTCGATGGAGACCAACATTTGTATTTCTTAGGACCTAGGATCCACCTCGGACTTGGACAGGGGTCACAGTTGCGTCCGACTTGGGCTTCCGGTTGTCAGGGCACGCCGCAAAATGCGAGAGCCGCCATTATGCCCATACTCGTAGTATTATTATTTTGTACGTAGTACTCCGTACTATTACGGAGTACTAATAAGTAAAAGGCACGAAGATATCAATGGCAATATGTATACGTATTACTGCCCTAGATAGTACTACCACTGTTAAGTAGTCGTATTGCGTATTATGGCAGATCGGAGACGCTACGACGTAATAGCCACTGTCTCAAGGCGACAAAAGTGTAACCTTGGTATTGATTTTCGTCCCTCTTGGAGGCTCGCGCATATTTTAGGATTTCCCATATTATCCAACGTTCCGAGAAAGCAATGCGACGGGAGAGACAAGACGTGAGACAACAGGCCGAAATCGTTCATGGCAGCTCTTTGCCGCCTGTCTCATGCTGAGTCCTCCCTTGGATGTGCTGCGAGTACAAGGAGTATTCGTACGAGTAGGTATTCTGCTCGTAGGACTCCATCCCTCCAGGTCAAGGGCACACTGATTTGACAACCCGGTCACCAAAGCCGGGCGTCCCTGCGCCTAGGCCACCTATCCCGGAATTCGCAACCGTGACGACACAAATGGGGATAGGGGCGAGGTAGACTGCACGCAAGTAGGTGAGCCCTAGAAACAACTCCGCGTCATAAGAATTTGAACTGCATTACACAGTTGTAGACATGTTACAACACTGGCAAAAAAAAAAAAAACTAAAAAAAAACTGTCTTCGTCTATAGTGGGCCTATTGCTGGCTGTGCTGTCAAACAAGCGGTGGCTAGTATTACTTTCGGGGAAGCCGATGTGGGCTGTTCGGCCGACCAATCGGGCAGTACTTACATAGTAGTGCGAAGTACTCGTACGGATACTCGTACGGATTAATAGGCGCGCGATCTCAGGGGACCTTTGGATTGCGGGACTATGGCTACCTACGAAATAGTAACACAGTCTTACACGTACATCATAGTACTACTACTAGTATTTGGTACGAGATATTCATGGGAAGTATAACGTATACTGTGACACCTATTGAGAGAAGCTTCATTTCCCGTCCCGTGCTGACACCCTTTCATAGCAATCTTAATTAATATCTGCAGTATATTTCGTACGTCGTAGTGGATATGCATGGAGACGAAGACCGGCTTCAAGGAAAAGGAGAACATAGTAGTGTACGGGAGTAGGTAATTATTATTATCACAAAAATCCAATGTTTACTGATCGTGGGCCCCCGTTGGGGGATCTGTACATAAGGCGAGGCATGGGCTCACGGGGGCAGAGATCAACATACCAGGGGTAGCTAATCTTGTCAACCTGGTGCCCCTGCCGTGTTGAATGGACTGTCCCACTGTTACCTGGGGCTTGGGTTGTTGGAGGCGGGATGCCAATGACAATTGGTTAGGTATTGAAGACTGGCAATGTCCTCTGTACGTGTGTGTGGATAGGTACGGACTAGTGTCGTCTACGAGTACATAGTACTTCGTACCTCGAGTCCCCACGAGGCGGCCGACTGGAGGAGCCTCCTCTGACCTTATCGCACTGATTTCCTAGTTGGGGCTAGGGGGGGGGCGGCATACACGCCGCTCGGACGCCAGGGGGTTCGGAGCACCAAAGGAACATGGTATTTTCGTGCAGGTCGCACCTCTGGATAGGTACCCGAGTACGTACCAAGAGACTTGTGGGGGCCTATATGCAGCAATCTCTGATTCTCACTGGCGGCCGGGGCCCGTTGACTTGGCTCTGGTCCGACTAAGTGGAGGGGGAGTGAGGCTATCGATATGATCCGAGGGTGGAAATGTGGGTAAGGACTTGGGATCGGACACATCATTTTCTGGCACCAATGAGCGTGAGATACGCTCAGCCCTATGGCAATGGCTGGCTCTTTGCCGAGAAGGGTGTCGCTGGACTGGACAAGTGACAGTTGTCTCGTCCTCAGTCTTCACAGGGTCACTGAACATTGCCAGCCACTCCGCATGGGATAACTAGCGCTGCCGTCTTCTAGTCTAAGGGGTCGTTCGACGGTAAGCCACGGTTGGTCGAGCACGAGGGACTCGGCCGCTGGATATCTATCCGTACTACGTGCTATGTAGCAGAATGTAATGATATTATTTTATTGCTACGGAGCACTACTCGAGACGATTGTCTGTTGTGGGCCAAATGCTGACCACCACCTTGCTGCCATGCTCATGGACAGGGGATGATGCTCAGGACAGGGACCGAGCCGTGGTCCGACCGCCCGACCGACCCTCAATTTTTCTGCGAAGCAGATCTTGGACTCTTCGACACCTTGACGGTTGACAATCTCATCCCTCGGTTGACCACGTTGTAGGGGAGGAATGCGGGAACTTTCTTTCGTGGGTAGCACTCAGCAGACGGCATGGGAATCCTTTGCATCATCGAAATTGCAATCTGCAGCTCTGTTGCAATCTGCCGCACCGGCTGTGGCCGGTGACCATGTCGAATCTCTGCAGCATGGCGTGCCGTGGATGTCTTCAGAAGATGCTCCGTCAAAGTCGCTGTGCATAGTAGTGCTCGTAGGAATACTGACAGTACTTGATGGTCCCTTGGCAATCGATGACCATCGCAGTGGGTGCCTGCAATGTCGGCGCACAGAACGTGGTGTCGTGGATTCGTGGACTCGTCTCGCAGGGCCGTAGGGCTGAATTTGTCGCCGGGGCATTTCCCCGACTGCAGGTTGGCAAACCTGCAACGCCACTCGATCATTCCTGGAAGAGCCTTTGCAGACGGCAAAAGGATGCCACTGTCGAGACCAGGGCCTTGGTCCATTGGCCTGGGCCGGATCTCGCCATGCACGGCTCTTCCCCATTCGTGCAAAAAGGTCAATAGTAATATGTCATGGACGGGCACCGCCGCCCGAGTGCTAGAGTGGCCGGGGCGGGCTTCCCGGCTCTCGACATTGCCCGACATGCAAGTCATCGGGCAGACGAGCGTTGTCAACCACTAGGTGGTATGCGACTACGAGACTACTACTAGTCGCCCCCAAGTCCCCCAACGCCACGCCACGTCGCACCCAGAGAAAGGGGACCAATCACCAAACTAGCGACGGGGAATGCCGAAATGGCACTTTATTGCTCCCAGCCAGTAGGGAGCCTGGGCCTTGGGGGCGTTCGCTCTCGACGAAGCACTGTTTTTGTTTTTGCGGCCATGTCGGCGGCCAACAGGGGCATCAACAAGGCATCAAGGGCAAGGGCCGTGATTGAATGGATGTTTAACGAACAGGGGATTTGGCATAGGGCATGCCGCTCGTGCATGGCGGAGATTCGATGCTCTCTCTACCTACTACTGGGCTGGGCGAGAAGCTCTGGGGCCGACGTCCTTCGGAGACACGGAGAGCACTATGACGCTGATGCTGCGACGCTGCAACGCTGCAATAGTACTGCAACGCTAGGAGGCGAGCCTGCCGAGCCCCATGCGGCCTCTCATCGTGGCAGGTACTCGGACACCTACTGAGTACTAGTACTTACGTAGTATCCGTGGTACTGCTAGTATGTGCGGATAGTAGGACTCGTAATTACTACTGGTATCCGTACTAGCAAGGGACTGATACCGTCGGGTCAAACATGTCGAACTTGTCTCTGGTGGATCGCACTGACTGATCAGGTGGTGCTCCAGCAGTGTGGATAGCCTTGCACCGTCTTCACTGGTTCTTTTTTTATCTCCCACGAACACCACCGCCAATGCAGGATTTGGATTTGGCACGCACGGGTCCAAGTTGGAGAGCTTGGACTCTTGGAGAGCCTTGGACATGAAAGGTGGGGGTGGTGTTGGTGCAGGCGTATCTTGGCCAATCATGGGCTGTTATCGGTGACCCGCAAAGGCTTAGCTAACACTAATGCCCCCTTCGGGCTGCATGTCTCGAAATGATGTCGAGACTTTCCCTGGCTCCCGCACTAGGGAACCCGCGTCTTGCCCATCATTTCGGCCCAGGAACAGCTCACAGATTCGCAGTTGAATAGCGAAGCGGATACTTATTCGGATAGTCGACCCGGAACCGGTGCTGCCATGTTTTAGGTGATATCCCAGCAAGAGTCAACCCTGCCAAGTGGCCCACGTTAGTCCAAGGCAGTTTTTGTCTCTACCGCCATGATCCATCGCACAACGGCACGCCAGAACCATGACAGGCACGTAATAATAGTACATCCTGCGGATACTGTTCACCGTCCCGTTACTGCGGGATGTAGGGAGAATGTAATAGGTAGTGAGCACAAAGGAACCGCGGCAGATGAGAAGAACGGTCGCACATGGCAAGAGACTCCCGCCCTAATCTCTTTGACTCTCTCTTTGGCGCTTGGTCACATGGCCGACTGGCCCGAACTGAGGTCGAAGGGGTCGGATCATGGGCTTCCCCTCCGGGTCATACCATCTACTAGTGGTATGCAATATATGTGTAGTTGGCGTTGCTTGTCTTGAAGCCATCGAACACCAGCACGTTGCTGGTCTGCAGGGTCCAGACCCAGTTCGGCCCTCCATTACACGTACGTGCCAAGCCCTCTGACGCTGACTCCTTGGAGACGAGCCGTTGCGCGTATTATCCGTGCACACAGCAGCACCTCAGTACATGTGGCCTTCGAAGCCTCGATACGTACTCGTAGGATTCTATGAAACGCTGGAGATTGTCAGCAGGCTGCTGATGCGGTCATTCGCCGCCCCCCTTCCCCCAAACTTCGAAACGGCAATGTGAATCATTTGCGGAGGAGGCTGAGTCGCCCATTACCTGCTACAAGGATTGGGTGCACCTCTCCGTCGGAGACGGGCCAACTTTCGCCTGGGGCGGGCAGATGATGACGGTCTCCCCCCAAGCTAGCACGGACGGCGGAAGGCATCACGGGGCTCACCCAGAAACGGCAGAATCTCGAGGGGCGCGCGCGCCGGCGAGATGGGTGAGACGGTGAGACTTGTTGTGTGTGTGTCCTTCTCCCCGGTTCGCGTAGGGCCGTAGGTTCGCATTGCGGGGACGCCGGTGAGCTCATCTCAACGTGGGAGCGACCTCCAACAAGGCCTTGTCGCAGACAGAGACATGTGGCTACGGGCGGCCGACAGGTCTGAGGTGTGAGGGCACTGGAATGAGCCGGGACCGGGAAGCGATACTATGTGGGCATGGATATCCGTAATACTAATGTATATTTGTACACATTTCTACTAATTAGTATGTACCTTATTATTATGCTCATCTTCATTACTTTGTAGAGATCACGAGATGGGGACAGCAGCCACCCAAAAAAAAAAAGCAACAATCTATCTTGTGGTGCTATGCCGCCAGTCGTTCGGCTGGCACTGTCCAGCTACTGGACGCCTTGGGATGCTGCGAACTGACCTGTGTATTGGCAATGTGCATGGACACGAATTTCTACAAAAAGCTAGGCTTGTACCTGGGCCAGGGAAAGAGGCCGTGCGAATGTGCGAATACCAATTGCTCGGTGCGCGGCACCACAAGGGCGCATTAATACAGTAATTATTGGCAACTTCTCTGGATGTTGATTTGCCGATTTGCCGGCGTCACTTGATAGTGTGTCTTTTCTTTGCTTTTTTATTGCTTGGGCGCGACTGCACCGCGCAACTTGGTCGCTACTGTGTGCTAGCGTGCAGGGAATAAAAATAACTCGATGCTGCAACGCTGCATTAGGTGGGCTCGGCAAGGCACCCTTCTCGATGAGCATCACGGGTTCCCCGTCTATGAAATCGCTGGCATCGATTAGTCTGGTAGCTCACCAGGCGCAATTGGACTCGGACCCAATCCGAACGGTCGTACGAAGTACTATTAGGGGTCATCATCAGGAGATGTTGGTGTGTCCTCGTGGGCGTGTGGGGCGATAATCGGCAGTCACATCGCCCACATCATTACCTCCACAATAGGACACAACTTGACAGTGTGAAGACATGAACATGGCATATTATGGGATATCGCGCGTGGGCTATGAAGGAGGCGTTGTCCACCACCTGCATACGATATTACGTTAGGAGTTGGCACTGTCGAATCTGAATCTGCCGTCTTGAAGTACCTACGGATATATCCGTACTCGTCATGCGGAGAGCTGCTCGTGCTATTACATAGCAGTATCCATATGCTGGGTTATTCAAGCACCCTCTCCGAGACATGACAAAGACCAGACGGAGCGGACAGTTGCAGCATGGCATGCGTGCAGCGTCCATGTCTGAGACCTGCACTGATGAGGTAGTCCAAAATGTTCCGAGGCCCTGGTGCGGGGATCAGGTTGGAGAGTGGCAGGGCCGCACGGGGCAGGACAAGGTCAAAGGATGTTGGACTGGCGAGATCCGATTCCCGGTGCCCCGTCGCTGGTGCCCACCATGGCAGCAAGTGGAAGTTGTCGCAGACAGTTCAAAAAGGCCCGGTGGGGAATCTCGGGGGTAGCAAAAGTAGTCACCTTGTGGCCGTCGCGGCTCGTAGTTGACTCTGGCCGCCTGGCGCTGGGCGGGACATGGCCCATCACAGATCCTAGTCGATTCCAGTTGATCATCTCGCGACAAGGGCCCTGGTAACAAGGGCCCAGCCAGTGGGAATCGGAGAAGGGGGGGAGGGAGCCCTACCGAGTACTGGTACTCCGTCCTGGAGGCCTGGTGCTCGACAGTGGGCCCCCCACAGGCAAGACAGGCCAACGCCGGGGCAGTGCTACCACTGTAACCACGGCGCGAAAAGCGTCCTTGAATTCCCAGCGGTGGCCTGGCCAGCCACGTTCTTGTACCGGTACAGTGAGCAGGTACCTGGTAGGGCTCTGGGCCACCCCACCATCAGGGCGAGGCTTTGATCGCCGTTCCTAAGCCACGCCCCCCCTTCCCAGCAAACGGCTCCGTCACGCAGCTAAGCGAGCTATGTATGATAATCACCCCCCCTCCCCTCCCGATTCTGCTACGTGAGAGGCGGAGAGCGAGGAACGCGAGGCAGAGACGGGAGAGCACTACTAGTAGGGAAAAAAACACCCCCAAGACACTCGCCAAACTCATGGATGGATGGATGAGATTGATGGATGTACGGATGACACAGCGCGTGGCATGGCATGGCATGGCATGGCATGAGATTCTCCTGGTTTATCCGTCTGCCTGCCCGTCCAGGCTCCCACCCTCTCTTTTGTCTCTGGTGTCTCTTCAAAGCCTGGCTGTAATAAGTGTCACTGCCAGAGGCCTTTCTGCACCACTTCTGCTGCATTACACCCTGGTCCTTGGGTGAGGCTTGGTACCTCCCTCCTCTACAGACACTGCGACCTCTCACTATCACCTCACCCCTCATTGGACCCCCCCGGTTCTGCCCTAGTAATATTAAGCTACTCATCGTTTGCCTAATCCTATCCATCCCGATACCCAGAGGCGTACTTCGTATTGTTCCTGTCTATATCACCTCGGGCCCCCCCCAAATCCACATCTTGACCTCGTCACTTGCCACTGTCACCAAAGTGCGAACACACCTCAACGGTATCACGACTTGCGCAAAGAAACATCCCCCCTCTTCCGCCTTGCCTTTACCCTGACGACACCAACCCCCCTTGCTCTACGTCTCAGTCATATGGTACCAGACAGACGGGATTGTCATACACGTTTTCGACCCTCTACTGAATTCGACGTACGGCGGGGAATGACCTGGGGTACCGAAGGTAAGGTCTTCTCTGCAACGAGCTGGTGCAAGGCGAGCCCGAGGACGAGCAGGATCCTGACAAGAGTGTTGGTGAAGCACGGTGACGGCAGACGCTGAACCGACTACACGGCCATTCCACGACGACTTTGATCTTACCCAGAACGCATTCTGTGATCCCCGACGCGAGATGGTTTCTCTGGCCGACCACCCCTTCACCAGCATGTTCTCCTCCGGGCCCGAGCCCAACTTTAGTCGATATCCCGACCCTCCCCATAGTGCAGAAAGCTACGACACCAGCGCCAACGATAATACATCCCCGATGGAGATGAACGGAATCTACTCCATGCCCACCACCATGGGATTCGAGCAGTCCCTCTACGCCGAAGCCGCACATTACACACTGGGCCACAGCCAGCCCTCGCCTGGCCTTTACCCCGAGGATGGAGACCTGCGAATGCCCTCATCCAGCCTCTCGACCGCATCGGCCAACTCGTCCGCCATCGGCTCACCACAGTCTAACCCTGCTCGCTCGGCACCCGTACCTGAGTGGAATGCACAGGGCATGGGCGTCAGGCCCGGCATTGTGGGCAACGATTACATTTCGCCCGAGTACGCAGGCTACTCCGGTCCTGGTATGGAGGACTCGCTCGCATTTGATTTCGCACAAGCCAAGGGTTTTGTTGGTGAGTTTCCAGAAGGTCTCTTTTGCTGTCGATCCCCAAAATTCTCTTTTCCCCTCGGCACGCGCCGGCGACTCACCACCGCTCCCACCACCGCTCCCACCAACACCACCTCACCATCTGCACCCACTTGGTTGCTGCTGTGCCACACCGCCACGATTCGGCTGCGGGTGCCCCCTGGTGCATGTCACCAGTCATAGGGCCCAGCTCCCCGACCCGATGCGCTGTCCTCCCGTGCATATGTGGCGACACCCCTGCTCTGTGGCTGTGTTCTGCTTGACTGGTTCACTGGACGGAGCTCCGAGACATTTCGGGGCGCTTGTCATAGGCCAGAGTCCACCAGAATGACGGTGCCACCGCGGCAGCTCCGAGGCTCCCTCCCTGTGCCTGATGATGTACCACGTACTGGTAGTACGTGCTTTCTTTTCTCAGGGGCCGGGCTTGATAAAACAAGTCGTCGCGTCCGTTGAGATCACGATCTGCACCAACAATCTCAAACATGAATCTAAACTCAATTGCAACAACCATGATGGATGCTAACGATCTGTGCCCCTCGATAGATCCGTCACTTATCCACCCAGAGATCGGCGGGCCCCCGATCTCGGTTCCCCATCACTTCGACACACACTTTCAACCACACCATCACCACCACCACCACCATCATCAACAAGCACATTTTCCCGCCTCCCCTTCTATCTCTTCATCATCTCCCATGCTCCGCAATGACAGCGCGTCGCCGTCATTTCTCCACAACAATGCGCCCTTCCACCACCCCCACCCCCATCCCCACCAGACTCCCTTCTCCAACAGCCCCTACGCAACCCCTGTCGACCTCAATGCCCGCCGTCCCAGCATGAGCAGCTTTGTCTCGCCTACTTCGGCCGATGGCCACAGCGGCGACGAGGCCAAGGAGAAGCAGCGGTGTACCTACCCCGATTGCGGTAAGGTCTTCAAGGACCTCAAGGCGCACATGCTCACGCATCAGAATGAGCGCCCTGAGAAATGCCCCATCCAAACCTGCGAGTACCATACCAAGGGTTTCGCTCGCAAGTATGACAAGAACCGCCACACCCTGACCCACTACAAGGGCACGATGGTCTGCGGTTTCTGCCCCGGATCGGGGTCGCCGGCAGAGAAGTCGTTCAACCGTGCCGATGTCTTCAAGAGGCACCTGACTGCCGTCCACGGTGTCGAACAGACTCCTCCCAACAGCCGCAAGAAGACACCCGTGGCCGTTGCTGGCGGCAAGAAGCTGGCTGGTTACCCCCCGGATGCCACCGGCAAATGCAGCACCTGCTCGCAGACTTTCTCCAACGCCCAGGACTTCTATGAACATCTGGACGACTGTGTCCTGCGCATTGTCCAGCAGGAGGACCCCGCTGAGGCTGTCAATGCTCGGCGGTTGGCTGAAGTGGAGAATGACAAGGCCGTTCGCAAAACGCTGGCTAAGAACAAGGTTAGCGACGACACGAACAAGCCGTCTGCCGATGAGGATCAGTCTTGTGAATCGGATGAGGACGACGTCGACATGAAGGACCAGGTGGAGGACGACGACCCTAAGGTCTTTGGTGACCAGAGAGTGAACCCCCCAAACGGCGTGCAGAAGTCGCGTGGTCTCACCCACTCCCGGGGCGGCGTGCCTCTCAAGGTCAAGAGCAAGGACCGCAAGCCCAAGCGGTATCCCACCTGCTGGGGCGACAACACCCCCAAGGCAGCCAACATGAAGAAGCGCGTCCTGGCCTGCTTTGATGGGCCGCGACGGCTTGTCAAAGATGACATGCTGCTTTGTGTGGACCATGAGCTTCGCCTCAAGCTGTCCGACGGCAAGCACTACGTCACCGATCTAGACGTACAGACGCTCAAGCGCGCCGAGGGTTTTCTGAACGCCACCGAGGAAGAGAAGGGTCCCTGGATCTCCGATGATCCCACCGAGGACCAGATGAAGCAGATGCGTGATATGCTGAGTACCACCAGCTGAGCACCCACCAACCTCCTTATCAATTCGCATCTACAAACCTATACTCGCCTTAACACCGCCACTGGGCCCTCACATACACGAACCTCGAGGACCATTCTACTACCACTTCATATTACACTTGGGGACATGGAAGGCACGGCAAGCGGCGCAACGTGAACTATATGGGACGGGACGGACATGGGACGATGGAGGACAACAGAACAACACACACTTTTTGATGACTTGATACGACCCGCAGACTGCAATGGCGCTATTTTCACCATCGGCGGCCGATGCAGTCTCTTGATACCCACTTCTGGATTTTGTATGCGCGGACTTTCTTTTTTTCGTGACGGCCTTGGGAATGGAACTGGTGTTTGCTCACCTAGAGGATAAAAAGGAAAGGGAACTCGCCCTCTCGCCTCAACACAGAGATGCCACGTCTCGGTGACGTGGGTCTTGGTAACTGTTAATTTTCTGGGCCTAGTGGACTGGGCGCTTCTGCAGAGAGCAGATCACATTCACGTTGAAATGTATATATAACAACGGCCTTGGGGGTTCAAAACATGGTGGGGAGAATAATGGGAAGGAATATGGATGGAAGTATTTGCCTGTTTAGCGTTCCCAGGGAACCAAGGGGGGGTGGATGATTGGACACTCATACCTCGCTCAGAAAACAATTGATTTGCCACAGTCGATATTTGACAACTTTTGTGCAGAGTTGCCCTGATTGTGAAGTTTTCTCCTTCATAGTGTGCTCCCAGCGCATCGTGAGGTTGTGAGTCGAAGGCTCATTGGTTTGTTGTGTCCGGTGGTGAGGGGCCCCGCACCACATCTCATCACCACCACTACTTCAACTCGTTTCATACTTCTTCCTAGCAGAGCAAAACCCTCCCTGCCATGTGCCTTTGAAACCTGCGGATTTGCAGCTCGTCCCACGCCCCTTTCAAGCTAGCGCAATCTCACCCACAGGCCATGGCGCTGACATCGCGCATCTCCACCCACAGGGGGAACGAACCCTTCGATCCCGAGGACCTGCTCTACACGTCCCTGGGGGTCATCTTCCCAGACGACGTGACGTGCCAGCACGGCGAGGCCGAGAACTCACTCGTCTACGCCTCCCCGCACCTCCCGCGCCCCCTGGTGCTCGACCTGGCCAAGCCCCCGAGCGAGGACGGCCGCCTCTTTGCCCATTACCTGTGGAACGCGAGCCTGCTGCTGGCCGAGCTGGTGGAGGGCGATACGCTGCTTCGGTGGCGGCAGCGGGAGGAGGAAGGGGGCCAATGGCGGAACGGGAAAGAGGAGGAGCCTGTGGGCTTTGACGTCGGCGGGCTGAGCGTCGGCGAGCTCGGGGCGGGGACGGCGCTGCCGAGCATCATGGCCGGGCTGGTAGGCGCACGAAGAGTCCTAGTGACGGACTACGCCTCGTCCGCGGTCCTCGAGGCGCTGCGGACGAACACGGAGCGCAACGTCCGGCCTGAGCTGGCGCCGCCGGGTGTCGTCGTCCCGCCACCGAGCGAGGTCCTGGTCCGTGGCCATGGATGGGGCGGGGAGCTGCCGGACGACACGCCATCGCATCAGCACGCCTACGACCGCGTGTTTGTGTGCGACTGCCTCTGGATGCCGCCGCAGCACGGCAACCTCATGCGATCCGTGTCGATGCTACTTAAGCGGGGGCCTTCGGCGCGAGCATTCATCGTGGCTGGGTTCCACACGGGGAGGGCGGGCATGGCGGGCTTCTTCGACGCGGAGGCGCTGCGGCGTGTAGGCGGGCTCGAGGTGGAGAGGATATGGGAGCGGGACTGCGATGGGGTGGAGAGGGCGTGGGATCCTCACGCAGAGGAGGAGGACTCGACGGCGAGGAAGAGGTGGCTCGTTGTTGCGGTGCTGCGGAGGGTGGAGGAGGAGAGGTAAGGGGGTGGTGGTAGGGGGGAAACACAACCTTATAGCCAGCCTGTCGGGGGGATGGACACTCACTATAGGTGGATGCCTCCTATGGCGATATTGATCACCCTAGGGACATGGGCTTTCTTTCAGCTGCTCTCGCGGTGTGTGTGATTGGCCTTGATGGAGACCGTGGGACCCGTGGCGGCGCCACGGTTAGCTACCTGATGACGAGTTGCTCGAGATGTAGTCATGTCGCGCGAATAGCGCATGGGGAGGTGGCGATTGAGTGGGGGAGATGTTTTGAATAAGGGGGAGCTGAACACAGGGAATAATCCTAGCTGGCGTTGTGGGAAACCGGTGGAAGTTGGGATGCACACAGCCGCAACAGGACTAATACATAATAAGTCACAAAGACATGATGATGGTAACCAGTACGGAGTAGTAGAATGACAAATCCAGGTCCAGGCCGGCGTGGGACCATACAGTTGGGTTGATGGAGTCGTCCACTCCCGTGAATTGCAATGAGTATTTGTACGTACATAGTATTTGGGATGACATGATTAGTAGATTCCGCTTATCCTTAATTTGGGGCTTCGATGCTCGGCCCCATCTCATCTATCCTGGTCACTCGTTCGTGATTGACCCTCAGATTCTCTGCCCCGCTCAGTGCCTTGGTGAGCATGCTCTCGTGTCTCTCTGTTACGAGCCGTCGGAAGGCCCCAACCAGGAAGCCGGCCACGACGTCGACCGACCAGGTGTCGGGGATCAGCCCCAGCACGTCGTCAATCTCAAACCACCCGCCGAACCGCTCTAGCAGCGCACCCGTCTGCTCGATACGATCACTTAAATCGCCGATGTGAAGAAACTCATGCAGCACGGCGTGGAAGAGACGGCGCTGCTCGTCCACGGTGGGGAGGGAGTCGGCGCGACGGAGCCCGGCCGGCGTGGTCAAGCTGTCAATGCTTGTGCCCCCGCGGAGGCAGTATGCCACAGCGGTGTCGTAGTCGCCTAGCTGATGGACTAGTAGGCGCAGGGCATCTGTATGGTTCCGTTCTCGGCCTGAAAGGATGATGTTCTCAGGGACGAGAAGGTTAGCTGGCAATGCGGCGATTCGCTCCTTAATGGTCAACGTGTCGTAATTATGGGCGCCGCTGAGTAGTTGAAGCAGACGGAGCCGGCTATGATATACTTCGTTATCTGGAGGAGCATTGTCGGTGAGGAAGTGACGGTAGGTCGGTTTGGGGGCACTGAGGGCCCTGTAGGCATCGTAAGTTGCCATGATGGTGTCTCGACTCGCCGGTGACGACTGGAGGTCGTTGACAACGACGTCGAGATAGTAGTTTATTAGGTCGTTGACGTAGCCCGTATGCCCTTTTCCAAAGACAAGATGCTCCAAGTAGTACTTGACGGCGTCGGGTGCCTCTTCTTTGAGGATATTCACGACTTGAGCGGGCTCAAACTTTGGAGCCCTGCCATTGTCCTCCGTAAAGACTTGGACGCCGAGCTTGGGGTTCCGGCTTGCCAGCCAGACACCGTATTCTTGCACCAGAGGCTGGCTGCGAATCCTCGTGAGATACTCCCTCACTCGCTGCTCGCCATCGCGGAGTTCCTGGCCATCGTCCCGCTCGCCCTCAATGATCCGCCTCCAGGTCCCTAGGACATCGCCAGCCATCTTACGGCTCTGGTACAGACGACTCAAGATAAACAGTCTGTGGTACGCCTCGAGGAGATCGACTGCTCGCTCAAAGCAATCAACGCCTTTGTCCACAAGATCATTTAGCTCTTTCCTCACAGCTCCGCCGCTACCAAAAGATTTCGGTGATGTCTTGTCCAGCTCCAGGAGGACGAGGAGTAGGGCTGCGTCGACCGTTTTGAAGACTTCGCTCTCGTCGGATACGCTAGGAAGCCCCTTCATCCCTCTCCATGAAGTCAGGAACCTCCGCAGGAAATGCAAGATCCTTGGACTCAGGGAGCCGATGGTATCTTTGGCCGTCTTCTCAAACTCGCTGCTCCTAACAAAAACATCGGTGGCCTTCTTGACACCGCCGTATATCCATATCCCTCGGCGCCCCTCGATGATTTCATTCCTCACGCCGGGAATGAGCGAGAGAACAACTCTGGGGTCGAGACTGCTTTCCACCAAGACCTCCTCCAGCGCCTGGATCTCGGAGTCAGAGAACTCTTGGCCTGGCGGCGTCCTCAGGAGACTGGTCAAGAGGAGCAGGCCAACTTTTTGACGCAAGTAACCAAATGTGAGAAACTCTAGCTCCGTCTGAGCATCGCGTCGACGAACAGCTCCGAGGACAGAGACAACCGCGCGCCGGTCGATCTGTTGCGGGTTTGCGTAGCCACCTGGGCATGCTGTCTCCAGGACCGAGTCATATCGTACAACTAGGGGGTTGCGCATTGCCCACCATATGCGGTCACCGGCCCACACAACCAGCTTGGCCTGCGCTTTGGCAAGGCGCCGTGCAAACTCTTCTGCCTCGGTGTTCCGTGCCACCTGCCATCCATCAGGCAAAGAGTCCCCATCCTGTGAGTCGGAGTCTCTTTCAAAAAGCTCCTTCTCCTTTGAGAGTCTCTCGATGGATGATGCGGTCCTCGAGTCGAGACTCCTAAGCGACACTGTTGATGCTGCCATACTTCCTGAGAAGGGTGAGTATTTCCGTTGACAAAGCCTGGTCACGATATCCTCAATCTCTGTTTCCTCGGACCCTGTAAGTGACCGAATGCCATATACTGTAGAATTATCGACCCCTTCAGCCTCTAGCCAGTGCCGATCGCTTTCCGGTCTATCGCTAGCATTCAAAGGTTGGATCTCGAGACCATGGCGGAGGCCATCGTCAAATTCTTTGGCTAGGGAAGCCAAAACAAACCCGTCATCCTCCTCCATCAAAGCCGATTGAGAGGACGTCTGATCAGTGGAACCCGGGTCGACAACAATCTCCTTGGGGTACCTTTCGAAGCTGACAGGGGCTCTGGTCGGATCGCCGTCGAGGTTCACAAACATGCCAATGCATGGCTCCACAGGGCTAGTGCCTCTTATTATAAAGAACTCCTCAGCTGTGGGGGATGCGATGTGCGGCTTCAGGAACACCTGCCTCGGCTCTGACCTGGCCTCCGTAGTCTGGCTTGGTGTACCTGTCCGCGAGGGCGGGCTTAGAAAAGACCTGCTGTCACTAGATGGTGGTGGTGGTGGTGGTGCCACAGCATCCTCTTGTGGCTGAGGGCTCTTGGATGGGGTGGACGGTGCCGAGTCTTTGAGAACTCGGTCCGCACCATGGCGTTCACTAGACCGATCCCGTCTGACATTACTCAAGATGGCTCCTCCCAGGCTTGCGCTTCTGCTATGGCTCAGCGAGCTCGCGGAGGGCCTGTTCTGGGCCGAGGAGTTGCTTCGCGTGATGCCGCCGGAGGAATCGGTGGGGAGACTCTGTGCTTGGCCAATCTCGCTAGGGGATGGTGACTCGTCCTGTGATGAGATGCTCATCAGGGGGATTCTAAGTTGCCGCTCGACGTCCAATAGCGAATAAGATTTGGAATCCGCGACACACGCAATAGAGTCGCGGCGCACGGCGAGGGTGCTGCCCGGGAATGGGATATCCTAGTAACAGTTAGACCTGTGTCTGAGCTAGGTCGCAGCATGGGGAGGTGGTGTTTAACGTACGTGGACTATTCGAGGCTCGTCCCCAATCTTGATGGCCTGTATCAGCCTGTTCAACGAGACCAGCACAGTCTGGGCCCTGGGGCGTCCATCGTCGGCTAGGGACTCGTTCAAGTCGATCCCACCGATCCAGTTGCAGTTCCTGAGCTTACGGTTCCCGTAGGCGGGGCTCAGCTCAGGGAGGGAGTAAAAGGTCACAGTCCAGTTGCAGCGGATGCATGCCTTGCCGGCTCGAGGGAGGAGGACGATTTGCTGGACTCCTGGGAGGGCGCCAGAGGAGCCTCCGGATGGCTCTGCGTAGTACGGGGAGAGCCTCGAGGCAAGGATGTAGACGGGACTTCCGCCTCGGTCGTTGGGGTCGGGGGGGATCTGAACGAAGTGTAGGAGCTCGGAGGCGCTGGTGCCGACGTACAAGTTGTGATCTAGACGGGTTGGTGGTGTTAGTGGGTGTCGACAAGACGGGCCGTGGACAACACACCGTAGTAATCAACGCAGTTGATCTTGACGTCCGCCTGGGAGCCATCTGCGGACAGAGGCACCTCTCCGAGCAAGGTCCTCAGGACGAAAGGTCCATCCTCCCGTCTTGAGAGTTGCCCGTCGCCCGAGGAACTCGATGTCATAGCGGCGGGTGGATGGGTGGTATCATCGGTAGAATGCCGTCATGATGGTCGCTAACGAGAAGAGTGCGCGTTTCGACGAGAAGACAGTGGCAGTTTGGGATACGCAGCGCCCAAAATTGGCGTCACGAAGACAGCAATGGAGTGTGATGGTCGTGAGGAGCTCGGGGAGATGCGGGTTGCTGGCGAGCTGAAGCCTGGAGGAGCTGGAGGAGCTCCAAAGTGACGGCACAAGGCTGACGACTTGGGTGGGGGCGGTGCAGCGTGCAGCGTGCAGAAGCAGCAGCCAACAGCCAACAACCCAACAGTGCACTGTGCGAGAGCCCCTTCAGGGAACTTCCCAGTCAGGCAGCGAATTGCACCCTGCTATCGTCAACACGTTTCATTCCGCAACATCGCAACCGCGACCGTCATCTGCCATTGTTCTGCCTAACACGCTCATTTTCCTACTTCTAGCCACATCAACAAGACGGGTTTTTGTCTGTCAAATGAATCTGCCCACCAACCTCCCCTGTTGAACGAAACGTGGCCACCATGGCGGACCCGGTGACCTTCGCAGAGGAGGCTGCTGCTGCTGCAGCCGCAGCCTCCAAGGAGCCAGAGAAGCCGACGCCTACGTTTGATGGCGAGAACAAATTCCAGCATGCCATCGCTGTTTGGAGAAGTATGCCAGCTCATTGACGCTGGTGCCTCGCCAGGTCTGCTGCTGACAGGCGCAAACAACAGATCTCGACATGACGACCCTCACGTCCAAGCTCGACAATACAGCTTCCGAGATTGTGTCCTTCCAGCGAGACTCGACTGTCCAGCGCAAGGAGCTTGCCCAGAAGACCAAGGAATTCCGAAAGATGGACGATGCGACTAAGCTCACCGAGGTCAAGGGCTTGCTCAAAGGTACAGAAGATGCCCCGGGATCTGTATACCTTCCTTTGCACGATTCTGACTCTTGCCGCAGCGTATCAGAGCTTCATCGATGTTCTGACAAACCATTCAAAATCCGTCAACTCGTCGTTCCTACAAGCATACACGTCACTCTCGGAAGTTCCCGATCCGTACCCCCTACTCGAAGCCTCGGTTGATTCTATGCTTGTCTCCGAAGACACCCTCCCTCGGCTCACTGAGGAGAACAAGCATCTCCAGAAAAACCTGAACAAAGTCACATCGCAACTAGAGGAGACGGAATCCAAACTCCAGAGCGAGCGGACGACGCGAAAGGAGGTCGAGGAAAACCTGGAAGCCCGAGTCAAGGAGGTCGAGGCATCATGGACAGCTGTGCTGGAAGAGAGCAAGGACAACTGGGAGGCCAAGGAGAAGAGCATGGAGGAGAAAGCTGAGAACCAGGACCGGCTGTTGAACGAAATGCGGGCTACCTATGAGGTGAATCAACGGCTAGGGAAGAGCAGCGCAGACCACGATGCCCAGCGCAACCATGTCTCGAGTGCTGAGGTGGAAATGCTCAACTCGGACCTGGAGCGGACCAGCTCCAGGCTTGCCGAGGTGGAGGCGAGGAATGAGCAGATGAGGATTGAGCTCGCTCAAGCCAAGGCCTCGGCCACAACGCACGCCGCCGAAACATCTTTAGAAGACGACCCCGGTTACATGCGCATGCGATCAGAGAATTCTTCTTTTATCAGGAAGCTCGACGGTGCTAGGATTGAGCGGGAAGGGCTCAAGCGGGACTTTGACGCAAAGCTACGGTCTCTGGAAAGGGAAGCGGCACTCCTCAAGGAAGAGAAGGAAGCACTCAAGGTCAAGGTTCAGAAATGGAACGACTATGATGAGCTCAAGCAGGAGCTCGAGGTGCTCAAGAGCATTGAATTCGCGACAGGTGACGACGACGACAACATGAGCGACAAGCTTGAGGATGGAGCAACTACAAAAGGGGACACACTTGAGAAGCTTTTGCTGGGCCGGAACAAGAAATTGAGCGATGAGCTCACCGTCCTGCGAGTGTCGTACCAAGATATCCAAACCCGGTTGGAGGACCTTCAAGAAGAGTTGTCGCGGACTAACGCGGAGTTGGAGAAGTCGCAGAATCTCAACGAGAAGCTAGAGAGTGACTTGGAAAACATGCACGCAGAAGGGGCCAATGCTTTCCCCTCGGGGGCATCAGTTGCTGGTACTTATGTCACACGCGCACCGACGACACGCAGAGGAGGGAGGAGCTCGCCAACCTCGTCAATCATCAGCGGGATTGATCCACGGGCGGGACCCGGCGAGAGAGAGCCTATGGGTGGTGGCTCAGGGATTCTGCCCATGGTGACGGCGCAGCGAGACCGTTTTAAGAAGAAGAACGCCGAGCTGGAGAAGGAACTGTCCGAGACACACCGGTCGGTTCAGCAGCTGCGTCAAGAGGTTGCAGCCCTGCAAAAGGACAACCTCAACCTGTACGAGAAGACGAGATATGTGTCGACCTACAACAGGGGCGGAGCGACAGCATCATCGTCCTCGACGTACGGGTCTAACCCGAACCCTTCGACCGTCCCCATGGGCAGCTCGGGCAGCCCAGGGATGGAGCTAGACCGGTACCGCCAGGCATACGAGTCTAACCTATCGCCGTTTGCCGCATTCCGGGGCAGGGAGTCAGCCAGGGCGTATCGACGGATGAGTTTCCCCGAGAGGGTGGTGTACTCGATCACGCGGATGGTGCTGTCATCGCGTATGAGCCGGAACCTGTTTGCGGCATACTGCCTGGCGCTACACCTCTTGGTCTTCTTCTCACTGTACTGGCTGGGGTCGGCGGACTTTGAAAAGCATGCAAGCCAGCTGGGCTCGGCGACGGCGGCGGCGGCGGCTGCTGGTGGTGGTGGTGGTGGTGGTGGTGGTGGTGTTGCCGTTCCCGCCGGCCAAGGCAGCTCGCAGGATGTGCCAGATGCGCACGGGGAGTGGCAGCAGGACGGCTTCCAAGGACAATAATGACGGGGGAGAAGTGACTAGTCTGTACGACGTATGAGCGGGGGGGTTGATAGCATTCTAGGCGTGGCATGGATGATGGGACCGACCTTACGTACCTACTATTTTAGCGAGGGCTCTTCAGATCTGCCCGTGTATACATTGAGGCGCGTGTCATATCTCGCTGGGGAGCACCGGGCTGTTCTTGTATGGCTATTGGCTGGAGATGGGTCTTCAGCACCTGGGTTTCTTTTCCTTCTTGCAGACGGAGGGTTGTCAGGACTACTAGGGCTGTATGTTGCACAGTGGCGTCTGTATCCAGGCAGATCAAAGCTCCTCAGGAGGCGCCGGCCGTCTGGGCGGCCACGGGCACAACGCGCGCATGAGCCAATGGGAGCGCGTGTTTTGGTGTGGGGCAGGGCCTATTTTTGGGTGGCCGATGCCGTGGACCCGTGGTAGCAATAAGGGAGAAATCGTGATACCAGCTTTGTGAGAGACACAGCATGTGATATGATTATTCAAGTTGCCTATCTTGTCAATTCTCGCCCTTGGCTAAGTTCACCGCACTTTCCCATTGCATTGAATTCGATTGATTTGTTTAATGGGTGCCAGTGTGGTGAACGTCGGGTCTGCCTCTGTGGTCAATAATAGCTGTAGTCACTGGTGGGGCCCTCAAGTACGACTCCAAACACTCGGTAGTATTCCCCGTAGGGGAGACATGGGCACCACGATGCGATATCAAGATGGCGATCAAGGACAGCTGGGGTCAATCAAGAGCCGTCAAGGGGCCAGCAGTCTAGAACATCAATGATCCCCCATCCCCCATGATGATGCTCGATGCCAGGTGCCTGTGCGGATATTTCTTGCATTTGGGTCCGTGCTATAGCACCAGTCGCATTACCAGACCACTAGACCGCTGGACTGTGGTGGGCGGCGCTTACACCTGTCGGTGCCCAGCCAATCGTCGCGTCCACCCCATCCATTGGCCCTCAGCCGTCCCCATAGCGGGCGGCTACACGTCTCCAGGCCCAGCATATCAAATCTCCCCTGCGTGGCTGCCCGTCCAGTTGCTCCAGTATTGCCCGCTGGGCCCGTCTCCGAGAGACAATGGCGGCGGTTGCGCTGTTGCGTCGCTTGGCACCCTGGGTGTATATCTGACACGACGTGCCTCTCCCTCCCGGCCTCGGGAGACGGAGCTCGACTACTTCTCTGTATCTCTCCACTGGCACTGCATCTTTCTTGTGTGTAATCGCAAGGGGTGCTTTTCCTTTTTGTCTTCCCTTTGTAATTCTTGAGTTTCTTTCCTTGTCGGCTCTCTCTCCATCTCTCTCATACCCGGGGTTCTGTTCGTTTCGACATTTCTTCGTTTCGATATTTCCAGCGCCTCTTATTCTGATCCACCAACACCACCAACAATACTCCACCAAGATGCGTCTGTCTACCATCTTGGCATCTACGCTGGCCGTAGTCGCCTCCGCCGCACCTACCTTCCCTGATCTCAACATCAAGGAAGTCGTCAACGCCGACGACACTCTCGACTCGCTGTCCGAGTACTTCAACCTGCTCGCGACAAGGGTCCAACTCGCCAAGGTTTTGACCGAGGCGCCTATCTGCGATGTCTCCAAAGCACAGATGCCACAGGGTAAATCCCACCTGATAGCATTCGAGATCCAAGAAGCAATACTGACGATGCCCAGCCCCCAAAGCCCTACCCTTGCCGTCCGAGGGCCTAAGAGTCAAGCACGTGGCCGTCGGCCGCGGCACGCAAAACTACACCTGTGAGGCCACCAACGCCGACACGGTGCCCCAGGCGGCGGGTGCGCTGGCCCAGCTCTTCAACGCCAGCTGCGTGGCGGCCCTGTACCCGGACCTGCTGGAGCGCATCCCCGCCATGGCGCTGCGCTTCAACCTCAGCGACTCGGACCAGCTGGGCGCGTCGCCGCTGCAGGCCACGGGCGTGCACTACTTCTCGGCGCCCAAGACGCCGTACTTTGACCTGGGGGCCGGCCAGGGCCAGGCCTGGTGCGCCAAGGACGACGAGAGCGCCGCGCCGGACTCGGCCGCCGTGGGCCAGCAGGACGACAAGGCCGTGGCGTGGCTGCGGCTGACGACCACCGAGGGCACGACGGGTTCCATCCGCGAGGTGTACCGCGTGTCGACGGCCGGCGGGAGCCCTCCTGCCACGTGCGAGGGCATGCCCGAGACGTTTGAGGTGCAGTATGCGTCTGTGTAAGTCTCCCCCTCATGCGTATTACCTGGATCTCGGTTGGGGTGATAGATCACGGGCGGGTGCTAACAGGCTCGGTAGATATTGGTTCTGGGAGGGAGATAGTGAGGATAGCCAAGAGGGCGATGACGACGGGGACAAGTGAACGATGAGGGCGGCGGAGGCGGTTTCGGCCGGTGGATCATGTGCTTTTCTTGTTGCTACTAGCAGGGTATTTCTATTTTATTTTGATTTTGATTTTAGCTGCCTTGTGTGTTTTCAGAGGTGGCTTGACTGGTACTTAACCGGACGATGCCTCTAGATACCTCAGTAGTAGAACTGGTACAAGTTGGGTGCGCAAATTCATCTTCTCATGCCAAAGTGAGAGAGCCTGGTCACCCAGAGTTCGAAATAATACCAGCAGTCGCTTTTGGGTAGGTATGGAGACAACATATCAGATACATGACGGCGGTCCGCGATCTGAATGCTTGGCAGAATAATAACAGACGATATAAAGCGACTCGTTAAACTGCTGCTCATAAGTATCCGTACTGCGAGTATCAACTACCTACCTGAAGGGGAAGAAGTCCCTGTTCTTGTTACCCCCGCTTGGGGTCTTTAGCGTTGCAATCTGCCCCTCAGATCGGAAAGGAAAGACGCATCGCAGATCAGTAAGAAGCTGTGTTAGCCGTCTTGCCGCGATACTGTGGGCCAATCAAGGCCAACAAGGGCCCGATCCCCATTAACTTGGATTAACTGCTTGTTGGACTTGGAAGGGACCTGGAGGACTCCGGGGGTATTACCTTGTGCTCAACTCCTTGGCAGATACCAGTACATTGGTGAATAATAAGATTGCGTGCCAAATGGATTTTGGATTTGTTGCGTGGCAACAATAGCTCTTGTTACAGGATTGGGTAAGAAACCTTGTTTTGTTGATCTTCCTTTTGTCTGTGGCCAGGGGCCAGCCAGGGCGAAGGTTGAAGTATTTCAATAATAGTATGCCTGCACCCATGCTCACTCTCCGTGGGCGCATTTGCATCCGTATGCACGTTGGCTTTCATTCTTCAACGACCCGATATCCTGGGAACTATCCGCACCATGTATTGAGCCGATTGCGCCAGCTACGTAATACGGTAAAGATTAAGCCTTACCACCTTAATACACTTCACACTCGCAGTTGACCCCTCACTGCCACCACTGCCCGCCCAGTCAGGCTTGTGACGCATCCCAAGCCCCAAGTACCTTATCTACCTACCACGTAGTATTAGGTGCTGGGGAACGTCCCCTACAATCCAAACCTCTTTCTCCCAGACACGCTGGCACCGAGGTGGCAACGGTGACCATGAACGGCTGCTGTTTTTCGCGAAAGCCGCGCAAGATGCCACGCGTGGCCAAAGACGAGTCTAATGACGACGTCACCAATACAAGGCGCGTCTCGTGGCCAGCCGGTCAGATACCCGTCGAGATCTTCAACATCATCGCAACCTACATCACCCGCGCTGAAGCCAAGGCCCTGCGTCTCGTATGCCGGGAATTCGAGCTCAAGACCTCCGCCCAATATTTCAGGAACGTTGTTCTCCCCTTCCGGTCCGAGCTTTACGGCAGTGTGCCTCGCGATGACACCGGCATCCCCCAGCACCCGTCCTCCATCCTCTTCTCCAGCGGCATGCGCATGTTTGAGTCGTTTGGCCCACACATCGTCCGGTTTGCCCTGTCCCTCGAGATCGACGAGGATGAGTTGGCGTATCCTCCCATCAAGCCCGCCCAAGAAGCTGTACCCTGCTTCTGGGGAATCTACCGCTGGCCTCATAAGAACTACAACCGCTACCTTGATCTGGAAACAACTGAGAGAACGGCAGACAAGACTCAGACTATGAGGAAGGCACTACACTGTCTGCCAAAGATTAATAACCTGGGTCTCTGCTGTGATGCCGGCCTTGGCTTTCTTGTGCGACCCGACATTGTTGCCCGGAACGCAACCTCGAGACCCAATGTGTTTTCTACCGACAGCTGGCGGCAGGAACAAGCTGATAACAATCAAGGCCCCATAAGTGTTTCAGACTTCAACAGCCTGGAGCAGCGTGGGAAGAAGCACTCGCCCGGCTCCGTGGGATTCAAGCGCACTATCCTTGAGAAAATGGCGGTCAACGCTGGCTACCGTGGCAATGAGACCGAAGAGGTGATCAAACTCCTCCTTGACACTGAGGAAACCGATCTTTTTCACATTGAATTTGATCCTCTGGAGACTGATGCGGAGATGTATTTCGACGATTTGGAGTCCGAGGCAGGGCTCTCAACTCTGGAAACCACATTGGAACCCCCTAACATCCCCCTTCGTCCCGCTGCGCTCACACAAGCCCAGAAAGAACTCCTTCTCGAATTAGACTGGGTTCACCGGGCCATGATACAGTCCTACGTCGTCTCTATGATCGACAATGCACACGCTGGCTGTTTTGATAACCTCACCACCCTAACCATTGCCAAAATCCCCAGCAGCCTTGTCCACCTTCTCTATCGAACCGACCTCTGGAACGGCTTCCCCAACCTCGCCAAAGTATTTCTTGGGGTCATTGCAGACTGGAGACAGATATCCAAGGGAGATCCTGTGCACATCAAGGATAACGCCGTGTCTCCAGTGCGGGCCGTTGGCAAAGTCCACAAGCTACTTAACTCTTTCATCGGGAAACAGCCGAGAATTGAGAGCCTGCATTTCGAGTGGATATGCGGCGGCGAATTTGCTCCTAGTGTTTTCCAGCGCAATAGGTACATTCTTCCGGCGCCCTTCCTGGAGAAACCCGATGACATGGCCTCGCTCAGTGGTGCCAAGACGGACAAAGGGCAATTTCTCAACCTGCCTTACATAAAGCATCTCTCTCTCAAGAACTGCTGGGTATCTCCCCATGTATTCTTGCAAATGATTCGCGAGATGGGCTTGAAATCGCTCGAGAAGCTGGAGCTGGAGTCCGTCTCTCTCTCTGGACGGCCTACTCCAGAGTATCAGCTTCCTTTAGGCCAAGCCGCATGGCAAATCCAAACAGGTGCGAATATCGACAGCTCTGATGACTCTTTGCCATCACCATCACATTCTACGGGCACGAGCCTTCCAGAATTGTTTACTTGGGCTGGAATGCTGGAGCACTTCTCCCCGGGCCCTAATACTCGCAAACAGATGGTCAATCAGGAAGATGTCATGGCAACTGTGCAACGCAGCTGGGAATCAACATTTAGGGCTGCCCGAAACTACCTTCCTGAGGCCAATCGCCTTGCTGAGGACGAGAAGGACTATAGGATCAAGTGGTTGTCGCTCAAGTCATGCGGCTACGTTGCCATCAACATAGACACCCTCGATACCAGAGCTCTATTTCCTCCACAGCTCTCCTCAACTGCAATCCCTACCTTGAATGCTAGGCAGAAAGCCATCCAGAGCACCATGCAGGGGTTCAAGGACGCATTGCTAGGACGCACCATACCGATCATCAGTGAAGAGGAGACGGCTGCGTTAACGGGTGTGTTTAACATGACTATGGGATGGAGCGGCATCTACAGTGAGAAGATTATTGGAGAGGCTACTGCTGATGGTTTCCAGCATCCCGGCGCTGGGCGTTTCTCGGGGACTGTCAGGTGCTAGGGTGCCCATGGGATCACGGAACTGCCAGGCACGGTCACCATCCGCTCCAGAAGGCTCAGAGATTAACAGCCACTTTGTTCTCCTACTCCCCCCCTGTTGTTCAAAAATACAGCGCACCTTCTTACTCTCTTAAACATCCGCCCCAACCCCGGACGGGGTCCTCAAGTCTACCGACATCTGGACTGGCTTCTCAACGAAAGAGTATACTGGTATTTTAGATCCTTGGGGTATTGACCCATCAAAGAAGGACCAGCGGGGCACAGCGAGATTCGTTGTCAAGAATGAGCATCTTGTTTGGCTACAGATAGATAACGGGCAAATGATGAATAGTTAATAATTATGGGACGGACTATTAGTCTCCGGGCTATTGAAGTGATAGTATTAAACAGAATACTATCAGAAATACAAACAAAACACATGAAATACTGTAATAATGATAGCATGTGAGAAAATACTAAGATTATACGTATAAAAAGATTAACATATACTAGCTTTAGAGACTAACAAGAGCGCGAGCGAAGTGCAGCATGTTCAGATATTCGCAACCTGAGAAGATACATCTCGTAGTTTTTACAGCCCAAGGCTTCACTTTTGTTTATAAAGACATGTCGCTGTTGGTGGACACAGGTACGTAATAGATCATTACTTTTGACCACAACATTCGTACTTGGCTCGTGTATACTTCCTGGCGTCGAGCATTAGATGCTTTACTCCGCCGTCTTGGATACCATATAATAGCAATCGTGTGTGCCGGGACAGCACTATCATGGATGCGTCGAGTCAATTCATAAGCAGACGGGGCAACTGGTTTGGTGTTTTACGAGGGTCCTTTTTCCATTTGATGTAGTCTCGTCAAGTATACCCTTGCGAAAGACGTTGCATGCGTTTCCCTTTAAAAAAGCCATGCTCCTCGCAGCCTTGCCATACACCGGAGTAGATGAGAAAAAGCCACGAATGAACCACCACCCCTAACAGCACCTTCCGAGAGGAACAAACCCATCCGAGTCCGAAGAGCCGCCCGCCCGCTTCCGAAGCTGCTTTGCCATTGCGTCCCCTTTTTGGTCCGGTCCGTCCCAGTCGCCACAGCGCCCGCCTCTAAATTCTTTCTTCGTTCGTCGTTAATCGGGAATTGAGGGAAAGAGTCTATGCGGCAGTAATGGCCTGGCGGACACGGGCGCCGCGCTGCCTCGAGTTCAGGCGGAGCTGCTCGCGGTCGGCAACCTGGTCAGACTTGTGGACGACCTCCTCAGCCTCGGTGAGGATGAGCTCGATGTGGCAGGGGCAGGACATGTAGGGGTTGATCTGGAGGTCGGTCAGCACACACAAAGTCTATCGCCGGGTGGTGTTGGACGGGGTAAAACATACACGGCCGTGGGCACGGTACGTGCGCCGGCGCTGCTTGGGGGCCTGGTTGACCTGGATGTGCTTGACAATCAGGGCACCGGTGTCGAGACCCTTGGCATCGGCGTTGGCCTCAGCGTTCTTGAGGAGACCGAGCAGGAACTCGGCGGACTTGACGGGCCAGCGGGCCTTGGAGACACCGAACTGCTTGCCTATTGACGATGAACCGTCAGCTCATGTTCCAAAACCCGAATGCTTTTTTGCCGCGTGATCTCTCGTGTATCCCATCCGTGCTCTCCCGCATATCATTCCCTCTACGACCATAGACTTGAAAGCCAAGAGATGGGATTTCGGCGTACCTTGGGCAGTGCGGCCGGTGGAGCCGGCATAGCGGCGCATGGGGACAGCCTCCTTGTGCTCCTTGACGTTCTCGAGGAAGGTCACAGCGCGCTGGAGCTTCCAGCCGTTGATGGCCTGGGCGGTCTCGCGGGTGTTCTTGAAGGAGACGCGGAGGTAGGCACCGCGGGCGCGGGCCGACTTTGCGGGTTCGATCTCAGTCGCGGCGTATCGGACCTGTTCATCCCAGCGTCAGTCCTCCGTTGACATGTTGTGTTTTTTTCGGCACCAAGTGTGACTCCGTCGTGACCCTGCCAGACGTGGGGAGTTTTGACCCTTCGTGCAGCGAGGGCATCACGGGAGCCAATTCCAAGGAAAACGAATCCCGGAAATTCACTCGTCTCTCATTCGACTCGTAAAATACAGGCAAGGGCAGTAGCACTCACCATCTCGGCGGTTTGAGGGTTGTGGTGATCGGGTTCGGTTCGACGACGTGGATTCGGGCGGGCTAAGTGATGAGAAATTCCAACTTTTGCCCTAAAGGTGCTGCTGGGGGGCCGGCCACAAGCTCGCTTACCCACTTTGGGATTTGTTAGGGTTCGGCTGCCCTGCGGGCTTCAACGAGATCAACTCACCACGAAGAATGTCAAGAAGACAATAAAAAAGATATGCCGTTTCAGATTGAAATAAGAGATCTTATATATCGGGCAAACTGATTGAATTTGATATTATTTTGACGGTCAATTGTTGCCTTTAGAATCAAATCTGTGCATCTGGAGGTGCGAGGTGTCACCTGATCCTGGTAAATCCGCCGCGCACGTGACTGAGAAATGTACTCAGCAGAGACCCCTGCTCCGAAAAAATCGGAAAAAGGTCGGGTCGAACGAGCCCGCATCGAAAGTGACAGGGTGGTCGGTGTGGGGACCATTGGAGCAACCAGCAGAAAAAAAAATAGCTCCAAAAATTTCTTCGTCTGAGTGATTGCAAAGTTCACGTCCACCCTGCACAAGCACGACATCAACACTTTTGGTCAGCGGCCGAACTGCGATTCGCATACCAAAAGCCTAGTGTCTTCAGATCTTTTCCAGATCTTGCAAGGGACACTTTTCTCCCTGCTCAATCGCACCCTGAATCGCAGCTAAACGCTCCGCTTCTCTGATATAATGGCACCTTTCGGCGGTGGACGCGGTGGCCCTCGCGGTGGTGGCGGCGGTGGCCGTGGTGCTCCTCGCGGCGGTGGTGGCCGCGGAGGCTTTGGCGGTGGCCGTGGAGGTTTCGGCGGCGGTCGTGGTGGACGAGGTATGCATCATGTTCCGCATCTTGAGGCGAGATTGTTGCTGGCGAGAGACATCTGAGCTGACTCTGAACGCAGGTGGTGGCATTGGCCGTGGTGGTCCCCGTGGTGGTGCCCGTGGTGGTCCCCGTGGCGGTGGTCGCGGTGGCCGCGGTGGTGGCCGTGGAGGAGCTGCCGGCCAGAGGGGAGGAGCCAAGGTCATTGTTGTAAGTAACACTGATATTCGACCGCAGTATCCAGTCTAACCATTCACCTCGCAGGAGCCTCATCGTCACCCCGGCGTCTTCGTCATCCGCGGTGGAAAGGAGGATGGCCTTGCCACCCGCAACATCACCCCCGGCGAGTCTGTCTACGGCGAGAAGCGCGTCTCGGTCGACGAGGTCCAGCAGAACGACGACGGCACCACTACCACCACTAAGGTCGAATACCGCACCTGGAACCCCTTCCGAAGCAAGCTCTGCGCTGCCATTGCCGGTGGTGCTGATGACATCTACATGAAGCCTGGCTCTCGCGTGCTCTACCTTGGTGGTGCCTCCGGTACCTCTGTCTCCCACGTTGCCGATCTCGTTGGCCCTACCGGCTACGTCTACGCCGTCGAGTTCTCCTCGCGTTCTGGCCGCGATCTGGTCAGCATGGCCGCCAAGCGCACCAACGTTGTTCCCATTGTCGAGGACGCCCGTCAGCCCGCCCGCTACCGCATGATCGTTCCCATGGTCGATGTCATCTTTGCCGATGTTGCCCAGCCCGATCAGGCCCGTATCGTGGCCATGAATGCCAACTGGTTCCTCAAGTCCGGTGGCGGTGTCCTCATCTCCATCAAGGCCAACTGCATTGACAGCACTGCCCCGGCCGCCGAGGTGTTCGCCAGCGAAGTCCAGAAGATGCGCGCCGACGGCATCAAGCCCAAGTTCCAGCTCACCCTGGGTAAGAAGCCCTTGACTATTATTCGGTGTAGATGAACTTCGGACTAACATTGTACTAGAACCCTTCGAGCGTGATCATTGCTTGGTCGCGGGTATCTTCAACCGCACCCAGAAGTCGACTTAAAACCGAGTTAAGAGAGAGGGCGAATGATACCTACATGGTGACCGCTTGCGTAATACCATCATTTGGCGGCCTTAGTGCGGTCCGACGGTAGACTATGTGCTTCTTGGGACTGTGGCATCAGGGTATGGCTACGACGACTGCTTTCCACAAACAGGCGCGGGAGGCGTTCAGGTTACGGGTGGCTTGAGATGTACCTTATCTGTTGATCATTTTTTGGCGTATTGGCCATATAACAAGACGTTTAAACTGGATAATGCGGGTGTCCCATGGCTGATCATGTGTTCGATGATTCTGCAATATCAGCCGCCTTGCAACCAGGGACGGTTGCCCCTGCAGGTCCCCTGGGCACGTATGCGTCCCGATAATAGCAGGGTGGGGTGGTAATAGAGCTGATGTTATAGTATTGTGCATACTAGCTTGTTCATCATGGCTCCTATTTCCCTGGGTCAAAAGATCAAAATGGCAAGATAGGACAGTCACACAACGTTTTGGATTAACTGTAACACACAGACAGGACCCATTAGTCAAAGTATCCCTAGTCGATCGCGACGTCTAGACTCTCATCGGACGCCGAGGAGGATTGGAGTTGGGGAGTGTCATCCCCGCTGAGAGGGGTCTGCCTACTAGTATTGCCATTTTCGACGAAGTTGTTGCGCGCCATGCATTCAACATACTTACCCTTTTGGACTAAGAAGTTGCAAGCCGTGCGTTCAACCTTGCCACCTACTCGCAAGCACCCGACTAACCCGTGATAAATAGAAAGGAGTCTATTGGGCCACGTTCATAATCAGTGTCCCGGCGAGGTCGCTACGGCGGTCAGACACGCATCTCGACTCACCTAGACCAACAGCTTCACCAATGAGCCGTAAATTATGCTACCTCCATCAAACTTCACAAATGGAAACATCTCCGGTGCCGGCGGGTAGAACCCCTTTATACGTCTGGCTATGGTTGTCGGCTTGGTTATATAAGGATCCCTCTGCTTCGTCGTCAAGGTGGTGACATTGATATAGCCACTAGATTCTAGGACCGAAGAGAAAGTGCTAAAATCATGGCTCCCCGTGTGGATGAACCAGTAGTACGGATACAATCCCTTGAATTGCAGTCTTCGCGGACTTCTGGCGGCGACGCAACTCTGGAGAGTATCGAAGATGGCCTCGCGGACGACAATATCGCCAATATCGCCACGATCGAACCCAAACCACCAAACGGAGGATACGGATGGGTCTGTGCATTCGGCGTGTTTCTCATCAATGCTCATACCTGGGGTATCAATGCGGTATTTGCACCTCCCTGGCCACGACTGTGTGAGTGTATATTCAGTTGGAAGCTGACACGATGATGTGGTAGTCCTGGGGTATCATTATGGCACACTACTCTCTCCGCTCTTCCAATATGGAGGGCTCTCACCTCGAATACGGTCTGGTTGGAGGGCTGTCCATCTCGCAGGCTCTCGTAATCTCGCCCCTCGTCCCGACGGTGCGAAGAGTCATCGGCACGCGCCCGACGCTGCTCCTCGGCGCTGTGCTCATATTTGTGTCGCTCCTCACGGCGTCCTTTTCCACTAAGATCTGGCACCTCTTCCTGAGCCAGGGCGTCTGCTTCGGCTGGGGCATGGGGTGCTGCTACGTCACGGCAGCGGCCGTTCTGCCCCCGTGGTTCACGTCGCGGCGGAGCCTGGCGGTTGGGGTTGCCACGTCGGGGTCTGGTATTGGGGGACTCGTCTACAGCATCGCGACCAACGCCATCATTGAGAAGTTTGATGTGGGCTGGGCGTACCGCGTCCTCGCATTTTGCGCGCTGGGGTCCAACCTCCTGGCTGCCTTGCTACTCAAGGAATGGCGCGGCAGGACGCAGATGGTGCAAGAAGAACTGCGCTTCGACCCCCGGGACTTTGGCAAAGTCGAGCTCCTGCTCGTCATCTTCTGGGGCCTGTCCACGGATCTGGGGTATATCATACTGCTGTACTCGCTGCCTACGTATGCCGCCTCCATTGGCCTCACACCAACGCAAGGCGCCGTGTCAAGCGCGCTACTCAACCTGGGTCTGGCCCTCGGACGCCCCTCGGTCGGCTACTTTAGCGACTCTTTCGGGCGCATCAACATGGCGGGCGTCATGACGTTTCTGTGCGCCATCTTCTGCTTCACGCTGTGGATCCCATCACAGTCGTACGCGCCGCTGCTCGCCTTCTCGCTCCTGGCGGGCGCGCTATGCGGGACATTCTGGGGCACGGTGACGCCCGTGCTGGCCGAGGTGGTGGGGATCCGTAAGTTGGCGAGCACGTTTGGAGTCATCTGCCTCCCCATGGCGTTGCCGACAACGTTTGCAGAGCTGGTAGCGATGAAGATGGTGGGTCAAGGGGACGACGTGGGCAGCGGCAGCATCGTGTTCACAAACGCGAAGCTATTTGTTGGGTTTATGTTCCTGGCGGGGGCGCTGAGCGTTTGGTTCCTACGGTGTTGGAAGATATCCAAGGTAGAGACCGAGCAGAGTGCCAACGGGACGTTGCTGCTAGCACCGCCGGTAAGGCGGAGCAGGTATTGGGTGTCGTGGTTGACGCCACGATTGCTCTTTAGTTCTAAGAGGGTGTGAATCGTGTGATGCTTCCTCTATCAACGGTACCTTACCGGATTGCAATGTCGAGTTGTTGTTATGATGCACGACGAAAAAAAAGGGGGTTCATGGTTGGCGATAATAGTATAGGGTCCCAAATTTGGCAGGAACTGGAAGAACTGCAACATTATAAATATACATCGATGACATTGGACAATTAATTTAAAGTGAATAAAACAGAAGAAAAGCTGCGCTCGGCATCACAGCAGTTAAAGGCCCAGCACCATGTTGGATACCAAGGCAACCTTTGAGGAGACCTTTACGTCGTAAATCTGCTGTGCTCCTCCCCCGTCACCTTCGTACAGTTCCACTACCACAAACCATATAAGAAAGAAAAAAGAAAGAAAAAAAAGAGTCACTTGAACTAGGGGACAGTAGGCTCAACCCAGCTATGGAGACTTATCCCCACGGGGGGGCAAAAAAACGAATCAGATGTCCTGAGTGAGACTCGAACTCACGACCTTTGGATGGCCCAACTTGAAGTTGAATCATATGAAATATGAGACCAACGCTCTAACCAACTGAGCCACCAAGACATTTGGATGTGTTCGCTTCCCTTTCGGGATGTGATGGACGAATGCAGCCGGTTTCAGATTAAAACCGATGGAGGGTAAGGAGAGCTAAGCGACCCGAGGTTAGCCGTCCTAGTCTATTACGTTTACGTGGTAATATTAAAATGTTCCATGAGAGAAATACCTCTCTTTGGGTAGAGTATTAATTGTTAGAGAAGTTACGGGGTGAAGCGCAATGCGTGGCCTCGGTTGCAATTAATTGAATGGAGAGCATAGGGTAGCATTCCGCCACCGACTTCTAGAATATCCTCGGTAAACAATAATCGTAGGGGCGACTCTTGTATCAGGCTGTATATACTCCCGCTGATCTATTGGACAAGGTCTCGGATTCATAGGAGAGGCTAGGACCCAGAGAGCTCTAGTGACGAGATTTGAAGCTATGGCGGATTCGAAACGTCAGGTGTCGACTATGCTGCACAGAACTAATTGTAGACATACTACTACGGATACTAGAGGTAGCACTAGTATACGGTGACATTTCAATCTATGTGACCAAAATTGCAATACGTATTCGATAATACCGAGTTTGGTAAACATCTGATTACCGATCAAAAGTTAAGTGAGCCGCATGGCGGCACTGTTGGGAACTACTAAATTTAACTGCACGGGTTGGGATTCCCCATTATCAGATTCGCGTCCATAGCACTGGATGCTGTAATCTCCGCAGGGAACTGGGGGGAGAGTTGATCATAGGCACATCGTAGTACTTTCTCTCGTGGAGAAATTACGCCCTCTCGCCTTCTCTAGTGGTCGTGCAGCGCTTGTGTTCGTGGGCTGCGGAGCTGCGGTATATCAATCAGCAGGATATTATCAAATCAAGGCCACACACTCTAACCCGCCCACCGGAGAAGTCATTAAAGTGCAGACAAGGGCTAGACAACGGTGGGCGCAAGATTCAGGCCGCTCGGCGAGCCGTTGATGAGTTTGAGACTGGGCAAGCCCTCCCGGGTAGCTGCGGTTGGGGAGTTAGAGGCTCCGAGGTCGGCGGGCTAGAGATTGTGGAGATTAGATGGATCGATAAGATCACTGATCAGATAAGAATTTTCAGCTTTGTGTGTCTGACAGTGTCTGACCCACATGGTCAGTGTGCATCGTTCCGATTGGTGGGGCTCATCTCGTCGCCCCATGGAAGAATCAGACCACCGCTCGACCGAATCCTCCCAATCAGCCTGGTGTAACCTCCCTCTTCCTGTGGGCTTGTGGTCCCAGATCCCCAACACGTTGAGAGATGAAGGCTCGGGCACCTGACCTCGAGAGCATGCACTGTTGTGGATATCCGTACCGGGGCGACCGGCAAAGTCGCCGCTTGCTGGAGTCCTGCAGTGAGAACGGAGTCGCTCCACTGAGTGTGATGGGGATGTACCTTAGGGATCGCGGATACTACTTATGTACTGCTGACTGACGGGTAAATATACAGTTGAGACAATGTCTTGTTGACAGCGGGCGGCATAGTTGGTTGGAGCAGGTGGCGGCGACTAATGATCAAACGACTAACGGCTGACGACCAACGACTAAAGGCCAAAGCAAGCATGCATCTCGTCTACATACTATGAGTACCAGTATGCAAGAAGGCCATGATATGATGCAAGCGTCTGTTAACGTATTAGTAGTATTCGTACCGAGGCTTATTATTACACGGCCTGGGGATGATTTGCTGGAGTGGATCACTCGGTAACCAATGATCTGGGCCGGCTATGATCAGCAGAGATTTGATTGATAAAGAGGGCCATAACCGGGGCAGACCCGGGCGAGAGGGCGGTGGGAGGATGGATGAGCTCGCCATTCCATCATCCATTACAGATGGTGCGTGATGAGCAGCCAACCCCAAAGCGTCCCGCAGCAACTCTGCAGCAGCGCAAGGCCTCTTGGAATGTTTTGCGAGGGCGAGATGCTGCAGCAAGTATTTCGTACGTAAAAAACTCGAGCCGACGGCGAGAGTCGGAGGCGGAGCGCAACGGAACTCAACACTTGTTGACAATGTCACCACGGGCGTCTAGCGGACTCCAGCCGTCCAGTGTCCACAGCCTACAGGTACTCGGCAGTCGCACCCCCACCAGGCGACTTGGCCGATTGATAACCATTGACCATTCGCAATGGACTGATATAATGGATTGATCAGCGATTCAGACGATCCGGCACGTGCACTGCCGGTTCTGTCCTCGTACGGCGCAGTCCCAAAGTGGCCTGTTTCCGGCACCCTGAACTTTCCCCGCCAGATTCCGTTGTTCTAGTGGAGGTGGAGGTCAAGTACCGTCCAGGAGTCCAGCCGAATGGATGTACCTCGATCAGGATCAGGAGGCTCAGGAGGCAAAAAAGCCCTGTGACGGGGGCCCACCTCGCCCACGGCATCCACTCAGAGGCGACAGCCACCAACTGAGCCCCGGGCTCGGCCTCTTCGTGCTTTTTACCTCATCGACTGCCCTCTGCCCTCCAACCTTTCCAACCTCTCTCTTCCTACTCTCTCTAAGGCGGTCGGCGATACACCCGCTCTTACTTTTCGACACCTATACTTGCATCTACAACACCTCAATCCCATATATGATCCCCATTGTATGCTGCCTCCCTACCGCTCCGCGCAGACGTCCTTGACCACCACCCTCCGCCACGCCCTCCAAATCCACTTTACACCCACGCCGCGTTCCCCCCGATCTCACCTACTCGGCGTGTTGCCCTCCCACGCAACAAGCACCAGTATACTACACCCCTATGATGATGGCACAGGCAGCCCCAACCCAGGACGCTGTGTCGTCGACCGGCGGTTGCATCCCCCGGGAGCCATCAGAGCCCTCTATTGCCCCGTCCCTGACCTTCTCGGACGAGTCCGACGACCAGGATGAGTTGTCTCAGATGCCCGAGAAGCCGCGCCAGCGCCGCGCCTCCACAAGGCTCATTGCCCAGAATGCCCGCGACATCCAGCGCATCACCGGGGAGACCACAGCAGAGTTTGTCCAGCGGTGTTGCGGTGGCGGCTGCTGTTTGATGGGCTCCCGCCCCGCCGACGTCGTGTATGAGAAAGTTGTGCCGCCAGATAACGACGCCTACCGGTCTCTCGGGCTCAAAATTAGCGAGATTCCTACAACCCTCACAAAGGTCGCTGAGCTTCCGGAGAAGATCGTATCCTTCCACCCCGTCCGGAACTCTCCCCCACCTACACCCTCGCCCGCTGATTCTGGCGTCTCGCTCAACGAGTCGCCCAATACGGCACCTGCCCAGGCCTTTGACACCTCTATCCAACCCCCTCGCTTCGTCCAGCCGCACCCTCCTTTCCATGTGCAGCCCGTCAAGATCCACAACGCCCGCGAGTTGACCCGGCCCGGCGCTGAGAAGCGCACCTACCACTTTGACCTCGACATCACCGACTACCCCGATGAGGATGGCACCGACTTCAAGGTCGGCGGTGCCATTGGTGTCATGGCACCCAACTCCGATACCTGTGTGGAGGATATTCTGGACGCCCTCCTGATCCCTCGCTTCCAGCGCGACAAGCCTGTTCTCATGAAGACGACCAAGGGCCGGTGGCCCACAGTGTGGGGAGAGGATCAAGCGCGGGAGCTCATCACCACCCGCCGCGACCTCTTCACCTGGTGTGTTGATCTGCAGTCCTACCCGCCAACCAAGCCTGTCCTCCGCCTTCTGGCCGAGCACGCGACAGCGGACAACGAGAAGAAGATCCTCACCTACCTCTGCTCCTCCGAGGGCCAGGGTGTCTTCTGCGACTTCCGGACGGGGCCCCACATCACCCTCTCGCAGCTGCTCAACGCATTCCCCAGCTCGCAACCCCCACTGGGCGATCTCCTCTCGGTGCTGCAGCCCTTGATGCCCCGCTTCTACTCCCTTTCCAACGACCCGCACGAGGCGTACCAGACGCGCGACAACAAGCAGCACCGTCTCGTCGAGGTAGCCGTGACAGTCCATGAGACTGACGACTGGCGTTACGGAACCCGCACCGGCATCGGCTCTGGATTCTTCGAGAGGCAGGCCCAGAAGTTCCTCGCAGCTCGCAAAGAAGGCGATAAGAACCCCCAGATCTACATCCCCATGTTCAAGGGCCTAATGGCCAACCCTCTGGCTAAGCAGTTCAACGCCGACGGCCCGATGCTGCTGATCGGAGCGGGCGTGGGCATCGCCCCCTTCCGCGGCTTCGTGCAGCGCCGGCTGAAGCAGGCCAACTGCGCCAACAAGGTGTGGGTGCTGCAGGGCATCCGCGACTCGCTCGTCGACGAGATCTACAGTGGCGAGTGGGGAGTGCACGAGGACGAGGTCAAGCGCGTGGTCCAGAGCCGCCGCGGCGAGGGCCGCTACGTCCAGGAGGAGGTGCGCAACCAGGCAGACCTGGTGTGGTACATTGCTAACGCCGTTGACGGGCGCGTCTTTGTCTGCGGCTCCAGCAAGGGAATGGGCGAGGGCGTCGAGGATGCTCTCGTCGATGTGGCCATGGCCAAGGGCAACCTGGAGCGTGATGAGGCGCGCAACTTCTGGAAGCTCAAGAAGGAGGCAGGGCAGTACATTGCCGAGACATGGTAATGTACCGAGACGTATTGTGTTGGTCCCTGATGGACGGCTGGACACGCCCCCTCCGATACCTGGACGTTTCCACAAACACATTCCCACAATGGCGCGAATTTTGCCACGGGACACGCCGTATATATACCCGGGCAGGTCAGGGCAGCAGCATATAGATGCTGGCCTGGCAAGTTCTATTTTCCTTCTCTCTCTCTCGGCATACACAGAAGCTTCTCGTGCGCATTTACGCGGGACGAAGCACACTAGATACATAGCGGCGCAAGCACCGGCTCAGAAGGAAAGAGCGGAACGGTAGCATCATCCATGGATACGGCGTTACGGAATGGAATTATGGAATCATGTGTTATTCTTTACTTTTCTCTCTCTTTCGAATGCCAGTTGACGGGCAGGCCTGTGGACGAGGAGATTGACAGGAGGAGTTCGCAGGACTGCTCTGCTAAGTACTTAATCGTGTTGTCGGAAATGCTTGTTCTCTTTACTATTAAGGAAACTAGAGGCCTGTGGACTTGATAGTTGTGCAGAAAAATAGCGATTTCAAGCATTGATACACCAAACAGAATTTCCGCCAGAGGAGAAGTGGGTTGATAGTGTGGCCATGCCACTGTGAATGTGTACGGAGTACGATGGAAGCTAAGACGCTGATGGGGTATAGGATTGGTGATGACTACTGCGAGTAGTAAGGTACTTTGTATAGTACTAGCGCTGAGTTTGTCAGCGCTGACTGGGGATGAAAAAAAGTTTGTCATGAGCGCGCGGCATGACGATTGCTTCGGCGACATTTTTTGGCCAGATTCGGGTAAGAAATGACCCGTTGTGGGTTGTGATTGGCGCAGTTTGTATTGCAGTCGGGTTTGGGTTCTGACTCTGGGGGATTGCCACATGGGTTCCTCTGCTGTTTCCAAACGTGGAAAGGGTTTCGAAGTTCTGCTGTTTCCGAACGTGGAAAGAGGTTAATACCATTAATACCTTATGAGAGATATGTAGTCAAGGGACCTGGGGCTGAAGCGCGCGCGTTTGTCTTCGATTCCACCGGCGGCTGTGGGGGACGGAGTCATGGATGATAAAGACCCCCCCCCCCCCCCCTCGAATTCATCATCACTCTGTAAGCGATTGGCAAGGTTCTGGAAACGACGGCGCAGCCTCCTGCCGTGCGAGTCCCCACCTTGACAGTGGAATCGGAGGGACGGAGCTTGGAAGACGCCATTTGTTTTTGATTGAGCCAATTACTATTAGTGCGTGGCCGATACTACTAGCACGTTTGTCTCGAGACGAATTGTCTGTAAGGTAGTATCCGTACTCGAACTCGTACTATTTAAAAGGGCGTCCGTCTTCCCTTCCATGCCTTTCCTCCATCAACAACTTGAAGTTCATTCCCAAGCGATTTGAAGCCTAGCTCTCTTGCCACTTATACCCCAACCACCATCACCACCCCAAACCACCACCACAAGCTGAGACAATGGCCGCCAAAGTCACCGCCGACGCCCTCATCAGCCTGGCCAAGGTCCGGCGCACCATCTACCCCCTGACCAAGTCCCTCGGCTCCGTCACCCCTCAGCGCATCCAGCAGCTCGTCAACGAGACCACCCTGCACACTCCTTCCTCCTTCAACTCGCAGTCCAACCGCCTGCTGGTCCTGTTCGGCGCCGAGCACGACAAGCTCTGGGACATGACCACTAGTATCCTCAAGGCCATCGTCCCCGCGGACAGCTGGCAGCACACGGCCGACCGCATGGCCATGTTCCGCGGCGCCGCGGGCACCATCCTTTTCTTCGACGACCAGAACGCCGTCAACGCCATGCAGGAGGCCTTCCCCCAGTTCGCTGACAAGTTTCCCGGCTTCGCCTCCCAGAGCCTCGCCATGCAGCAGTGGCTGCTGTGGACCAGCCTCGAGCTCGAGGGCCTCGGCGCCAACCTCCAGCACTACAACCCCCTCATCGACGAGAAGGTCGCCGAGACATGGGGCGTCCCCGCCAGCTGGAAGCTCAATGCCCAGCTGGTCTTTGGTGGCCGCGGCGCTGAACCCGCTGAGAAGACCTTCAAGCCCCTGGAGGAGCGCGTCAAGGTCTTTGGTGCTTAGATTATCTACCTAGTATTCATGTGATGATACGGGGAGTAGGGAGACTAGACAGACCATACTGAGCAAGAGTGATGGAACACACAGGGCATTGGGCGGAGTTGAACGGTTTCTTTGCATCAGCATTTATTTAGAGGGTACCAGCATAGAATAGACACTCATTTTTTTTTTTTACAAAGTTTAACTAGTGGCTAAAGCAACCGTGATTATACAAGATGGTAGATGTGTTACTTGGTATATAAAGGGGTGGTTCCAAGCCATCGCCCTAATCCACAACGACCTGTCCCAATGCCTGTCCCTGTTTCACCGTCTGCCCTTTTTGCACCTGCCACTCCCACCCCTTCCTCTTCCCGTCCTGGCCCTTGCCCTCGGCGGGTGCCTCGAACACGAGAACAATGGTGCTGCCCAGCTGAAATCCGCCCATCTCGTCACCCCTGCGCAGCGCATGTCCCCCCAGAACGGTGCTTGCGCCCTCGTACGACGCCTCGGCGAAGCCCAGGTACGGCTCCCCGCGGCCCGCGGCCTCCTCGGCAGCGCGGTCGGCCTCCGTGTCCGTCGTCAGGCTGTTGGTGCGCAGCTCGCGGTCAAAGTTGACGACGATGGAACCCACGTTGGTCGCGCCCACGGGGATGTAGCTGAAGAAGCCCCAGCGCCAGCGGCCCAGCAGCACGACGCGCTCGTTGAGCGTGAAGAGCCCCGGCAGCGTGCGCTGCAGGTAGGGCGACACGCTGTACAGCTCGCCCGCAAAGTGCCGCCGGCGCTCGACGACCCAGTTGGTCGGCGAGTGGAAGCGATGGTAGTCGCCCGGGGCCAGGTACACGACGGCGTAGTACAACGACGTCGTTTTGTCAGGGGAGATGATGTCGTACCACGGCTTCTCGCCCAGCGCCAGCTCGGCGCGGACTTCGGAGACGGTACTCTGCGATGACTCGGTGGCCGCGTCCTTGACGGCTTTGCTGCGGCCGGAACCCGTGAAGAGGTCAGGGAGTGTGTATGGGATGCCGTTGACCTTGGCGAACTCCTCGTCTTCCTTGATGATCTGCTCGTCCTTCGTAGCTTCTAGGTGGGCCCTCTTTGCGTCTTCGGGGGTTACGGCGGATGGCTCGCTGCTGATGCTGGGTGTCGGTGTGCGCTTGCCCAGGAGGGCATCGATGCTGTAGGTCATGCCTTTGACCTGCTCGATGTCACCCCCTTCGATCTGGCCAAACTGGAGGACCCGGCCGTCGGAAGGAGATAGCAGCATATGGGGATCGGGGTGGAGAGGTCGGGATCCGGGCTTGAGTTTCCGGTAGAAGAAGGCGGCGAGGTTGGGGTAGACGTGTAGGTCGTCTTCGGCGACTTCGTTGAGACTGCTAATGGTCAGTACGCTGATCGTGTGGGAAGGGGTTGGAGGATGCCTACTTGACGCCAAAGATGTATGAGTATAGCTTGAATCCGGGTACGCGCAGGTAGTAGGGAATGGTCAATTCATTGAATTTGCCCCATAAACGCGACATGGCCTTGAGAGGCAGAGTCGACATGACTTGGACTTGCCTGGAGCGCAAAAGTCAGCAACTTCAGCTAGACCTCGGGCTGGTAGCCAAGTCAATTCATACCACGGTCCATCCGGTCGCACTCTAGGCCGACTCCTTGGGCTTCCATTTGTCTCGCCATTTTCTAGCTTCCGCTGCTTCTCCTGCTCCCGGGACGAGACTTTGTAGAACTGCACGAGTCCCAGGAACCCAATTCCCAGACCAACGGGGATCTGGTACCACTGGATCCTGGAGTTGCGCAGGGCCTCTCCCAGGCGATGGGAGAAGCGAGGCCCATGGCCAGAGCCGGACGAGAAGAAACGGACCTTGTGCTGTAGCAGCATACGGGGCGTGGTGGCGCGGTGGGAGGTGCCAGGTCGTGTCTTGATGGCGAAGAGGTGCGGCGTGTTGCGGGCGGCGGCGCAGTTGGAGCAGTGGCCGAGCACGCGGCCCCTGGAGATTTGGCCGAAGCCCCCTCCGAGCGTCGCCATGGGGGCAGAATTTGCGTCGGCGACGGGTCTTATGCTGGCTAGGATCGTGTTTTAACGATGGTGGACAGAGGACCTAAGATCTCAGTGCCGCTGGTGGAGGAGGAGCAGAAGTTATTAGTTCTATACGCCATGACGCATCTGGTCGAGCCGAGAATCCGCCGCGCAGACACCAACAGCAAGCTTGACACTGGTCAGCGACATGAGGAGTAGATTCCTTATTACATAAAACTAACAATGAGAATGGCCGCCTTTTAATATTCCATTTACAAAACTTCGTGTATTTTTAGCCTGACTTTTAATCCATGGGCTCAATCCAGGTCTGCCTACCCAATTCTATCGCTAGTTTCAAAACATATATTCTTTCGGAACCCGCTTGACATCCACTGGGTTTATACTGTTAAGTTTGTAAACTCTCCCACGATAACTTGTCGATGACACCCGAGGCCGAGTCTATCCGTAGGGACGATTGGCATGTTTGTTAGATCAGCATAATGACGTTTATTACGACAGAGGACAAACGCCATTGAGGATATAGTCCGATCAAATCATCCATAAGCTGAAGGATTTAATATTGAAGATGCAGGCTGAAACCTTGACCTCACCTCACCGGCCGCAACTTCCCTAAGTTCTTGACCTCTGGCCGTCACGAATGGAATGCGGAGCAAGAGCGATGCGCTATTCCGTATACCGTTAGGCGCACGCAGGTACGTACTCTCCCCACTGTGCTCGTTAAACGCTCTGGCTGACTGGCGTCTGCCACTGGACCTTCTGGAAGGCTGAAGCCACGGTGGAATTTTGTCGCTGTCATTCCCAACAGCCCACGCCCAGCACAGCAGCTCCTTGCCGCCTCATCATCGTCGCTCTCAGCTTAGCTCCAGCGTGGCAGCATCCCGACAACGGCTGCTACTTCGTCATGCCCTGCCACTGAGGCACATCTTCTATCTGCATTTTCTGCTGGCATTTTCTATCCTCTTGATTGCCTGGTGCTGTAGACCGCTGATTCCTCTCGCTTCCTTCGATCCCGGCATTCCGTCCCCGTCTGACATGAGCTTCTGTTCGCCTAAGCAGCTGCAGCTGGTATAGCTCTCTCTTGTCTATTCGCACGCTTCCTCAAGCCGTCAAGCCTTCGAATCTCCATAATGTCTTCGCAGTCTTCGCAGTCTTCGAGTTCGAGCTCTGGGGACTCGTCCCCAGCTTCCTCCGACCAGCTCACTCTCAACCTTCAGGTGGTGTCGCCGTCCGTTGGGGTGAACCGCCCTCTCCGCTTCCCTGAAATCGCCGCCTCGACGACAATTAAGCAGCTGAAGGAAAGAATCCGTCAAATCCTACCACTGCGACCGGCCGATGACCATCAGCGCCTCATTCATAGAGGTCGCGCGCTTGTGCGCGAGACGGATACGATGCTCGATATATTCGGGGAGGATGCTGTAAGCTTGGTGCTGGCTTGGTTGAGTCATATGGACTTGCTAACTTCTCCCTTAGATCAGTTCGAACGAGCAGCAGACGATGCATCTGGTGGTCAGGGAACTGCACAACACTCAGCCCCCGACGACCACAAGTAACGCGAGGGGTCAGAGCCCAGCACCGGCGGGACAAACGGCCAACACCCAACGACCGACTCCTACACAAACGCCCTTTGGGCCGCAGCCTCCCCCAGGCTTCCCTCGGAGGAATCCTATCCAACCTACGACGGCGGCCTTCCCACCGCATGGCCCTCCCCAGTCAGCTCCGCCTGTCAACCCAAACCCCGATGCTGCCGCTGCTTTCCAGCAGCAACACCAGAATATGTCCAACTGGCTCACTCACCTGCAAAGGGAGTCCATGACCAGAGCGATAGCAAACCAGAACCAACGGAGTAGGGCGACATTGGGAATGCGCGGCATCGGAGACTTAGGTCAGCATAACCAGGAGCCGCCTGGCGGGAGAGCCAGCCCTGCTCTGGGCCACTATTACCGGGAAACAACCGGGCCTAATGGACAAACTTATCAGGTGGAAACCATCATCCGCGGCTCAGGCCCGAACTTGGGTGGACACAACGGAGGGCTATCGCCCGTCGAAGTCCAGAATATGCTACGCAGCGCCGACATGTCGCAGGCCACCGCAGCCATGACCAATGCTATGCACCGAAGCGCCTCTGGTGCCTCTTTACACTCGTTGTACAGCCGGCCACTCAATCAACCTGGCGTGACCACTCCTGCGCACCCTCTATCTGACTCCCGAGCTACAAGCGGACGTGCGACGCCAGATGCAAGTGCTAGATCTGTTAGTGGAAGTAGCAATGTAGCCGGTGCAGGAGGACCGACATCGCACTCGCGTCAAGGCGTCGATGTGTATATCCTATCATCCCCAGAGGGCCCTCGCGGTCTCCTGGTCAACAACAACACATCTGAGACCTTCTACACCCCGCGACTGCCGGCCCCGCACAGCAACCTGCGCCTGAGAAGTCTGATTAGCCCCATCAGCACGGCTCCTGGGACACCACTGCATGGACGGGAGGAGACGCAGAACAGTGCACAGTTCGGGGGGGAGCAACAGCCACAAGAGCAAGGCCCAAATCAACACGGAGGCCACGCTCATCCATTGCTCCCGGATGGCCAAGCTGATCCGGACAATCCCAATGAAGCCGGCTTGCCGCCGCTCTTGATGCAGGTATGGCCACATCTCTGGCTCATCTTTCGACTAGGCATTTTTGTCTGGTTCTTTACTTCGCCGCAGTCGAGCTGGTCCCGATGGCTGTCGGTTGTTGGCATGGCTGTCTTCATTTTCGTCCTTAGTATTGGTGCCTTGCATAATGTGGCGGACCTCGCCTGGCGACCTTTTGCTCAACAGCTGGAGAACATGCTCCCTCGTCTCGAGCAGCCACATCCACGGCTGGAGGGCGCTCAAGCCCATCAGCAAGGGGAGAACCGCGAAATCGCGCCAGCGGACATGGCTGCGAGGCTTATTGCGGACCGGGCACGAGAAAATTGGCTCCAGGCCCAGATCAGACGCATTGAGCAGGCGGGGCTTCTGTTTCTCGCCAGTATTGCGCCTGGTGTAGCGGAAAGGCACATTGCTAACCTGGAGGCTGAGGCCCGAGCAGAGCGACAACGCCTAGAGGCAGAAGCCGCGGAAGCCGCCAGGCGACAAGAGGAAGAAGAAGAAGCAGCAGCGGTGGCGGCGGCGGCAACAGTAGATGCGGCTACGAATGGAGAAGCCGGTACCGCGGCCGCTTCCCAGCAAGCTCAGGAGACGGCGACCCCAAATCAGCCTGAAGCGGAGGGACAAGGCGGTGTCAGCGGCGATCAAGGGGTTCAGCCGAATCCCGTCCCCACTTGAGGAAGGAGCCATGCATGGCTGGGGGACTGGACACGAGCATAAGGTTTGAAATGAGATATAACTATGAGAGAAGGAAACGGAATGATGTTCTTTGAAAGCAGGCGAGCATCAGAGACCTTTGGATTACCTTTGTATGGAGTTGGGGGGCATCGTGGGATGACAAACTTGCTTAGTATTAGTTTCGCTTCAAGAATCTCGTCTCGAGCGGGACCCGGCGCGAGCCCGGTATATAGCCGTGCCGGTTTAAAGAATTATAACATTGATGTTGGAGTGGATGGATTTTAAATAGTTTCCTCGTGCCTCCCTTTCTAAATTGCCTGGTACCAGTGAGGTCACGTCACTGGGGCGTGGCACACAAACAAACAGGCATCTTCGTACGTCAGCCACACCACAGCACCGGGGGAAAGCTCTGGCTAGCCCTCCAATACTTTCCAACAACACCAACGACGATTATTTTGCGCCGACTACACTCTACCTCCTCCCCAGCCAGAGACGACGGCAATCGATACAAACAAAGCTGCTCTGGTCCTTTGCAATACCAAATACTACAGGAATTGTACCTCGCCTATTCCCAACCGCAACCATGAGCGGCGGGTGGAACACCAGTTTGTGTCCCTCGTTGAACCCTTCTCTCTAGGCTGAGCTGACTGAATAACCCTTCCCCCACAGTCGAGTCCGATGCGGTAAGCTCCCGGAACCATTCAAGGACTACTAGGATGGGTGCTGACCTGCCCTTAGGGTGTTTTCACCTCCCTCATCGAGAACCTCGGCGTCAAAGACGTGCAGTTCGAAGAGCTCCTCACCCTCGATCCCTCGGAGCTAGCTACCCTTCAGCCTCTCTACGGCGTCATCTTCCTCTTCAAGTACCCGACCGATGGCCCCTACGCCAGTGCCGACGGGCCCCTCGACGGCACCTTTGACCACGACGCCGCCTCGAGCATCTTCTTCGCTGCCCAGACCATCCAGAACGCCTGTGCTACCCAGGCCCTCCTCAGCGTCCTCCTTAACAAGCAAGCCTCGGGCGTCGACATTGGCTCAGCCCTCCGCGATTTTCGCGAGTTCACCATCGAGCTGCCCCCCGAGTTCCGCGGCGAGGCCCTCTCCAACTCGGACCTCATCCGTGAGGTGCACAACAGCTTCGCCCGCAGCAGCCCCTTTGCCGACGAGACGCAGCAGCAGCGGTCCGGCGAGTCCGAGGACGTCTTCCACTTCATCGCCTACACGCCCATCAACGGCACGCTCTACGAGCTCGACGGCCTGCAGCCCGCGCCCATATCGCACGGGCCCTGCGACAACGACGCCTTCCCCGCGCGCGTCGTCGACGTGCTGCAGCGCCGCATCGCGCGTTACGGCGCCGCGGAGATCCGGTTCAACCTGCTGGCCATGTGCCGCGACTTGCGGGTGCGGGCGCGCGAGTTTGGCGACGCGGAGCTGCTGGAGCGCGAGGAGCGCAAGCGCCGGGACTGGCTGTTTGAGAACGCCCTGCGGCGGCACAACTTTGTCGGGTTCGCGGGCGAGGTGCTCAAGGGGGTTGTGGAGGCCAAGCTGGACGAGGGTGGGGACGCGGCGTGTGGCAAGTGGGTGGAGGAGAGCCTGGAGAGGAGGAGAGCGGCGGAGATGGCTATGAGGAGGGGGGATGGGGATGTGGAGATGGGGTGAGAGGATGGGCCTACGGCGACGGAGGTGTAACGATCCAGATGCGACAATGTATACAAACCGCGGCGTATTAATCATGGCTGGCTATCAAAGGGGAGATATGAGATGTGGTTCCCCGGCATGGACTAGTGTGGTAAGGAACTAGGTTGCTAGGTAAGGCCACAGGTGTTTGAGGCTTCATGGAGAGTACGTTGGAGAGTCTTGTGACTGAGCTAACATACAGTACTGCAGGCTAGAAAGAGCCGTCGTCGATAGGTAACTGAGGGGGCCGGGATGGTTGTTTGATGGTGATCCTGGGATTTCATTACCCTCCCCGCGAACCCTTGCATCGTTAAATCATACATCAGCAACCTAGCTATTTACGTTGCGCCTGTATCGCGATCTCGACCATAATATCCTCTCTGGTAGTTGGTACAATGATCCCCTGTCTCCGGTTTCGTGACTTACATCGTCCTTGTCCACAGGTGCTGGGAGTGGCTAGCATCACCATCCTGACGAAGACCTAGCGCTGGGTATGCGTGGCTGTTCTTACACCTCTACCTTCTCTCGCATTTGGGGAGCCTCCTCACGGGCCATCGGTACGGCGGTGATGCCCGTGCTGTCATGCTTGGAGGATGATGCGGGGTGCGAATCGATGTGCGTGTCAATCGCAGGATCCTCGTCGCCTTCACATCTCTTATCCCGACGCCCGTGTCGTATGGCGCGCACAAACCACGGCGGCCGACCGGACCCCTTCCATGACCAATATTCCTTGAGGTCGTACTGGGGAGGTTCGATGTGACCGCGTGAGAGGAAGACGACGAGCCCGATGAGCCCGTTGAGGACGGCATAGACAAAAATACCACTAGCGTGGGAATGTTAGAAGTACTGTTAGTATACTTAGAGATAGTGAGACGGGCTTACGCGATGAGGCCATATGCTACACTGTAGCTGAACGGAATAAAGGCCATGACGACGAAGGAAGGGATGACATCGCCTATGTAGCGCCAGTTGATTTGTGTGATTTGGCGAATCATCATACAGCCAACCTAGCCATGGTCAGTTCAGCGATCCTTTTCTTGCTCGGACTGGGCCACTGGGGAGAGGAGGCCAGCTCGACCTACCAGAATCAGGGGGCAGCCTGATGCCCAAGGAGGCACCGAGGCAAATATAGGGGCAAAGAAGACGGAGACAACAAAGCACAGACCCGTCACAATAGCCGTCAAGCCCGTCCTTCCGCCCTCAGCGATGCCAGCGCCGCTCTCGACAAAGGCTGTCACGGGCGAGGAGCCTAGGAGAGCACCAATGGAGATGAAGCTGGCGTCGGTACAGTACGCAAGCGTCGAGCGGGGGAAGTCTTCGGTCTTGGGGTCAACGACACCGCAGAAGCGGACCATGGAGTAGAGAGTGGCTGTGGCGTCGACAATGTCGACGTAGAGGAATGTGAAGAGGGCGAGGGCAAACCTGGAGGCGCTGGTGCCGTTAAAGGACCAGGCAAGGCGGTTGAGGGTTTTGGTCATGGGCTGCCAGGCGACGACCTGCTTGAAGAATTCGAAGCGCGAGTCACCCTCGTCGGTGCTGGGAAAGTAGGTGATGGTGGTGTTACGCCTGAGACTGGTTAATAGGCTTCGCTATGGTTTGTACGGCACCGAAATTATACCTACGGCCAGGAGAGGATAGACACGAGGGCTATAGCGAAGATCAGGGCGAACTTGACGCGAAAGGCCATTAGGAAGGTGGCGAAGATGCCGCCGCAGAAGATGGCCACCCAGAGCTGCCCGGGTCAGATGATAACCTTGTTTTATTGCCTGAAGTCGCCTCTTACCTTCGGGTTGGACATCTCCCCACCGTCACACATTCCCGTCGTCTCGTTGATCATCTCGGGAGGACATCCAGCCAGAGCAAGGGGCGTTGAGAGCCAGCCGCCGGTGATGGCGCCGATGCCGGTGGAGTACGAGAGGCCGACCTCGGTGAGGAAGAAGCCAATACCGACGCCCGTTGCCGTCTTGATGGTAGCGGGGATGAGCTTGATGAACCACTGGCGCATGCCGGTTAGGGCGAGGAAAATGAAGATGAGCCCCTCGAGAAAGACGGCAGTCAGGGCGGTTTCGTACGAAATGGAGCCGCTGCCGTTCACCCCGACTACCTGTATGCCGTCAGTATGGTGATTCGAAGGTGGCACAGGGGGTTTGGCACTCACCTGGAAGGCGAAGTAGGCGTTGAGCCCCATACCAGGCCTACAATCTCTCTCAGTGGGCATTACGGAGATGTGCGTTGTAGGAATCACTTACGCGATGGCAACGGGAAGGTTTGTCACCGCTCCAAACACTACACTTGCCATACCTGCCAGTGCCGCCGTGGCCGTGATGAGATCCCTTCGTACCTCTAAGTTCATTAGTAGGAATCCCGTCCAGGGTATCCTAGAAAGGATCTCCCACCTTCTTTGCACGCTGCGTAATCGGGCACCGAGTCACACTCTAGTCTGTTTTTGAGGTGGCACTCACACGAACCACCAGTCTGAGAGAGGATGGAAGCCTGCTATGGTCAGATTGACGAATTAAAAGCCGGTAATGGGGGCATACATTGACAGCAATGATATATGCCATGGTGGCGAACGTGGTCAGGCCAGCTCTAAGCTCCCTGGCAAAAGTAGCCCCCTGGATCTCGTTGGGCTGCGACTTATCAGCATATGGAGGGGGACTCGTGAATGGGTAGGAAGGAAAAAGGAGTTGGGAGCTCACATGTCTAGTTCCCGATAACCGAAAAAGCCTCCCACAACGCGATGTGGTGATGCGCTCATTGATGGCATGAAAGAAGTCCATGATGCCATAGAAGCGGGGGCGTCCTGTCTCCCCTGGGCCGTTGGTGTCCATCTGCTGCCCCTTTCCTCAGTCAAGATAATATGATTGAAGAAAAAAGTCCCGCGAGAGTTCAATGATACTGAAAGGGTAAAGAAGAAAGGTCGAAGTAGCAATGAATTGGGGGAAAGGCGGCAAGGTGAGTGTGGGCTGAGAACAGCTGTTGCGAGTTGCGGCTCAGCTGGTCGCCGGTCACAAATGGTGCCATGGGCTCTTCTTGAGATCCAACTTGTAGCTCTGAAAGCCGACTCAGACTTCGGTAAGAGAGTGGAAAGTTCTGGCTATCACCTTACTGTGTGAGATCGGACGGCGTGTGGTTAACTGTGAAGATAGGCGCCCAGACCTGCACCAAGAGCGAGCACCTATATACTTAGGAGGTACAAAGAGTATCTTGCAGTCCCCGCCTCCCTGTAGGCACCTCAGGATCTTCTCAACTCTCCTTCACCTACCTACTTTGAGGTACTGCTTCTAGTAGTAGTTGGCCCCAGGTGAATTTCTTTCTCCATGTAAACCGCATTACCAAAGTGCTATTGCTTACCATGCCCAAGTACTGCAGCCGAGAGCAGCTCCTGAGCTCGGGATCTTGAAAAAGATGTGTTGGCTCATGTGAGCATCAAATTAGACTCAATATATCTCGGATTTGCCTTCAGTCACTGTCCGATTCCCAAAGCAAGTGTTTATAGACCGCCCAAGTGTCTGACCCATCATCACCCGAGTCACAGAAAATCCAACCACTAGCTCACCTACTGATATAACAAAGGAAACCACAAGCGAAGAAATGAAAAACTCAAGACAAACTTCACTCGTGGGGAATCTAGGCCCCAAGATAGGTGGGGTTGTTCAGGCAGTGCATATACATAGGTGCACCTTGTGGAGGTCAAACTTAACTTGCGAAGCCGCACGGCCACCATCACCCATCTCCTGGGGAGCAGAACCACACTCTTTTACCGAGCGCTCAAATTCTTAAGCACCACTGGTGAATTGAAGGCCAAAATATACAGTATTTTGCCTGTTTCAACCGTAGCTGGAGTTCCGAGACCCTCCAACCACGTGTAGTGCCCGAGCCTCAAGTCTTGGTCACGGATGAACTCGGAACATGCAGTGAAGCCCTCGCGGTGACTGTGAAACGTTGGGTGCTCGTTTACGGGCAATCAAACCATCTTTGTTTGTCATTTTAAAAGGGGGATGATGTGTTATAGGAAGGTGGTGCATTTCTGGCACGTACTAGAGATCCAGCGGGAAGAAGAAAGGTGAAGAAGAAAGTGAGATATCTGCCTCGACATCATACATTTTACCTATACCCTTTCCCTCTCCGCGTACCCCAACTTCACTTCCCCCCTTTCCTTTACCGCAACTTAACCTTCTGTACCTTTCCATCATTGAGCCACGGTCTGCCTAGCAGCTGCGATCTGCCTCTTTTGGAGAGTTTTCCGGAACTATCTCCTCTGCGCCCCTTACTTAGGAGAGAAACTGACCTACAACCACTCTGCTCATCATGTTCGACGTCATCTGGACAGACCCCAACCGCGAGCTCGTAGGTGAGCGTCGCGCCAGGAAGGAGAGGTTACGCAATCAGGCAAACAGCGCTAACGAACGTTCATCCCCGTCGACCAAGCGAAGCCCTCCATCATCAACCGGATCTCGCTTTTCCTTCCTGCGATCTCCCAGCCTCAGACGGGCTAGTACGTCCGACGCCAAACCCAAATCTACTCGGTCACTCCCCTCTGCAAGCTTCGATGCCAGTAACATTCCGAGCTCAGGTCTCGCGGCCACCTCCAGTTCAGGTGATCCAGTATATACCGGAAAACTATCCATGAATAGAGCCACCAGTACCGGAGATCAGTTATCAGACCTCCCGCAGCACAGTGAGATTCTTATTCCGCAGTGTCAAGCTGTGCTCGCTAACTGTAGTGATTCTAGGCTCCCTATTCTCAAAATACGAAGAGGGAGATGTTGGGACGTACCAGTCTACCGGCGAAGCTTCCTCCACGGAATATGGGCAGAGAGCGCAGGACTATGGAAAAAAGCGTGTGCCAAAGGAGAAACTGAAGGACTTGCCATTGCCCTTAAACCAGCTCCGTCTCCACCAATCCACCGACACATATGATCGTGTTTCATATGAAGACGGAATTTGGCCATGTTCATCAGAAAACCTGTAAGTGCATTCTGCATAGTAGCACGCACGTTTAAATTTGACCTAACTGTCTAGAAGTTCCCTTGTCAACAATTCAGGATCGAACGACCGGGCCATCCTCGTCCCCGGACAGTTGGATCCAATCTCAGTTCGCAGACACTTTCGGCCAAATAACCATGATTCTTGTCATTCCCCGGGCCAGTATACTATCTCTTTTGAGAGTAGGGATCAAACCATTGACACAGTCGTCCACACTCTCTCCAAGCTGAACGTTTCAGATCAAAGTGGGATAGGAACCCTTGATGTCGAAGACTGGAAACTCGAGGTCCAGAGGATTTCGTCGATGGGTCTCGAGAACGTGGTGTCAAGACTCAAGTGGATCTGCAGTGTAAGCCGAAGGCAGAAAGATGCTACAGATGATACTGAGGGCATGAGGTGGATACTCTGGGCCTTAACAGAACTCGATCTGACGCCAGTTCACGAGGATCCGGTCCCAACTGTGCAAAATCTTTGGCAAAATGGTCCAGGTAGAATTCTTGTTCTTTATGAGCCACAAGGTCTATAACCTTCCAATTATGTATGCCTCTTATTGACTAACCACGATGTTTAGACATAACTTCATATCTGGGCGCCTTGTACTCGACATCGCAAATATACCATCTCTCGCCAACACCACTTCCACCGACCTTCTCTTCCAACATCCATCCCTTGCCCGTTACATCAGTTCAGCCATCAGACTTCCCATCTTTGACCTCCCAACACGACACCGTCATATCCCTCTCCCTCCCCTCTCTGTCCCCGGCGGTAGAAATACCCCTTATTCTCGCCAAAGTCAATAACTCACTACGGCCCGGTGGCACCCTACGTCTCCTAATAATTGACCCTCTTCCTTGCACCGGCACTGTCGGCCGCCACATGAGCTTCTGGATTCAGCATCACCTACTCAGGAACCTTGGGCGCACCTTTCGTTGCGCCAACCCTACTAGACTCTTTCCCGACTGGTTGGCCGATGCCTCCCTCCGCGGTGACGGTAGCACCATTACGAAGACCAGGTTCTTTGTCAACCCAGCGTCTGTGAGGCTCCATGCAGCGCCCGAACTTTCAATGGACCGCTTGGTGAACGATCCGTCCTTTAAACCAGCCCAAGAAGAGCGCATGGCCAAGGCAGAGGTGCGTAGCCTGGCAGGGCGTCTCCTATGGAAACATATATGGGGCCCTTTTGTAACCAGCGACACGTGGTGGTGGGATGATCCCGTATGCGTGAGCGAGTGTCTCGCGCTGGGGACCATGTGGGAGTACCAAATAATTGACGCCATCAAGGACGGTTCGACAGCTTGACTTATATGGATTTCCCTCATAGAGAATCATGAGTGAGAGGGTTTTGAGGCTGGATAACCCTCCCATTTCATGACTCTTCACGTGGATTGGGTGTGCACCATCCCCCCCTCTATTAATGCTAACAATCGTTCTCTCCTTTGCAAATATGGGACGAGATACTCAAAGAGACTTTTCATGATTTTCGAAGGCAACAATAGCAGATGAATCTATACTGACGCTTGTCTACTATCAGAGCCGCTCAAAATTTGATCAATGGCTTTTCTGCTTTTGAAATCTAACACATGGCATCCTGGTGACGGGGACCGATCTCCCACATTCCGGGTAGTCGCTGATAACACTGGTAGAGGCGCATTCCGGGTATGAGATATTAAACCCAAAGACCAGGCCCGGGCCCAGACCACCTCTTGTCTTCTTCAGCCCTACAATCATCTTGAAGTACATGATCGTCCCACCAAACCATGCTGCAAGTCCAGACCACGGGACTGGTTCGTGGTAAGCCCCTCGCTTAAGAGAGAACAACTGGTGGTCCCACATCTTCTCTCTGGACTTACCCGGAACCATGCAGAGTTGCAGACGAATGGAGTCGGTTGGTCGCACCAAGCCGTCCTTCGTCCTCCTGCGGCCCACCCCGCACACATGGAGACGCACGCTGACAGCTTCATGCCCGATGTTTCCTCAGTGTCGTCGTCACCCAACTGCCGATCCCTCACTCTAGCAAGGCCGTCGAGAGTCAAGGCTGGGAGACATCAGTCCTCGGTAGCACCGAACAAACTCGCTCATCCCGTCATTCGGCGACACGGTCTCGGAGCCTGTCAAAAAGCTTCCCCCCCCCACGGCGGGTCTCTCAGCTCACACCTATTTAACCCCTTGCCGCGGCTGCACCTGACTCACTTATTGCTGCTGCCGCACCCATCCCATATGCGGCCTCTGCAGGAAGCCACTCGCATCTCGAGTAGCTCCGAGGGCCAGAAGGGCTCTCTTGGAGCTGCTTGTACCGGTACATGGTGGGTCCCGTGCTCTGTTGGTGGGAAACGAACGCACCCTCCGGCGGCGCGTCCGTGTCGGCGTCGGCTCCACGACGGTTCCTGGTCAAGAGACGGCCCCAAGGTGGGGAATCTACGTATTAGTATTACCTGGACGACGTGCCCATAAAGCCGCCCGAAGCGGCACCCCAGGGGAGCTACGAGGCTCGTCCCGCATCTAGCTCCCGCAGCCTGTGTAACTGTGTGGAGACGCGCTGGTTGGATGGCCCGAATCCACGGAGTACGAAGGCCGTCTTCCATCTGATGATTGGAAGTGGAAGGTTATATGGCTGGTAATCACAGAAACAGTACTCGTACTCTGCATTCTCGCCCGATAGTCCTAACATCGCATGGATTTCATCAAATCAGTCCCACCGAATGGATCTCTCCAAACCCCACCAATGTAAATTACAAAAAGAAACTTCGGTAATTTAAACAACATATATTCTATAAATGTGGAAAAAAAAAGAAAACTACGGATACATAGAACAATATTATAGTGACCATAAAGACAAGGGTATTTCGATATTCTAACTCGGTATCCCATGCCCCCCCAAGAAAAAAAAAAGAAGAAAGAAGAACAGCCGAGACTCCGCCATATCCATACAGTTTCCCATTCATGCCACGTAATACCATAAAGCCCTTGCTTGTTCTTCTAAATTCAAGAAAGGTTGAAAAGATCAGCAGGAATGCCAGTAATAAGAAACATCCAACGTTGCGCGTCTAGCTCCCTAATGTCAAAGATCAAACCGTCGGAAACGTTACGGCACCACTGCTTCGAGTGCGGCGATGCTCCCGAGCTAACTTCCCCGGGACTGCGCTTTCGGAAGCTCTCCGGCTCCGAGCTAGTGTCCAGACACGCAAGTAGTAGTCAGACCCTCGGTCAACGTCGTGGTAACGGTCCATTGCCGCCGCTGTGCCATCTCTATCCCAGAAACGGAGAACGTCACGCTGCCAGAGAAATAGGTTCCTCACACCGAGTCTAGACCTAAAAATGTTGAAGAGCGTGACAACCTGGAGGGAAGAATTTCGCAGTCCAAAAAGTATCCAGTGATTGATGAATTCGCCCGCGCCCCCTTTCAAATCTCGGCCCTTAATCAGATTATCGATTCCAGATTCCTTTTCCGCCTGGTGTACCTTGTGGTTCTTCTTTGGATCGTCGTCTGGCATACTCTTCGCTTCATTGAGGGCCTCATTCGGTAGAAGGGGCCTCTGCTCCTCGAGCAGATGGTCCGGCTGTGAAAGCAGCAAAGAAAAATATGGATGAGCAAGGGTCTTGCGGGTGGAGAGGATCGACGCCTCATCACCAAGTATTATATCCTCAACTTCTGATCTGGGGTTAAGCGTGAGGGTCATCTCCAAAGTGGGATGCTTCGACATGACATCCTTTTCCTCGCAAAGTTGTCTGAAGAAGGTTATTTGGTGCTCACTGTGGGACATTTCCTCCTTTTTCGAAGCTTCCCGGGAGGGGAAATCGTCCAGGAAGTCACTGTACTCCTTGGAAATCTTCTGGCCAGCCGTCATTGTGCGTCTAACAGTGTCATCACACTGATCCTTCATGTTCCTAAGGCTGCTAAGTTCCTCTTGCTCATTCCGCAAGCTTGCAAAAGCGAGGGTCAGCTGAACAAAGAGTGGGTGCAAATCCTCAACAGGCTTATCCGAAGATATTCCCCTCAGCTCATGGGGCACATTATCCACGTTGATGCCATTGTCAGGAGCTACCGAAGGCGACACCGAGACCCCATCGTGACCACTACCCAAGAGGCTGAAAAATCGAATCTCGACTCGTTGGAGATGTGCCTCTTCTCGGTCGACAATATCTTCAAGCTCCTCATAGCTGGTTTCAAGATCCTGGCACTCGGTCCGAAGCCTTTGTACTTCGGCAAACCGCCGCTCCACCTGTTCCATAGATACTTGGCGTAGACTCCCTCTGTTCACTAGGGTTGGCCTAATGGCGCTCATGAATGCGTTGTCTGCCTCGTAGATCTTGGGGCGTATGAACCTCAGCTCTGATCGCTTCTGAGCCATGCTGTCCCTCAAATCCCTGACCTTGAGGCGTCTTTGCTTGAGCTCTCGCCAAAGGGACTCGACCTCGCTGCCAAACCTGTCATCTGAGGCAGTAGATCTACCTGAGAAAGATTGGAAATCGTCGCTGAGGGAGCCATCCTCTTCGTCATCGCCCGGAGAGTGTCTTGCAACCTGCGATTCCTCATGACCTGTGATCCAAGATTGGATATTCCTTGTGGCATCGGACCTCTTGTGTATGGACGAGTAGGGGCGAGCAGTAGGCAGCCTAGGGGGGAAATGACGAGAGTTCTCAATGGTGGTAGGGTCTTCGGTCACGGAGTTGTACTCCTGAGATGGATCGGAGGAGAAAGGCCCCTCACCATATGATGCGGAAACTGTCCGACTTTCATTATCGACTCTGTCTGGATGGTCGTGCGTTGATGAGTGGCTTGGAGGCACATTTTGAGCAATGACAGGGATTTCCACATGGCCATTATGGCGGGAGGTGTCAGGTTTGTTAGCCCCAGGTGGGCGCAGCGAAGAAAAGAGGGACACCCGGCGTGGGGACGATGGATGAGGACCTGGTTCCTCCCGGGAGTTGTCCAGTTCAAGGTCTGGAATGCCCTCAATCGATACCGTCTGCCAAGACAGCGCGCGAGGCCCCAGTGGAGTAGGATGATCGGTCGGGATTCGGGGATCTGGAATAACCAACGGCTGAGACGAGGGCTCTGGACAGGACGAGGTGTATATCGAAGACGAGGGCGGCTTTGAACAATCGATGCTAGCTGTCGGCGATGCAGACGGCGTCACGTATTCAACTGAGGCTTCCGAGTCGACATGCTCGACATGCTCATAGTCTTCGGGGTCGGCGATTCTGCGGGTGTCCCGGTCGCGCCAGGGCAGATGCGCGTCGCCCGGACCTTGGTCGCGATAGCCCAGAGCGAAGCTGGGGGCAGAGGGAGCGGGCGTACCAGGAGGTTCGCTGCATGTCGACTCCATCTAGTTTGTCGGACTGGCGGCGGTGCGGCAGGAGCAACAGCAACAGGCCCGAGTATAGGCAGTCAAGACCACTGTGGCCCATCTCTTGGCGAGTTGGAGCTCTGGGCAGATTCTGTTGCCGTGTTGAGTCGTACTGTCGGCGGCGCCTGGGATTCGGCAAAGTGAAGGTCACAAACACAAAGGTTTGATGGCATCATGGATAGCTTGTATGGTCAGTGCGAGAGAAGATGGACGAGAGTGAGGCGGAAGGTCACTATGTACGGTGTACGTAGTACGAGTAGGAGCCTCAGGTACGACGTACGACAGGAGGTATTAGGGAGTCCAGCAGGGACGCGACGATAGCACAGGGGGGCCGCAAGGCACCTAACACCTAACACCCAAAACACCTAACACCTATGTTTGGTTGCGCCTCACTATTCAAATTTACACCCCGGGCCTCATCTGGAACAAAGGCCAAAGAGGAGGCTCTGCCCAGTGCCATCACGGTCCTTCTTCCACCGGTCGCACGGTGACGAGCCATCACTGCAGTTGTTACACAGACCTCTGTCGCCTGTAGCCGTCTTTGGGCCTCTGTGGCCCTCCAATCTCTGGCGCCGCGACACCACCTCGAGCACGTTTGGGTGTGCTGAGCGCATCCATCCGTTCCAGGTTATCGTTACAGTTGTCTTGCCAGGACCTACCATGCCGATACATACCTACCTACATGGTGTTGCTGCATGCCTTACAAAGTACCTCCCTCTGTGCGAATCAGCGTGGGGCCCCCCGACACGGCGGCGCCAACAACAACCGTAGCCAGCAAGACGCGCAGGGATGCCCGCCATTTGTTTGGTGTTGTGCGAAGTCGTAACCTGTCGCCATTAATCCCTACCTCTCCGTCCTCGTCCTGTGTCGGAGCAGCAGGTGAGCAGCACTCGTACTCGTGAGTCGTGCGAATAATACAGTGCACTCCATATTAGCTGATGGGATGATGTGGCTCTCTACCGTTTGCCCGTGACCACCAGACGCCAAACCGCCTTCTCTTCCATGGGACAATCACAGCCTACCGCACGCAGTTTTGTTCCGTCAGACCCGCGCGTTTGAAGTCTACACCAAGCGCAAAGTGTGGCCTCGAGTCCGTACTTGCATTTTTGAGTCATGCAGAGAGCAGATGCCGACTCATTGTTATTATTACTCTCTCGGAACCGAAACGTCCTTCCCCGAAGCGCCAGAACACAGCCGTCTGCGCTAAGTCGTGAACACAGAGCACGGGATACACGTATCGTTTGCAGGCTCCTCCGACAGGCCCCTGGGTGAGACGCCGAGGGCCAACAAAATCCGGAGCCATACATCGTGCCCCTGCCTCGCGCAAAAGAAATCCCCACCTCTACTACTCGTACAAGTGTGTAGACCCGTACTCGTAAAGCAAAGTATTCGCATTACCACCGCTCACGACTTCACGCTGCCTGTTGCTTCTACCCGTACGAGTACTGATAGTGGGTGCCAACTTGCAAGTTGGCGTGCTCACGGCGCTCCCGGCGCTCACGGACGGGATAATGATGGTACCCCTACCATTCGCAGGTACCTATGAAACCATGTCACAGTCCACCTCAGCATTCTACTGCTCGTACAAACCACACCACCTTGGTTCTATTCGGGCCAATCACCCACGCAGCCCCCCATACGCTCCTCAAGGGTTGCGTTGTACTGAAAGTTCCCCTCGTCGCCAATTCGTGGGCCAATCATGGCGTCTCCAACCCTCTGCGACAGGGCCCTCCAACGTAGTACCTTATCCGTAGTGGCATTATCTCCGCTTGCTACAATCCCCAAGGCCCAGGTTCCTGTACATGGTACCACTTGGCTGCATCCTCCTCACTCCTCATGTGGCCCCCGCCTTGTACTCATACCGTTTGAGCCGCACTTGCTACAAAACCCCCCCGCCGTTCAGTTGTCGCGGGCTTCCTGTAGCTGACAGCCTGACACCCTCGGTACTGCCAGTAGCTATATTGTCCCCGCCAGTCCAACGTCCCCTTCTTCTACATGCTTTTACCTGATGCCCTTGATTTTGGCTTCAGCGAGGCTTAGGAGGCCGTAACCTGCCCACCATGGGCAAGCACAAAAGCCCCCAGTGGGGAGAATGGTCTGACTGGGCATGGCATGACGAATACGATACTTATTATCGTGTTCGCCAGGATACAAAAGGTTGTTCTTCTCCCCTATCCCACAACCGCCATATGACTATATGCTTACATAGTCTCATATAGGCAATCTCGACTATGATTATCGAAGCGATATCCCCCGGACACCAGGCGATGGTGGCATTCAAGGTCTTGCCGAGGATCTAGAGGCGACGACCTGTATGTGCTCTTTATATGCGTGCCTCTATGCCTCTACCACAATACCGTGGCATCTTTATAGTTCCCAATTGCCCCATGCTGACCATACCTCAACTATCAACAGTAGAGCATGAGTACACCACCGACCCTCCCCCTGATCCAAAAGGGAAGGGGAAGGGAAAGGGGAAGAGCAAGGGGAAGGACAAGGAGAAGGGTAAGGAGAAGGGTAAGGAGAAAGTCGCAGAGGATTATCCCGACGATTACGAAGAGGAAGGCGGGGGCAACTACTCGGCGGAAAACGCAGCATGTGAGAAAATCCCTGGTCCATAATATCTGTCTGGTTTCTAACTTGTGGGGTAGATGGTACCTCATACAGGTCTGGCCACTATCAGCCTACCGGTTCGTCCACTCGATTTTGCCGTGACCTACAGACATGCGGGCCACGTGGTATTCAGTCTATTAACAAATGACGTCCTTAGAAGACCAGGATACCTTCGTCGGAGCCGAGGACACTGACGGCATCGAGATGCCCCGCGCCTCTCAAGCTGCTTACTCCTATACGTACCGGGACTCCGCGGGTGCTTCCACGTCTACCTATGGTGGGTATATACTTCTCAGAAGCACCTTGAAATGCAGCTGACTAGGAACAGCCACCCAAGAGGCAGAGTTCCGAAAGCAAGCTGCGTCTTCCGCAGCCGACGGCACTTCGCACCAGACGCAGCCACCATATTATCCAGCTGGCGACACTTCTCAGTCAGCATATTATCCAGTTGACGACAATTCTCATTCGGCATATTATCCAGCCGAGGACACTTCTCGCACAGCATATTACCCAGACGACGACCCTTATGCGCAAAATTCCAACGAGCCGAAAGACAGGGCGTTGGATGGAAGTATGGCCAGACCATCATACTACTGGTCCCAGCTAACTGTTCCCAGGGTACCAGGTCCAACCTACACAGGAATTTAGGCCAGGAAGAGTGCGTAGTACCAGGACACGCCTCCAGAGCGAGGACAAAGATTAATTATCAAATAGATATTCAAGATATACTGGTCTGAGCCGAAGGGCAAGAAGGCAACCACGATATCCAACGGACAAGACGCATACCAGCTCGGGGAGCTAACATATTCGGGCTTTCGACGATTTATCGTGATAGCGACAGATCATGGCCACTCGACGTGCATGTAAGTAACACCACCCTTAATCTATAGTAGATATCCTAGGCGGCAGCTGATATATTAGACCCATCTTGACGTACGAGGGTAGAGCCTGTGCTAAGAGCGGCGTCAAGCCACATAAGCACGGCATCATCCACGACGAAAGAAGGAAGCCGAAGACGGTCCCTGGTGAGCCTAACCTAGGTTACCAAGCCGTTCGAGCTAGGATATACGAGGGTACGGAGACTCTTGCCAAAGAGTCACGCGTCAACTATTCCAAGTCATCGACCATTGAGCACAATCTGCCTATTTGGTTCATCGGAGAGGTCGTCCCAGAGGATTGGCGTATTGTCAAGAGAGCTTACGATAAGTGCTGGGAGAAGATGAACCATGGCGGCCACCGTCGCCGTAAATGAATACTAATCCAGCCTCGTCCTACGAGGTTGGTCGACCTGTCGACGTTTTCACTTTCTACGTTTTTAAGGATGCACCACATTGCACCCCGACCCCGAACGGCCCGGTCAATAGGGCTCGTCATACATATACGTTTTAGTCACTGGGTGACCCTTTCTGGGGGTTACTATATGCCACCGCCTTCTAAACCCATCACTACAAGGATGGAATGGCGGCGGACAAGCTCTGATGGCTACAGTAGCCTCGAATGATGGGGTCCTGGGCGGAGCCGAGCTCCCCCCAAATCTAGATCATGACATTTCTTTTCCGATCGAGTTGGCCCTGTTTTTTTATTTTATTATTATCTCTTCCGTTCTATTATCCTTGATAGCTCCATCCAGCGGTACTTGGGTCTTGTCTTGCCTTTTCTTACCCTCTGTTTACGAGGGATAGAGGGTTCAAACAGTGAACTCAGTCCAAGGAACGGAGTTGCTTGTGCAGGGACAAAGGTACTTTTTGTGTGTTCAATTTATTTCTTCTATGTTATATAACAGCACGATTAGCGAGGGCTCAGATTGACAGCTTGGATTTACTTGCCGTGCACTTGGATATTGTCATGTTCAGATTCATTTCAATAGACCATCTCGACTATTTGCCTTGCCAGTCAAGTTGTGATTAGTACCTGTTTTCCTCTGTAAGGATCATGCTCATTTCAGAAAGCTCCTGTGATAAGGAAATTTCCAACAACATAGAAGGCGTTTATTGATGAACGAGGAATACTTGAGGAAGCAATGTACACATGCAGTGAAAGTGCTGGGCGAACAATAGGGTCTAGGGTAGGCCGCTTGGCTGCTTGGACTGAAACGAGGCAGGACCAACTCCACACTACCAGTACCGTACCTCGGCATGACCCCTACAACCCCCGCAAACCGGCCAATCTGATGTCGATCGCGGAGGCGACTCGGGGGCTCCGGCCAACGCCAACGCCGAGGCACTGGGGCCTTACCTATAATAGCAGTACTGGCAGAACTGGCCTGCTCCAGGGCCTCGGCAGGGCTCTGGATCCTTCATATATCTGTTCGCTGTTGCCCTAGTCAACACTTTTCTTTTGGCCATCACCGGTCGTTTAGAGGAGGAACCGTCGACTACAAGCATCACAATATCAGCAATGGCCGACGTACAGCTGCAGGACTTTGCGTCCCTCTTCTCCCTCAAAGGCAAGGTCGCCGTGGTGACGGGCGGATCGCGAGGCCTAGGCCTGAACGCCGCATCAGCGTACGCTCCCCAGGCACTCCTCAAGGCGGCACACTGAGCTAACCGCGTGTTTCACCTCCCGCCAACAGCCTCCTCCAGGCCGGCGCCTCCAAGGTCTTCGTCTCGTCGCGCAAGGCCGCCGCCTGCGACGAGGCCGCCAAGGCCCTCAACGCGCTGCCCAACCTCGCCCCCGGTGCCGTCGCCATCTCCGTCCCCGCCGACTCGGCCACCATTGACGGCGTCAAGCACCTCCTCGCCGAGGTGTCCAAGCACACGGACCGCGTTGACATCCTGCTGGCCAACGCCGGCGCCACCTGGGGCGAGGCCTTTGACTCCCACCCGGACTCGGCCTTTGCCAAGATCATGGACCTCAACGTCAGGGGCGTCTTCAACACCATCCGCCTCTTCACCCCGCTGCTCGAGAAGTCCGCCTCCATCGAGGACCCCTCGCGCGTCATCATCACCGCCAGTGTCGCCGGCCGCGGCCTGGGCACGCTGGGCAAGCAGGGCACATACGGCTACTCGGCCAGCAAGGCCGCCGTCATCCACCTGGGGCGCAACCTGGCCATCGAGCTGGGCCCGCGGCGCATCGCCGTCAACTCCATCTGCCCAGGCTTCTTCCCCTCTAAGATGTCTAACGGCCTGCTGAGCATGTCCGGCGGCGCCGAGAAGTTCGCCAAGAGCAACCCGCTGGGCCGCCTAGGCCGGCCCGAGGACATTGCCGGCATCATCATCTACCTGTGCAGCCGCGCCGGCGCCCACGTCAACGCCGAGGCCATTGCCGTGGATGGAGGCGCCATGTGGGTGACGGGGGAGCTGGCCATGGCGGGTGACGCGGCCAAGTTGTAGATGGAACGGGCGTGTGTAGATGCAAAGTGTGATGAATTAAAGCAGTAGATAAGAAAAAAGTTTACCAACCAATGGCAAAGCCAACGGCAACTTTTGTCTAGTATTTTCCCGTCATGCGAGAACTATTTACCCCCTCCTCTGCTTCTGACATTTGTGAGTGCTCTAAGGCTTCGTTTCTTCTTCCATGTTCGCGTCTTGGGCTTTTGCTGGTTTCCGGGCCACCCACATGGTTGACCTGTATACGCTCTGCAGCATACTGTCTCGATCCTGGATGTACGGCGTCTCGATGCCGTCCTTCTTCCACTCTATTTCGAAGCCCAGCTTGCTCAGCAGGGCCGTGACCTCGTCATCGGCGAGCTCAAAGCTTCCCGGGTCGGCGATGCCGGACGAGTTGTTGAAGTCGTGCTCGCCGTCACCGTCGTCGTCCTGGCCATGGTTTCCGGGTGCGTTATTCTCAAAGTGCCACAGGAGGGGACCGATGTTGATGAGCACCCCTCCTGGGCGCAGGCAGTGCTTGATGACCTCGAGGTAGCGCACCAGGTTGGGTGCCGTGTCGAGGAAGAAGACGGTGGCGACGGCATCGTACGCTTCAGCGTGCTGGTCATCGCCATAGCCACAGAGGAAGTCGGCCGCGCACATGGACATGGAACCGACGGGGGCGTCGGGGCTGCGCTCTCTCAGCGCGGTGGCCGGGTGAATATCCGGGACAGGGTAGGAGCGGAGATGGTTGGAGCGAAGGCGGTGGTTAGAGAAGGTGTGGATCCACGGGAAGATGGTATGGTGATTGGCCTTGGGGCAGTCGTTGAGGATGTACTGCGAGGCGAGGAGCTGATGATAGGAGATTTCGTTGCCCTCGGCGACATATCCATTCAGACAGAGGTCAAAGACGAGACGTCCAAGGCCAGCCCCGGGAACGAGCACTTTGAGCTGCTGCTCCCCCGTCCGCTGCCTCTCAGCGTCCATAGCCTTCATGATGGGAGCGTAACATGCCTCGCGCTCTGCTGCCCCGTCGACAGTCCAGTCACGGTAGAACTGGCGAATAGTGCTCCGGGCTTTGTCAATATCGGAGTGCTTGGCCACCCCGATCCAGGCCTGGGGAAATGCAGTCATGGTGAAGGAGCGCAGCCCAGACTTGACGATAGCCTGGGCCAGCTCGGCGTTGGAGTCAATGGCATCATCCGTCTTATCCAGGGTTTCGAGGAAGTTGAAAGGAGGGCCCGCGAGCATCTGCCACTGGGCCTGCGGCAGAGCATAGAAGGACCGCCGCCGGAGATGGGTGACATTAAAGTGAGCGACCTTGGCGTATTGGCTATAGACGTTTTTAGCATGCGTTTGCTAGGATCCATGGTTCCCGCCTCTTGGACATGGGCCAGCGGAAACCCTGTCAAGAGCCAAACCGCTCACTCGTCACTCGGCAGCCCAAGGACTCTCTCCTCAACACAAAATACAAAACAAGGAGTCTGCGGTCGTCCAACTTACGAGAAAGAATCCAGGGCACTGAAGATGACCCTGACCTCTTCTGGGTCCTGGGTCGTCTGCTCAACCCCGCCCCAGGCGCCCTGGTCTGTGGGGAAGAGATTGTCGACGGCGTCGACGCTGCTGGTATTATCGTGGTCCATCGGAGCTGGCTTGCATGGATCATCAACGAAACATGTTCAAGAAAGGGGAGACGATATAATGCACCCAGAAGGGCCTGATTAATTTAAGGAAGAGCGGAGATTAAGAATAGGATCTAGCCTCTCAAGGGCTTGTGCTTGGCAGGAGACGAAGATGGAGGCCGTTGCTTCGTGCTTGGTTTAAACCTCTCTATTTCCACTCTTTCATCGCATCCATTCCAATCTCTCGAACTCGCGCCTGCCCTCTTGCCAGTTTTTAGCGCCAGAGGGGCCCGTTGGAGAAATAAGGTGACAAGAGCAAACTGGCCAATCAAAGGTGGCAAGCCGGGCTCTAGCATTTCCGTCATGTGATTTTCAGTGCAAGCTTGCAGCCTGGTGTCGCGATAGCTCCATCCCACCACCGTCACCTTGGCTTGGTGGTGCAACTAACTAGGTGATTCTTGACGACTCAACAAATCTTGCAAATTTCGACAGCAAAATGGCCGCTGAACAGAACGAGGCGGTCCAGCTGTCCCTACCTCTGCCCCGTTCCCTCGACACCCGCATCTACATTCGCCTCTCAACTCGCGCGAAGGCCATCGTGGTATCTCTCACCACAGCTTCTCAGGATGAGCTCACCTCCGCAGCACCAATGGGCTCCTTTGTCTATGCCCTTCCAAACGTAGGATTTTCATTTATTTATAGAATATTGACCTTGATTGAAACTGACTAGCCATGCAGAGATTCAACTCCAGCCAGCCACTGGCCACCAGCCTCTTCCCGCATGAGCCTACTCTGGAGTTCACCACCCGGATGGCTAAGCTTTTGGCCAGAAAGGCGGATCTTCCCGTGTACGTCACCAACTCCATCAGCTTTGTCAATGCCGGCATGGGTGGGACGGTAGAGGAAGAGATGGAAGCTTTCAAGAACATTGCCGAGGCGGTCCTCGCAAGAATCCATAGCGCCGGCGTTGGCGCGACGGCTGTCAACGGAAACTAAGCCCCTGAACGCTTCCTGGAGCGTGGTTACATCAAGGGCAAGTTTGCCGTGGTTTGGCTGGCCCAATCGTGGTGTGCCTTCACTGAGACACGGCCGGTCTGTTTGTGGTGCCGCGATGGACGGGCACACCGGTCACCCTAGAGTCTCGCTGGCACCGCACCAGCTCTGTCCCGTCATCCAAGTGGAGGAGCCTGCTGGATACTGGTGGTAAACATGGCGAGGACAGTAGTACAGCGCGGGGCATTTACTAGCTGACAGCCTCGTCCATCAGGCACAAGGCGGATTGGTGTAGACAGCTGTCTAAGTTCCGATGCTTAGTCCTACCCGCATCGACTTGCATAAGTACGTACACCTTTGGGTCGGTTGAGGCGCCTGTACGCCATCCATATGACCCGCAGCACCAAGGGACAAGTTGTTACACCATTACGAAAATCTCTATGGTATCCGGATGGGTCTCCGTGAATTGTCATCAAACTGGTTCCTTTTGGGCTAGGAATCACTTGGCCTCGAAGGTGATGGTGATGCAGAATTTGAAGAAGCCCATATGTGGGTACGGCAGAACAATCACTGTCATCAGGCCATCGAGGAGACTGCTCAGGCCATGGCATGGTCAGCCCCTCTGGCCCCAAGACTGCTCACCACCTTTGGCCTGAGTGTGTGTTTGACTGCCTTGACTATGACGTCGCACAGAGCAACACAGCAGATGTGGATAGCACACCGTACTATGCCAGTGTTTCGTGCGAGGACAAGTGCATCTTGGAGATGTTCTACATTGGCCATCTTCATTTTCGTCGTTTCTCAACGGTTCCGGGCGGATTCGATGTTAAATGTGGCTGTAGTACTAGCTCAAAGGAGAGATGAAACACCTAACTACTATGTAGAAAAAGGGCAGTCCCAAAAGATGCTGTCGAGACAATAAGGGCAGGTGTGTCGGATCAAGGGGTCCCGTGGATTTTGATTCTGTTCCAGGTAGGTTCAATGGGGCGCTGGGCCAGTTATCATTATCGCCCCTCACCCCGCCCCAGAAAATTTTGGTGCAGTGGTGACGCGCTGGAGGTGCTTGGTAGGTGCCCAGGTGGTGGCTTGTGGTGACTTTGGTGCAATGGTTGCCCCCTCCCAAGGACCCGTGGACCCGTAGACCCAACTTGGGCCAGCCCACCGCACCACACTCCATCCCTCGACGACAAAAGGCTGGGTCGTGCATCAACTCCTCCCACTCATCTGCCCCCTACTACTAGCCCTCCAGTCTACAGTCGCAGTCACCTTTTTGCGGCACTAGGACCTCGCCTTTGCCTGCTTCCCGCGCTCTCGCTCCTCCCGACGATCCCCCGCAGCCAACTGCTCTCTGGGAGACCTTGTGAGTGAAGCCCCACGATGCACCCCTGCGGAGGGGCAATTCTGCAAAACCCTCCTCCCGCCTTGAATCAAGGAGCCCGTTTTCGCACTAACTGCCCTCTGCTGGCCGCTCTTGACGCCGCTAACACCTTCAAGCAGGAGTCGCGGAGCTTCCCCCATGTGATTGATCACCGCTGGTAGTCCGTTTCGCCTACGCGCCCACCCTCAGCAGCCTTTGTATTCTGCTTTCCTCTTGCGAGACGCCCTCGCCCTCACCCTCACCCGCCATGTCCTGGCAACCCGCCCCCGAGTCGCTGCGGCAGCTGGCCGCATGCCTCAAGGACTCCTTGAGTGGCTTCGATAAGAATGCCCAGAAACAGGCGGACCTGGTGAGTTCATCTTCCCCCGTGGCAAGTGGGATGCGACAGACCCATTGACCCGTTTTCCATCTGCGCAGATGCTCCAGCAGGCCAAGAACTCTCCCGATATCAACAACTACCTCGCCTACCTATTCTCGAGCTCCCAGCCTCCGGAGGGCATTCAATATAGCGAGCAGGAGTACCACCTTGTCCGGTCCGCGGCGGCCATTATGCTCAAGAATAATGTGCGGACCGACTGGAAGTCGATTCCCGAATCCAGCCTGCAGCTTGTCAAGCTTGCGGTTCCCATGTGTCTGCAGGACAAGAATTCACAGATCCGAAACTTTGCGGGCAACATTGCGACCGAGATTATTGCGCGTGGCGGTCTGCTGGGCTGGCCCGAGCTGCTGCCGCAACTCCTTGACCTGATCGGGAACACGTCTGGCCAGACTTCCGATGGGGCCCAAGAGGGTGCCATGTCTGCTTTGGCCAAGATCTGCGAGGATAACTTCAAGATGCTGACAAGAGAGGTCAACGGTCAGCGACCTCTGAACTACGTCCTCCCCCAGCTCATCACCGCCACCAAGAGCCAGCTACCCAAGGTCCGATCGCTCGCGCTCACAGCGATCAATGTCTTCACGCCACGGAACTCGCAGGCTATGTTGAACTCGATCGACGATCTCCTACAGCACCTCTTTATTCTCGCCAGTGACGATAACCCGGAAGTTCGCCGACAAGTCTGCCGAGCCTTTGTCAACCTGGTCGAGACACGACCGGACAAGCTCCAGCCCCATATCGAGGGTCTCGTCGACTATATTCTACGCCAGCAGGGGAGTGACGACGAGGAGCTTGCGTGTGAGGCAGCGGAGTTCTGGCTGGCTGTTGGTGAGCACGATGACTTGTGGAAGGCCCTGCACCCTTTCGTCGTCAAGATCATTCCGGTCTTGCTGCAATGCATGGTTTACAGTGGGGAGGATATTGCTTTGCTGGGTGGGCTCTCGGATGATGAGGAGGAGGAAGACCGCGAAGAGGATATCAAACCTGCCTTTGCGGCGACCAAGAAGGGGCGGAATGCCAACAGCGAGGCGCCTGCCGCTGATGCCAACAAGAACAACAGCACCTACGACAAGCTTGGAGGCATGGAGGACGACCTGGAGGAGGGCGAAATCGAGGCCTACGATGACGGAGACGATTTGAGCCCTGATGAGAGATGGAATGTGCGAAAATGCTCCGCTGCAGCTCTGGATGTCTTTGCCACGGATTTCGGCGGACCGGTCTTTGAGGCAATTCTTCCCTATCTCTCTCAGAACCTCAAGCATGACGAGTGGCCGCACCGGGAGGCTGCCGTGCTAGCACTTGGTGCCGTAGCGGACGGATGCATGGACGTTGTTATCCCCCATCTGCCGGAGCTGGTGCCCTACCTCATCCAGCTTCTGGAGGACCAGGAGCCTGTTGTTCGGCAGATCACATGTTGGACCCTTGGCAGGTACTCGGAGTGGGCTGCCAGTCTAGAGGATCAGGCCAAAAAGGAACAGTTCTTTGTGCCCATGATGGATGGGATTCTCCGGAAGATGCTTGACAAGAACAAGAAGGTCCAGGGGGCAGCCGCCTCGGCGTTTGCTAACCTCGAGGAAAAGGCTGGAAGAAATCTCGAGCCTTACTGTGGTCCCATCGTGCAACAGTTTGTGCGATGCTTCGGCAAGTACAAGGACCGCAATATGCATATCCTTTACGACTGCGTCCAGACGCTGGCTGAGCGACTCGGGGCCTTCCTGGCAAGGCCTGAGCTGGCCAACCAGCTGATGTCCGCGCTGATCGAACGATACAACATTGTATCGGACCAGTCGCGTGAGTTATTCCCGCTGCTGGAGTGCCTGTCGTACGTTGCCCTGGCGCTGGGGGATACCTTTTCACCTTATGCTCCGACCATCTTTGTCCGATGTGTCAACATCATCCATGCCAACCTGGAGCAGACTCTCGCGGCCACTAGCAACCCGGTTCTGGACCAGCCCGATAAGGATTTCCTCATCACGAGTCTTGATCTGCTCAGCGCAGTCATCCAGGCGCTAGACGAGCCCAAGTCAATTGAGCTGCTCAAGACCTCATCTCAGCAGTCCTTCTTTGAGCTCCTCGGCTTCTGCATGGAGGATCCTGCAGATGATGTACGGCAATCCGCTTATGCACTCCTTGGAGACTGCGCGCGGTACGTGTTCCCCCAGCTGCAACAGTACCTTCCGACCATGATCCCACTGCTACTCAAGCAGCTTGATCTGGACAGCGTCCTGGATGAGGACGTTGATGCTGGATTCGGAGTGGTTAATAATGCCTGCTGGTCTTGTGGAGAGATTGCGATGCAGTACGGCAAGGGCATGTCGCCTTGGATCCCTGAGCTGATGCAGCGTTTCGTCGACATTATCGGGAATCCCCGTGTGCCAAAGGGCTTGCAGGAGAATGCGGCTATTGCGCTGGGCCGGCTTGGTCTCGCTTGCCCGGAACAGCTAGCTCCTCATCTGTCAGCCTTTGCCGAAGATTTCCTGAGTTCGATTGTTGAGGTGGAGAGCTCCGAAGAGAAGGCTACGGCATTCAAGGGATTCTCCATGGCCGTGACGCAAAACCCACAGGCGATGGAGAAGACTCTCAAGGAGTACTTCACTGCTATTGCCCAGTACGAGGATATGGACCTCCGGAGCCAGGTCAAGCAGGAGCTGCACGAGATATTGCAAAACGTGAGTGTGATGCACCTGGGACGGCGCCTGGCGAGTCTAGCTAACTTTTGCTGTCAGATCCTCAACATTTACAAGCAGATGATGCCCCAGTTTGGGGATTTTATTGGGCAGCTGCGACCGCAAGACCAGCAAAACCTACAGAAGCATTACTCGATATAGTATCGATGTTGCGTATATGGGGTTTGACGGGACACTTGTTTGGGAGGGCCATCATAATTCGGGGGTATATGGGGTTTACGTGGGAACAGTCCGAAGTGGATTTTGGAGGACCTAACCTAAATTCATCTTCCAAAGGCGCGGGTTATCAAAATGGGTTGCACGGGAAGTGGACGAGGTCTGACAGTGGGAAGAGAGGCAAGGGTTGCTGGATGTACAACGAGCGACGAGACATGAGGACTGACCACGATGATGACGCTGCCGCAGGGCCTGGGCATGACGATGCTGTGGATAGCCGTGCGTGGGTGCTGGCGGTGGCTACGATGGGTAGTATAGCGGCACTTAGATAGTTTTGCTAGGTAGATAGACTTGCTTTCTTCAAAGAGGTGGTGACGGGCGTTATGAATCATATTGGAGCCCGGATATAGTGTACTCGGACTGGGTCGACTTGTTTGAATATTGACTGGTGATTACTGGACAGACCTCTGACATGGGACATGGTGGTGTTTAATTTCTGCACTGCTATCTGGCCAAAGCTACTTGCATCTTAGTCTGGCATGGAATAATGGAACTATCGAGAGATGGCGCTGAGGGGGCGGCCACCGTGGCATGTCGTGCGCTCGTCACCCCAGCAGAAGACGATGTCTAGGAGGCGAGATAACGACGGGGGAGGGGGGTTTTCTTCTAGACCGTGATGTTGACGATATCCTAAGTGAAGAATAATACATTGATAATGATTGCCAAGATGGACTCCGACAACGGCGGCTGGCTGAAGGTTCGTCCTCCTCGGACTTGATGGAGCCCAGGAGTGGCACCACCCGGAAGTCTAGACCTCCCAGAGCGGACGACAAAATCCACAAACTCTGCAGAGCTCAGCCCTGCCAGCCCACACGCACACACCTCCCTCCCCTCGAGCGCGTCCTCTCTTTGTAGCCCCAAGTATCCCCCGATGCAGTGCAACCGACTTGTGACGGAGTTCCATGACATGACCTCGCCGTGGCGTGGTTGTGACGGCTTGTGTCACGGCGCGCGCTGATCTCTCTTGGGTTCATGCACGCTTTCGGACGAGGGGGGGTGTGCAGTACGAGTATACCATGATGGTCTGGCAGCCAAAGAACATCGTTCGCCCGCCATTTTGAACCAGTTGTTGCGGCCTTGACTCGGGCGAACTCAAAAAAAGTTGCCCAGGATCGTCAACACGTCCCAAGTCCCAGACTCCCAATGCAGTGAGTGCACCAAGATGTTGATCCCCGCGGGCGGGGACAGGACTGGCGGATACGATTCGCTGGGGTGGCTTGGCTCGGTTGGAAGAACGAACAGCACGCAGGGCAGGTCTAAATATAGCAGCGGCTGGTCTGGGCGACTTGGCTGGCGTCAAAGTTGCGACGAAGCAAGTGGTTGAGGCTTGAGCGGGTTGGTCAGTGACAGTCAGCAGCGGCTCGGAAATCGACTCCGCACATGGCTGCATTTTTTCTTGCCATGACGTCGTCCCTACAAGCCAAGGCTACTAGTACCTGGGCATCGGATTCTGAGGGAAGGACGGATGGGGGAGTTTTTTCAACGGTGAGGAGTCGCAAGATGGTCGACGCCGTACCCAAGTGCGTGATGGGTAATACTATCGGCCGATACATCTCGATTGGCCACCGGCCCTCGCCCTGTGTTTCTGGCTGGCTGGTAGTCTGCATGATGAGGAATTCGGGGGGAGCCCTCGCAGGATCACCCAGCATTAACCGCATACCTGATTATCCTTACTTATGTAACTACCTAGTTGGGGGTTGAGGGATCTATAGCGGATATCACCTTCCCCGAATCCCTCCATCTCCAATAGAAAAAAGTACAGGCAACCGCGAGTCGTACACTCGTACACTGTAGCAGGTAGGGAGGGTACTTTGTAGCTGCACCCAGTGTGGTGGTTGTGAGCTTCCTGCGCTGACAGTCACCGACCGGCTGGGAATATTTCCAGGTCGCTTTGCACACCGTTAGTCCGTCACCACATCGTACCGTGTCTCACTATTATCAGGGGTTTCTTTTTGCTAGTGTGTTGACCCACGCCGCGGAATGGCTGGAATGTTGGTGATTGTGCGCGAGAGAAGCGAACTTGGCGAAGGGCGGTAGTTTTCAGAGGTCTGCGTCACGAGGTTCCAGGTTTTTTTTTAGTCGTTGGCATCCGTAAGAAGAATTGGTCATCCAGTTTGGGGTCTGAGCGCTGGGACCCCAGTGGCTCGGGTACGGAATTGACGGGGCTCATCATCACTGGCCAACGTCAACCGACACGCTGCCGTGGTAGTACGAAGTGCCTGCGTGTTAGAGATCTGCAATTGTCGGGCTGGGCCTCAATTGGGAAATATGTTTCGACACGGCGGTGGCTCAGGCCTCTTGTATTACCAGTGGAACTTGGGGGGCCCGCATCCCTCTGGACTCTGGAGACGGCACGGCAGCTGCTTAAGCGTCCGGCATGCGACTGCGTAGGTATGTATTGTTAATATGCAGTAATATTCCCGGGGAGAATACGGAGCATTATGGACGATCTTTGAATGCGAATCCAGGGGCCAACGACCATGTGGCGGCTGTCAGCGACTCCGCGACTCAGCATCTGAACCCATGCCCGACCAGTCAGATGGAGAGAACAGTGCCTATTGCTTGAGATCTGCCGACCGCTATGAATATCCCATCCTAGTCTGACAGATTTGACGTGGGATTGCAGGCTCTGAGCCTCCGACGCCATGAAACGTTGTATTTTGCAACTTTGGCCCAACGCAGTACGCTCGCACCGCCACAGCCCGTCGGTGTGAAAGGACGTCCACCGAGACCGCTCATTGGGCATCCCATAGCCATTCCTGTAACCATTCTCGAGGACGGTTGGTAAGAGACGCAGGGTCCTCGGTGAGATTTGCCACATACCATGTAATGCATGGACTCGTACGAATAGCAGTAGAACACAAACCTAGCGGGTGAAGTCTGACCTCTGATAGCAAGCAGAAGACGGGATGAGTTGGCCACCGCCAAACCCTGTGCCCGTAAAATGTGTCTACGTAGCATTTGCTATAGTACTACGGAGTATACATAGTAATAGAGTTCAGTCTTTATTTCCTTTTGCGAACAAGCTGGGAAAGGCCAAGCTCTCTGCAAAGTCCCCTGGTTGTTAGACCTGATGTCGGCTTTGGGCTTGATGGCATTTTGACAACCCCACGGACTCTGGCACCTTGTGATGCCCGGGATCGCAACGCGGCTACATAGTAGTATCTCAACGTTCCTTGATAGGGAAGGGGTTTCAAATATCCATCCTCCAAAGGCGTGTTGATCCTTGGTGCATAGTCTGGATCCTTGGTACGTAGGAGAACCTCCTGCATATTCATTTTACTCCCTTGTCAACACCAGCGAAAGGCTCAACCCCTGGTAATCTAAATTTCTACTCGTACTCCTACGTTTGCAGGTTATTAGGTACCTACAAAGTAGATCGGCACTTCGATGTTTTGCTGCTAGTACGGGTATGGTGTATGCATGTCCTATGTGATAGAAGGTCATGTGGTCTACTTCAAAGGAGTTGCCTTATATGCTACGATATGACCTCATTTCCACCAGAGCACCGGGGGTCGGCTTCCAACCCGGAAGGGGTCGTAAACCCCTGGTCATACTACTTTTATGGTCTGCATACGACGCCCGCAAACCGAGTATAAGACGCGGGAAAAGCATGGAGTTTTAAAATCAAGCTGCCAAACCACCCAAGCGGGCGCTTTAGGAGGCAATGTTTGATTGCGGGGATTTTGGGCCCTTGCGGAATAGATTGAATTTGCCGACGCGAGATTTGCTGCTCTATTCACCAAACTGATAGAATCCTAGACGTCGCTCTGTCGATCAATTTGGTTTAAATCCTGGCGCGTCCTGCGGGTTCTGCCGGATCGACCAGATTGTGAGCTGGCACTGCTGATTATTGGCAGTTTCTATCATCTGTCAGTGTCTCTGGAGTTTCCTCAGGCGCACCACAGGGAATATGGTGTACATAGTAGGTAATAGGGCCTACGGTTCTATCGGCTGTCCCTCCAGGCGCTAATCGCAAGTGCCTTGGCGGATGATCTCATGTCTCGCACGTCGAGGGGATGCCGAATCCCGACAATGTCAGACTAATAACAGTTGACAGACTCTTCCATCCATCCGGGGACTCGCTCGAATTGGGTATTCAAGCCGCTTGGTTAAGAATAATGATGGGTGTTTCCAGATACCGCCCATTGAACCTCGTCCCTGCCTTTACTGCACTTTGGAGGGGACCCCAGTTTGTTACTCCAAATGGGTAAGTGGAACTTCAACTAAAATTCATCAACGGTGCGGCTACTCCGTTCGGGGTATTCCGAACCCGGTACTCGTAGTCGGCAGTCATCCAATGAGGAGATCAACAAGGGGCCTCCCATATTCATGAAGATGGGGATAGAACGGCAAGGTCAGTATTTGTTCCTAGGGCAATATCTTGGGGACAAGCGGGTATGGCAGGGAATGTTTGGAGCAGCTCGGGGAGACAACAGTTGTGTTGTGCAGTGCTTGATCGGCCGTCCCTCCTTGGACTTCCTGGGCAGAAAAATTGGAGTCCGCCTCAAGATTGAGCTCGATTGGTTTCATCTCGGCCGACGGCATATGAGGAGCTCTATTACGTTCCCTCTGGAGGGCACGATGAGAAAGGGACGCAGTGTAATCGTGCAGAGCCACCATTGGATGACCCAGAAACAGTCTATGGATGCTGTGTGACCTGCAGACATCCATCGCTCATGGTCTGGTGAAACCAGTTCGATGTTGACCGCTGAACCGGAACTGCTGGCACCCCCTTCGAGTAACTTCTAATAAATCTGAGTTGCGAAGCGACATGCTGGGAAAGAAGGAACGTGAGGTTGGGGTCACTCCCAAAAAGTCTACGAGTTACTACGAATAGTAGTAGTACATGCCCGCAGTAGCACGCGATGGATGGGATGCACTGTAGTGCGAAATGAGCCAATGGGCTGTATTGCTACTAGTAACTACTAGTACACACGTGCTCTACATACCTGGTAGAAGTACGGATACTCCATACTACCTAGGTAAAGCAGGGACCTCCTAGCCTCATTCCTTCCCTAGGTGCTGGCGGCCTCGGCTTAGTGTACTTGTCTGATCGGCCGGGGCCAGTTGTAGGGTTTCCGGGAATTGCATCGGTTGCTTGCGGCAGGCGCGACTATCTGCCATCATGGGTAATGGCAGCCGCCTCGGTCTGTATTGGCCTGTAATAATCGCAAGATGAAGGTGGATTTCTGTGGGTGTGTGGATGCGCCGGGCCCGGAGAGACAGAATCATGGAGACAAAAGATCCAGGGTCCTGCGTAACATTGGCATTACATACTAAGTCTCATCCTATACAATACTAGTAGTAATTCTAGTACGATTATTCGTTGCGGTTTTTTCCCCTTGGCCTAGAGGTGTATAGCATTGGCGGATGACGAATAGCAGGTAAGTACTTAGTAAGTAGGTAATAGTAGCTCCGGTATGGTCTGTAGTGCGATGGTGGCAATCGGGGGAAGTTTCGATCGCCAAGATATCTTCTTCATCTCCTGCCGCGCGAGCGAGACCACCACGAAATTCTCCTGTGGCTAGAGAAAATCCCGCGGCGGACTTGAAAGGCACAAATGCATATTATAATATGCATCAGGATCAGGGCAGTTGCTGTGGGTTGTGGCCTTTTTGTCGATGTGCCTGCTCCGCCTCCAAGATCCACCCACACCCGTTCCATCCTCCCTGTGAAGCGAGGAGCAAACGGCCGGCCGTGGCACACTCTGGACTGCCGGAGGCTCTTGGCCTTCTTGGCCCGGGTGGTGTCGCCGCCGGCCATGGCGCTGGTAGAGGCTATTACTGGCCGCTGTCGCTAGCAGTCTGGCACCCACCGCTGATGCGCTGTCTTGTGCGTGCTGCACGTCTGGCTGGCGCACACTTCTCAGCGCATCACCTGACATGCACACAGCGCAGGTCAGAGTGAGTTATTACTCGTACCTATTAGTGAGAAGTATTTAGTAAATGAGCTTTAGCTGTATCTATACTGCCCATGGCTATCATCACGCATGTCGTGATACTTCTCTGGTGGGCCAGCTCCGTAGGTAGCTCTGTGCTGGGGACAAACACTACCTACGCAAGCGGAAGGCGTCTCCGCGGTGCCTGAATTGAGCCACCTCCTTGTCCCGTATATTCCGTAAGAAGCAGCGACTGTGGATGGCACTACCAGTCGGTGTTAGAGGCGTGCCATGGCATAGAGCAGGTACCTATACCACTCCGGTGCTAAGTGTAGGGCTGCCCAGTTCGCGAACTTAGCCCACCAACCCCCGCTTTGATCCGTCTGGCTTTTGTACAGGCTGTGGATGACGTTGAAACATGATCCCTCATCCTCAGCTTCAGGCTCAGGAGGGCGTTACCAGGGCATCTTGGGACGTGCCCTCGGAACTGTTACGGAAGGGGGAAACTCGCAAAACAGAGCCTCAGCCTGCCCAATGTAACAGGAATAGCTTCACTCTTGGTCATATGGCCATATTTTCGAGTAGCTTTGTGCCTGACGGCGATAAGGACCAGATCTACTCTGTAGAGGTCCGTTCCATTGGGTCTGTTGGCTTGTGGTCACGCCCGAGGGAGAGGTGACTTGTTTGTTGGCTAGCATGGGTAATGGGCGATGGCTTTTGTCAGTGGAATGCCACCCAGACCGGCGGCTCTCGCCCCCAGTGGTCGCCTATTTTTATTCAGTCGCAGCGTGCTCCCATGTGCGTCATGCCACCCCCCCATGCTGCCCATCCTCATTGGCTCCTGCTCGACCTGGTGTTACCGTGCTTTGGGTGCAGACCGACGTGCACAAAGAATGCGACTTGCTTGAGTTCCATCTGCTGGCTGAGGTGGTGGCTGGCGACGATCTGTCAGTGCACGTCGCTGAGTCGATGGGAGGTGCATTTGCAGGGCCAAATTCCAAAGCCAGTCAGTCCCTTGCCTGGCCTGGAGCGTATCCAACGTTGCTTTCGCCAGTGCCACGAACCGTCTTTCGTCAGCCGAGCTTCCCAGCAACGCCCCATTGCGAAGAATAGAAACATGGGGAAGACGGATAGAGCTTATTCGTCATTTCTCGCCCTTGACACGTACTGTGTATGTACAACGTACGTACAACGTATGTACAAGTCTTTGGGCCAGCGGATGCCTGAGAGGAGTAGAGCAGTCGGTCTCCCTTTTCCCACTCGAACAGAGCAGGGTAGAGGATTTTCCATCTGGGATGCTGGGAGGCTGGCGGGCTGCTGGCGGGCTGTTGGCGGGCTCGCCGGGCAGCCCAACCCGACAGACAAGTGACCTAACGACCAGCGGGGCCAACAGGAACTGCAAGAGCTGGATCCAACAGCCATGAAATGCATCTGTGCATCCGGGGGCCATCTGGGCGGACGGGCGGGAATCCACTCGAGTTTAGCGTGCAAGTTGTGGCACCTGCAGCTGGAGGGGGGACCCTGGCAACCTGGCCAGGTGGATGCAGGGCGGTGTTTCCGCACCTGGTTCCGCGGGCGCTCCTGTCCGGACACGCTGTGGCCTCTGGACCACTGCCCACCAGCCTGCTACGGGCTTGCAGCGCCCGCCTGGCACTGACTGGTAGGCCCCGTGGCCTCCACTGTAGTGGCACTGGCCTTAGTGGGCTACTGGGCTACTAGGCTGCTGGGCTGCTGGGCTGCCAGGCTACTGGGCATCGCATGCACAGACGGGCACAACCCCGACCTCCGAAGAGTACCCAGGCAGTACGTACAGCCTACGAGTACAGGCAAAGGCCACCACGCACCCCCCATCCATCTCGGCCGCCTCAGCCCCCCACCGGCCAAAGTCTGTTTATAATAGAAGTCCCTTCCCCCCCCCCCATACGACGCCTTCCTTTCCCTCCCCCTCTCAGCCATCACCATCTCATCGCATCCTCGCATCAACAAAACCCTCCTCTCCTACGCTCGCTTTTTCCCTCCTCTCTCCCCCCTAGGAAGTCCTCGTTGACTCCTGTCACTCGCTTTACCGGTGCCTTCGTTTCGACTAGTCCTGGATTCCTTGTCTCGCTTGGGCAACTACCTCTCTCCACACCAAACCACCCTCTGAACTGTCGACGACAACCCTAGACGCTTCACTGAGAGAACCCAACCGCCGCTTGAAAGGAACACCAGGAAAGAAGAATCAAGATACCACACACGATCGCTACAGATTGCCCGGGAAGAAAAGGATTAGGAAAAAGTGTTTCGGAAAGAGAGCGAGTTCTGAGGAGAACTCTGGGAATCGATAGCACCAGCAGCAGCAGAGGGCAACATACGGCCTCCACTCGCTTCGCCATCTCGTAGCCTCGTCTCACATCGTTGCTCGCCAAACCATCCATCGCGCTGCCTGCCTCTCGCCGCATCGTCCCGTACCTCATCGTGTCAACCCAGCTACCTCTCGACCGTTGAGTACGCCGTTGCCAAAAAAAAACCCCTCCCAACTCAAAACCTCTACATCACGTTCGCTACCTCCGCACGATTCGGGTTTCGTGTGGAAATTTTACGTACGTCGTCCCCAGCTCCTGGGCACACTGGCCGAGCTAGTCCGCCAGTTCACGTATGGGGCCAATAGCTGACTTGAACTCTGCAGGTCTTTCGCTTTTACTACTTCTTTTTCTTCTTAATTGGAAAAATGGCTGGCCCAGGCGGCGGTCCTCCTCGCCGGAGCCACACCAAGTCTCGCAAGGGTTGCGAAACCTGCAAGCGACGACACATCCGCTGTGACGAGAGCTTCCCCCAATGGTGAGTAGCCCATCCGTATCCCCCTATCAGAGCTCTGCCCTAACAAGCTACAGCCGCAACTGCACCAAACACAAGATTCGCTGCCCCTACAATGATGTCTCTGCTGCTGATGCCAACCGCTCGACGACCCCTGACAAGCCTGACCTCATGTGGACTCCTGAGGTCGAAGCATCCATCGTCGAGTGGCAGCGTACCGGCGTCTTCCCCTTCCACGCCATGGACATCTACCCTGCCCCTGTTGCGAGCCACTACTCGGTTGAGGATCTGAGGCTGATCCACCACATCGCGTCTTTGTACGACCAGTTGGCTGCCATGGATGCCAACAACTTCACCTTGTGGACCCGCCATATCCCAACGTAAGTATGCCGGATGCTGTCCTGCAGAGTAAATTCGTGCTGACAAGTCTGAATCAGTCTGCTGAGAATCGGAGCTACCACCCCGTACGTCATGCATGCTCTTCTCGCTTTCTCTGCCATGCACATTGCCTTTCTCACCGACTGCCCGCTTGTCGGCGGCATGGCCTACGAACATCGTGGTGTTGCCTTGAGTGGTCTGCACGAGGCGATTGGTTCCTTCTCCCGGGAGACCTCGGATGCCATCCTGGCGGCGTCTCTTGTCCTGTCTTGGCAAGCTACTGACTGGTAAGCTCGACGATTTTCATGTTTATTTTCACCGAGCTAACACATGGAATAGGTCTAGCTGGACTCAGCTCATGCAGGGCACTTCTACCGTTATGGATGCCATGGATTCTTGGAAGCACGAGTCCCAGTTTGTGGACTTCATCGCTGAGAGCAGCACGTTCCCCACTGCTCCTCCTTCCCCCGGCCCTGATCACCGCCCTAGCCAGCCACGGGAGGAGGATCTTGAGGCTTTCCAGAGCACCCTAGAGCAAGTCCAGAAGGTGGAAGCTCACCTCAAGCACCAGACTGAGGGTTCCATGCGGATCGACACCACCCAGGTCCAGAACTTGGCCAGCTTCCTCAAGGGCTCTCGGAAGATCAGCCCCACGCTTCCCATTGCCCAGCAGTTTGAGCGTCTGAGGTCTCTGCGCGACTGGCTCTTCTGGATGCCCGTTGGCTACCTTCAGAACTACCGCTGCTCCCCCAACTCCCTGGTCGCTATTGCCCACCTGTACACTGTCGCCCTGCTGATGGAGCGCATGTTCCCGGAGATCGGATCTGCCTACTTTGGAAGCCTTTCTCTTGTTCCCATCGAGGAGATTGCCCGGCGCCTCATGTCCCACTGCGTATCGATCGGTTCCGAGGCTGAGTCTACTCCGCTGAAGCTGATGGCGTTCCCCATTGATGCGGTGACTGAGTTCCGTTCTCGCATGGGCTGGATCCAGCCTGAGAGAACCCGCTCCTTCCCGCAGTTCAACCCCCCCAACTTCCCCGTCTACGACAGTGTATCTCAGTATGACGGCGGCGAGTCCTACTCAATATATGGGAACCCATCCTTCAGCTACAGCTCGGAGGATATGTCGGTACTCAACGCCTCAGTGTCACAGGCGCAGGGCCCTGTAGCCCCGCTGGCCCTCTCGCCCTACCCCAGCCATCAGTACTTGAACATACCCTCTCCGATGTATGGGGGGCCTTATAGCCCTACATCGTCCACCTTTGAGGGTTCCGTCACGTACAGCGACAATGAGGACTATGTATCCTGGGATATGAGTGCCATGCATTCTCAGCAGCCTCCAATGTTCAGCGAGCCACATCACAGTTTTGGCGCCGGGTTCGTCTCTCCCAACAATCAGCCCGTGTGGATCTAGACCACGTCAACGACTGTGACTCGACAGGGACAGAAGGGGATTGACAGTTACCGTCCAGGAACTCAACTACCACGACTCCGACATTTCCGCCAGCCGAGGACTCTGCCAGTTGGCTTTCCTCGCTATCCCGAGCTCCGTCCCCGTTCTTGAACCCGGAACGGGTTGGCATGCTTCCCCAACCAGAGTCCCCGGTTCTTCTCAGCAGCGCACCTCGTTTCCGTCACCGCCAAACCGCGTCCACATCTTCCGGGCCTCATTCTCCGTCTCCGCTAGCACAGGCTCCTCTGGTCCAGTCTCCTGACCAGAATGGCAAGGGCAGGAACAAAGCCTAGTGCCTCGACTCTCACCTCGACCCTCAGCCTCGACCCCATCGCTCCACCTGTTTTTACCTTACTTATTTTATTTGGGCCTTTTGATTTATTGCTTTACTCGCCGCCTTAATCGACACAGACGCCATGTACACTACACTCCTTCCCACGCTCGCTATCAATCGGGCGTCGACCTGCCGAGTCACGTCGACCCCGCGACAATCCTTTTCTCGAGTTGATCTCGACGACAGTCCTTTACGACATACCACCTTCGGATACTACCAACCTAATATGTATTACATAATATCCAACACTCCTTAATGATACCCGGAGCTTCAGGACACTCCTTTCCGACGAAGCTCCACTAATACGGACACTCCTTTTACGACAACACAAGCCAACTGCAACGACACTCCTTTACGACTGTATACCACTATAGACACTCCTTATCATGAAGCTACGACCTATATCGGCATAGACGCACTCCTTACACATCATACATTGGGCGACCACCAACTGCATAGCGACTGTTTTCGTGCCGCTTGGCATGCACACACAAAAAAGCACGGCATTTCACTGGGCGTTTGCGCGTAATGAGCATCAGGCTTGATAGCTCAGGGACTACCACGGATTTGATTTTTAGCTTTGGCACATGTTTTTTTTTTCGCATGGCAGGATTGGAATGAAATGACCGCAACTAGATACTTGTATGTCGCCAGGAAGCGACTATGATGTGATTGGATATGTGCAATCCAATCTTGGCACTTAATATTACTGGTTCATTTCTCAATCGTTTCATCCCAGATCGTGTGATTTCACTGTGATTCCTTCCTCATCCACCCGCATGCTCTATGCCGTCTGGTAGCCGCTTTGTCTCCTAGGAAGATAGCCCATGGCCCTTGTTCTCCAAAGCGGAACTCTTTCTCTCGTAGCAGACAAACGACCAAGCCCCCCCAGAACGTAGACAGATACATCATGTGCTCTGGTAGCTCGGCAGGCCTCGGTCAAGGGTTAGGGTTGCTATTCAGGACCTTCCTCTTTCTAGTTCGTAAATCAAGAGGTCGACAGCATGGGGAAAAGAAGGACTGAGCGAAATAGGGGTAAAATGACCATGGGGTGTTTGATTTCATTGGTATCACTAATAATTCTCATTCCGAACTCATTCCAGTTGCCTCCATAAACCCCGTTCCGATCCCCCCAACCCCAGTCTCGGTCTCGCTTCGATCCTAAATTCGAAGCCCGTGATATTCTAGAGAAGCTAGGAGCACAGAAAAGAAAACGACAAGAAAAGACCGGTCTGCTGCTGATGCTTGTAAAGAGGGATAAACTCCGAGGCGCCTTTGCGAGAGAGGTATTTGTGAGGTTTGTGTGAATGTGAGAGGGGTTCTTATGTTTCGTGGTGACGTAGTAGTAGTAGTAGTAGTAGTGGTGGTGGTGGTGGTAGTGATGAGGCGAATGGAGAAGTTGTGTGCGCGAACGGCGTGGTATATGTGGTGTGTGGATGTTCTATGACGGAGATTTTAAAATTTTGTTGGTGCGTTTACTGCCATACAGGTTTCCGAGGCAGGACAACCGTCGGGTATTGGGATTGCATTTGTAGACTTGGCTCCTACTCGAAACTGTCCGCTGATCCAGAGGTGTCGTCTGAACCGGCCGAAGCTCCGGAGGATATAGAGTCGGGACTGCCACTCCTGCTGGGGCTGCGGCTTCTCTCCCTTCTCTCGACAGCTCTTTGTGGTATTGTTGTGGAGTCACCGTCGATGCTGTTAGGGCTGGGAGTTCTTTGCCTCTGCTGGTAAAACCTTGGATTTTGCCGCACCGCGTCGCTGTAGCTGGGCACGGGTTCGTCAGGGGCCACCGTGGCTGTCGAGTTACCCCGGTTCCGGTTGGCAACGTGGATGAGCGGAGTGTTATCTTCGCTATCAGTGCTTGGCCTCCGGCCATCTTCGCTGCGCCCATCCTGGGGACTCGCGTAACCGGGAGGCGGGTTGGTGGCGTCCTCGAGGTGAAGGTGCAGCGGGTTCTCGCTGTGGTGCTCGTGGTGCACCCCAACAGCGCTGCTTCCCTCGCCATTTTCCTCATTCGGAACTAGATGCGCCAACGAGATGTCCGTAGGGCTCCTGACCGGCCCGGGACTCGTAGGGGGGAGGATCCTGAAGTTTCCGCTCCTTGTCCGGCCGTGTGACGGGTTGAAGTTGTCTCCATGTCGCATACTGTAGGCTGCGCCCAATACTGACTGGCTTTGTGCGCGATTAGGTGTGCCCAGGAACCCATCCTTGGTCCCTGTCTCAAGCAAAATGCTACCCTGCTCGGAGCCATAGGGCGGCGGCGGCGCCAGGCTGCCCGTGACGGGCGCCAAGCCCCATTTCTTCACATTGGCCTCAATAAAGACGAATCCGGCCTGGCCAAAGTTGACGTGGACGACTGCAGGACCAACGGCACCAATGGCAGGGAAGAAGTTTTGCGCCTTGAGCCCATGCACTACCTCCTCGAGCTTCTTGCCGTTGCGGGTGAAGAAGATGGCGCCTGTCCGGGGTCGATATCCGACGCCAATGACATCTCCTTGGACAAAGGCCGGGCCGTAAGGGGTCTTGCTGAATGGCTGATTGTACCGACGGTGGCCCGTCGACTGGTACGCAACCGAGTATTTGTGGAAGCCTGGCTCATGTTAGAAATGTTATCTTGGCAAGGGCGGTGAAACATGATCTTACCAGGTAACCTAAAGAGCGGATAAGGCTTGGTGGCCATGCCTATGCTTAACAGCGTATTCTCAGGCTTATCGTATATCTTGGCCTCCCAGTAGTAGACATCATTCTGCTTGGGAACAGGTAGGTTGGTGAGGACGGTGCATTCGGAGTCGAAGAACTCGATCTCGGTGCGAGCCTCGACGAAGCAGTTGGCAATCTCGAGCTCAGGCTCGAACTCCCACGCGGAAACGCCTTTCTCTTGGATGGCAAGGTACTGTGAGAGGGATATCTCGGTCTGGACGGATTCGGGGGGATTGGCGGTGACGAAAGCTAGATGGAAGTCAGCACCAGGAAACACAGCGGTAACGCAACCCGCCCGGGAAAAGGCGCTAGATTGAAAGACCCATCAAGAAGACATACCCTTAGCTCTCAGGTACTCAGCCCGCGTCATCTCATCCATGGTCTCGAGGGCCTCGGCCTCCTCCCTCGCAAAGGCCTGCTCGTCATCGTACTCCCCCGGACGACCGAAGCGGTCGAGCAGGATCCTACCCGACCCGGCGCAGCCCGAGACCCAGAATATGAAGACAATGAGGGAGATGAGGATGATGGAACCAAAGGAGGAGACGAGGCCGATGACGACGCCCGTAAAGGCGGACGACGGCGATGACGTCGGCGCCATGGTCGCGGAGGCCCTGGTCGATGGCCGTGCGACCGCTTGCTGTGGATGATAAAAAGTTCCCTGCTACAAAATGGCGGGATCTGTCTGCCTAGAACAATCTAGTCAGACGGCGTCGCCGCCGTGATGGATGGGGCCGGGATGTCGTTATTGTTGGGCGATTGAATCGGTCCGTCAGTGTCGTTTGCGAGGGGCAGTGGCGGCCAGAGCGGCAAAGGGAGCAGGTTCGTTCGTCCAGAGGATGAGGTCGATCAGGCTGCGGAGGGTTGCTCGTTTGTGCTGCCAGGGCGGCGACAGGATGGGTGGTGATACGACGGTCGAGTTGCCACTGACACGGGATCACCGGGGTGAGGCAGTTGGAGGCGCTGCGTCGGACAAATCGATCAATCGTTGCGTCGTCGAGACCAGTAGGCGGAGTAGTATAAAGGGCGCAAGGGGCGCAAGGGAGGACGATAATGGAGTAAAAGGAAAGTGACGGACAAAGGGAGGTAGACAAGTTGGATGGTTTGGGAACGATTTGGAGGGATGGATGTATGGTGATGGGGAACGATGCGGAGGAGAGGGGACGAAGCCCAAAGGGCGGCCAAACACACACGGACGACTCGGAGGGACGGCGGCGGTGGTGGAGGCCTGTCTGGAGGAACCTTGGAATGCTGGGGGGGACTCTTTGGTGGACGCCGCCTCACCAGCCCAGAGGCACAGTCGCCATCACTGGAGCCTACCTACCAATAACCTCCTGGTATTACTCGTAGGCAGGCTGCGCAGGCAGCCTGGTTGCGGGAACGAGCCCACTGCGCCCAGCGGGTGCTGGAGGCCCAGACCCTCAGCCCTGAAGAACGGGCCCCCAGGCGCTAGCAGGGCCCTGTACACTATCGGTCAGCGGCCGCTGATAGCCTGATGCACCTGCACGGCGCGCCTGCGCTATCGTGGCGGCGGGGACGGCCAAGTACCTGGCGATGCGTAGATGACGCTTGCCCTTCCGTCCTTCCCTGTGACGTTATCTTCTGGCGCTGATCAGTCTCGACTTTGTTGTGCCAAGGAGTCTAGGGTTGTCTCAATGAGCGACGGAAGACAACTCACCAATACGCACGGATATTATACGAAGTAATGGCACATACGAATATTACGGAGTGCAATTGTACAGAGTAATGCCGGACAAGAATTGACACCTGCATCTGCGGCCTTCCGTGCCTAATGCCTGGGCACCTGCTGTCTCGACGGGGCCCCGTTTCACGACCGCCTCAACTTCAGGCACTGGGGCAACGAAGGCCCCCCGTATCTGCATCTCACCCACCCAACAAGACTCCAATGGCCATTTTTCCCTTGGCGATATTTCGCTCTGTCTAGGGAGTCCGTACGGCCCTACAATGCCAAGTACTAATAGTTCGTCTACGATGCTAAGAAGACATTTGATAAGTTGTGCTTCGCTCCTTGCATTAGGAGATCTCCTACGGAGTACAAATACGGAGTATAGGTCTTGGATATTCGACGTTGCGTTCCCTAAATGACTTAGATAGATCATGGCTGTTTCAGTACGACAACGTGGAGCGGGATTATGTCTGGCATTCAATGAACCTGACTCAAGATGCTACTCGTACTACTACTGTACTAGTACTACCTAAGTAGGTACGTACTGGCTGGAAATATCCGTAGAGATGCCATATTAGTCTTCATCACCGAATACTCCAAACTTCCTACAAGCCCCAAAAGATGGTTTGTTGTATTGCTTTCAATTTCATGGTTGCCATTGCGTCCGAATAGTCGTCCTATCATGATCATGAGTACTCTACATTAAACCCAAAGCATGATCCCGATCCCTAACTTAACTGTGTCCCACCCTCAGCACAAGCTCATGAGATCCTCCTACAAATCCTCATCCTCCCCCCGACCCCGCCGGTACCCTCCCCGACGGGCCCTCCTCTCCTCCCTCTCCCGCTGCCGCTCCTCTCTGTCCCGTTGCCTCTGCGCCCTCAGCTCCGGGATCGGGTGGTGGTAGCTCTTGGTCCCCAGGTCGCTCCCACTCTCCAGCAGGCTCTCAGTCACCGCGCTCTCCGTGCCCACCACACTACGCTGGAAGCTGAAGTCGCGCCGCACCGTCCTGCCCGGGCTTGCCGGCGACGAGGAGGCCAGGGCCCGCTGCTGCTGCTGCTGCTGCTCCTCACGTCGCTGTTGCTGCTCCTCGCGCCGGCGCCGGGCATCCTTGCGCAGCCGCTCGGCCTCGACCTTGTCGGCCGTCGAGTACACCTTGCGGATGCCGCCGCCTCTGGGCTTGGCCTCCTTGGTGGGCGTGCTGGTGGGCGTGCTCTGGCGGTTGGACAACAGGTCTGACGACACGGTGGACTCGGTCGGGTTGGTCGACCCGTCCCAGGCGGAGCCCTCCGACTCCTTGTTCAGGCCTCCCACACGTGCGGGCTTCTCGTGGCGGTAGCTGCGCAGCTCCTGCTTGGCTGCCCGCTCCGCCTCATCATCCTCAACACCCTCCTCGCCCACATGCCGTCGACTGCGGTTGCGGTCCTCGTCGACCTGTTCCTTGCGCCTCTTCTCGCGGTTACGCTCGCGCATCTCCTGCTTCTTTCTGCGCTTCTCCCTGGCCCCAATGTCACTCGGCCCCGCCGTGATGCCACTCAGAGCCGTCGTCTCCGTCACCACGGTTGTGTTATCATTATCCTCCGCGACATCCCTGTAGACACTGCCGCCGCCGAGGTTGGTGCTAGGCGTGGCGCCGGAGAGAAGCGTCCCGTTGGGACCCTTGCGGCGCAGGACCGTAGACTTGTACTCCTCCCAGTCATTCTCCTTGAAGTGGAAGCCGCCGTTCTTGGCCCAGAAGAAGAACCAGATGCCGACAACGACGAAGGCGACGCCAATGAGGGCGAAAAGGACGAAGAAGCCGACGTTGCTGATATCGTGCGGGTCGAGCACACCGCTGGCCGGGTTGGGCTGATCGTCGCGGCGGGCGAGAGAGAAGCGGGAGAAGAGTTTGTCGGCTTCAGCAAGAGGGCCTCCCGCAGGGCCCAGGTCGTCTGGGCCGATGTGGGGAGGAGTGGCGGAGATGAACTCTCGTATGGAGTTGATCGTAGGAGCCATGGCGGACTGTCTTGTATGCTGGAATGGAGTACAGGATCGTCCGGATGGCGGAAGCCCAGTCGGTACGGCGCTGGGCTATGCCCAGCTAGATAGATGTGTTGAGGAATGTCTCGCTGGCTGATGGTGATGTGTTGACTACCCACGGGGTCAGGAAATATCGAGATGCCTGAATGATTTTCACGGGGGGTGCTCTGTGATGAGAGTCTGATGGAGGGAAACAAGGGACCTTAGGCAGACAAAAGGCGAAGTTGAGAGGTGCAGGTGCCCCCAGCAGCGTCCTGTTGTTTCCCCAGAAACCGACCCCGTCATAGAGCTGGGGCGCCACCACTGTCCACCACCGTCCACACGCTGCATCACTCAACAACCCACGAATCCTGTTACCAACCCAACCAGTCCACCAAATTAAGCTCCAGAGCTCGTATCCCCTTTCAGAAAACGATTCTTCTCTCCATCAATGTGTGCAGCTCTCTGAAGTCCCCCCGATGGCCTCATCAACGCCATACCATTTCGTACATGACGTATTATTCAGCGTAAATAAAGACCCCACAGTTGGCCCAGCAACACCCCCCCCCCCACTACGGCCTCCTGCTGCAAGCACTCGATCAAGCGCCCGCCCAAGTGGCCCAACCGCCCTTGATCCATGCACGCCCTCGACCGATGCGCCACTCCCGCCACGCCACCACGCCAGTAGCAAGTCCTGTTTCATGTGCCATCGAGGGAGCCTGTTGGGTGGCTTCATAACCACTCATTTTCTATAACGGGCATTCATACGAAACCCTTTGGTCCCTAGTGAGTGAACTACGTTGGCGGTAAGAGGATTGGAAAACAACGAGCATGGAAAGAACGGCCATCATTATCTCCCACCAATTCGATTACTACATGTGTCAGGTCCTAACCCTAGTACGGATACCGTGGCTGGCAACTGCCAAGCACCCCCCTCTCTTTCATACAAAATGAGTGCCATCTACAACTTCAACATCGCTTATGTCTCCAACACGATCCAACGCGCAGCGTTGTCTCTACCATTCTTCACCCTTCAACGAGTTCCAGAAAAATAAAATCCCGAAGGACAGGGCAAGGATCCAAAAGAGACAAGTGAGCAGCCTGGGCCACCCACTGTCCAAAAATAGATCCCCCTGCTCTTCAACCAACCCAAGACCTTGTAATCGTAATAGAACGCAAAGAAATGAACAAAAAAAGTATCAACTAGTCTAGTCCCAAGAAACCAAGATGTAGATGGCAAGCCCAACTGTAAATAAGAACACTTTCCATAGGGTGCGAACCCCTGCTGCCCATACAGTCTAACTCGGTGATGGTGGTGATGGTGATGGTTGTCCCAAGGAAATAAACACAACATGACAAGAAAGCTCCCTTCGCCCAGAGAAGCTAGATCGATACCTCGATGCGCCGCACGCGCGGCGGTTAAGCTGCCGATCATGAGAGGGCTTTGGAATGCTGGGGGACAGAAATAGAAACGACCATGAGGTGATGGAAGATGCAGTGTTGACCGGCAGAGCCAACCAAGTAGCCCGCCAGCACACCCTACCTCCGCACCCATCTGCTCCATCGAATCGTCTGTGCTCTCCCTGCCCGTTCAGCTCCAAGCCCTCCGACGCGACCGGTCCAGCTTCTCACACCCCGAATTGCGTATCGTAGGGCGATAAAGCAAGCCACATGGGGAACAGCAATCAAAAATGGAACAAACAGGCGCTTTTCCCTTTCCCAGCAGCAACCGGCATTCTCGGGGGTATCATTTTTTTGGTCCTGCCAATGGCAGCAACAACAAACATCCACCACCTGAAGCACTGACGGATTCAAAAATCCACGATCCAAAGAACAAGGACCCGCATGCTTGATGAGAAGAGTGGGAAACCAAAAATGTGCTCGGCCGAAAATATCCAACTTCGTAATAAGGAAAAGAGGAATGAAGGAAAAATAAAACATAGACGCTTGCTTCCATGATAAAACCCCCCTCATCTTGTGTGTTGCGAAGAGAGATCCGTAGGAAGAAAATAAAATCGCCCATCTCATCTTGTCGTCGTCGTCGTCATAATCATCATCTTCGTCATGTGAAATATCCATCATATCCATCATTAGACATAATGGCCGTACGGCGGGTCGTAAGGTGCGTGACTCGGAACGTAACCCCGGCTTTGGGAATCGGACTGGCTAGGGGCGCGAGTACGGTGAGGCAGTGCCTTGCGCTCGTGGTAGCCGCGACCTTCCAGCTGGTAAAGGGTGCTGGCGTGGTCGCTGCCGCCCCGAGAGCCACCCGCCCCGTTGCTGAAAGTGATTTCACTATCCTGGCAAGCAATTTCCGCGCCGCCAACACGAACCACGGCATTCCCCGAGACCTTGATGGTGAAGTCGTCGCCTCCCGTCGAGGACCGAGTGATGCCAGTCGTGGTCGTGTTAGTTCGGTCTTTATACTCGCTCTCGTCGTGACTGCCACTGCTCCGGGTCGACCGGCTGCTAGGCACCCTATCGCCTCGCTTGTTCGCCTTTCGCAGAGTTTCCGCAGTGAGCGGCATCTGCGGCCCCCCCGTGATATCATCCTGGTATCGGAGTGCATCCATGTACTTGCTCTCACTCTCGAGGCTCGCGCCCCCAGAGCCCAAAGCAATCGGGCCAAAGGTGCTGCCTCGCCTACTGCGTACAGAAGCCGGCATGAGCTCATACTCGTCGTCACTATAGACGGGGGACTCGCGACGAGGCCTGGCGACTGACCTTCGGCGCTGGGCGGTTGCATGGGGGGGAGTGTCATGGAACAGGTCGCTTTCATCTAGCAAGTCATCCTCGTCAAATGTCGGCTCGTCAGCGAACCCGACGGAGCGGCGTTGTGACTGGAGGGATGGACGAGAGTGAGCTTGGCGCGATTCCGGGCGCATAGGAGGTGGTTGGAAGGGCGATGATGTGTTCGTAGTTGTGCTTGGGCGACGCGGTGTGTCTCTCAGCGGCTTGAACTGCGGCGGTGGCATACGTTTCCGGTCCTCCTCTTGCTTATTGGCGCGAGATTGTCGCTTGGGCATGTATGGCAACTCCTCGTCGTACTCGGAATAGCCATCGGGTTGATAATTGCGCTGCGAGGGACTTCGATAGTCCATGGCCGAGGACGGTCTGTCAAAGCGCTGCTTCAAGTCGCGGGGTGGGTGCTGAGGTGGACCGGGGCCCATATCAAAGTAGCCCGAAGGTGGACCCCCAGGCGAGGGAGGTGGCGGACCTCCATGCATTCCCAGAGGCGGTGGCGGGCCGTACATGGGCATAGGTGGCTGATAGGAACCGACCGGGGGAGGATAAGGGGACGAAGACATCGGGCCATGCTGCCAGTTCGGGTGATGAGGCGGCGGTCCATTCTGACCGGCGTAGTAGCTGGCGGGTCTGGAGCTGGCGCGGGGACGGTTCCCGGAGGCCGCTGGCTGAGGAATGCCGTAATGGCTTGGCTCATCGTATTGCCCTCTCCTATATGATCCCGACTGTTGGATGACAGGCTGGGTGACTGCATGCCGAACGGGCTGCGGACGGGTCTTCTTCAGGGCCTTGGACGAGTCCTTGGCGGCCTTGGCGGTAGCCCTGGCCCTCCTGGCCTCCATCTCGCGCCTTTCCTCTCGGCGTATGCGCTCGTCCTCACGAGCTTCCTTGTAGTGCCTGAGGTCCTTGGCTCTCCTCGCCTCGTCCCTCTCCTTCTTGGCCAATCGGGACTCGGAGCTGCTGGCGGGAACATCGCCCCTCCTGGACTTTCCAGTGTTGGGAATCTCCCTGTTGGGCGTCCGGGGAACGTCTGGTACCTGGTAGGCGTAGACACGAGTGCCCGCTCGACCCCCAACCGAGCTGTTAGAATCATCGTCGGCCTCCTCCATGAAGGCCACGCTGGCCGCCTTTTTTGACCTGGACATGACGGTGATTTATGTGGTTCTGTGTTGTTTTGCCGAAAATCGGCGCAAGTTATAGCGACGAAGCCGGGCTTTTTCAATCCTGCGATGGCTCTTGGGTGAGAGCTGGCGAGGATGGTGAGCTTGGGAGGCTCGTCAGCCCCAGGTGGGGTTGGCGGCGCCGAGGCGGGCAGAGCGGCAGGCTAATTTTGGAGCGGCGGCCGTTGCGTCAAAGGGCGGATCGAAGTATATTTTGTCGTTGGCGTTGCCCTTTGGGCGACCCTCGGTGTTCAAAGTTTCGGGGTGGCAGAGCGGGACTATCCTTGTTGGTGGGGATCTGTCCGGGCAGAACCAGAATAGAAGCCGCAAGGCTCAGATCGCTAACGGCCGGGGCCAGCAATTGATCGCAGGCGTCGGGGGGCTGTCGGTATGGAAGAGGTGTTTTCGAGAGCTGGCGGGTGACGAATGCTCATGGAATCAAAGGCTTCCTGGTATGTAGAGAGTACTAGGATGTATGCGTGTGGTCGAATAATGTGTGAGGGGGGGAAGAAGGGGAGAGAGGAGAAGAGCGGTGATCCAGATCTGGGGCAGCGATGTTTTTTTATGAAAGTGGCAGCCGAAAGGAGGGAGGAAGGGTGGGAGGACCAGGCAGGACAGTGGGGAGGGGAGGGGCGGGCGGCTTTAATCGCCCACCAGGGCCACCACGGTCCAGGGCCAGGACCAGGGTCAGAATGAGGTGGAGTGGTGGACAGCAGCTAAGCAGCTTGACTGCCTCAGTACTCGTACATAGTACGAAGCAGTGCTACGGTGCTACGGCGAACGAGTATAGGCAGGCTGGCACTACGACGGGTCAACGGCCACGGTGACAGCCACGGCCACAAGAACAAGTGGCTCTTGGGGGGGGGCAAGGAGGGGGTGGGTGTCTGTGGTGTCTGGTGTCTGGTGTCTGGTTTCTGTCTGGCCTGTCTGGCCTGTCTGGCCTGTCTGCCCGGTGTCTGGCGTCTGGTCGTCTGCCGTCTGCCAATGGGCCAGCAGCAGAGGAGCAGCGAGACAGAGGCACGCGGCGTCAGCGGCTGTGGAATGAATGGGCGAGGACGGACCGCAGCACTGCAGTCTCGTCTGCTGGCAGGTCGCCCAGTCTCGCTGTCAGTGGAGGACACGGGAGAAGGAGGAGCAGAGACCGGGGTCGCCTCACAGAGGAGGATGGGGGTGGGGTCAGGGTGCTACAAGCCTACAGGCTACGACGCTACGACGTGCAGGGTCACCGACGCTGGGCGTGCATCCAGCACGCTTCCTCCCCGCCGTCTTGTCCATCTTGTCCATCTTGTCCGTCTCTCCGCCTGCCTCCTCGCTCTGTCCTTGTGCGCCGATGAGCAAAACGCACCGGCGTTGATTTGCCCAAGCAATGTGCATACATACATACAACCGTATTCGTACATGACGCCTGTCATCCTCCGTCCATTGTCTCTCTTTCTCTCCAAGCAATCAACTACCAAGCCAACGCCACAGACGATTCTAAGATGCATCACGACGGGAACCAAAGCACTGGCCAAATACAAATACAGGCTTCGGTCTACACTCTCAATATTCCCGCTTCACTGACAACAGGGATAACGGCAAGGTCTACATCTCGTACGAGTAGTACGCCAGTGTCTCCCCAACCAGGGCGTCCGTCCAGCAATGGCAATTGCCAACCTGTCAATCTCCCAGATACGTACTCGTGCCTCTGGAATGGCGGCCGGTCGGCTCGTGGAGGGGCTAAATTAGGAACTAATAGGACATCGATCTGGAATGGCAGCCTTTCCCTCGTGGTTCGCCTTGCGTACCACCTGGCTTGACCCCATTCTGATGATGGCAGTGCTGGTATACCCCAATTTTCCCGTGTGGACAATATAGTGGCTGTTTCGTGATAGTCCTATGCTGGAGAATCAGATGCTCTGGTCCTAAAACAGCCCCACTCGGCAGGGCCAGAGGAATGGAAAAGACGTCCATTCGGACAGTGAGGCGGCCCAATGTCCTAGGGTCCGGCCTGTTCTGCTGGCGTCGAGGTGGAAGAGGTGGAACCTACGTACGTAGCACCCGTCCGGCACCACGCACTCTACCAAGCACTTCAGCCCAACTGTGGAGCTTCCGGCCCCGATGCTCTCTCACTTCCGTCCACGTTTCCGTACCCCCCCGGGATGCCAGAGTACAGCTCGTCTCATCTGGCCTCACATCAGCTACGCCGGGGTTCCTAAAATTTGTTCCCATATCATTCCTCGTGACTCACTTTCTCCCGGAGCCAACTTCCCCTCGGGACAAACAGCTGGCCCCCCGGGCGCCGGGACCTCGGTGACGATCTTGCCATGACTAGCCATGCATGAGGCCCGGTCCCCTCCACCACTCAACTGGGACTCAGCAGGGGTGTCCTGAGCAAGAGCGAAAAATGAACACTGCTGACAAAAGATTATTCTTTCTGCACCCGTTCCCAGGCGGTTAAACGCCCCTCTTTGCTCCCTTTTCATGCCCGATCTATATCTGATACTGGCATTGGGTATCAACCATTCCACAACAGCACGGTAGGATTGACACGAGCTGGAACACAGAAAATGTGGCAAAATAGAGGAAGAAATACCGATGAAAAAGAAAACCCCTTTGCGCGAGGTTATGCACCCCATCTAAACCACCGTGATGCCGTCGTGCAGCAGGTCTAAGGGCGCTACAAGATTCGACTGGTTCGTCGACTAGGCAGGATGGGGACCTAGCAGGCAGAAGGCGGGCAGAAGGCGGGCAGCAAGCTGGCAGGAGTTTCTCGTCAACCGGCCAGCCAGCACATCTGCGCCGTCGCCTCTCCATCAGAGGGCCCAATCGTCGCCAGCCCCGTCATGCATGACCCGAGGGACATCCCCTCGGCCCCTCATAGGTAGGGCAGCGCCACCTGCCTGCCTCCGAGTCACACTGATCGCTCTGGTGCATAGCACTCCACTGCAAGCTCAGGCGGCCGATGACTCGAATTTTGTTCTCCCACCCTCCGTTCTACGGCGCGCAATTCCGCCTTCCTTGGCCGAGATGCGGACCGCCGAAGGCCCCATCCGGTCTCCGGCTTGTGGTCCTTCTCGTCCCGGTGCGCTCTTTGGGCTCTCATGAGGCGGACATTAAACCCCATCATGGCGCCGTTCGGGGGACACGTTGCGGCGCCCCGAAGATCCCGTGCCCGTCCATCCAACATGTTTGAGCAATATCGCCTCCGCCTGTTTCCAAACGCCCCCCGCCTCCCACACTGACTCTGGGGCCTGTTTGCTGCTGGCAGCCTATTCAAGCTTACCGTGAGCATTCTGTGCCTGCCATCTACTTCCATGTTTCTCTCCGGCTGTGCTTGTCCAATGGTGCTCAGTAACAATGGCCAAGCAGCATAAGCAACCACGCTTGCCACTACGCAGGGTGGACCTGCAATGACCCAGATCCACGTGACATTCGTTCTTTCGCGTTTTCGGTCAATGGTCCATGAATGATTGGCAGCGATCCCTCGACGGGTGGCGCCTCTGTGCTTCTGTCAAAGCTGTAATTGTGTCCAAGCTGTGCTCACGCACCCGAGCCTCTGCTGTGCTTTGTGATCAAGCGTGTACCTATCGTCAATGGCAGGTCTGGCTCGTGGACACGGGGTTTTGGGTTTAGGTCAGTTCTGGCTAGCAGAAACGGATAATCCCTTCCCAAATCAAACTGGGTGCATGTGGCCCCGTGATCATCGATGAACAAGAATGCAAGCAATATGCGTCTCAGGTATTGACGCCCCGGCAGACATTGAAGGAGCCTTTGTCTCATTGCAATTGGTGCCCGGCGCCTCAGAAGCCCCACACGATGCATATCAAGTTCATAGAAGACAAGATCTGGCCAACTAGCCCATCATGGCCTCGCTTTCGTGGAGCCCTCAAACTTTTGAAGCCTGTTTAAGACAACAAGCGTAACAAGGCGATCGCCATGAGCAAATACAATCAAATCTTCTGGATCTGCTTCATTGTGGAGGCAGCTAGATCTTTCTTCATGCCTCGAGAGTGTCGTACATACGCGGTGCAGCTAGTCCGGCGCCATTGATGATGCAGGGCATTTGCTATGCATGTTACCATCAAGGGCCCGTCCCGAGACCTTTCGCCTCGATGCATCGCTTATCATTTCCAGCCTCTCGTCACAAGTGCAGCCTGGAGCCGTCGAGCCTTGATTCCAACATCTTGAGGGAAACACGTTGCTCTGACCCAGCTGTACGCCTTCATGTGTCGTGACCCCTCACCGCTTTTTCGAGTGAGGAGGATACCATCACATCCTCCCACCATCACCGCGACTAATTGCCACATGGGGTAGCATTGATTGTCTGTGTGCCACTATCGACCTGGCACGATCCGGGACCAAACGGGTATAACCGTGTCGGGAAGTAGGTGTGGGGAGATGAGCCGTAACTCCTCAGATATGATTTGTCGTAGTCTAGACCTGTGCTTTCGGCTTCGGTTAGGGGTGCTTTGACACTCACGCATTTGCGAAGGTTATGGAATACGGCAGACACCCTGTAGGCTGAGCCAAGTTTGTCACCGCATGCAACAACTCGTTAAGTGTCGAATGAATTGGATATTGTTATATCCTGCGATCTAGATCGGGACCCCAAATCGGGTGGCTCATTGCGGCCCATATGCTGTCGAGGAAGCACGTAAGACATACCCAGCATACCATCGGGGTCGGTTGATAATGAGCACAGGCCTCTGAGGCGGATGTACGACATGTCGCAGTCGTGCCGAGGTTCGCTAAGGGCTAATCTCCATGTCCGAAACCACAGGTCTGTGGTCCGAAGATCGAATCTGGTCGTCAAAACTGTTCGCCAATACACCAAATGTGTTGATGACAGCGGTGCGAGGTTCCTGGATAAAAACAAAGTCGATGCGCTTCGGCCACTCGCGCGGCTCCCCAAAGCTCGTATAAGTCAAATGGTTCCCGTAGTGCCTGTCGACTGGGACAAGGTCTGAAATATCAGACATCCCGGATCCAGGCGCCGTCATGGCCTTGTACGCCCGGTCGTCTGGTGTGCTGTTGAAGTCGCCCCCGACCAGAACCACGGAAGGACGGATCTCGCCGCTGCGGCTCCATTCTTTTGCAAATTGTATGAGTAGTTTTGCGCTGTTCTCCCTCGCCTTGACCCCAATGTGGTCGAAATGGGTGCTCATCACAACCACCCTAGTTCCTGTCGCCTTGTGGGAGAAGTCGCCCATCGTGACGATGCGGTTCAAGGCGGCATCCCAACCTCGGGAAGGTTTCCAGGGCGTCTCGCTCAGCCACCGGGTATCGCTCTGGACACAGCTCCAGACATCGGAGCGGTAAAATATGGGGGAGAATTCCCCATCCGTCTCGCCCTCGCCACGACCTCTGCCAATGTGCGACCAGGCTGGCCCTAGACCTGATTGGATATCGATCAGCTGTGAGTAAAGAGTCTCTTGGAGACAAATAAAAGGACTCTCGTGGCCGGCGGTGATGAATCTCAGCTGAGTGCAAAGCTTTGGACACCTCACATCCCACAGTCGCTCGCCAAGAACCGGCCTCTGGGTCGCATATCGGATGTTGTATGATATGGCCCTCAAGGGCATCGAGGTAGCAGCCTTCCGGATATTAACTCTGAGTGAAGTGTCTGCAGGGACAGGACCATGCCCATGAGGTTCGTTGGACAGTTTCGTCATTGCGTCGTCTGTTGACTGGACGGGGTACCAGGCAGACTACTATGCCGCTGCAGCGGGGGGGGGGGGGTTGAGTATCGATTGCTGATGCAGAACACAGGGAGGAAGAGAAGAAAGCAAGCGCCGGGAATGACACGCAACGCCCTAGATGACCTTGTGGCACGCCTTCTTGCTTCAATTGTCTCGGGTCTCGTAAACTTCCAGGTTGATAAAGAGGGACGCTCAGACGCGGGACGAAAGCAGGCTGAAATTACACTGCATCACGTGACCCCCTCCCATCGCACTTCCGAACCGAGTCTCCACAACCTGACAAACAGCAAGAGCAAACTGGCATTGTCTTTGGAGATCCAATTCCTTCGTGTTCTCTCTCCAAGGAACCAGTACTTACTTGCTTCCTTTCAGATCCATCGACTTCGTGCTTCTGTTTCACGTGTGCTGGCTTTGGATAACCCCTAGTCATCCCCACAACCTAACGGAAGATGACAGTGTGGAGTATGAGGGCCTCATCGAGATAGGCATGACCTCACGACGCATTGATGCAACGGCCTGCAAACCCACGTCAAAGTTCTCATATTGCTGTTCGACGGTTATTGCAGGTGCTCAGACCAAAGCAACTTAGGTAAGGAAGGACTGTTAATGGTGCTTGTTCAAGGCTTCATGGCATGACTGATGTTGTCAAAACCAAAGGGGGGAGAGGCATGCTTTATGCTAATAATAATTGATCCAAAAGACCACATACAAGACGGCCTTATCACAACTCAGTACCGTCAAAGTCTGTCTAAGTACGAATACTACGTACTGACCTGTATCGGTTATGTCCAACCATTAGCTTGTGGCAAAGCATTAAACGACCTCCCAGGATCAACTTAGCGAGTTTCGCATATTTCTCGTCAGATGGGAGCCACGCTGCTTTCCCGGCGCGTATCTCGCCCTCCGTGCCATCCGCCGTTTTCCTCCTGCCTTTCTGCGTGACCAGAACCGCAACCCACCGCCGAACTCCGATGACTTGTGGTGCCAGAACAAGGCCGATGAGGCCGGACGCAACAGCACGAGCAGCTATGCAAGGAACACTGCGCCTAGCCCGGGTACAATATGCAGGTTTAACCATGGATTTATTCCGATCCAACAAAGTATTTTCGATCCAAAATATCGATCATACTGGTTGGATTCACATATGGGCAACCGAGCATGACCCTATCTATCACCGGAAAGCATGGAAGGCCGAGTCACTCCCGGTCGTCTCACACTCGCTGGAGAGTCAGATGGCCTTGGTAGTGGTGCCCTCCCTGTCTTAGCTTACGAGTGAATGGACAGGGCGCCAATACGACGCTGGCTCCTCAGCCTTGGAAGTGATGCACTCGATTTTCAGCGTGCCCCAAGCTGACCATTCCACCACACTCGCCAGACGCGCGATCACTTTCCAACACTGAAATAACTGATAGCCTGTCGTCATTGTGGGGGCCCAGCTTAATCATGGCGTTGCATAGTCGCAAGCCGCCACCCTCCAAGTCGAGGCCAGGCAACTTCACGTGGGCTGAGCAAGCCCCGCTAGGCAGCTGATGACCACCCTCTTTCGACTCACAAGGCATGGCATTTCTGGAAATGACTGGGGCATGCCCCGGTGCCTGGGTCAATTTTGGGCGCAGCCTCGCATTCTCGAGTGCGTGAGAAGTCTCACGCCCTGCTTCCGTCCTTTTTCTTACCCCAGCGTCGTTTGCCTGGCCCAACTGATCTGGACCAACAGGCTATATATTGAGAGGCCCGCCCATACCGTGGTGCCAGCGAGGCCTTAGACTTCCATTCTTTGTGTGCCTCTTTTGTTGAAGACAACAGTCGTCACTCTTGTCTTGGTTTATCCCTTGGTTGCGCCGGTGCATCCGGCGGGGATTCTCTTTCAAGATCGCCCAAGGTGGCGTTGTGGAAATATTACCGGAGGCATCGCCGGCCTCTCGCTTGCCATCCTCGAGGCGCTCCAAATACACGCCCATCAGTACAGTTTATACCCATATCTGTCCAAGGCAGTATGCCTACCGATCCCGAAATGAGGGCTCGCCGGGACTCCTCGCCTCCAACTCAGGTACGCCTCGAGCAGCCAGGTTCAAAACAGCACAATGAGCCCCGGCCGCTCTTGGCAGATATTGACGAGGATCCTCTCACTTATTTTCTAACACCGGCACCACCCCAAGATTATGAGAATGGAGACTACTACCCTATGGATCTGGATGCCGGTATTGAGGATCCCAACCATCCGCATGAAATAATCCGGAGTGTGAGCCCGTCTACTCTAGACGGTCTCCGTAAGCCTGACTTGGATCGTCCCTCCTCCCCCGAATGTGACTCGGATATTACCTCCCTTGATGAGGATGAAGAAGAGGACTACATTCGCTTCTCTCCAAACAACTCTAGGCTTACATCGTTCCGCGACCTCAACCCTGACGGGGTCAGCTCCCGATCGCAAAGCCCCGCCTTCGGCCGCAGCGCCAACGCACTCCTCTCGCCAGCCTCGTTCCCTGCCCCCCAGCCCCGTGGCCGGAGCTACTCAGCTGGCAGGTGCGGGCGACCGAGGAGCTTGTCCATCCGAACCAGGCCGAGTCACCTCTGGCGAGAGCCGAGCCCGGACGTTTGGTCCATCGAGGAGGAGACGGAGCAGGAGCTGGCGGGCGAGATGAGCAACAGCATGGATGTGACCAGCGGTACCGGAGAAGGGAGGGACGGGGTAAAGAAGAAGGCTGCAAAGCCGAAGAAGAGGGTGCGCTTCGTGCTCCCCGTCAAGGAGGAGTAGAGCATGATATTCCGCTGCATAACCAGGAGTTGATGGCTGTTTTTCTTACTGCATGGCATAGGATCCGGAGTTGACGGTTTGCATTTGGGGGAACAACATCGGGGTACATATGCGGACGGGCGAGGCACATCGAGATGGTGTTGTTTATATTGTGGTCGATCTCACATGTACAATCTACCTAGACTTGTATGCTTGTTGAGGGCTGGTCCCGGATCGGTTGCATCTGTAATCCTGGTGGAAACTAATAGGGTCAGTAATACAAGACCTTTCATTACCTGGAACAATTTCATCGTGAAGCACATCATAGATAATAATGGAACCAGCGGGCTGGTGGTTGTGCAGACGGTAGATGTCGCTGGAGGGGTGTCTGGTCTGTGGTCATGTGCTGCCCATGTCTCGGTTGGTGTGGGGGCTGAGCTACAGAAGGATGGTGCGTAATGTAAGTCGCCCTCAGCTGGGAACGGGCAGCCCGTGTTCAAACGAGACACCGGAATAGGCAATATGATTCTTTGTTTGAAGCTGGATGCTGGATGGAAATGAGCAGTCAAACAACGTTTTGTTCAAATGGTTGGTGCGGCCGATGGGAGAGGAGAACAAGATTGGAGCTCAGATGCTGTGAAACAAGGGAGAGGCTACACTGCGGAGTGTATTCGTCGCATTTCCCGTAATAAGACAGGTTCGGCCGGTTGTTTTGTTCGAGACGTGCGAGGGTATGTACGAGTACGAGTAGGTCGTATACATAATAGTATGCAGGTTTGGGCTTGTTCGACTCGCTGATTCCTTGTTTTCAGCCCAGAGCGAACGCGAGAGCGAAAGCTGTCGGGAACCTAATTACGGATAGTGGTAGCCTAGATAGCTGTCAGTCGCCGGCATCGAAGGAAGTTGGCGCATCACGACCTGGATGGATTTCTTTGGCGACTGGCATAATGTAATATGTAAGTATGCGCTGCATCATACGCTGGGACCACGCAAACGCGCAACGACTCGGGCACCTCGGTAGCCTTGCTGGAGGCCAAGGGGAGAGGGAGGCCGTTTGTTGGTTCCAGACTCGGAAGTTGGCGATGGGCGGCGTCGTAAGTTGGAATGGGTGTGCGGCAAGGCCGCGAGGGGCACGGGGGGGGCAGGCCTCCGGGCGATTGGCGGGTCCCTGATAGGTGCATCTGTGCTGAGAGGGTCAGAGGCCCCGCTTGATAGGCACCCGACCCCCCTGCTCGAAGCCGGGATGAGGCTTAGCCCTTGGGGGACTTGGAGGTGCCCGCATTTTAGTGTACCTCCCAGGTCATTGTTTACGGAGGGAAGCTCAGGGCACTGAGAGCTCACTAGGTAGCGGGCCCCGCTGGTTACTGTGGCATCCATCCAGCCGTCCTTCGAGGGCCCTCCTGCACTGGTGCACTGATGCACTGATACACCGATGCACTGATGCAACTTGTTGATGTACCTGCTGATGCAGCCTCGAACCTCAACTCTCCCGGTCTCTTGCATCCGAACTCACGGGGTCAGCCAGCCAGAGACCACAAACAGCCTGGAAGCTGTCAATCGATCGTCACCCGTCCTCTCGCTGTCCCTCTTTTCCCGCTCTCCCCACCATCGCGATCGTCGCACTCAACCGGGGCTACGGTACCCCAAACAGCTTCATAACAAGTTCTTTTATCGATAACCTCTGGCCCAAACACCGCCCATCGACCGCCACGCAGAGCCCAACTCTGTCTTGTTTGCGTTGGGACGCCGCCCGCTCCGCCAGCTGCGGTCATGCTAAGCTAGCATTCGAGCACAAATTCCAGTGCCATCGCGCAGCATGCTGGTATTTTGAGGTGCGACTTGTTGATTCGCTACAGCCCGCAGACTGCCCGTCGTGTTGCTTACAGCTGGTCCAGAGAATAACAGTATGCCTTCGCCCGATTCTCCCAACGACAATGACGTGTCGCCCGAACCCGCGACGCCACGTAAGGCTTCGTCCGCAGTGAGGAAAAAAGAGGACAGGAAGGACACCAAGAAAGACAAGGAAAAGGAAAAGACCAAGGAGAAAGATAAAAGAAGCAGCGATGACCCCCATACTCCATCCAAGAAGGCGCCCGCCTCCTCCAGCAACACCCCAAAATCTGCGCCTGCTGCCACGCACCAGCGCCAACGCTCCAACTCCAGGAAACCCCCGGAGCCGCCAACTCTACTGACCGACTTTCTTAAGGGTCGTCCTTCGCCTGCACGCCTAGCAGCCGAGCGCGAGCGCCGCAAGAGTGTCGAGGCCGTCAAAGCCGAACTGCGTCACGAGATGAGACAGAGTGCCGTCCGCAGAGTCCAGCCTCCCGGCGGTGTCAAGGATCGGGTCAAGGCCTGGCAAAAGGCTAACGCGGCTGCTAAAGCTAATGCCACCCCCGATGATGCTGCGACGGAGCCTACTGATGTGGCTTTCGATAACGAGGAAGGCGTTGAGAGCGTCACCGAGGAGGATCGTATACGTATAAAGATGCGACAGAAGAAGAGGAGCTCCAAGACCAAGCCGATTATCCACAAATCCGAGGATGCGCCATCGAATCCCAGCGACAACACGGAGGAGCATGATGAGTCGAAACCGCCTCCCAAGAAGAGAGTCGTTAGCGACGACAACTGGATGAAGTCCAAGGATCGACGGAATCCGCAGAGGAGGGTCTCTCCCAAGACGAGACGGGTCTCGCCCACCCCCAGAAGACCACAAATTCCGAGGGACTTCACATTGCGCACAGCACCCCATCCCAATGTTTCCAACAGAGTCAAATCTTGGGCCCAAAAGGTGGAGGTCCTCGATACTCCTTCGCCAAGGAGCCACAGGTCTTCCAAGTCGAGGGAAAGGAGTATCTATTCTGAAGAGACAGAGACGGAAGTCCTCAGTGAAGGAGGCGCCTCATCGAGTCAAGCCACGGCAAGGCAATCGCTCAGGCTGAAACCGCGGGATTCCGGAGCAGACGATGGAATTCGTGTCAAAGCGGTGAGGAAGGCGAAACTAGATGATGACGGCATCCGGATCACCCCAACCAGCTCGTCGCAGGATGATGATGGGATCGGAGTGCGACCAACAAGCGAACTATCGTCCGAAGTAGCCACGTCCGAGACCGCATCAACGAATATCCCTCGAGGGAGAAGCAAAACTCTACCATCAAGGCAACCAGAACGCGAGCATGGGCGTATCGACGTCATCGAGGAGCCGTCAGAGTTGTCACAGACCACTAGTCTCACCAAGATCACCAAAACCGAAAACATTGAAGTTGTCAAAGAGCCTGAACCGGTTCTTGACACCCCTACTAAGCGCAGGGATGCGAAAGGACGGCCGAGAACTAAAGAACGACCCCAGAGTTATCATCCAGGTGTGACAAAAACTAGAGAGGACGCGTCCTGGATTGATGACGATGGCTCCAATCTGAACAGCTCGCAGCTCCTGGGCTCGGATCTTAGCTCCAGCCTTGCCAACAAATCCGTGGCCGACATTCCGGGGGAGATACCCTGGGGCCATTCAGCCTTCAGCGAGCTAGACCTCCCTCTAAATGGGCCTGCCCGGAGTAGGCCCAAACGGCCCAAGTCCGACAAGAACCCTAATCTAAAGGGAATGCCCAATATGTTCAAAAAAGTGATGGAAGAAGGAAAGAAGATGATCCACGAGATGAATGAGCCGCCGCGACCGCCGGCCAGCAACAACCCACCGAGCATTGAGAAGTGGCTAAACAACACTCTTGATCCATTTGTTGACGACCCCAAGACCGAGAAAAAGACAACGGAGCAGCCGCCTGCCAAGCCCATAAAGCAGGCATCCCCTGAACCCAAAAAGCATGAGCACAAAAAGGAGAAGACGCCAGACCGCACTAGTAGGCCAAGCTCAGAGCCACAAGAACGACCTACACCGGAGCGTACAACGCAGCCAACTCCGGGGGCAGATCGTAATAAGGAAGGACCACGCAGGAAATCCCCATACGAGACGAAGAACTCCCGACATTCTCGCTCCAAGAGCGAGTCGATCATGAGTGAAGAGACGTCCCTTCCTCCGACAGAGATAGATGCGATGCTAAAGACCGAAACGCCTTCCAAATCGAAAACTTCTGACTCTGGTGGACTCCAGAGGAGACGAGCTGTTAGGAGCACCTCATCCCCTTCCAAATCCGGCAGGCGCCAGCTACTAGGCATGCTGAAGGAGGCTTTCCAGGGAGAATCTGCAGAGTACAGGAAACCACCCAGCTATCAGGGCCAGGAAGAACGATACGACGACGATGATGACATGACTGATGACCGTACAATGTCCGAGCCAAATTCTGGGTATGATTCTCGGTCGAGTTATTTGTACGACGAGACTCCGACTGGTTCCGAACTCAGTTCCGCCGAGTCGGCAGAGCCAGTAGCACCCAGAATGGCCGGCCCAAGATTACGACCCCCGACGAACGGCAACCACGAGCTATCGACTATCTTGTCCGAAGAAGATTCAAGCGCCATCGAGTCAGATTTGACTTCAGATATATCCAGATCCACCCTCACCCAGTCGACAGTTCTCACAAAGGATAGTGACCTTTCAAAATCGAAGAACCAGGAGCCCGGGCTCAAAAGGCGCCTCACAAAACACTCGGATCTAGTCTCGGTACTGTCATTGCCTAATAACAGAGACATTCCAAACACCATCAAAAGTACCCGGTCAAGGCCAAGCTTGCGGAAAGTACGAGGCCAAGCAGACAATGTGACAGCTGAAGACCTCCTGTGGGAGTTCTCCGACGATGAAGGCCTCTATATGCGAGAGCTCAAAACCCTTGTCGACGGCGTTGTTCCGGTCCTCCTGTCCCAAGTGGTCCAAGAAGGCAACGCCAGAGACCTTTTTGGAACCATCCCCTCAGGCCAGAAGCTAGACAGCCTTTCCCAATCAGTCGTTGGAATGGGCGTTGCCCTAGAGAAGCTCAGCAACGCTCACAGGAAGGCGCCTAACTATGACATTCGCCGGCTAGTGCACTGGGCGCATGGTGTGGTGCCCATCTATAACAGTTATCTGAACTCGTGGAGGCTAGGTTTCCAGGATCTTATTGTCAACCTTGCCCCTGCGGTAGGAGTTCCTGAAGACGAGGACTCGCTACTCAATGCGATGCCCAGAAACGAGGCCGGCGATATCGTCAATGCCAACGGAGAGCGAGTGGACGTTGCTCATCTCCTGAAACGACCACTCATCCGTATCAAGCACCTCGTCAAGTTCCTCCAGTGTGTGGACTCTATGTTTCCCTCCGATGACACGCAGGAGCTGGTCAAGAACTTCTCGGACTTGCAGGAAAAGGCTCGCCGACGCTACAGAGAGGAGACTGCTAGGCTTACCGACGAAGACGCAGCCAACACAGACACAACAAGCTCACGAGATCTGCGAACTCTTTGTGCCATTGAGCCCGTCACGATTAATCCCCGGCGACAGGTCAGTGCCAAGGACATCTTCTCTCTGAACCTGGCCCATTCCAACGGCCAACGCCTTGAGTGCCAGGTGGAGCTAGTTCACCGCGACAATCCAAAGGACCCGGATGACCCGGGTGATCTTCTCATTCGCGAGACTGGTGGTGGGGGCCGTGCTTACTTACTATTTACGCCACTCTGTGGCTCTTCCATCTCCGCCCGGACAGGGGATGGCAACCTTGATATGGTTGTCATGGTTCGCGGAGCCCACAGGGGCAGACCATGGCATGAGCTCCTAACATTGACCTCGGACAATGAGGACCAGATATTGGATTGGCTGGATATCCTACCTCTGAACCCTATACCGCCACGGGAACCCGAGCCAAGCATCATAGGAAATGATGATGAGGAGTCCTCCTCGCCCAAACCCATTGATATACCCGTTGGCGCCAGAAGTATCCGCAGAAAAGGCCCTAGGTCCCCCAGAGGCGGATCTTCTTCTCCTCAAAGCCCGGTGACGCCTACACGGTCCCTTCCCTCGAGATACCATCCTCGGAGGTCGCCAGCTCCCACCACCCCCCCATGCATCGAGGAGGAACCCCATAGCCCCCAGGAAAAGACGCCTACCCAAGATGATTACTTGCCAAAGTCTGAGGACCCCCATCGAAGCCGGCCGCTCCATGAGACTATGCGGCCCGATCCTCTGAAGCTCACCTCCAAGTCGACCCCTAAGCCGTTCCGCGAGGACGGCGCGCCGCCTCCGCCCATTCACAGAACTCTGAGCGTGAGTTCCCGGTCAGAAACGGAACAAGCCCCCCCGTCAACACCAAAGGCCTCGGTCAAGCCTCCCGTCGAGCTGAAGAGCGATGGGAAGGTCAAACGCCGAACATCATCACCTCTGAAGCATGAGTACCTACCTTCCGATGGGTCATCTGGTGTTTCGGGCGAATCAGTCTCGGATCCTGAATACTCTGATTCTGACGACGAGATTGAGAGCATTGATGTCCCAGAGACAGAGCTTGGTGTCAGCATCAAGCATGAGAAGCCGGCCCCGGAGCTGAAACCTGTGGCACAAGTTCCTATGGCTGCGGAGTCGGAATGTAGCCTGACCCCCTCCAACTCAGCGTCCCAAGCCGGTCTTGACGACCACAATCCCAGTCCAGGGGAGAGTGAGCCTCCCGTTCCATACCTGGCAACTATCTCGCGATGGTCTGATAGGGGCATGTGGAAAGACGTTACGAGCACACCATGCACCATTCTCGTTACTGATGGTCTTATCGAGGCCTTTTCCGTCAAGACGGATGCATCCGGGCAAGAGCAGAGCCCGAGTCGGCCACTCCTGGCCATGGACCTGACTCCGTTGGTCTTGATCCGCCAGAGCACAGCCGTTGATCTTGAGATTCGATCGTCTGTCCAACCACAGTGCCGTCTATATGAGTCCTACAGCGGTGGCAATTTCCGATTCCGGTGTGACAATGGGACAGACTGCTACGGTCTCTACATGGCGGTCCACAACGCCCGGCTGAAGAACCAAAAGTTTATCCAGCTGGAGAATGAGGCCAGGTTCAAAAGCTTTGGCGAGCGTCAGGCTCCCGCCGACAATGACGGCGACTCTAGCAGCCGGCGGCGTAGCTGGTTCGGCAGAAAGAACAGCTATCGCAGCTCTGTTCGCGCGCCGTCACAATCCCAGGATGGCGCCAGCACTACGCCCTCATCTAGTGTCTCAGCCTCCAGCTTTCTGAAGAGGCTCAGCGTTGCCGGCAACCTGACATTCAACCTCGCCCGCTCATCCGTTGACAAGCAGAGCCGGGCGGGCAGCATACGCAACAGCCTCTACACGTCAGGTTCATCGTCGTCCGGGGCGACGCCGCCTCGTTCACCTTCTGTTAGTATCGGGAATAGTGGCTATAGCCCCGGGAACCTCGACAGCGAGAATATCCGTATTCGATTACATCTTCTAGTGGGCGCTGCCAAGTGGGAGGATCAGGGGAACTGCATTCTTCAAATTCGCCGGCCGCCTCCAGGTTGGCACCAGGCTCTCCGGGCAGACCACGGGCTCGAGAAGCGAGTGACGGTGACGACGCTGCCAAAGAAGGACAAAGAGCAACCGAGGATCCTGCTGGACGCGGTACTGGGCAGCGGGTGCTTCACACCGATGGGGAGCAGGGGCATCGTGTGCGGTGTGTGGGAAGAAGTGAGGGATGGAGACGGTGTGGTGGGGATGGTGCCAGCGACAGGCGCGACGGGAGGAAACATCAAGAAGTGGTGTTTTCAGTGTGCGAGTGTGGCCGAGGCGAGCTGGGTGCTGCGCCTGGTACACCAGGAAGTATTCCGAGCCTGATTTGGACAGGGTCGCGTGCCGCTAGCCAGGGAGGCACCAGAGTTTCTGATTTTGTTGGAGTCCTTGATACCTCACTGCGCTTCATTTTCAACTTCCTACATTTTCTTTTGTTATCAGGACGGAACGGAGCTATAGTCTAATAATGCGAGGAAAGAGGCTTGTTATGTGGATTGGACGTGGGGTCAAAGCATTTAGAAAGGGTTCAGGCGTCTATATAGGATGGGACAGGAGGTACCTTGCTCGAATTACTATCAGGGAGGAGAAGGGGGTCATCGGAATAGTGGCTCGTGCTTTATTGGCAGTGGTGGCGAATATACCTACTTAAGTTGATTAAGAAAGATCCTTTGCTATACCTAGGTACCTACGGATAATGAATGTATCAACTACTTGGATCCTACCTGCTTACTAGTAGGTAGGTACAGTGAGCCCGAGTCAATGTGCCACATGTGACAAGCTGAACGAAGGGGTCACGGTCCAGAGCCGAGCCAAGTCCTGTCAAAATAATTTCATCAGAATCCCGCTGTTCTCGCACATCTTATCTGTACTACATAATACGTACTCCGTATTCATATAGTAAAAGTTTAATTTGTCAATCATTCCTCAGCCTCAAAATCAGTGGCTGGTTGTGGCGCAGCAAAGAGCAGCATGGCATGTCTACCAATGACGCCCCGTCTTGAACGTCACCAGGCCGTCTCAGGCAGCTGCCACCCTTGACCAACAACCCCAACAACTCAAACTTAGTCGGCAAGCACGAGGCCCAGAGAATAATAAAAAGTTCGAGAGTGAAATTCCACTTCCACCAAACACCGCTCTTCAACAACACGTTAAAAACCCTGGACCAGGCTCACGGATCACGAGTGACACTCAACGACCAAAAGCCAGCCATGGCTCACTCTGAGGGCAACAAGAAGCCTCTCTGGCTCATCCAACCTCGTCTCGACGCCAGTCAGTACCGAGACACACTCATAGGAAGCGTCGTCGAGTTTCCGGACTTACCTACAGAGCGGCATATCCCCTACCGATGTGGCAAGTTGCCGCGCGACATGGTGCCAAAGCTGGACCCCAAGCCCATCCAGGTGCGAAACCTGCGCTTTTGGCAGCGTCGAATCCACGACACCAACGTCTCGGCGACGCTTAACGATATTCTTGAGGCCTTTGGTGAGCGTGCCAGGGAGGAGGGTACCGAGCGCACTGCCACCGTCGCTCGCATGTGGCACATGGACTCGCCGGGCGAGCAGTTCAAGGAGCTTCTCAAGAACAAACTGTATTTTGAGGAGCTGTTTGAGCTGCTCCAATCAACCAAGGACAAACAGGCGTACTTTGTGACCGACATTGTCACGCTGGTAAACCTCGAGGAGACTGACCAGACGGGCCGGACGACGGGCGGAGGCGTCACGGTGAATCTGCCACTTGAGGTGTCGGCTCCTGGGGTGCAAATAGGGTTCAGCGGGGGGGGTTCCGTCAAGCATCAGGTGAAGCGGGAGAAGGGGTACAGCGCAGCGTACACGGAAGAGGTAATTGTGTTCCTGGGGTACCGGCGGGTGCTGCTGGAGAAGGTGACGGGGAAGCGGGCGAAGCTGGAGAGGATGTTCCTGGGCGAGAAACACGGGCTCACAATCAGGGACGGTTTTGACTACTGGCCCGAGCTGGTGGCACGGCCGCATCAGGGGAACGTGGACCACATTCCACCTCTAGGAGGGAGTAAGACCCCCGACGCAGAACTGGAAAGAGAGCTGGGAGAGTTGTACGATGTAGATGATGATGAGGAGACGAGAGCGATTGTACAGGAGCTGGGATTTGATGTGAGGCTTGTGGGATAGACATTTTATGGGCGTTACATTGGTTATTAGAAGCAGTATCACGATCACGATGACACGACCACAAAATACCATTAGCATTTGTTGCCTTAAGTAAACTATCTCGATCCCTAAGAAGTATTTCTATTATCTACATAGTTCCGAGGTACGGATACTAGCACCGTTCCACTGACGGTTTCATGCTTGTTTTGGTAGGAATTGGCATATGACAACGAAGTACACCAGGTCACCCATGTGTTCAATGCCCAGTCGAGAAATGACGGAAGGAATAATAGCATGAGTCACTATGTCGATATTTGCCGCAGCAGCTTGGCGAGTTGGCACCTAAGAAGGTGCTATTAGTAGAGGCAGGCAGACTTGATGGCACCCGTACACCCGACCTGTCAGCCTGGGGCTGGTCGGTGACGCCACCCCGGACCACACCATGATCACCGCCACACCGTTGAATGCCCGACTTGATTCATCAACTGTCCGCATCCCACCATCTGACCACTTCTTGTCTCCCCGTCTGGTTTTCAACCTGGAACCACGAATGTTCAATCTCAGGCACCGGATAAGCCCATGGCAGAAGCGCTGGAGCCGCTGAGGGGGCTCCTCCACCGCGTCAAAGACTCCATGTCGCGACATCGTGGCAGCGAGAACAGCGGCATTCGGGTAGTGCGAGAGCCCAAACATGCAGAAATCGAGTGGGTTCACCCATCAAATCCATCACCAAAATTACCACTGACCCCAATTCAGCATTGTCGCCGTCCACGGCCTGGGCGGAGAAGGTTTCTCCTCATGGACAACTTTGGACCCTAGTCGCTCCTCCAAGCCCAAATCGTGGCTGGAGGAGCTGCTGGCCCAGGACGTCCCCAACGCGCGCATCATGACCTACGGCTACATGTCTGACGGAAACAGCTACCGCTACCTAGTGCGCAACGTCCTCTACGGTCGCGCCCTCGACCTGGTCAAGGAGCTGGCCACCCAGCGGCGCCGCGACGACTCTACCCGCCGTCCGCTCTTCTTCATCGCCCATAGTCTGGGTGGTTGGATTGTCAAGCGCGCACTCATCATTTCTAGCGAGGCTGCCGAGGCCGAGCTCAAGGACATTGAGCTGTCGACGTGCGGCGTGGCCTTCTTTGGCACCTTGTCTCCGGGCCGGCCATCGTCGCCGTCGCCGCTTGCCAATGTCATCCGTAGGACTTCTGGTTTCGGTGACGATGTAAAGCGCTCGAGCGCCATCCGCCGCGACAGCTCCATGAGCGTTAGGATGAGGTCGATGCAGCCGCAAGCCGATGACGTGGAGTGGCTCGAGAACCAGCTGGAAGCCTTCAAGGCCATCACTGCCAACCTGCCACGGCTGTCGTTCCACGAGACCAAGAAGTCGTCCGATGGCTTCATTGTCGAAAAGGGGGACTCCATGACGGGCTCGGATGGTGCCCAGATTGGCCTGAAGGCAACGCACTCAGACCTCATCAAATTCCAGGGGCGCGACGCCAATTATCGCACCTTCATTGAGCGGTTCCGCGACATGATGGACAAGGCTAGGACCTCGGGGGTCCTCGAGGCCAAACAGAAGATTTTTGATTTCGCAGCAGGTAACCATCCATCTCCTTCATTCGCTAAGAGAGTTTCGCTCACAATCACTGATAGTTCACCGCCTGGATTACTTGAACTCCAACTTTGGTATACCATACAAACTTCACCACGAGTTGGGGATTGTCGCTCCCCGAAAGCGCCTGATGGACCAGCTAGAGTCCATACTCAACCACCCTAAGGACTCACAGTGTCTACATGTTAGTATTGCCAACGTCTGGGGTCCACCTGGTACGGGCAAGACCACCCTAGCAATGCACTACGCCGAATCCCACAAAGATAACATCTCCTTTGTCTTCTGGGTATGCGCCGAGAGCTGGGAGACAGTCGTTGCCAGCTATCTCAAATTTGCCAACGCACTAGTAATGCACTACTCCAAAAACACGCCGAGGAGTCGCATCGAGAACGACCTCGGGTTTACAGGAGTTGAGGAGATGCTCCAAGTGAAAAGTATATTCCAACTCGAAGCACTCCGGGTCAGATCTGTGGTCAAAGCTGTCAAAGACTGGCTGATGCGCCCTGAGAACGACAAGTGGCTGCTGATTTTCGATAACATTGACCCTTCTTTGGATATATTTGACTTTGTCCCCCTTACCTTGAAGGGCAAGATTATTTTCACATCGAGGGACAGGGGCGCTATGCCATGGGGAAGTGAACTCGAGGTTACACTGATGGATGAAGAGGAGGCCGTCCAGCTGATGAAGCTTTCTCTAGGCGATGATGCATTACAAGAGCCATATGATGGTAAGTTTTACCCCCCATGTTATTCTTGACAAATGATACTCATAAGTTTTGTAGTTGAGGCAGCTGCCAATATCGCCAGACATTTGGAGTATCATCCCCAAGCGTTGTCATTGGCAGCGGCAACAATGCATTACAAGGGGACGGCGGTGAAAGAGTATTCTCAGATGCTTGATGCAAAGGTCTCCCTTGGCATGTTGGGTTCAGCCATCGACCAGTCACCAGTAACAAGGACCATTCTACGCATCAGTGCGATGCTCTCAACGTCAATAATTCCTTTGGATCTTTTTACGGCCACCGGCCAGGTAAAACAGATTCCGGAGCGCTTCACTAGCATATTTGCTGATATGAAGAGTGAGGCATTGTTTTCGTTTACTCTAGAGGAACAAGAACTAAGACCCTCCCAGTGTTCCAAGACCTTGATCACCTCGATAACGTCGTCCAGCATTTGCTGGACCAGAACCTGATCCAGACGCCTTCCACTACCGAGTCGCCATCATCTTCCCGATCATCTTGCTCTTCCTTTGACTACTTCGTCCTCGAACCTGGCGCACGCGATCATGTGCGCTCCTCGCTAACACCAGAGGAGCGAGTGGACCACGCTTGGCTGGCGTGCAATGTCTGCGTTGACGGCATCAAGCAAAAAGAGCTCAACTCAGAGACTCTGCCTGAGATCCATGACTTTGGACGCATCATGGCTCCCCATGCCAAGACATGCTACGATGACTGGTCGAGAGTGTTAGATGATTGGCCCGATGACGACTATGTGGCCTGGGAGGTACTGGGGAAGGTCTGTATGGCACAGGGTGCGCTGGAGCAAGCTATCGGCTGCTTCGAACTATCTCTGAAGCAAAGTAACCATATGGACCCCATGGAGAGGATACAAACATCTCTGTCTCTATCGTCCTTGTTGGATCAAGCCGGGCGGTTCGATAGCAGCAGGGAGGTGCTTGATGCCATTGACATCCCTTCCATTGACAAAGCCCTCGGTTTCCAAGTTGCCATGGCCAAGGCCTCCGCCGCCGCCGCACAGGGCGAGCTTGGCCACGCCGAGAACCAATACGAGATCCTCGAGCATGAGCAGGAACAGGCCCTAGGCCCGACTGACATGAACACGGTCAGCACAGTCCAGCGTCTTGCGTCGACTCTCGAGCAGCTTGATCGGCTCGAGGAAGCACGCGCCCTGTACCGCCGTGTCTACATCTCTTACCAAAATATCTTTGGCCAGGCTCACCCCCTCACGCTCGAAGCCCTCGAGGACCTTGCGCATATATCCCGCCTCGGGAACGCCATTGACGAAGCCGAGTCCCTTTACTCCCAATCTTTCGACATTAAGACGCGCACCCTCGGTGCTGAGCACTCTTCCACAGCCGATACCCTACAGAAGCTTGCCGTGATAGACGACCTCCGCTGCCGATACGACGCCGCCCGGGCTAAATACCAGCGCGCCCTGGACATCATGTCCCGCACCCTCGACCGCGCCCACCCGCTCTATACGACCACCATGGAGAACATGGCCCTCAGCGCGCGGTTGGAGGGCCACTCCCTCTACGACGATGAGAAAGATGGGGACGACAATGCGGAATTTGTCCCCAATAAGACCCAGTTGCCGAAGGGCGCCGACGTCATGCGCGAGGCGCGCCGCCGTCGTACCTTTGAGAGCGCAGAGTCCATGTACCTCGACGTTCTCCACATCAAGAAGACGGCGCGCGAATTCTATTCTGAGGAGCAGGTCCTGGGGACGGGGAGCAAGCTGCGCGAGATGTATGAGAATGAGGACTTTTTTGAGGGCCAGAGAGGGGATAAGGTGGAGGCACTGTTGGCGCTTCTACGAGAAGGCAGAAGGAGAGGTACCCTCTGATATTACTGTTGCCTTTTGGTCTCCCTTTGGATATGGTTTCTTTGATTATTTTCGATTTCTGTACGGGCAAGGCGTTCGTGGTGTTGGGCTCACGAAGCGATTCAGCGAGATATATGTATACCCTTGACATCTGACCACGTAATTACTAGGTACTTGGACTGTTCACGAAGGAATGGAAACGAAGATATATGTTCATGTACAGGAGCATATATATATAGTGCAATAGTGTATATATACTATCCACACGGCCGTTATGAAATTAACCCCCGGCGCAATCATACAAGGCGGACATGCCCTACGCACGTGTGTCTGTAGTCATGTCTCCCAGTTTGGGGCGACCACCCAAGGCCATCACACACGATCTTAGAACGTGCGTTTCTTCTTTTACTTTTCCAAGCTCTGCCCCCAAAACAAACAATGCAATAATGCTATCATGAAACCCGAGTTTCCCAAAGACGCTGGACCAAAGAAGAGAGACAAAGGAGTCGATGCTCCATATCCAAAAAAGCGTGCGCTGAGAGCAATGCCTCGGAAAGGGATTTCCATTCCATCCCGGTCTTACTCTTGTTGAGGCGGGATGGGCTTTCCGCCATCGACAATGATTTGTTCGTCGATGCGCACGTCGGTCTCTCCATATTCGAGGCGCTTCCACGTGGTGATTCGGGCCAAGTTGGTATCGATCTCGAAGAGGCGCAGGCGACGGACATATTCGTAGTACCCAGCGTAGCCGCCAAAGCCGACGCCGCCGCCGTAGCACATCCACAGGGCCGGGGTCATCTCCTGCGCAGTGCCCTCTTCCTTAGCGACGGCGGCATCCTTGCCGTCGTCTTGGGTGGGGTCATTTTTCCCCTCGAGGGAGAGGGAGCAGTAATCGTTGCAGTGGTCGTGGCCTGCGCTGACCATGACGACGCCCTCCTGGACGAGAGCGTCGCGGAAACCCGTATTGAATAACGGGGCGGTGACGCCCTCGAGCCAGTTACCCACCCGGGGCAGGTCCCAGTCCATGTACTCCGTGAGGGGAATGTGGATAAAGGCAATGTCCATGTGGCGGTGTGTGTACTCCATATGCTTCGACTTGAGGCTAGAAGCAGTGCGCTTGAACCAGCTGATCTGACTGGGCTTTATCCAGTCGTAGCCAGGGAAGTTGCGCTCATCGGGGCTGTAGGAGTGGGTATCCAGGAAGTAGACGGTGAGGGCGGAGTGGTCCGATGTGCCTCGGGCCAGAACTTCCACATAGTAATTCCCTACGCCATCAATGTCGTCGGGGCCAGCCATAGAGAGCGAGTAGGGAAGAGTCTCCATGAGAGCCATCTGAGCCTTGCGGGACATGGTTTTTTCATCGTCATGGTTGCCAAAGATGGCAGCATAGGGAATCTTGCGCTCGATGAGGAGCGAGACAATTTTGAAAATGGCCTGGGAGTGTCAGATGAAACAAGAACTACGAATTAGCCCAGTGTGCGGGTGCGACTTACAGTTGGAGCATCGGGGGCGCTGCCGCCATTGATCTGATCACCGCTCAAGACTACAAAGTCGGGCTTCTCGTCGTCAAGCATCTTGGTGACAAAGTCTAGTGTCCTGGGATCTGCTTCACACGGGCCCCCATTGTAGTCGGCCGGGACCGCATCGCGGCAAATGCCAACGCCGGTGCTAAGGTGGAGGTCGGCGAGCTGCATGATCTTGAAGCGGCCATTGTCCGGGATGCGCAGCTTCGGCTTCTTGGGCAAGACGTGGGCACCCCTGCGTACGGTGATGTGGGCGCTGAGGGCCGATTTACCGGCACCGAGGAGCAGTGGCGTGCCCGTTATGGCCCAGCCCTCGCGCGCCTCGACGGCATCGTCGCCAAAGAGCACGTCGATGTCGGTGACGGCCGAGTCGGAGTCGCTCGACTTCTTGTTGGTAGAGCGCTTGATCCACAAGCCGGAGGGGCGCGACTCCCACTGCTCGTCTGTACCGGCCTGAGCGCCTGGATCGAGTCTACCGACCGAGACGTCCATGACAACACTATCCTCGGGCGTCAGTTCCTCTTCGCGCTTGCGGCTGACGTAGAGATAGGCGCTGGTGGTCCATTTGTGCCCCAGGTATAAGTCCTTCTCGACTCGCTGCCATTTTTTGGGGTCGAGGTCGCAGGAAGAGAGGAGGTTGACGCTAGAGCACTTCGCAACAGTGACGTCGGTGACGACGTGGCCCGGGTGGTGGGAGGGCATGTACTCATGGAGAGTGTTGGGGAGAACCCTGTAGTTGCGGTCGAGGAGGAAGACGACGAGGAAGGTGAATGCGGCCGCAGCGGAGAGCTGGACCATGGTCCGGACCTGGAAGCATGGCAATTAACATACTAAAATCTTCCCGTGGCCACCGACTGTCAGTAAACCCGTCCGAGGGAGGTTACTCACAATGCGTCGCGTCATGGCGGATGGAGGGCAGCGCGGCCAATGTGCGCTGCTCTATTCGTCCCTATAGCCAGCTCCAGGACCGCGTCAAGCGGCGGTGGCAGCAGCAGGGCTGCGGCAACGGGTTGGGAGGTCGATTTCGGATGGTGCTCGCGGTGGCGCAGAGGGCATCTTCATCCAAGGGGGTTCCGACCAACTTTATCGCATGGCGGGTGATGTGCGACGATGCAGGGAGGAACAGGGCAGCAGCGGCAGCACCCAGCACAACAGGAGTACGAAGTAGACAGTGGCGATAAACGAGTTTAGCGTCGCGACAGGCGACCAGGAATGCAGTAACGGATGATGAAGGGTTCAAGACTTCAAGTGGTGATCCAGGGCTTGCCAACCTTATTCAGCTAGTCGGTCGCTTGGCAGCGTGCGAACCACCTGGTATTCGTCCAGTCCTGGGACTCGGTTCTCCTGGAGCCGAACCTCGCCTTAGGCCTCCATAAGTGGCAGCGCTAATCCGGGGAAGTTGCGCGCGGAGTGCCACTGCCGATGATCCGGCTTTAGACGCTCCAACGGTTCTTGAATTCCTGCCTTAGTCCTTTAGTAGTGTACCAGCTCTGCCTCGACGCTAGTGAATTGATGGAGGACTTAATTCTCATGTCGTAAGTGGTGGTACTTTATGTTATTTCATCCCCTATTCATATCTTGAAGTATAATCTCGGGAGAATGGCTCCTTATTTACTCCAAGCGACCACTACATCAATTGAACTACGTATGGTCGGTAGTTTTCTCCGAAGCCGCTGGCACTGGCACCTTGTACGCGATATTCACACAACCGCACTGCACACGCATCCCACAGCAACCCCAAAGAGTACTCTACTCAACATGTCAGGGGGACGTATTAATAGACTGCATTTCCTGCGCAAATACGTACCAACATCTGCATCTAGCACCCCTTGCATCACTGCTGTTACCACGGCGCGGCCTAAGCCACAAAGTCTAGGGTAGGGCAATTCAAATCATTGTTCCAATTGGGGGTGGTCCGTGCACCAATCAGACCCTTTGAGGACTGGCAGTGGCAGAGTAGCTCCTCCCCCGAAAAGCTGGGAGGCTGGCGGCGCCAGACAGTCTCCCGCGTTTCTTCCTGAACCTGAACTCGACTCACCATCGGCATCATTTTCTTGGGAAACGGTCAAGAGAAGGCAAACATCCGAGTCGGGGAACCTTTATTCTGCGACCATCGTCACTTTTTCCTGCGACGCGCACGTTTTTCGGGAGCTGTAAAGCCAGCCACTGACGCGACAGCTGCCAACGCGCCCAACGTCACCACTCCCGTTTCAACCGCCAGTTGAGTGACTTTGCCCAACGTCGCCACCATGGCCGAGTACTCGACGCTCAAGGTGCCGGAGCTGAAGAAGCTCCTGTCCGAGAGGGGCCTGGCTCAGACGGGCAACAAGGCCGACCTGATTGCGCGCCTCCAGGAGAACGATAAGGGCGCCGCCGGGGAGGATAAGCCAGCCGCAGCAGAGGCGACGAAGCCGGGTAAGTTCGACCCACGCGCGTGCGCGCGCGCACGCAAACTTTGCGCAAGCTCCCTCTGTGATCCACACGCTGATGCTAGATCTCACAGAAGAGAGCAAGGAGGACGAGATAACCTACTCGGACGACGAGGCTCCCGCCGCCAAGTCTGCTCCCGCTGGCGCAGCCGCACCCAAAGCTGATGATGCCGCCGCCGAAGCTACCCCAGTAGAGGCCGGTAGCGAAGCCAAGCCCGCCGATGCGGAAGCCGCCCCCGCTGCCACTGACGACAAGCCCGCTGAGCAGGCGGCCCCCGCCGTGTCCTACGCCATGGGCCTGACCTCGACGACTGCCGAGGAGGAAGCCAAGAAGCGCGCCGAACGTGCCAAGCGCTTCGGTATTGAGGAGGACGAGGACGCCAAGAAGCGCGCCGAGCGGGCGAAGCGGTTCGGCATCGACGAGAAGGAGCTTGCGTCTGGCCTGGACTCGGCGCTACCGGAGCGGCCGCTTAAGCGCGGCCGTGGTCGGGATGCAGGCGATGCTGGCAGGCCGGGCAAGAAGCAGAGCATGGATCGCAGGGGTGGTGGTCGCCGGAGGGGAGGACGCCGGGAAGGAGGAGGAGGTGGTGGTGGTGGCGGCAGTGGTAGTGGCGGTGCGGCCCCGAAGAAGTCGAGTATCGTGGATGATCCTGCGGAGAGGGCCAAGGCAGAGAAGAGGGCAGCGAGGTTTGCTGCCGCCTAAGGTGGTTTATTTGTCCTGGCTCTGCCATGGTTCTTTTTCAAGATATCGAGGGGTATCGTCTATGCGAGGACCAGAATTATTATGGAGAGTATCGAAAGGGCAGGCTACGGACTGCGGACAGCGTGTAAACTAAGGCAGTGGAATTATAAAAAAGAGGAAACGGCGTTCCGGCTGACAGAAATCTTGTCGTACTATGATGAGCTCTGGTGAAGTGTGGGATGTGAGCTGAGTATTAGTAGACATCTGGGAATCAACCGCTGAGAGGGAGAAATAGGCTCTCAATCCTCCCGAAGATAACTTGAATCTAGCGAAAGGAGCAGATATCTGTTGCCCTCAGCAGCCTCATCAAGGTTGGGTTTGAGCTGAGGACTTGGGGATAGTGTCCGGAAGGTTGGTATGTGGGAAGCAATGAGAGGCCTCAAGTTTCTTACTCAGAATCTAATATTCGTCATGGTATGGGGGTATACTAGCTACCTTAGGTAAAAATGTAAAAATTATATGCTTCTGAACGAAGCTGTTGTACCTAGCGTTGGCTGCCGTGCGATCTTCTCAATGCTGAATCCCCAAGGCACACCATACGCTTCGTTTATAGAAACAAAGGTTTAATTAGCATGTATATATTGACCATTCCTCTCTACTGAGGCAGGCGTTGAAGTTAAATTATTGAGTGGTTTCTTAGCAAGCCGGTATGGCTACAAGTATAGTTGTTGGGTTCGTTGTGGAGCGTAACAGGCTTTAATCGGGGAGCTGGCCAAGGAGGCCGCGCCTTGAAACGACGAAGTGTACAGATACAGTGAGATACTCGAGACAATAATAAAAACTTTGGGAAACAGGCTCTACTACTCTATTGCTCAACTAGGAGTCCGGTGGCTCGGTTAACAGACAGAGAGCCAAGTTAATCCACGGGCAACGCGGTAGCCGTGGCTATGAATTGGGCGGGTGGATGCTCCAGAGACCGATTCCTCACTGGAACCTAAAATAAATTTGATTACAATATCAATATTAACACCGAGATTCGAACCAAAGGGCAAACTTGATCTCAAGGTCGATAATTGGAGTTCTGGGTGCTTCGATTCTCGGATGAGACGTAACATCAACAATATCTTGGACTAACAACCGCTCCGTGCTCAGTCTGTGCTGGTCACTTTAATTAATAACCGTAACAGCCTGTCAAGGAGTGAGTCGAGTCCCAGGCCAGCTTGGTGTCGGTGTGTGGGCGCAGCTGGACATTGGAAGTCGGATATGAGGGGGATAGGGGGATTCTGAAACACCGTCAACCCAACATTACGGTCCGCTCGGCGTATTTAGGAAGGCGGCCGCTCGGTCCGACAATCAAGCCATATCAACCACGGCCTCGCTACCTGTGATTACTACCATTGCGACTCCACTGGGCATTGATCTCGGCGGCCAAGTTGGGGCGGCCACGGGCGAAGCCACGGGTGACGGACCTTCATCGGGGGCTTCCCCACCACGCTCCCGTGCCTAGTGCTCCTAGCGTCCGTCTCTCGCCAGTAAGAACGGAATACCAAATGTCCAGGCGCTTAAGGGTGAATACGGATACTGGCTGAGCAACGAACGAAAACGGGTCGAGTCGCACAGCATGATGACCCCTTTCAATAATGGCCCTTTGCGATAATCCAAAGAGCACGGATGTAGAGTAACAACGTACTCGTACCAGTGTGTAAGTCATCAATATTGTCTTCAAGTTCAAGACAATGTTTGAGTCGTCGCTGTAAGACTGAAGCGCCACTCCGGTTGGAGGAATGAGCGACGCTCAGCTACGTTCCCTATATTTCTTTGCATAAATCATCGAGGGCCAAAGAACGGCCTGCATCTGCAATGATTTTAGCCAAGTGACCACAGAGGAGTCTGATGATCAAGTTTGGTAGGATGTTGACCCTGCGTCGCTTTGAATGGCGCATAAATCAGCTGACCAACATCTCCCTATGTTTGGCTCGAGTTCCTCGACGCTCACAGCTAGGGTGGAAGGGTCTTGATTGTGCTCCGCCCTGAACCAACGAGAGGCGCATGGCGGCAACTGACCCCTACTCATCTGCAAGAGCCCTGGGACCAACATACCTATCGCGGCAATCCCGCATTTCCAATTCTGTGGCGATGGAGATCGGGGTAGGTAAGCAGAGCAGCCACTGATAACGGGCTTTGGCTTGCTGCTCGTACTTCGTAAAGGCTACGCTTCCAAGGGTCGGGAATCAATGACGCCTTCTACTATCTCTGGCCTGGACACCCTTCTGCGGCACGTGAGTGGTCATCGATGTGAGAACGACCTGGAGGTTGTGTCGTCGTCAGGAAGGAGTTGGAATCGTCGCCCACGATTCGCTATCGAGGCATCACTGGAGCGGCTCGTGGAGTCTTGGTCCTGGGCCAATGGTGGTGCAGGAGGCCCAGCTGTATTGAGGAGACCCCTGCTCACCGAGCTTCAAGTGCCCGCCATTGGGCTGTGGCCAGATGGTCAAGGCGTTTTCTCGACATTGAGGGGCTTGCTGAGCATCATGCCACGGAGAAACAGTTGTCCGCCGTCGATGCTCTCGAGATGGAGCTTTTCGCGACCATTCCATATCCCTCAATTGTCGTGATTTGATGAGTTGTCAGTGAGGCAATGCCACGAGAACCCCCTCGGCCAGCGCGCACAAAGTATTGTGTACTTGGATCTTCAGGAAAGTGACATAGCAGGGGTAGCCGCGTGATCCCCAGCAGGGGGAGCCATAGAGCCTCCAGCGTGTTTCGGGGGTTCCAGCCACAAGGCCGGTGCCACGTCACCAGCCTCACTTCAACCCAGGCGACGGAGTGTGGCGGAGCAGCTTGGGCTGCCTCTGGGACATGGTCATCGTGTAGGCAAGAAATGTGTTTGCCGCTCCATTGCCGGGCGCAGTCTCGGGGAAAGTGCACCTTGGAGCTTCTCATCGCCACTGTCAAGCTGCAAGATACTGCAAGATTCAGCTTGGCCAGGTCCGTGAGATCTCAAGGCGGGTCTCAGACAAGAGGTGCCGATGACAAAATTGATGCCTTTCCCGGGTGCTCGCGATAATAGGTACTCATAGTAGTAGACGGCGACTCTGTCGATCAAAGACGGCATGTTGAGGACAAGTGTACGAACACGAAGTAGCTAGTATTCCGGCCGGATGATAGTCGCGTATCGTGAGTTGCACAAACATTCGTACCACTCACTTGCGTACGCTGCACAGCAGGTTGCGAACGTCCATTGGTACTCGTCGACTAGAAATTGGCTCCTGTTGGTTCCGGACACTTCGGGGAATTTGAGATCTGATCAGTAAAGCCACAGACCTTCATACGCGAGCCTAGATAAACCCAGGTGCGTGGCTTTGGGAACGAGACATACATTTGAGCGACTTGCGGGCGAGTTGATGGATGGGAATCTTCCCCAGCTTCTTAGCCGAGACATCTGAGACATGACTAGGAATTTCATTGGACAAAAATGAGAAGCAGCAGGCGAATCAAATCTTCGGCTTTGGCTTGAGAGTAGGGAAGTGGGAATGAACGAATCAGAATCGCGAGAAATGGTCGACCTGACAATGCGTGGAGAAGTCAGCTTGCAGGAGGCAATGCGCCCAGTCAGTTCAGCCAGCATGTGCAGCGTAAACCCCACGCATCCTTCCTTCTCGTGAGAGACTGGCGTTTTGGGGGAAGGCACGAGTTCGCTTGTTCAAAGGTCAAGCAAGGGTGTGCATCTCCATCGAGAATCACTTCAAATCTTGCGTTTCTGCAAGCTCGACCGCCCGCTCCTCCGGGCTCGATATTTACCGGACTGCAGAGTTTTCCATTGCGACTGCAACCCAACAATCCACCGAACCAGCATCCCGTACCAAACCAACGGGCCACAAGCCACGACTGACCAGGGCAGCGAAGAGGGTGTTGGTGCAAAGTTGGTTGCGGATGGGGGGGCCGGCATTGATCGCCCGAGCCAACCTGCATGAAGAGCAGACAGGCCTGAGTTCAGGTCAACAATCATCGAGACATACAGCCCCGATCTCAGATTGACCTGTCGGAGTCTTCTCGAAGTAAGACATTCTGCTGAGGCTCTGGGCATGTCCTAGACACGCATAGTAAAGAGCCGGCGCGGCCGCGAGTTACGCCTTCGAGATCCGACACGACACTGCCGTTATGGTAGGGCCGACGGTCTGAACCACGTGAGCAACGCTCGTGGCTTCTGCGGCTGGCCCCCAACACGACCAGCAACCAAAAAACCCGTGACGCCGGGGAAGAGGCTCTTCCAACCCGTTATCATCATCATCGGGTCCCGTAGTGAGTGGCCAAAGAAGGTATGGGATGGCCCGTTTGCCATAGACGGGGCGGCCCTAGGACGACCCACAGACGCCCGTCCGCTTCCAAGCTCCCAGAGATGACAAGAGTCGGACGGACCCCTCTCGAGTCTCAACTGCACGTTAGAACTGGCTTGGTTCGCTGGCCTGGTATTATCATTCGCTCATCAATGTGCTCAGACCTCAGCAGCCACCCTCAGCGATGGCGATTAATGGCAAGGGTCGACTGCATTTGCGCTGCATTCCCAGAGGCGCAAGCGATGCAGGCCCAACAGGATGCACGTCGCCAGGACCCTGGCAGTCGGCAAACCCCACCAACAACCCCGACCAGGGCGCTTGCTGAGGCGACATCGACCAAAAAGTGCCTGCCAATCCTCCAGGGCTTGATGCCCAATCGCAGGCACCTCTGGGTTTGCCCTCTTCTTGTTGGACAGCGCCATATGCAAGACCCGAGCTGCTCGGGTGTCTCTGGCTGTCAATTGATGCTCAAAGCCCGCTTGAACTCCAAGCTCTCCAGAGTCCCACTCTGCCAGAGTTACTCCGCACCTATGGGTGAAAGCTAACCAGGTGACTCAGGTTTGCGTGTATCTGCCCCGTCTACCCCCGTCTGCTCCCGGGGAGGGACGGCCCAATCGTCACTCCCGCATCGGCGACTCCAGAGATGGTATGCCTTGCTGATGGCTGTCGGGATGCACAGCAGCACCGTCGCTGGGGCCGGTCCTGTAGCCTGTGCCCTGTGGTCGCAGGGGTGGCGACGCCGCGCCCCAATGCTCTTGTACCTGGACCATGTCTGCTTCGTACGAGTACTCGTGAGTCGTACCCCCATCCTCGTCCACCTGCAGCACATGTCCCGTCCGTTGTCCCGTTGAGATTGCGGCATTCAGGTAACCTAAATACTATAGCCATCGACGCCTCGCAGCTCTCTCCCACCCTCCTTCTTCCTCTCTTCTTCTCTGCCTTGATCTTATTCCTTGGCTGTAATATATCACCTTCTCTTACATTTCGGCTCCGAACTCGGTGTGGTCGCATTCCTCTTCTCGCTTTGCTCCTAGCTCCGTGTTACCCCCTCTGGGCCCCCCGCAAGCTGCATCTGTCACTGCAGACATCACACAAGGAATCACCCAGCTCCCGGCCTCGACGCCTTGACAGCCCCTGTTCGGCGCCAAAGCTCTCTCTCCCTCAGACGCGATTTTCTCTCCCACGCCGACATCCCACCCTCCATTATCTGGAGCCATAGCAAGCTAGGCCTAGCCCGTGGCAAAAGCCTACCGTCAACAAGCGCGGAGCGCTTTTAGACCCCCGGTCCCTGAATCCTGCGGGCCTTGCACCTGTGAGCTTTGGACCCATAGTCGACAACCAGCCCTTCTGATATCCTCTTGCACTCCCGTGCTGAGCATTTGCTTCTCTTTCTTTGTTTTCAATCCTCAATTTCATATACCCTTTCCTCGCTTTTCCCTCCATTAATTTTAGAAGTCGCATATTGCGCACTTGGCGGCAACGCCTCTTTGGTCTCGGTGTTGTTTGGATCTGGTTCCTTGTCGAAACCAGAGAACGTGTATTTCATTGAATTGACTTCATTGAATTGGCCATACCGTTCCCGCTGGTTCAATACGAAACCCTCAGCTCACTTTTCTTCCCGGTTTGAGCCGAATAATGAATTGTTAAACTCAGGAAAGGCATGTTTGGACCAACCGAGCCGGCTGGCAAGGTCGAATCAATATGTCATCCCTTAGGACGGGATATGGACTCCCGGCCAATCCGTCCGAGGGAATACGGATGCGGAGGCCCAGTGAGCCGGGACAACAGGGAGGCATTCCCAGGCCGACACTTCGGGCAGTGAAAACCGAGAGTGATGTTTCCCTGAAGCCCCCTGCTCAGATATCATTGCAATCTCGACTTCCAAGTCGAGTGCCTCAACCACCAGTGGCGCCACGACAGGCAGGAAGACCTTCGGCTGCGCGGCGGCCCTCTCTCGACCAGCAGGCAATTCCACCGAGATCAACCAGCACCACTGCCTCTACCCGCTCCAAGTCGCACACCCAGAGTAGTTCAAGCTCCTCCTCATCGAGTAGGTCACGCGAAAACACTGTTAGGACCGACCGGAGTATCCTACGACGGAAGCAATCGTCCGTTTCCGAAGACGTCCAAGCTTCCCGCAAAGGTGCACCTGCAGCTGGGCCTTCTTCATTAATACCCCGCTCAAGAGGTGCCCCTGACTCGTCTATGGCACCCCAGTTGAACCGGTACTTGAACGAGAGCCCGGCAGAGCTCAGCCTAACGAGCCGGACAGAGGCGAAGAAGGGCTTGATTCAGTCCCCCGTCATCTATCCAGAGCTTGACCGGTATCGAAACTTTCCACAGTCGCCACCATCATTTCACGACCAAAACAGCGAGATCCTCTACAAGTTGTCAACCCAGGACCTTCCACCGCCAACGCCGGCGAGTCTGATCTTCTCGGGGAGCAGCAGTCAACTCAGCGCCAGCCCTTCGACCAAGTTCTCTGGTTCACCAGGCCCAGGCCCCTACAGCCGTGACACCACGCCGACATCAATATCGTCGCAGTCACCTGGCTTGACGAGCTCGGTGAAGTTCAATCCGCCCAAGGGGCGCCAGCTTAGCCCTGCCCTGACAAGGCCACCAGTCACCCGCAGGAGAACTGGAAGCTTTCCTAATGAGGTCGATGCGATTAGTGCTGATCCACATGGTCTAGCAGCCGTCCGCGAGTCTCTGACGTCGTCCTCATCGAGCTCGACTGTCAAGGATGTTGATCGAAACATGAAGGATAGGAAGCCGGCAAGGCATCTCCCACCCCCACCACCTAGCCCACCGCCGAGGAAGTCGTCCCAGAAGTTCCGCAAGAATAGCGACGGGGAGACGAAGAAATCGCCAGCGCCCAGTATTAACAGCAAAGCACGTTTGACTCCAACCAGTGCATCTCCACAGAAGACCTCGGCCCCATCTCTCCCAACCTTGGTTCCAAGGCGGCCGAGTCGAGACGGCGCCCCAGATATTCGATCTCAACTCATCGCTCCCGCACCGGTCGTGCACAGCAACCTTTCATCAACGTCACTTCCTAACGAGAGGCGCGGTAGCGAATCGAACGACTTGGCACCGTCCCATCGGCGAGCAAGGAACGCCTCGACCTCGCAGGTGCCTGTGGTCAAAGATGTTCCCGTAGTGGCAAAGTCTTCGAGTTCAAAAAGTCTGAGGGCTCCTGATTCCGCTGCGCCATCTCCCGCGCCTAGCCCGAGCGTCGGGTCTTCTTTCCGTTTCCCCTTCTTTGGTCGTAAGAAGGCCACACCGGAGAACCCGTCCAAGGCGAAGAAAGAACCAAAGGAAAAGCAGCAGAAGCCGACACGGAAGGGCCCTGCCGCCGGCACTGGTCACGAAGGCTATGGTAGGATTGGTGGGGTGAGGAGACGCAGCGGTAGCAGCAATCTCTCCAGGGGGTTTGCGGACCTCCAAGCCTCTCAGGAGAGTCTTGTCAGCAGCGATCACTTTTTCGCAGACCGGATGAATCCGGTTGTCATTGCAGGCGGCGAAATCGTGGAGAACCGGAATACCAGCGCCGACCTCACTAGGACGGAGAGCAACCAGAGCCTTCTGAGCCGCCCCAGCATAGATTCAAAGGGAGGTGGATCGATGACCCCGGGGGTAGGATCGCGCACAACGATGTGGCCATCTCCAGCTCCCACGGGTCCGAACACAGCGGCAAGCTCCCGTCGCCCCTCGGATAGCAGAGACTCAGGCGGTATCGGTATGACATCAATGCTTGCCCTCCGACGGTCTGTCCGCCATCAGGGAGCGTCCGAGAATCCCATCCGGCTCCCTCACCCTATCAACACCAATGGGGTTGCGTCTTCGCCCATGACTAGTTTTGACACAAGTGTCATGTCGGACGAGTCGCATCTTGAGATGCAGCGGGAAATATCTCGGGGGCGTAACGCAGTCCATACGACCCCCAAGAAGCTCACAAAACGCGACCGGTCACCTCGGAAGTGGACCTTGTTTGGAAAATCTCAAAAGCGAACCGCTCCAAAGATAGATGACACGGCCACAGTTCCTGTACTGTCTGTCGAGACGAAACCCGTGGCTTTCTACACCATGATAGATCCTTCGGAACAAGACCTCGCCCAGGAAGTTGACATCAAAGACGTGCTCCGAAGCGCGGATGTTTACTCGGAATCACCGAGACAAGGTACACCCGGGCCACCGTTTCCTGGACGCCAGACTCCTGATTTGCATCAGCCCGCCATGAGGGAATCCCCACAGACGGCTCGAAAGATCTACCTTGGTCCGTCACCGATGTCTCTTCCATCCGAGTCTAAGCCTCAGGTGTATCCTCCACCTGCCAATGCAACATTGAGATCGGGTCGACCGAGTAGGCTTCAACAAGTGGGAAGAATTCCAAAAGTTGTCAGCAACCGGCAGGAAGAGGCTTCGCCGAAAAGTTTCTCTCGTCCATTCCGAGCCAGCATGCAGCTGCCTCCCCAGCCTGCAGAATATATTGATCCACAGTCGGTCGCCAAGGGTCCCAGCCCTCCGAATGCTTCGAGCTCTGTGCCTGATCTGACAACGGGAGAATCGACCGGGGAAAGCACCAATGTTTCTTGGTGCGATCCGAGGGTCAATGTCCCGGTGGCGATAGCCGGAGATCAAGACCAGAAGGAATTTCTACGGTTCTCACCGCGAAAGAACTCTGATGTGACGGTTGGAACAAGCTCCAGCTCCGGAATGTTCCCTTACAATAGTGCGACGGCAGTCATCCCAGGTCCAGATGACCCCCCTGCTGAGGATGAGGTGTGGGACGAGTACGACGATCTATTTGACGACGGAAACACGAAACCCCCGCCGTCAGCGACATCTTCTAGTGGAACGCCGTTCCATCTTGAGACGTACGAGTCGAAACTGGCCAAAGAAAAGATAATGGAATCGCCAACGCTTGCCGCTGATCGAGTCATGTCTGCACACTCGTTGGTGCCGACCGCCTCAAGCTGCTACAGCGCGGATATGACGGAGAGAATTCGCAATGCATTCCAGCCTCACCCGAGCCCTACCTCGCCACCGGTAACACAGGATGCTGAGCAGAGTCAGGATAGATCTAGCGAAGAAGGGGATTTGAGCCGGGCTACCGCCCTAGCACCAAAAAGAAGCCTCTCACCCATCAAGGAACGGGACTCTGATTCGAGCTGTTGCTCATCGGATGACGGGTCTCCTCTGTCCCTGGTTAATCTCCGCGTTGGATCTATGACGGTCAGCAAGTGGCTTACATTTGGACACGTGCTGTTCAGTGATGTCCGTCACGAGCTGATCGCGGAAGAAGGGTCTCTGAAGCGACCCTCTATTCTGGTGATTGATGGGCTTGGAAACGATGATTGGTCGTTCTATGCAGCGGAGACGTACCCGGCGGCGACCTTCTACAATCTTTCACCTCGTGCACCTCTACCTACTGATACCCCAAGTTCGCCGTCAAGCTTCCCCCTGACCCCGCCGAATCACCACCAGATCCAGTTTGTGTCGCACATGCAAAAGTTCCCCTTTGCGCCGCAAAGCTTCACGTCGGTCGTCTACCGCTTTCCAGTGGCGGCTCCCGAGTCTCACTACCGCAACATCCTCAGTGAAGCTCGGCGAGTGCTAAAGCCAGGGGGGTACCTCGAGCTGTCGATCCTCGACGTGGACCTGAACAACATGGGCACCCATGGCCGTCGGGCAGTTCGACAGCTCAAAGAGAATATCCACATGGCCAATCCTGACATTAGCTTGGCCTCGACGGCGGATCTCATCGTCCGTTTAATCGGTAAAGCTGGCTTCTACGACGTCAAGGCTGCTAGGGTTGGTGTTCCTGTGGCTAGCCCCATTGCCCGCTCGCACAGCGGGATCCGGGCCGAAGGTCAAAAGGCTGGAGTCAGGATAACGCGGCCGAGTCTATCTGAAATGATGAGTGACGACAGCGCCACGGCTGACGAGAGTATTACCAAGATGGTGGCCCGTGTTGGTCGCTGGTGGTACACTCGCTGCTACGAAAACGCTACTGAGCCTGATACGCTGGCCACAATCTGGGGTCACAAGGCTGTGGTTCGGGAGTGCGAGGAGCTCGGTACCAGCCTCAAGCTGATGGTGTGCTGTGGTCGTGCGCCAGATCGTGTCTCCAGCGTATAAATTTCCAACCCCTTTCTTTGTCTGGGCTGCCCTCCATGTCGGAGGGTACGACATTTGACTTTTATCAACGCGAAAAGAAATAAGGCGCAAGCCTACCCCTGAGATGACTTTTCTCGCGAAAAGAACTCAGTATATCAACCCACCAGCAGGACATGCAGGAACCCGCTGTGACCCGCAGGAGCCTTTGAAGGGCAAACGGGAACCGGTCCTTTCTGCATTGCATCTGGATGCTACATAGTCCAAGGGCTCGCGCCCGACATCTATGACAGACTTTTTTTTCTATTTTTTCCCTTCTTTTTGCTGCATAGCTTTTGGTTTCACACGATGGTTATTGGCCGCCGGACGGGGAGGACCATTCATTTTACGGGAAATACATGGCATCAGCGCGTGAGTTGGGCTAGGGATTATACTTCTTAATGGGAGCCCCGCTCCTCGCGGAGTGGGACGCAATGGCTGGCCATTGCACTCCTTCTCTCTAGGGGAAGAGGTGCAGTGGATGGATCGGATATTTGGGACGGATGGATCGGATGACTGATGAAACGGACGACTAATGATGGCATCAAAACAACCAGTGCATGTTGCATCGAGATACCCTTGTTCTTGATAGTTTATAGCGAGAACGACAAGCGTTTACTTGTTCATCTTATACGTGCCTTTTGGTTTTCCTGCCTTTAATGCCATTACAGCATCGTACAAGTTCTATATACTTCTTGGATGGATGCCTTATTTCCACCACATAATTTACAAGCTGTTGTTTGGAGGCGCACGTACACACATCACGGCGTCTTGACCTCGCTCCCATCCTTTTCAGCCTCCTCGACTTCCGCAATAACAGCCTCCTCCACCGCCGCCTCGTCAACTTCCACAGCGACAGCCTCCTCCACTGCGGCCTCCTCATTCCCAATGGTCGGCTCCGTATCCTCCGGAATCTTGCGGAAGACAGCCACGAACCCGCCACCAGCAACCCTGTCGCCCATCCGCGGCCTCATGATCTGCACGACGCGGCCATCCTCGCTATCCTTGGGCACGACGGTGCTGACGTTCCACGAGCGCCCGCCCTCGCACTCCTGCACGCCGTAGTCAGCCGACGACGACGTGGGCAGCTCGGCAGTGCGATCCAGGCGCAGGGGCTGGCGCTCGCGGGCGCTCCACGCGGCGAAGGCGGCGATCTGGCTGATGCTGGGGCTGAAGACGATGAGGGTGGCGTTGGGCCGCAGGGCGCGGACGACCGGGGCGGCGTTCTCCTCGGGGGCGGGGAGGTCGAGGACGGCGCGGGAGAGGAAGGGCTTGCCGTCGCGGTCGGCGAGACGGGGGGTGAGGTAGGCATCAATGGAGCCGGTGTGGAAGTCGATGGTGGGGAGGTAGATGCCACGGCGGAAGCGGCGGACGAGGCCGTGGGCGGTGAAGGAGTGGAGGGCCTTGCGGTCGAGGGTGTGGAGGATGGCGCGGCGCGTGGACGGGTAGGCCTGTGCCTCGTCAACGAGGTGCGGCGGGAGGTCGAGGTGGGAGAGAGTGGCCGTGGTAACGGTGTCGCTCGACGCGTCGGGCTTCCTGATGGGCAGGATCTTGGCGGCGGGGATGGCCTCGCGGAGCTCCTTACTCAAACTTGGGTTGCCGGCGTGGAGGGCGCGCGCAATGTGCAGTGTCAAGCTGCCCATTCCCGTTCCGGCCTCGAAGACCTCAAAGGGCTCGCCGTCGTCTTCGATCTCACCGGGGTGTTCGGGGTGCAAGTCCATCATGGCAACAATGGTGCTTGCGTCGTGGGGGTATATCTGGCATTCCCAAGATCCTCAGAATTAGCCCCTCCTATGCCAATCTCCTGCTGGGGCGCCGATGATGGCACGTACCGGAACGGCGTGTCTCTCTCCATGAACAATGTAAGTAGCCATGCTTGGCTCGTAGATGACCACGTCGCGCCCAGAGCTATCCTTGAGTTTATCCATCATGCGTCGGCCGATGAGCTGGTCCATGTCGACATTTGCGCCGTGGTGCAGCTTAACCTTGCCCTTGCCTTTGCGGAGGGGCGGGGTGAGGCGCCATTTCGCCCTCGCGTCAGCTTTTTGCTTGAGGAGGAGGACATCGTACTCTGTTCTTGGATGCCGAGTTAGCGTTCCATGACTTTGCTGGGGATGGGAAGCAAAGGTGCTGGCTTGCCCTGGACGGTGCGGTCAGAGGTGGTTAGGTGGCGACATTGGGGCGCTGACCGCAATGCGACGTTGGTCTGGCGCCGTAGTGGCAGTTGGAAGGCTCGCGATCGCATGGTGACGCGTTGGTGGTTGATGCTATTACCGCCTTCAGTAGAAAAGTTGGAGCATGGATGGAGACTTCGGGGACTCGGGGATGCGCTTGTCGGAGTTACCTCGGTGAATGTCCTCCCTGTGGACTGGCAATGCCCCCCCCCCCCCCCCCCCCAAAATTCCCACCTGGTTGTCAATAATTCAGAACTATGTACGATGGCTCTTCTTCTTCTGGTGATAATATGAAATATTCGTTGGTATAGCGGTATATTTGTGCGCCAGCGGGTATATATCCACGTTTCTCCACCGCTCGTCGACTCCTCAAATCTCGACTAAATCAACGCCAGATCAAAGCTCGTCGGCTATATATAGTAATGTACATGGCGATGCTCCCGGCATCGTATTGTCCGCTGCATGCAAGAGGCTCCCAAAACGCCGAACTGTGCTTAAAAAAAAAACTCCTCGAGAACAAAGACGAATCAACTCCAAAGCTGTGGATTTGCCGGCCATGATTCATCTAGCCGTCGTATGTTCTCGTAGCTCGTGTGCTTTTCTTTCTTCTCCTTCTCCATCTCTTTTCCTTGGTATCCCCTCCGCGACGTCAAGGAAATATTAGTGAGTGTATCCAATGTACGGGTGCTCAACCCCTTATCCATTTCTCCCAAGTATGTTCCAGAATGAGGGCCTGGGAACTCGCTTAAATGAAACCCCATCTGTTCGGTCCGTGGCTCATGATAGCTGACCATGTGCCCTGCGACTCAGGTTCATGCTGTGTCGTGTGGAAGTCTTCTTCAAAGTATGGTAGAATCTTGACGTCCGTATGCTTCTCCATTAACTCAACTACCGAATCGTACCGTCGGCGACACCGCTTGGTCCATGGGTCGTTTTTTACTCCGCAATGGTAACAATAAGTGTTCGGTCGAGAGTCGCGTACGCGGCACAGCAGCTTGGCTTTCTTCATGTCCTTCAAAAGGTCATTGGCAGTCTGCTTTGTGGCGTCGGATTCGGGATCGGCAGCATAGAACAGCTGGGCAGTTGCGTATCGCAACGCGAGGCGGTCACTCAACTCGCTCCCTTGGCCTTGCTCCATCTGTCGGTACTGGGCCCGGAGCTCGAGGGCCAGCTTCTCCAGTCGCTCTGTGTTCTTCTGTTCATAGAAAATAGCCAGATCAACCCATGTCCGTGCAACGTAAGGATGACGGCGGCCATAAATTGCCTCGAGCTCCTCAGCGATTAGCGGCATGCTTCCCCATAGGAGCTCCGACAGTGTTGCGGCACCATGCTTTTGCTGCACCTCGTATAGGCATGTGAATATCTGACGCAACGGATGGGACCGGTCATAATTTGTCGTTGAGAAGGCAGCCACGTATTTGCAAAGCGCTGTCATGAGACCGGGATCGCGGCGAACCATACCCAGCAGCACCTCGAGAATAGCCTGGGGCGATAGCTGCTTCAAGTCGATCTCGAGCTGATTGAATGCGTTCATGAGGCACTGCCCGCCAGAGTCCACGTCACTAGCCTCAAAGTAGAAGTTGGCTTCTGTCAACATCTCACTTGACGGCGCACCCCATACCATGGTCGATGGCCAGCCCACTTGCCGCTCGGTCTCCAGCTCCCACTGCCGACACTGCAAGAAAGCCTTGCGCATGTTCCCAACGACCAATTCTTGCGCGCGCATGAGATCAGGCGACTTGAGATACTCGGGGGCGGGCGGCGGAGTCGGCGTCCGGCATCGAATGTGCGAGGGAAGATTGGCGGGAAGCTCGAAGTCGACCAGATCATATTCCGTCACCCCCTTCCGCTTCAAGTAGGTGCCCAGGTTGACAATTTTACCGTTCCGGACGAATTCTGAGACCTTGCCCTCGGCATCGCGCTGGAACTTCATCGACAAGAGCTTCTTCACCTCGTCTTCCGTATTATTCTTCACGAACCCCCACTGGGAGAATCGCGTCTTGTACATCTTCGGACTAGAAGACCAGTCAGTCATTGATCATACTGGCAGCCGGTGGTAGAAATACTTACGTGGCCTGGAAGTTGTATTTCTCGGCCATGATGGACATGACTTCCTTGAGTGGCTTCCTCTGCTCCAGATACAGATCGCGGATTGTGGCCTTGAACCCTTCCCAAGCCTCGGCGGGGACCTGTTCACGCGACGGTCGGTTGATTATGGACGGGCGGGATGTAGACGACTCGCCATTCTGAGTTTGCTGTTCTTCGTTAGACGAGCAAGAGCGGAAGCGGCCAAGCGTAATACTTACCAGGGCGTTATCCGAAGCCGATGGGACGGGGTTGGGCTGTGGTGTTGATGGCTCTTGCTTAATCCTTGGACTGAATGGTGTCGACAACGACGGGGTCGTGATGGCTAGGTCGGGTTTCGGTCCCTTTGGCTTTGGAGGTTTGACTGGAGCCTTGGCCTTGGCCTTTGAGCCAGGGTTGAGCTCGAGAATGAATTGGTTGCCGGCACTGATGGCTGGCTTCGGGGTTGGTGGGGGAGGAGGGCGGAAGTAACCACCTGGACTGGTAGCATGACTAGATGGCCCCGCCGCAGGGCTTTGGAGGCCATGCTGCTGATGTGTGTGTTGGTGTTGTGGCTGGGGCGGTTGGTACTGCTGCGTTGGCTGCGTTTGTTGAAACTGGTAGGCCTGATGGTGGTGGTGGTGTTGAGGTTGCTGAGCCTGCTGGTGGTGCTGTTCCTGTTCTTGGCCTGGTGGGCGCCAGATCGCAAACCCCGGTGTGCCAGAGGTTGTGTGTCCGGGGGTAGTTGGGGCGGGCGATGTTACCATGGGACCAGTTGTCATGGAATGCCCTATTTGATCACTCGCCATGATATTGCCGATGCTCCCGAAGGGATCATTGATCTGATTAGTACTGGGACTGGTGACACAGGAGGCGTCGCGGAAGCCTCCAAAAGATGCCGGGTGTGGACTCGTAGCGATCGGACTGGCGACGCCGTTGTGAGAAGTGCCATATGAACCGAAATGGGAGTCAATCGGGGTGGCTATGCGGTTGCTTGCGAACGAGTGACTGGCGAAGTTGTTGGTAGCAAAGGAATTTCCCTGCGGTGCGGTGTTGAAGTGTCCAAAGTGTGAGGATGGCTGTTGGTGGTTGATGGTAATGGGACTCGTAGCCGAGTTGTCCACGGTTGAATTGTCCACAGGCCGTGGAGGTAAGGGAGGTTGGTAATCCTTATTCTCGAACTGAGCGATCAGACGTCCAATACCCCCGACACCACCACCACTTCCGGTTTCTTCTTGGACCCCGCTGCCGTGGTTCAAGTTGCCAGGCTCCGCCTTGATACCAGCGGCCACAGAGCGATTCTCAGACTGCAAGCCACTCTCCAAGCCCTGTGGAAACCCGTTGCCGAAATCCGTTGCGGGCGTCCAGTCCATGTCACCGGAGGGCGCAGCACCGAAATCACTTGTTGAACCATGATGGTGAAGAGGTTGAGAGACATCTGCCGGGGACGATGGGTCAAAGTCGAACCTAGGCCATTCCTGCTGTGGCGAGAATCCATACTGCAGGGTCTGGTGCGGTTGTTGCTGGTGGAAATGCTGCTGAGGCGCCGGCGTCGGGGGCTGAGGCTGAAGTGGATGGTGCTGCTGGTGCTGATGCTCAAAGAACTGCGGCTGTTGATGATGCTGGTGGGCATGATGATGCTGCTGATCAAGCACGTGCTGGTTGCCGGCGTCCCCCTGGTGCTGGAACTGACGATCCTGCTGGTGATGGTGCTGCGCGTGGTGAAGCTGGGACTGAGGCTGGGCGTTGCTGTTGCCGGGGGTGCTGGGGGCAAAGGAAGCAGCGAAGGCGTTCAATTCGTCCCATTGGCGCTGATTAAACATGGCGGTCCGTCCGCCTCAGCGCCGGGCCCGACAGAGCGAGCACGACAGAAGTGCCCGTCTGGCTGGGGTACGTCGGTTCAAACGAGGGAGAGGCGAGTCGAGCTCGGTCGTCTGCGTGCGGCCTAGTCATTACTCGTGGTGAGCTGGGAGGGCTGCGCTCCAGGTGCTCTGCTCTACCACCACGGGAACAGGCAGAGAGTGAGAGAGAGAGGCCAACGACAGACGATGGCAGAAATAACGAATGGTCAGGCCACGAAAGTGCCCATGATCGTCAGGGATGGACGAGTGCTCGGCGGCGGCGAGGAGTCGACGACCGGATGGAGTAGTCAGCGAGCAGGCTCTCGAGTCGCAATGACACACTCGGTGGCGAGTGTCGTCAAGAGAGCGAGGACAACCGGTTCAAGACGTCGAAGAAATGTCGCAAGCACAGGGGTTCAGAACCTCTGGGTCTCGTGGCGAGGCAGAGGTCTGGTTTGGTAGAAAACCCGCGTGCGAGAGAGGGAGAGAGGGAGAGAGGGACGGTGAGGGAATGAGAGCGAGGGACGCGGAGCGGAAGTGGGAGGGACGGGAAAGGCGCCGGCGACGAAGATACGAAGTCGCAGTAAGACGTTATTTTTCAGGGTGCTGGCGCTGCTGAGTGCCAGGGGAGCCAATAGCCGAGGGGGGCGCTGGACGCTGGACGCTGGACGCTGGACGCTGGACGCTGGACGCTGGACGCTGGACAGAACTCGAGTCGACATGCATGCAACGAGGGCTGTGGGAGGAGGGTGTCGGGGCGACGAGACTTGGAAACCTGGAGATCTGGAGACTTGAATGGAGCCCAGGACCACAGTGCCCAGCAAGACTGGCGGCGGCTTTGCAGATTGAGTAGCGAGCGCGAGGGCCGGCAGCGTCGCTAGCAGGGCTGTGATGAGAGACGAGACGAGACAAGACGCACAACAGTTTCGTTATCGTTCCCCAGACTTGGGTGACAGGGACAGCGCCGTGATAGGACGGTTGGCGATGGGGCGCCCCTCTCTTGTCTGTCGCGCAGGCACTCGGGGCAGATGGGATCATGGGAATGCCTGGGAATGTGCGAAATGCCACCAGCAGCAGTTGGGTGACGGTCGGGGTTTTGGGGGTGAGGAGGCAGCGTGAGGAGACCTGAGGAGGCCTGAGGAGGGCCTGAGCACCTACCTCATAGTGAGGAGAGTGGGCTGCAGGCAGGCGCGGACCACTGGACAGGCGGCCTTGGGGCGCTGGCAGCGTGGCACTTGCCCGCCAAGGCCAACCAGGAGGGCGCCAGCAAAAGTTCCTGCCGCGAACGGTTCCCAATGCGGCAACCGAGTCCACACCCGGATCCGGCTCTCAGGGACAACCTCCCCAGAGCACGCGCTCAAAGCAAGTGCGACCAGAGATAAGGTCAAGATGACAAGGACATGCCTCTGTCCTTCTGGAAGCCCCAGCAGACGGCTACATATTACGACTCGAATAGCGTCCGATGGGTTGCATCTCCAATGCCGTCCCTGCCCGGCATCACGTCCCAAGTCTGGTGATGCTGGTCCCCCAAGCACCAACCGCCCAACGAGATGCATACAAGGCCTAGCGATATCCGCAAGAGGAATGTGCTGGGCTGAGCGGTGACGAGCGTCTGTCCCACCCCCCCGGGGGCCTTGAGCTGCCGAGAGCGACAGTGAGAGACACAGAGGCAGCGAGAACGAGCTATGGACCCAGGAGACAGACTATTACCTACGGATCCTGACCGACCGCTAATTAGTTAGTACCTAGATTTGGCGGGCACGCCCGAGACGGGTCAAATGCATTGACCAGGTACAATGTAGGTGGTGATGTTATTTTGAAAATTTGCTGCTTATGGGAACGGGAACGGTCTGGCCTTCATGCGATTGTATCGCGTGACAGAGAGCGAGGCGACATGGTCCTGTATTACCATAATACCATGTACTTCCAGCTATCTGGACAGCCTACAAAACGAGCAATTCGTAAGGTAAATAGCCGGCCCTTGGGTACTTGATTCCATGACCCTTTCGCTTGCATTTCAGCTATGCACGAGATTCACATTGACACACGAATTCGTTAATACTGGCAGTGGTGCCAATTACGCGTCAAGGGCATCAATCATTCCCCATTCCCAAACTCACCAGGCGAGGCGTCTCTCACAAGCCCGGCCGGTCACTGCCATTGATTGGTGGAGTCCAGCACCCCAGCACCCGAAAGAGAAGGTGGGAAGGTGCCTTGGGGACCCTGCCTTGCATCACCAGGTCTCGAATCGTGTTCTTTTCTACGAGTACTCCGTAGAATCGAGGCCAACGACACAGGAGGAGTACAGTGGCACAGCCCTCGTTGGGCCTCACGATGCCCCGGATTTATCCATTTTGGGTCGCCGGCTCCCTGACCAGGAATTACCATGATGTCAAATCAGATTAATACATACTAATAGGATTCACATGAAACATGACCGCGGAGGTTCCGCGTACCGGTGCCCCTCGATCCATCCCTCCACAGATCTAGGCACCGTAGCAACTCGCTGCGAACTTCGAAGAAACGAGTCTGGCACTCGTATGGAGTAATGCATCAATCATGGCTGGCTGCTTTTGGCCTGTCCCATCGGTCAGAGGTGACCGATGCACAATGCGAGTCTGCGACGTCGTGTCTCGTCCCCCCACCCCCGTTTCCCTCCTGGCAATTCCAGAAATATTCCAGCATCGACGCTACGCTGCAACTGGCTGCAAGGAATGTGTAACAACGGGATTTCCACAGCCGCCGACTTCACGCGATAATATGTCAGCGCGCCTGCTACGTAATTTCAGGCAGTGAACAGTCAGACTAGAGCTGAAGAGGCTCTCCGTCCCTGCTGTTGATCTCCCCTCTCGCTAGGTAGAAATCGTGCGACGCCCTGAGCGAACCTGTGGCTGCGGAAGCGGCGCTTCGACCCCGTCTGATTCGAGCGCAGTCAATACCGTCTTGGGGGTCAGCTCCTCTATCGCGAGCATGAAACACATCGGGCAAGCTTCTCTTGCAGACGCCATCTGCGGGAGCCATGTCGAATCCTCGTCCCTGCGCACGCGCTACAATGGCCGTTGGCTGGGAACCCACCGCGCGCGTGGGGGGGGAGTTTTCGCGCTTCTGCTGCCTCTCTGCTGCTTCCATGTGCCCCATCACGCTGATGGGTCGCAGCTCGGCGATGGCCGAGAACCAACCCGCTGCCTCTGCCCGCTGCCACCGATTTTGGATCTTGGACCCCGGGTCACTCTTCTCCACGAGCCTTCCACGCGGACCGTTTCACAGCGCCCTCGGAGCCAAAACCACGACATACGCCGGACTCAACCCCCGACAAAGTCAGCCTAGGAAAAATATTGCCGGGCCAATCCATTTTTGGCGCAATTGAAGTTTCTTATCCATGTTTGCAGCGTTCATGTCTCGGCGTCTCCAACAAGATTACCACGGCGATACGAACGCCGCATGGGTCGCCCCGGGCGCAGAGGAGCAGCGCTGACGACAGGCCCGGACCGCATTCCAGCTAACTGTATTATGATTTCTACCATAGGTTTCCTGGAAGCTCTGCGCCAAGCATTTTGGTGACTCTCACGACGACAGAGTATCAGATATATCGACTTGGCGACTCAATCAAGAGCGTCACCCGAGACACGGTCGCAGTTCAGCACTCGAGAAAGCGAATATCATCTCTGAGAATTGTCGAAGCTCCAGGAGACTGTCCCCTATTGGGTCTCTCAGTTCTGTTGTTGCGGGCCGAGGCACGGAAGCACCGAACGGTGAAGTTGAGAGACTGGAATGCTATCGCCGTTCTAAAGTGGCTGTCCGTGCGCCGCGACCGAGACAACTTTGCAACGTTGGATCCCGTTGGCGATCATGGGGCACAAGACACGTTTTTTTTTCTCCTCAAAGCCATGATCGGCCTCCAGGCACCAGCCACTCCTGCGAGTCTGACACCAAGGCGCTCGCTCGCCACGACAATCTCTTGGGTCTCGACTCGCAACCGACGGCTCAACCGAGATTCATGGCGATCTGTCTTGGAACTACCGACGTCACAAAAAGCGTTAATATACGCGGCACGGCACGCCAGGGCGGGAATGATGCATGCCAAGCGATGCTTCTATTTCTATAACCTCTATTGAGCCGAGAGATCCAAATTGGGGGCTGCCTGAAGATGCCTTCCGACAAGAACAACCAAAAAAAAAAATTACAAAGGTAGCTTGTTCATTCTCTCATACTCGTACGTGACGTCAAAAAAAACGAACCCTACGAGAGATGCTCGCCAGAAGGTGAAGGTAATTGTAGGACGTGGTGGTGTAAAAGTACATGGAGAAAAGGGGGAGAGGGGGATGCAATCCCTCATCCCGGTGAAACAGACATCTCTCATATGGAGAACCGAGAGAAGAGTATATAAAAAAAAAAAAAAAAGAGAGAGAAGAAGATGAAGAAGAAGAGGAAGAAGGAGTAAAAAGAAGAAGGAATAAAAAGAAGAAGGAGTAAAAAGAATAAGAAGAATGCCACCCCCTTTTGAAGTTCAAACGCCGGATTGTAGTCTTTCCCCTTTGAGCACCCATTACTCCCCGTTTCGGATTCCTATTGTTAATAATACGCTCCTGTGGTCGGCGTTGAGCACCACCCATCCATCATCCATCCGTCCATACGGCCCATACTAAATATCGTTTATCGTCATCAGGACACTTCCTGCCCCTCCTGCTCCTCCCAGAACTTGAGTCCGCCGTCGACGTTGACGGCACCCGCAACCCACGGCTCCGCAGCAACGCGGTCAATAGTCCAACGACTCCGCGCGCGCTTGAGTAGGCCCTCGGTTACGTGCATTGCGCCCTCGAGACCCTTCTCCTTGAAGCGCGCTTCGTTACCTTCGTGGTCTCCGTCGTCGCCCGCGTACTCGACCCAGCGCCACTCCACGCGCGCGATGCGGTGGCTTGTACGGCTGCGCATGCGATGCGCATCCGACATGCCCGGATGAGGGTCAAAGGGGAGGCGCGCCTCGAGCAGGGCATAGAGAAGGACGCCGAGGGACCAGGCGTCGGTGGCGCGGCCGTCGTACGGCTGGCCCATAATGACCTCCGGGGCGGCGTAGTCGTCAGAACCGCAGCGGGTTTCAAGCTTCTCGTCGCCGGTGATACGGCGTGAGAGGCCGAGGTCCGTGAGCGTAATGATGGAGTTGGGGTAGGTGGTCCAGTCAGTGGAGGTGTCAGCCAGCTCATCAGCGGTGAGGTTGACGAGGACATCTGAGGATCGGGTTAGAATAGCTTGTTTGGACAGATGAGTAAGAGGCTATGGGAACGTACTCTCAAGCTTGATGTCGCGGTGGACAATACGCTGGTCGTGGAGATATCTTACCGCGCCGACAAGCTCGCCAAAAACCCTCCTCATAAGTGGAGGAGTAAGGAGGGCACGGTGCTCCGTAGCCACATCGAACAGGTCGCCGCCGGGGGAGTATGTCAAGACTAGGATAGCCCTCGTGGGTTCGATGCTAAAGGCCTTGAGGTCTACGAGTGATGGGTGGTGTATATCCTGCAGGATCTCAAGCTCACGCTTGAGGCTCATCTCGACGCGCTCCTCGCTTGCACCTCCAAGAGGGCCATGCTCGCAGATCTTGACAGCAACCAGCGTCTTGCGTTCAGGGGGGTTCTCGGCTGACTCGTCGTCACTGGGGATGATCTGACTGGTGGCCAGCATGACCTGGCTAAAGGTGCCCTGTCCCAGACACCGCAAGGACCTCCACCGGCGCTTCTTGCCATCATGTCTGTCGCGGGCCTCATAGAGTTCTATACCCTGGTCCTTGGGTCTGCTGGAGCTGTCGGTTGAGTCCTTGGAGGATTCGCTAGGCGGCGGGGTTGGAGGCTTCGAGACGGTAGGTGTGAGGCCGCGCTGCTCGGCGAAGTTTACTTCCCTCCGGATGTGAGGCTCCTGAGCTTTTGCGGACTCTGGCTTCGCATGGGAACCGGACACGGTGATATGGCGCTTAGGTATGGCGAGAGGGTCGGGCGCATACTCACTCGCGCTGCGATTTCTGGTGTGATGGCGTGGCTGTTGGTCGTGCGAGGTCAACAGTGGAGGGTTGGGATCTCGAGATTCCATCGAGCCATACGTCTTGCGTCTGGGCTCTGCCGCCGACGAGGGATCGAGAGATGAACCGGCCTGACTGGGTTCGGGAACGGCATCTTCGCCCAGGCTGCCCAGCCTATCTCTGTACTTTGGGGGCGTGCCGGATATTAGCTTCTTCCAGGGTCCTGGTGAGTCTGCCGCCAGCAGCGGGCTAGGCAGTGGCGTCATTTCGCCCATGGCAGAGATTATGGGACTAGCAATAACGCTGCTGGCACCGCTGGCGGTGCCGCCAAGCGCCTGGCCGAGGGCCTTCTTAAAGCTCGGGGTCCTGGTGACTTGGAGGTTGCCGGTGGAGGCCTTGTGGTTCAGGGGGCCGGAGCTACGACTTGAGAGGCCCGAGTTTCCGTGTAGAGAGCCGTTCCGTCGGGGTGTGGCGAAGGCTGAGTCAACGTCGGTTGATATGCGCAGAGCGGAGGAGGAAGAATCCCTCGACGATGACATGGGATGCGAGGGCGTCTGAGGGGGGGGGGATGGAGCGATGGTGTTAGACTGGAATTGAATAGACTCGGGCTGTTGGGTGAGTTGCCCAGCGCAATCAACTACCGGCTGGGAGGAGAGGCTGTCGGCGAAATAGTCATGTTGCTGGGTCAAGGGATTCGATCGGGAAGTGGGAGAATTGGTCATTGTTGACAGAGGTAGATGCGCGTATGACGGGGCCGGAGCGTGGCTGCCCGCAGGTAGAGCAGACAGGCCTAGTGGGGGTCGGCACGTCTCAATGCACAGGGAAAGAGGCTGCCGTAAGAACGTGGTGGCGGGGAGAGCGACGACTGATGCCGGTGAGGCCAGGGAGTCACGATGGTTGGTCGTAAGATTATAGCTTGGAGGTGGTGTCAGGGCCCTCTATAGCGAGGACATGAGGGTGTTCGCAATGGCCAGCCAGGGCACATCCGCGGGCGTGGGGGAATCGAATCGAGCCGGGGCCGTCGTGGTCGGGATCGTGGTCGGGGTCGACAGGCAAGGTCGTGGTGGGAGGATGTTGAGGACGACGGGACCAGACGTTGAGTGCCGTCGAGGGTGGATGCCTTCTGTCTTTGAGTGGTTGCGCGGTACGTACCGTGTGTGCGTGGTGTGTGTGGCGCACGAGCATGTACGTGCAGGCGGGCGGAAAATTGGGGAACCAGGCAGGTACCCTTCAAGGTTTAGGCGGGCGGCAGGCTGGCAGCCCTAGTACTGGGCTCCAGCACTATAATGAGTCAATTGCACTGTGAACAGCCAGCACTGAGTTGGCCCCAGACTGACTCACCTCAACTGCGCTGACCTCAGAGGCGAGACACCTAATGTACAACGTCACAAACTAACCAAGGGCCCGGATCAGGAGACGGATCAGCAAGGCTCGATTTCTCGAGTTTGTCGATGAACCTGTGTCACGGGTTCGAGGGTTCGTGGCTGCACTGACTGGGGGGAGAATACCAAGGCGCTACTATTATTCAAGGTGGGAGGAACTCTGTCAGTTCGGTGCGGATACCGAGTGATACGTTGCACTCGCAATCAACATCCAACCATTCGACTGCTTTTACCTCAAGCACTGGAATGCGCCAAAATGCACCAGGTCTATGCGTCATGCCTGCGACTCCTGCATCTGTCCATTCTTAGCCACACCGTCATACCCATTGATCCTTGGCATCATGGGAAAGTCTACAGATACATATAGCTATAGTACTCGTACTGCTCGTAGGATAGTCCGCATGGGTATGTTATTTGACAGGTTCATGTGCAGGCCATGGAGAAATTTCAAAATTTCAGATGCGCTCAATTACATGATGCCGTTGGACTAACCTAGGCCCCGGACTGCCCGAATGCGGTAATCCGACGCCCACTGCGCCCACTTGGGGCCAAGAAGCAAGACAAACGCTGGATACCATCATTCGCCCGTTCCCAATGCTGGCCCGAGTTTGTACGGTGATATACTTTGCATATACATACTACTAACAGTGGCATATATAATAACTCGTACATCACGGATAGTATGAAGACAGATATAATCCCAGCTGGCAGGGATCTGATCCTGTACCAGACCACTGGGCCAATCCAGGCGGCTCATCCCGCATGTGCCCAGCTCATCGGCCACGAGCACCTCAGACGTCAGACAGACTCTCAGAAAAGCCAATCGGACACTCGTGGGGATCGGTCCAATTTCGCCAGTCGGCTCAGCCCAGAACGGGAGATTCCACGGCCCCGACTACATCAGAAAAAGAAACCAAACGGAAACACATTATTATGGCCCGAACCTGACTGCGGTGAATACAGTTACACTTGCACAAATATCTTACCTTAATACTTTGTCAGCTGTCAAAGCCCCGCACCTGCCAGGTGACGTTGGCGGCGTCCCGATGCGGAGCCCCGATGCCCCGGGCCTCCGCCTGTCTGCATCGGCGCCGTTATGACACTGACACATGCATGCCTAGCACGCCCCAATATACTATTGCTAGTAGTAGTAGTATTTTGCAAATACCAGTACATCGCCATCAATTCTCCTCAATTTGAAAATAACTAGGCAAGTACATCTTCCTGAAGGTGGATAAAAGCCCAGAGGACATGGAATCTTTTCACGTAAGCGCCTGCCAGCTGCCCATGCTACCTCCCCCCAATGGGGCAACCCTGAGGTCAATGAAGCAGACGGTACACAAATCCTCGAGTTACTGAGGAACCCGTGTCCAAAAATACTAGGCAAACCATAGTGTCATATGGAGTACTACTCCTCACTCCTATTCTTAGTGTCATGTATCCGCGTATTCGTGGGTGCAACACGAGGTCGTGGGGGATAGATACCCTGTACCCTGTCAGGACTTGTCTACAGCCCTTGTCGAAGAGAGGCCCCTCTTCTTGCACAGCCACTGTACATAGTATATTTTCTCTGGCGGTCTTGATTCGATGGATAGATCTTTGAATTATCTGAAACGACATCTTGTTTGCTCGTGGGTGTTGCGGTACCATCGCGTGCTCAGCACTCTGGTACAATTGTCGTTACGGCACTTGTATCCCCTCTTCTCTCGGAATGAACAACCTTCGCGCATATGCTTGTTCCTATTGCTGACACTCGAGAATGTTTTGGAACACTTGGTGCACGACAGGGGGTCTAAAACTCGCACCGCCTCTGGTGGCATGGACAAAAAGGGCGACCCGCTTGGACTCCCCAAGGAGCCCGGGAGAATGGATGCTGCCGAGTTGGCAGAGCGACAATGGAGAATATCTGGCGTATTTGTAAGGATCGCCGCCTTCATGGCCGGGATGTGATATGTTCCTCTACTTTTGGCTGGGGGTGAAGGGCATGTTGCTCCCTCTAGAGCCTCAAGGTTCAAGAACCTTTCCACAATGAAGCATGCCCGGCCGTAATCAGACGAATGTTTGTCAAAATTCTTGAGAAACTTTTCGTGTGAATGAGAATCCGATCCTTATGACGGGTCAGTGTGATCAGGGGTCCGCTGTCACTATTCTACATGATATTGGTGAGGAAGACATACCTGAAATGGCAATCAGAACGACGGTGAAGGCAACTGATGCTAATAACAGCACCACCCCGGAGTCAACGTGCTTCCAGGACACTCCATTTGCACCATGTAATACCTCTGGGTCCCGGCCTTCTTCTGAAACTTGGCTCTCTCCTTGTAACTTGTCAATGTGAATGAAGTCTGCTAGGTTAAAATTGTCGTCCCCAGCGTCGTCATCCACAGTGAGACGACCAAGTATGCTGCCAATGGTATTGAAGGATGCTTCCACACAAGTGGAAGTATGACTTTCAGCGGATGGTATCCATTGGCTGTGGTCTCTGCGTCCCTGAATATTTTGAAGTCTTGAGCCAAACGATCGTTCCTTCATCGGGTTTGGGCGATGACTGTCTCCGGGTTGAACGAGATTTTGGATTAGTTCTTGGAAGTAGTACAAGTCCCTCGCATCGGTAAAGCCATGATTAGAGCTGGTGACTTTGGGTTGATCCCAAACAACGCCAGCCACTTGATCAAATCGCTGCTGGTCACGCTCGCCCAGAATGGATCTCCACCTTCCTAGGTCGTGAATAAAACTACCCCAAAAAATTAGTAGCTGTGAATCATGCTGGGCTGGGGGAAGTTACCGAGCTTGGAGGCGCCGAGATTGGCTAGTAAGGTGGTAGGTTACAGCGTCTGCTAAGAGCAAACACTGCATCACCTCCACCAGACTGGATGGTGTTTTGTTTCTCACAATCCTTCGGAATCCATTGACTCCGGAAATCCACACTTGCTCCGCGGAAGCAAATTTGGGGCCGCTGAGATCCGCGAAATCCTGGCTTGGACTATTGCTGCAAAAGTTGCCAACTTTTTGTAACTGGTGTTCTAGTCTGACCACGAGTTTCTGACTTTGCTCTCTTCGAATCTTATGGGACTCCATCTCTTTGGTAGAGATTTGCGGTCTGCCTTGCTCATGTGAGCTCCTCGAATTCCACGCAACTTGCCGTTCGCAATGTTCTGAACTTGGCGAGACTGGTGGGTCACACAGATGGGCTGATAGGTTTGATGACCCCAAATTTATTGTAACTGGGGGTATGCTGGAAGATAATCTCTCTGAAAAATTCGGGGGGGTCGAGTTTGATAGTCCACTGGTTATTCCGGACATGCTGCGGGCGGGTTCGTGAGGCGTGTCCAGGCTAGCGCTCAAGCCGAAATAGAGCGGCACGGGCTGGCCTTGCGAGGCGACCCATGATGCTGGAAAGCTATTTAGAAGAGTTTCTGGGGAAGCTAGCGCCTTGTGCTCAATGAGCAACTGTATCATATTCTGCATGCCTCTAGTGAGGGCGAACGCAGTCGCCTGATGGTAGCCCGGTAAGTAGATAGGCCCTGATCGAAGTAGCAACCCCGCAATGTCCTTCTGACCCCAGAAGACAGCTGCGAACAAGGGGGTGAAGACATGTCCGTTTACTGGTTGGTCATCATCAAATACCAGGCCTTCAAAGTAGCTGTTGCCATTGATGAAAGAGCGGACAACGTCTAGATGTCCAAGTCGAATTGCGACGTACATTGGCTCGAAAGTAATGTCGGGGAAGTTGGGGTCCCATGTCTCCTTCATGCATGTTCGCGTTCGGTCGATGAGATCGAGAATGTACAAGTATGTGTCGAGGTGACCATTGTCCAGTAATTCCAGAAGGAGTGCTGGGTTGTATTGAAATTCAATTTCTCCGGATCGGACTACTGGTTCGCAAAGATCCTGTAGAGAGAGGTACTCTCCAGAGCGCGCCAGACCCGTAAATTTTGTGTTGAACCCCTCCAAGTGCCTTTCATTGACGTGGTCCGAAGCCATTCCAATGCAAAAGCAGTCCTCCATGTCGTCCAAGCCCATGGAAATGCTTTTGTAGTGAATGTCTTGAACAAGGGCGGGACAGGCGATCCCTCGTTTTCGAAAAGCTTCGAATCCAATACCTTCATAAAGCGCTCGCTCAGGCAAAAGGTCAGATACAAGCAACCTCATTTCCTCTGTCGGTTCGTCGTGCGGGTGATGATTTTCAAGGTGCCGGTAATGGGACCGGAGTGCGTCGTAGTTCATGAGAATCGCGTTCATATCTATTCTAGGTGACGTTTGGACCTTGAGGTGGCTCGAGATTGCACCCTGGATCGAACGTTTGAGCGATGAACTTGTGATTTCGATGGTAATGTCTTTCGAGATGCGATCTTTCTGCACTACAAAAGCTAAGGGTGGAAGTCGGCTTCGTGACCTGACCTCGACATATCTGTCGTAGCCGGCGGATACCATCCACCGAACATCGCCACTATAGAGAGAGTATTAATAGAATACACTCATCGACAGAATGATTAAACTTCCTTACTCCTCATAGACTTCAATGAAGCCAAAGTATGGGCCATCTTCTGGAGAGAGAATGGACTGAAAATGCTGTCGCTTAGGTCGTTTTGAGGGATTCCCAGGAATGTTGATGGGGGCGCTCATCTTGTCTCTGCGTTGTCAATGTCATGCGCTGCTGGTGATATTGAGCGTCGAAGACTCAGCAAACAGGCCATCTAGAATCGAGGAACAAGCCCACCAAATATCCGGGCGTTGCAAACAACTAGAAAAGAGCACTGCAATTGAGAAGAAAATTAGTGATTACTCTTAAAATCGGTGTTGCCGACCCGTACCACCCGGGCTGAATGAGGGGCAGTTTTTAGGAATCGTACAAAGAGCATGTGAGGAGGACCTGAGTGCATCCTGGTTGGCTGTGTGGGGCAGTTGCACAGTTGAGAGTCGCTCAATGCGACATTGACAACTGTTGCGAGATGCTGGCATCTCCGTTTTCTTCTTCTGCGTCCAAGTTCGCATCGATGTCGCCTCCGATGATATTTCCATGTTCTTGGAGACGACATTTCGGGCATTGCATCTTGATACCGGTGCTAAAGTACTGAGCAGCGTGGTCCCAGTCACCTTCAACCTCGCTGTCCCAGGCATCGGTTTCCAGGTCCTGGCGCTTGGATATCCAGTACGACTTACGTCGTGGCAAATATTTCAGGCAGTCGACGCAGAGTTGCAGAGTACGATCGACATGGCCTTTGGTGTTCTTTGGGCGTATCTGCCGTAGCAGCACCTCCAGTCCCCCACAGCGACATTCCGGATTGAGGGAGTCGAGATCCGTGAAACGCCACGCCGGGTTGGCACTCCAAGGTGCTCGGTGGGCCATTGGATCCGGGGCGTCCACCCGCTTAATCTGGGAGATGGCGAGAAGCTTCTTGCATGATAGTGCCATCGGGATGCGGTCTACAGGATCAGCTTGGGAAGAGATGTGCATCAAGATCTCCGGTGGTAGCCGCAGCAAACCTGATGACTGGGTCTTTCCATTGAGGTCCATCTGAAGCGAGAATCAGCTCTAGGGATCTCAGTCAGCATAATGAGATGGCGTTCCATACATCCTGAGAGACCTTTAAGGGAGACCATCGTCTACACTGCTCGACAGGTACCCCTCGATTCATAGGCGAGGGCATGGTGAGCTTGATGTCTGTGCGATCGGCACCAGAGAGACGGGATTTCGACCACCGACTTTATGAAAAGCAGCAAGCAGGCTGGTTGTTGACGATGGTGATGTGGGAAAGACGAGGTTGTAAGATGAAGAAGAAAAAAAACCTTGACGACGCTTGAATTCTATAGAACGGCCCTTTGGAAGGTGCCTTTGCTATTAGTGCCTGCCTGTGGCAGCCTTGACAGCTGTGATACTGCCACTTGTCGTTCCCTGGCCCAAGAACCGGCCTATAGGCAGTACCTGTGGGCACTGGCACGGAATCTGGAAAAGTTCAATCGCCTGACGCTCTTCTCAGACGCGCCAGGGATAGGATGGTCTCACTTGTAACTTTTCTTTCAAGCATCAAGCAAATTTCGAAGCACGTAAATTGGAAATCAGATGGCCGCTTCTGTGTCACCACTGACCAGCTTTCAGTTGTGGGCGGTCGGCCGTTAGCGAGTCGCGCGCCAGATTTACCAACCAGAGGTACGTACCCCTAGAGGTTCAATGAAACCCCCTGTCACGCCCCGCGACGCGTCAAGTCGCGTCCCGTCTCAGCGTTCAACGGGTAAATCCATCACCATCACTCGCGAATTCCTCATCCTAAGCGCAACCACGCCAAAAATCAATCAGAATGCTGCGGCAGAACCACGAGCGCATCGACCCCAAGCGGCGAAATGTCGTTGACCACCGCAAGAAGCAGTTTGCGACGCCGCAGTACAAAGACGCCGAGTATCCGCACCGTCTGAACTTCTACGCCGACGCACCCACGGCCGACATTACGTTGGAGCAGTTTGAGCAATGGGCCATCGACAGGTTACGAGGTATGAATTCCCAAAAGATGGGATACTTGAAAACCCGCGCTAACCCCTACAGTGCTCGGAGAGCTGGAAGCGTGCTCCTTTCGCAACCGATCGCCTGTAGAGACGGCGACGCACATGAAGCCAATCCTCGACAAGCTCCTCCCTCTGGACTCGAACAGCTCCGCGTCGGGTAAGCTGTCTGCACAGAGACAGAAAGATCACTACAGCCACTTTATCCTCCGCCTAGCCTTTTCGTCAACCGAGGACCTGCGCCGCCGTTTCAGCCGCGTCGAGACAATGCTCTTCCGGATGCGTTTTGCCAATGACGACCTCAACGAGCGGTCTGCCTTCGTTTCGAGCCTGAACCTGGACTGGTGGGAGGCTGTGACAGAGGGCGAGAAGGCCGAGTTTGCGAGTGAACTCGCCGCCATGATGCCTCCGAGAAAGGGGAGCAGCGAGGACGACACGTGGTTCAAGGTGGATTGGGAGCGAGTGCCGGACCTGGTTGAAAGTCGACGGGTCTTTCTGAAGCAGGGCAAAGCTTACGTTCCCGGAAGGGAGCAGTCCAGTATGGTCGTGGCGGAATTCACGACGCGACTTGAGCGACAGCTGGAGGTAGGTATCCGTCTTCAGATGACCCGTGATCCCGGCTAACTCTCTCACGCAGCTGACAGCGCGTGCCCTGCCTCGCCTTGACGAAGACGACCGCCTCGCGCCTATCCTTGATCATCTTTCCAAGAACTTCATCACTCCAGATTCATCATACATGTCCAACTCATCGGCACCGCCGGGCGCCCAGATCACAGCCGGCAACATTGATAACCTTTCGCAGCATTTCCCGGCCTGCATGTCTCACCTGCACCGGTCGCTTCGCCGCGATGCCCACCTCAAACACTACGGTCGTCTTCAGTACACGTTGTTCTTGAAGGGCATCGGACTCAACCTCGAGGAGTCTCTCATGTTCTGGCGGAGCAGCTTCAACAAGATCACGGACGACACATTCAACAAGGAATACCGGTACAACGTTCGCCACGCGTACGGAGATGTCGGTGGCGACTCGAACCGACGAGGCGGTGGCTACAGCCCCTTTAGCTGCCAAAAGATCCTTACGGAACACCCGCCAGGGCCCGGCGAGGCACACGGCTGCCCGTACCGGCACTTTAACCTCGAGAACCTGACGGCTCTGGTGCAGTCGATGGGTGTCTCAGACCGCAGCGTGATGCAGGGCATCAAAGAGGATAAGGACAGCCAGAAGTTCCACATGGCTTGCAATCGGTGAGTTTGGACGAGAAGCGTCGGCCAAGATACATGTATGCTAATGATTACTGTATAGCGTCTTTGAACACCTCCACAAGGGTGAAATTAGGAGGGCCAAGGATGAAGGTATCATGACGGCGAACCAACTCGAGACAATCGTCCACCCGAACGAGTATTTCAAGAGGAGCTACCTGCTCAAGAATCTCGGCAAGGAGACCGATGTGAAAATGGAAGGGTGATACGGTGACGATCGGAATAGATGGGAGCAACGCATAATGTCTGAGAATATACTGTCGCCAAGACGGAGGCAGGGAGTTTAGGCGTTTCGGGAACTATTGGATTGACGCAGCAACTATTGTAGGAAACATAACAAACGTACACAATTTCCGAAACACTCTATCTTGTACAAACGGCATGTCCGTGATGGCGTTTCTCCGCCACGCATCTATGGAGGCGTAGCGGCGCATCGCCACGCCTACCGTGCCATCTCACTGCATATATGCTTAAATCCTGACGGCGAAGCACCCCCGATCCAGCACGCATCTTCCTCCTCATCGTATTTTGCCAGCCTCACACACCACTTGGTTTAATTGCATTATCGCGACTTCCCATTTGCCCAGCGCGCGCGACCACCCACCCCCGGTGCCCCCGGTGCCCCCGGTGCACCCAAGGACTGGCTCGCCGAAGCCCATTAGAGATGCACGATGACCTCACAGCGGAGCAATCAAGCGTTCCTGCTCCTTGCGCTACGTGGACGGGGATAATAGACACACCTTTGTTGATTTCCATTGTCTATCGATGGGAAATAAATTTGTTGATTCAGGAGGCGAGAAAATGAGGACTGGTGACGGGGACGCATTACTAGCCGGAGGTGAAAGGCGCGAGTCATCGATAGAGGCGGCGGTGGAGATGAAGTTCCTCGCCCTTCTACGGATACGCAACACTTGAATCCTTCGGCACCAACCACTACCACCACAAATTGACAGCGACTCGGCCAAAAAAAAAAAAGCAGCCAAGTCGTCGACTCGCCGTATCGCAAGTCCCTGCATCGCTCTAGTTGCATATGACATCAGCTCGCGCCTTACGTTCACGGTCCCCCGGTAAATAAAGAACACAGGCTTCCCCCGCCGGAGCATCTCGTCCATGTCATCAAGATCTCATTTCCACCCCCCTCTCTAGGCCGGCACAAACAAGCAATTGACGTCTGCCCCCGGCGCGCGTCAAACCGGATTTCGCGGGGCCTGCAATGGGTGTCACCGATGCTGCAAAACTTGCGTAATAAAGCAGCAGCCCTACGTACCCGGCCCCTTGTTTTAATACTACACATGCGGCAATTGTCATAGATCTTGGTGATAGATCCCGACCGTGCCTCCCGGAGGATGAGGCCCAGCGGGGGGTGACATCCAGTGCAGAGCGCGCTCGTCGTGTCCATTACTTCCCTCATGGAGAAAGGAACCCAATCGGCAAGGATCAACGCCAATCCGCGGGGCGTGAAACGAACCAAACGACAGAACCCTTCTCTAGCAGTCGAACTAGTAGCAGCGAACCCCTCGAGGGTTCCTTATCTATCCTCTTCCTGACTGCAAACTGCAATCAGGGTCCCCCTTAAGGGTCTGCGTGACGTTGAGCGGCGGACAGCCCGGGTGGGAGCGCCAAAGTGCGCCAGCATCCATTGTGGGATCGTGATGCAAGTTTTTTTTTATTAATATTTCTCCCTCTCAGTTGTTATGTGGTTGCCTAGGTCATGTCTGCATACCATCCCGGTTTCATGAATGCGCAGTGCCTCGGGCCATCATAATACATGGCACTTGTTACGTGGCTGGCGCTATTATGCGCTCTGATCCTTGGACGGGCTTGCAGAAAGCGCATCAAATATTGGTTTTAGAAGCTTTCTCGAAGGGAGGGGCCAAACATTCCCACCACTGCCATATTAGTAAAAGACACGATTGGCCAGGGGTATGCTGGCACTCCAGGATGGATGCAGTTGTAGAGATGAAGCCCGTCGTCGTCGGCGGCTAATACTGTTTAATATATCATGGGAATCGGCTGACATATGAAGTACAAAGTGGATAATAATAGTAAACAGCGCAATTTATATGCACATTGCGGAATGCGACTCTGGTATACGCGCTTTGAGGGCTTTGATTTGATTTGTTCGAAGCAAGGATACCTGCCTATTCGACGTACGTACATTCTCATAAATCCATCGATAGGGATACATTGCATCCGTGTGTGTCCTGTTGGCTGGGCCTAGTCCTGCTTTTCTATGCTGCCCATTTACATCCGGAGTCCATCACCCCTGTGCGCGAAACCCAATCTGCCGTGTATGTGGTAGTGTATGCCCAAATCCCGCAACGTCAAAAAATCCCCCGAACACCGAGCCGGGAAAACAAAATGAGAACCGAGAAGTGAGAAACCGGTGCCTACCCCTCACGCAGTGAGGGAGGCATGCGCGTGACAATTGAGGCCAGCTGACGATGCAGCAGGCCTCCTAGGTCCGTTCATGGCACATGACCGCAAATTGTTCCGGTCTGTTTCACCTCCACAATACCCCAGCATGAGCGAGGTGAAACTGGAGACGGCCAAGGGCGGCGGGGCCCGTTGAGCAAGACGTTGCCAATTGGCAGCACGGGGTCTGTGCCATGGTGCAAGGAAATGAGGGCCTTTGTGGTCGCGATTGGCCAATGCGCGTAAATATCTCTCGAGTTACCGCGTGCGCAGCCGACACGAGAAAGCAACAGATGAGACTCTCGTGTCGAGAGTGGCTAGCCCAGTCCAGAAGGAGGAGGAGGGGTTGGGCGCTTCGTGCGCGCGCAGGGTTTCCAGGTCGAGTCCCGATGCACGATGACGACGGTGCCGCAGCGACCGGTGCGCCCAGTACGGGCTTCAGTGCCGCACGTCCGAACTGCAGCTGCAATGCGACGGCCGAGTGATAAAAAATGAAGCCTGGCGTCAAGCGTCGATTGACAGTCGCCGAAATTAATTATTTTCCAGCTTAGCATCTTCGCTCGAGTGCGGCGGAATCGTCGGTTTGTTCGGGGAGGCGGCCGCAGAGTCGAAGAGGCTGAGGTGCACTGCCCCTCATCTGCGTGTTTCAACCACGCGGCTGGCCTCCAAGCCCCACGATGGGGCCAAGCGACGGTGCCAAGTGTTTGCGGTCCGTATGCGACATGAGAAAAAAAAAGTAGAAAGGGGATAATAAAAAAAGAGCAGCTCCACATCCAATCACATTGCAGCGAGAGGCTCGCGCCAGTGCGACAACACCAAAAGCCCATGTCGCCCTAACATGGCTATGTCGTCGTCTGTGCCAGTCTGCGGGGTGATGTGATGTGTCTCAGACAAGCGGGTGTCTCCGTTCCCTGCGGCAGACGCCTCGCCGCGGCGTGTCCGAACGCTTGATCGCAAGATGACACCGAGAATCGTCCCGTCTGTGGCGTCGGTCCAGGTTACGGGGTGTAGGCGAAAGCTTGGTCCGTCAGGTATGGTAGCCGACGCGACCATTATCGCAGGCTTGTTGCCATAAGCTTTGCCCGGGTGTCATTATCGCCGTGACCAGTCTTTAGAATCCGCGTTCAGGTTGCAGCTATTGCACTGCTTGCAAGGTTGCTCAGTCCTTGCGGGAGTCCTTCGCGCCGATGTTGGCCGATAGGTAATCCGAAGGGAGGGGGGGTATCGTGTCTATTCCAATTTGCTGTAGAGAAATGCCCGAAACCCAGGTCTCCCAGATGCATGCGCTCGTTCCAATTCGTAAGTCTTCGTCAAAATCGTCAGGTCCCAGAGCCAGCTGGGTGGGAAAGTCAGGCCAGGCTGGTGTGTCCCTTTACTTGTAGCCGACCATCTTGGCGCACCGCTCGCAGTAGTAGAGGTTGTGCGCGATGCGGACCATGCCCATGGAGCTGGCGTCGTCGGTCGATGTGGCCTCGACGGAGCGGGCGCACCGCATACAGCGGAGGACCTCGACCGAGGCAACGGGGATTTGTACTGTGTCCATGCCGACGGAGACTGCGGATGATGACGAGAGGTCGGTGTCGGAGGAAGAGCAGGAGGAGGATGAGTCGAGGTGCTGGCTGGGGGGTCGAGACGGCATCTTGAAGTGTCGATCGCCAGGAGTCCTCCAAAAGGGATGGATGGACAACGATTCTGGGTCAAAACGGTGGAGAACGATCCGACAAGGTGGGCGACGTGGTGGGTAGCAGGCTGCCGTGGAGCTCTGAGTGGAAGATGTATACTCTTGAGGTCGGTTTGTGTACAAGTCGAAGACAGGTTGTGGTTCAGGATCGTGGTGTGGGAGGTGTAGAAGAGTCTTGGGGTTTAACAACAAAGCCAAGATTCAAGTGAGGTTGGGGGGCTGCCTTGTTTAAAGATGAAAGAAGCAGGATGGGGAGGAGGGTTAAGACAAGGGCGGAAATGGTCCCAAAGACTGGGCACACACCAAGGCAAGGCGAGCTAAGGACCAGAGTGAGGGATCCACGCGTCTGTGATCGATGCTGTCGAGGGCGCCAGGGGGGGGGTGAGGGGGTGTGTGTGCAAGGATCTTGAATCTTGATGAAGACACCCGGTCACACAGCGGTACTGCGTATGCAACTATGCAATGCGTCTAGGGGGGCGTTATGCAGGTATCGCACGCATATGCTGCAGGACGTTGCGAACAGCTTGACGTCCACATGCAGAGCGTTGCAGGCTGCAGCATTCAAGTCGGCTTTAGGCACTGGATGTGTGTCGGCTGGACTTTTTTTATTTCCAAGCAGCCTCAGTAGCAGGGCACCGACACGGGGTAACGGGTATTAATACTACGAGTAGGAGGAGACGGAGAGGGCAGTGGAACGTTGGTGAATGGCGACAAATCTGGGCGGACCAGACAGAGGCTCAGGCACGAATGCAAGCCAAAAAGTCAAACAAGGGCCAACGGCAGGGCAAGCATGCCAGCGGTGCAAAATGAAGCAAATGAGAAGGGGCCAAAGGGGAAACTTGGTGCTGGCGAGGGCTGAGGCTGGTGGACAATTCGCAAATTCAATCGAGGCGTTCGTAGCCAGCTGGACCTTACTATTGGCGCTGGACGCCCACCTGGCCCTGTGTGCTGGGCGCCAGCCAGCCTGGGAGTCGCATCGATTGGGCGGACGCCGGCTGTTTCGGACGGGCAAAACTTAACCGCACGCCCTGGTCCTTTGCCCACTTCCTAGCGCCCTGGAGAGCTGGCCGCCTGGGGCTCGTTGCTTTGATGCTTCAGAGTTTGGACTCCGTTGCGGCCAGCCGCTGCTGGTCGTTGAACTCTACTCCTTCCTGCTCGGAGTGCCGGACCACAGCACAAGTCTCAGAAGTCAGGGCTATCCAGGATACGTACCGTGTGCCATGCAGGGTCATATTTTCAAGCTTTGAAAATGGCTCGAAAATAGCAGAGGCAGCAGGGAGCCAGGGATCATCTTGTTTGTTGGTCATCGGGGTCAACGACATCCTTTGGCTGAGACAACGAGGGCCCTGGTCAAGGACACAAACAGGTGACAGGTCTTCAATGTAGGACTTTATTTCTGTTGGGCTTGACACGACATACCGATGCCCTGCTGTAAGACATCGATCAATGCGTACTATAATGTACGCGTCCAGAAAGGCGCAGCAGCATGATCCCACGACACGGCGCTATCGGGTCACCAACGCACTACGAATACTACTTTGTACACACATGCAGCTTGTTCTAACAGATTGTTGGTATTGAAGAGTAGCGAGTGCCAAAAATACCCCATCATGGTATTCGTAGGTCGCCCAGTCGCCCACCGTTCCACGGGCCAGGCACGTCTCACCCACGCATTATGGCTGCGGCCTGACCTTCAACATGACAGGTCAGGTCTTCAAGGGCTTGCCTTAGTACAGCAGTGTTTGCTGCGCAACCGCGGTGCAACTCATCATGCGACGCGAGCTACCCCGTATGGGCCTCACCGCGACGGCCGTGATGGCGACGACGAAAACTGCTCGTACGTGTCCTTGCTTGTCATTACCGGGTCTGGTCTTGTCCTGGTGGGTTTGGTGAGGCGAGCTCATCCTTGGTCCTAACAAAACGGAGAAGAAAAAAAGTTTCTTTTCGAGCCTCATGTCTCCATAACGGACTGGGCTGGAGGCCTGGAATCCAGGCACCGCTGTTGGAAGCATGGAGCCTCAAAAAGCGGAGGCCTGTCTGGGTTCTGGAGCCTTCTGGTTAGTCGGTCATTGACTCATTGCTACGAGGAAAAGTCGCCCGGCCAGGCGATGCCAGCAAGCTTAATGGGGAATGCGCCCCGGTAGACGCATGCACCCCCGTTTGCCCCCGTTCTCTCAGAGTCAGACCGGCGGATGCAGGAGTGTTAACGGAGGGGTGCACCAAACTGGACGTTTTCCATGATGGCAGCCCAGACCGGTTTAGCGCTGTCGGCGTCTCCTGATGCCCCTGCGAATTTCCGATCCTCGGGGGTGCGCTGGCAAGACGCAGTGGCTGCTGAGTGCTGACGCTGCCCTGGGAAACCCTGCTGACTGCCCTAGGAATCCTGGCCATGGTGAGGTGGCCATCCTGGCCTTTGTCCGTTTGTAACGGGTCCATGCCACCACACGCGCCGACGTGTTATTACATCGTACCTACCTGTACGGACTGGAAAACAACGGAGATTTGGAGGAGCCATTCCAGCCATCAGGGCCGCCATCATGATCATGCCAACTTCGACCCCAAGCAGCGAGAGGCGTCATCGGAGTTCACAGGTAGCATCGTGATCCGATACGGCAAGCCCAGGCATTGCTCTCACGCTTGCGTACACACACTCTTCCAGATTTCACACTCACGCAACGCGCACCCACAAGCCACGCACACCCACGCAACCTGTATACTCGAGGTATTATGAGAGCTCGCATAGCCTCGTTGGCAGGCGGCCTCGCTTGAACCATGCGGCTGCATGATGATGACTCCTGCTGCGTACGTTCCTCACCATCACTCCCGACTGCATCGCGCCATTAAACCTGCGGTGCGGTTGACAGCTGATGCTTTGTGCATTTCGGCGATGAGATCGGCGCCTTTTCCTTCCTGTTCCCGCTGTGCTCACCAGCAATGGCTTGATATTGGTTGAACTATTCGTCTGTTGTTGAGCACCAGGCGCGTCAGCAGAAGAGGCTGCGGACCAAGAGAGCCGCCTTGGGCCTGACCGCTGCCTCTGGGACCCGGGAATCCGGGAATCCGGGAACTGTGTTGTTCTCTCTGGTCTCTTGTCGATAGACTTTGGTATCTCCTCTCTCTCTGTGTCTCTCTCTCCCTCTCTGTCTCTCCCCCTCTCCGGCCTATCCGCCTCGCTGCAAGTCTCGGTACGTCCCAGCAAACAGCGTTCGACTGACTGCGCAATTATCAGGGCGCGTGGCTTGCCTGGTGAGCCATGTGCCCCCGACTGCCGAACAAGCTCTCGGTCCGTTGCATGAATAGCGGAATGCTTCGCAATGCCTCTCTCCATGTTTCGCGCGCACCTGACTGAATCCCCCAACCTTATCGGCGGCCGAGGGGCCTTGCAATTGACGCACCGCCCACCTGACCCGATGCCAACCTGGGGAGCTCTGACCATTGCCGGCATTGGCTTTGCGTTAACCTGCGTTATTACCTGCGTTACCTGCGTAACCTGCTTTGACCCGCGTTACATGACAGCCGACAGCAAGATGAAGAAGCACCGAAGTGACCGTAGCACGTAACACGACATGGCGCCGTTATTTTGTCGGCACTTGAGCCAGGCCGGCCTGCAAGTGCTCATTGCTCCCGCCGCGCTTGAAGCATATTTCCCGTGCTAGCTTCACGATGATCCCTCCCAGTGACTGAAGATCCCCCGCCAAACCGTCGATTGGCGCCATCCTTGGGGCCTTGGGCCCCTCCTTTTGCCCTTGACAACCTTCAGAGGGCCCATGCCTGCCCGTCTGCCCGCCCAATCCAACCTTCAGGCCCGCTCCGAGGTTTGTACTTGTTTCGGTAGAGACACACAGTCACACAGGGCCATCGCCAGATTGCTCTGCTATGCCGGACCAATCATCGACACCGGCCCCTTCCATGTTCGATGGGAGGCGAATATTATTCATTTGCAATCTCCCCAGTGGACAAGTCCGCTGCAGGGGATCGGGATGAGACATGCCAATCTGAAATTTCCTCGGCCCTAGAGAGGAAGAAAGGAAAAAAGTGTCAGAGACTGGGGGCCTGGGGACTTGGTCCCACGAAACCCTTTTCCCCCCCTCCTTTCACTCGCGCCTCCAAAGCTCCAACCCACCAAACCTACCACGAACCATCCCCCAAGCTCGCCCTGTGCTGATCGACACTGGCGACTACTCCAGCGAGGATAGCGCGTCGTTGTCGCTGCGACGTTTACACTGCAGCGGACCGTGCGACCGTGGTCGAGACCCTTTGAGCCTATTTCTCGGGCCAGCTCCCGAAGTCCGGACCCTGAAGAGGGTTTGCACCTGATGATCGCCGGGCCGCCGAGATTCTACTACTTCCTGTGTCTAATACTATGCATGGTTAGCACGAGCAGAATTCTACACGGCGTCCCGGGCCAGAACCATCTCGCCGCCGGCTTTTTATCATTACTTGTCACTGCACACCTCGAGTCAGTAATAGTCGCCATCCCGCAGGTGCCACCCCCAGGTTTGCTGCGCGTCCGACCCGTAGGCCCAACGATCCGTCCGACGGGGCCTCGACGTCTCGGCGCGGCCCCGTGATCGAGCCCCGTCCAGGCCAAGGTCCCGTTACGGCTAGATATTTCTAGACCAGCCACAGGGCTCGCAGTCGAAACACGCCAACCAAGAGGGCAAGATTATCCGGATTAATGCATTGGATAATAATAACACCCAAGCCTACCTAGGCTCTGTTACATTAGTTACATGCGCCGTCTTCGACCCGGCCGACTCGCGCTCCCCGCGGGACCCGCCTCATCCGAGCTGGCGGCCTCGCTGGAATGTTTCAAAGCCCACACCATCCGGATCCCCGCCCGGCCCTGTGCGGCGGCCATGGTCTGACTTTTTTTTGCGAGCTGCTCGATTAGGGCATCCGGATGCTTCAGAAAGCTCACTGGGAACATCGCTGTAATATCTGCCGAGTGTAGTAGGCATAGCACTCTTTCTGGGGCCCCCCACGAGCAGGTCCGTTTTTCCCGTGAAACTCTCCCACTTTTCGCATTTGGCCCTCGCCCGCTGCTAGCTGGCTGCCCCAGGGGCCACGGCCTCAACGTTCTTCAGGGCTGTGGGCGACGGCGACAAACGAACGACCGTTTCTGCGTGGCGCCTCGGTGTGCGCCTCATGGCTTGCTTGCGGTCTGGAGAGAGCACTCAGCTCCGCGGAGACACAATCTCCACTGCCCAGGCTCTCGGCGCCATACTATGGTACAAACACCACAAAGAAGCTTATTGAACGCCCAGTGAGTTCTAGAAGTTCTAGCACGTGGACATCGTTGGCCGATTGGCAAGTGCCGTGATCCGGACCTCCTTCCTTAAAGTTGCGCCTGGGTGGGTGGTTACTAGTACTATCATTATCTCGCAAACACGTTAAGCTTTCGGCGGTCCTCTTCGAAAGGGCCGGTCCAGAATCCCCCTCCCCTAATAAAAGCCCGCACGAGATCAACAAGCCACAGGGAGCCATTGAGGCCTAGACGTTACAAGCTTCGGTCTCGGGGCTATCGATAACCATCTATCGAAGGCCCCGGACCTATGTCCGTTTTGTCGTGTTTCGTTCCGTAACGCTTTGTTTGGTATTAGCATCAATACTTTGCTCATACCGAGTGGCAAACCGAATTCGAGACCTCGATCGTTTGGAGGTGTGACCACCAAAGATCGTGCCCACGGACCACCTGCTCCTCCCCGCGTGGGGCCTTTGTGTCGGCGGGAGGCTGGGAAGGCGACTGATTGAGTGCTGTTTGTGGGATGGCAATTCGCCGAAAAAGGGGGGCGTGAGGACGAGCCCAAGACTCCAACTCTCTGATATTACTGACATTGGTCCTACGGGTTTATTACATAGTCCAAAGAACATTGGGCGGTAGGAGACGCCCCAGTGTGTATGCGAAATACTACTTCAGGCAAAAGATTTGCCCTGGGAGCTAGGATGTCGGAAATATGTGGAGGATCATCGATCCCAAACCATGTGGTTCTCTGACAAGAAAACGCCGACAGGAAGTATCGGGCTCGATTCTGAAACGCCCGGGATTCTATTCATTCTGCCAATCCCAGGCCATCGATCAACGTCCATGGGTTTTTTCGGAGCCTCAGGGGCCCAGAGTCCAGGACGAGCAGGTACGAGATGCTGCCCAGGCCGGCCGAAATCCGCTCCACCTCCAGAGATATGAAATAAAAAGAAACCCGTTTTACCGTTGTTTGAGGATGGGGGATCCTGGATGGAATGAGCCATGTAGGAGGTTGGAACGATGTTTCAAAATCCCACCGAAGAAAGAAAAAAAAAAGCCTTCTCCTGAAAGCGGCCCCACGCCAAAGGAAAGGCACCGAATGTGGCGCGCAGTGCGTGATGCTGCAAGCCTCCGACGAAGCGCATACAGTTAAATTGTTAGTACTAATATCGTGTGTCTTGCAGACATTTTGAAACGCGTTGGGTCCGTCGGCCGACTTGGGGTCCCCCTGGTTGATTGATCGTCCTTGGCGAATGTCGTGCATAAGGCATGGGCCTCGCGCCCCCCCCCCCCCCCCCCCCACGGGTTGTGTTTCGATCCGCCTACCGGGGAGAGGCGACATTCGCACAGCATGTGAGAAGGAGTGGCATGAGCGGTTGGCCGCGAGTCCGACGCTCCCGGCGGACTCGGGGGTTGCTGTAGTCGGGGCCGATCTGAGGACGACCACGGGGGTAGTCTGTTGTGGTATTTCGGACGCCGGTGGAGCTGGCTTTGTATGATCTTTTGATTTGAGGCTGCTCGTCGCTGCTTGTAGGTGAAACCGCCAGTGCTTCTGACCATACGTGTTAATACTGTCATCAAGATTACCATCTGGTCGCCGACAGGCGCAGAGTAAGAAAGGGGATCCCAGCCTCTGCCTGACTGGATATATTCCTAACCTGGGAGATGCTGTGCTTGCGAGGGCCTTCTGTTCAGTCGACACCTATACGAATATCCACATCCAATATACGCGGGATAAGAGGTCCGTTCTCCATATCATGTGCAGCTTACATGTCACATTCCCATCGGCAGTTTCACCCGAGGGATTTCAAATCCCCGGGCTTTAATTTGAAGACGAGATATCATTCTGAGAGTCCCCTGTCCCTTCAGGGATCCCCCTTTCTTCTCTTCAGGCCTTGTGTCAACCCAAGGTCCGTGGGGAAATACAGCTCTGAAATGATTTTCCACTTCCAATAGTGGGTAATAACCTGACTGAATATCCAAGTAGATTATTCTTGATCTCTCTTCATATCCGGTCCGATTTATCATTCCCTCGTTTTGGAAAATGAGGCTATAGCCTACAAGGTATCTAACGACAATTTCGCTGAGAAAAGCCGCTGTTCATAGATCCAACCATTCGCCCATTTCAAGGGGGCGAAATGCAATACCTTGAAGCTAAGAAAGGTTTGGCCCTGGCTGTATGGGACAAACACAGTCCGAGAGACCGAGTCACCTGTCCAGCAGACGAGCCTCCAATGAAGCCAGTATGCTACTAGTTATGAGGGTGGCTGACATGGATTTAGATCCCTTTAGTCGTGGCGTGGCATATATGAGAAGCTCTGCAGAGTTTGGATACTTAAGTATGATGATTTGAAAACTATGTTTCGATTGCAATGCTTTATTGTAATATATTTGACAATTCACTCAAACCCATCTGTGGAGGCTGTTGTGAAAATGGTAGATGAGGATTTCACCCATCATCAAAGTGGTTCCATATTGAACAATTTGCATTCCTTCAGACAAGAGATATAAAGCCAAAGCTCCACTACTCACAATAACCGGGAGTTCAGTTATTGGAAGAGAAGGTGATATTTTCAAGGACGGTACAGTGCGGTTGAGGCGTCTCATGACATGGTGTAGGGTAGCACAGTCTCAATACGCAGTGTTGAGGTGAATGTGGAGACGACCCTTGCTTACCCTTTGTCCCTTGAACCTCATCAGCCTCCCTCAATGTGATGATCACTGTCAGCCTCAATCCCATCGCGCCGTCCCGCGAGAAACAACTCTCTCAAACCGGAGCCGTCGACCGACGGCGCTTCCATCGAGGCCGCCATAGACGCCGGGCTGCCGTTCCACCCAGAGGATGCGCCTGCGCCGGTGACGACCCAACCCCCCGAGTGCTCTGACCGCGCTGCCAAGGGGACCTCCAGCACCACCATGCCCGACTCTTTGCGTCCTCGTCTCGCCGCGTGCATCGTCTGCCGCCGCAGCAAGATCAAGTGCGACTGGACCCCCGGCGAGGCACAGTGCAAGCGCTGCGTCCAGCTCGGCCGCGAGTGCGTGCGCCCAGACGTCCACGTCGGACGCCAAAAGGGCATCAAGAAGTGAGTACTAGTCTCATCCAAGTCCCAAGAAGCGATTTGTGTGGAGAAGCCCGGCGGAGATTGCTGCTGACTGCATCTTGGGCGCAGTAAGAGAGTCGGTCTCGACAAGGCCCTATTCCAGGTCGAGCAGGCCGTCAAGAGGGCTGCCGCTGGCGACGCGCAGCTGCCCGAGGATGGCAAGGTCGTGACGCGTCTGCGGGAGCTCCTGGATCAGGTGCAGGCTGCGGGACACATGCCCGTAAACTCCTCGTCCCACGGGTACCAGGACATGATGGACGGGGAGTCTAGCGATGAGGATGCCACGACGACGGCTGCCGCCACGGGGATGGACGAGGCCAGCAATCTTACTTCCACGCCTGACCTCGGACAGGCCAATGAGGAGACCCTTGCTGTCGACGATGCTGAGAATCCGCTGCAGCTGCTTGCGAGGGCATCGTACTTCCAGCCACCTGAGGAGCCGCGGAACCCACTCCCTGTGGCACCGGCGGCGGCGTCGAGACGGTCGGGAGAGCAGCAACGGCATCACCATCAGCATCACAGTGCTATGATGGGGGATAAGTCACAGGAGACGAGGGACTTGCAGCGATTCTTTGCTTCGGCGACAAGGGTGAATCTGGATGTTGGGGAGGACGTTGACCCCATAAGTCTTGGACTTGCCACACCCGAAGAGGCAGAGACACTCTTTTCATTGTGAGTCTTGCCTCGTCTGGCCTCTGTAAGTACGAAACTGACTCTGTCCTAGTTTCTACGACAAGCTGGCGCATACGAGATGGGGTCTTGACCCCAGAGTCTACACATTCGCCTACACGCGCTCCCGATCAGCCTTCCTATGCACTTCCATCATGGCCGCCTCGGCCCTCTTCTGGCCCTCAGCCGGTGCGCTGTCCAGACGCCTATCTAACCATGTCAAGACGCTGGCCAACCGCATCATGCCGCAGCGCCAGAAATCCGTCGAGATTGTGCTGGCCTTCCTCCTCAACGTCCCGTGGATGTTCCCCGGCTCACACAGCACCAACGACGAGACGTCTGCGTACATTTCCATGGCCATGACCATAGCCATCGATCTCTGCCTGCACAAGGTGCTCGTGCCGCCCGAGATGCTGGGTCCAGGAACGGGCGTGAATGTGGCGCGGGGCGAGTGTCTTGATCCCAAGGCGGCGCTAGTTATGGATGGATTTCACGATGTTGACCCGTTGTCCGAACGGGGCGTGCTGCTGTTGCGCGGACGAGAGAGATGCTGGATATCCTTGTTTGTTCTGGAGAGAGGGTGAGTTATCCACTCCCGCCTTAGGGGCTGGTTTGGGTCTGGCATGATGGTCTGACATGACGTAGGATGTGCCTTGCCCGTGGTCGACCTTTTCTTCTCCCAATTACACGGTCCCTGAAGGACTGCGACACCTGGCACAAGTCGACTCTCGCTGACAAGCAGGACGGTCCTCTTTTATCCATGGCAGTTCTGAGAAGGGATTTGGTATGTTTTCTACTGTTCCTGAATGGAACTGGAAACTAACAAGACGCGCAGGATGGCCTCTTTGCCACTGTTAGAGGGCTATGTGACGGATCCCAGACCGTCAGTAGCGACGGGTCCTTGATTGCGCAATCGTATGAGACCTCATCCTCGCTGTAAGACAAGGATACTGACCAGCCCAAGCATTGAGAGCGCAATCGAGCGATTCTTTGACCAGTGGTACTCTGAATGGGGGGCTTCTATTGGAGCCGGTCCTGGTAAGTTGAAGGTGGCTACAATTCCCACACATTACTTACCTTGACAGAACGACACCTCCCTCCGTATGTCGACATTCTCGTTACGCACACACGTCTATCCATCTATGGCAGCGTCATCAACCACCCGACTGCGCCTCTCGAAGTACGCCGATTCTTTCGCACAGCCGGTCTGTCATCCGCCCTGACGGTGATGCGCACCGCCATCCAAGGCGAGTCGCAGCTCCAGTCCATGCCCAACAACACGACCATTATGATCTCCTTTGCGGCATGCTTCGCCCTGACGCTCAGCGCCTACGCCGCCGGCGGGTCCTCGCTCGCCCCCAGCGTCCGGAAGCTCATCGACGAGACGGCCGGCGTGCTGGAGAGGATCGGGGCTGTGACGGGGCACCGGAACGGCCTCTCCATGATGTACGGGCGGCACCTGCGGCAGATTGTCCGGAGGGCTGCCAAGGGAGGCCTCAGGGAGGGCCTGCGCATGTCCACCACGTCGTCCCCCAATGTGCCGGCTGCTTTGGAGACACCGCCCCCGGCGCACACTCGCCCCGTGGGCCAGCAGCAGATCCTGTGGCCCGAGACGCTGCAGTTCTCGGCCATGTCGGACGATCAGATCTTGCAGGTCCTGAATCAGCCGGGCAATGACTTTGGCCCTTCGTTTGGGGGACTGTCGTGGGATGACATGAGCAACTTTGACTGGCTGCACTGGCCCGAGTTTGCGAGCTGAGGGACTGGTGGGTTGATGGATCCTCGATGGGCCCATCTCACCATTTGTCGGCAACGTGGAAGAAGCCCGAGGACTCTTCCTAAGAAACATGGGACTCTGAACATCTTTATCTCCACCATCTTCGGATTGAGTCTGAGCTCGTGCGAGCCGAGGCATCATGTTCCCCGGATCTCAGTTTTGGACGCCGATCCCTTGTCCCGCGCCGCAACTACTTCTGCAACCCGAGCATGAACGGAACCCAGAATAATTCCCGTGAGTCGCATCCCAAATCGCGGGACACGAGGGGCTCGAAGTCCAATCCACCTCTACACTATTCAGTCCCCCTAGAAATTGGGACGTGATGGCCTCCATCAGGTGTCTTGCCCGGTCGACCGGCCTGCAACGCGTTTCCGCGCCCAAGTGTCGCCTCCTGCAGGTCTGCACCATCGAGTTCGCCCCTGCACAGCGCCGAGGATTCGTGGTGACGACAATCAGGTCCTCGCAGAGAGGCGGCTCCAAAGTGTTCAGGACGGCAGACGACGCCGTCGCCGACATCAAGAGCGGCTCGACGATCCTCAGCTCCGGCTTCGGCCTCTGCGGTGTCGCAGGTAACGCCGAACCCCCACCAGCCAGCCGGGCGCCTTCTCTCCGCGCTGGGGGCACTTTTGCTAAACAGAGGATACTGCAGAGACTCTGATTGCCGCCCTGCAGCGAAGGGGCCCCGAATCGCTCCACTCCCTCACGGCCGTGTCCAACAATGCTGGCGTCGAGGGCAAGGGAGGCCTGGCGATCCTGACCAAGGGGGGCCAGGTCAACCGGCTGATCCTGTCCTTCCTGGGGAACAACAAGGCGCTCGAGAGGAAATACCTGAGCGGTGAGCTGGCCGTCGAGCTGTGCCCCCAGGGAACGCTGGCGGAGCGCATCCGTGCTGGGGGGGCTGGCATCCCGGCCTTCTACACCCCAACTGCCGCGCGTGAGTTTTATGTACCCTGGGGCCCTGGGCGGGGTGAAGCGAGGCTAATGGAAAAGGGGGGGTGCAGACACGCTGGTGCAAGAAGGCGAGATTCCCGTGCGCCTGGACGCCTCAGGAACCGTGCTGGAGAAGGGGAGGAAGAGGGAGACGAGGGAGTTTGACGGCCGGTCGTTCCTCATGGAGACGGCCTTGACGGGCGACGTGGCGATTCTGAGGGCGTGGAAGGCCGACAAGGCCGGCAACTGTGTTTTTCGGTGAGATGCTAAACCAAAAGCACAACGAGAGCAGCGGCTGACGGACGGACGATGACAGGTACGCCACCAAGGCGTTCGGTCCGCTGATGGCCAAGGCCGCCAAGGTGACGATCGTGGAGGCAGAGAACATTGTCGAGACCGGCGAGATTGACCCCAACGACGTGCATCTGCCGGGCATCTTTGTCGACCGCATCGTCCCCGCGACAGCCGACAAGGTGGTTGAGATCCGCAGGATACGATCCGCGGGCGACGAGGGCACGGCGGGGCAGCCCGTGGCCAAGGATGCGGCGCAGGAGAGGCGCAACCGCATCGGGCGCAGGGCTGCGGAGGAGCTGAGGGAGGGGTACTATGTGAACCTCGGTGTTGGTATGTCGACTTGGTTACTCGCGAGATGTGCTGTGCATGTACTGACGGCGGGTGTAGGAATCCCCACGCTGGCGGTGTCGTTCCTCCCGGAGAATAGGCAGGTCTGGATCCAGTCGGAGAATGGAATCCTGGGCATGGGCCCGTATCCCACCGAGGACGAAATTGATGCGTACGTCTATGATCTGAGACTTTGCAGGCTCGAAGACTGACTTTTGGTGGCTAGGGACATTGTCAACGCCGGCAAGGAGACTGTCACGCTCGTGCCAGGCGCCTCTTGCTTCGACTCTGCCGAGTCATTCGGCATGATTCGCGGTGGCCACGTCGACGTGTCTATTCTAGGTGTAAGTAGCCATCCATCGGCCGATCTTGGTATGATTGCTAACAAACCCAGGCCCTGCAAGTTAGCGCCACGGGCGACCTGGCCAACTACATGATCCCCGGCAAGGTGTTCAAGGGCATGGGCGGCGCGATGGACCTTGTCGCCAACCCGGACAAGACCAAGATCGTGGTGGCGACGGAGCACGTCGCCAAGGACGGGACGTCCAAGATTGTGCAGGACTGCAGCCTGCCGCTGACGGGCGCGCGGGTTGTGAGCACCATCATCACGGACCTTGTAAGACATCCATTCCTTTGACTGTATTTTCTTTTTGGTATAACGGCTGACGATGCATGTTAAGTGTGTCTTCCAGGTCGATCGCAAGAAGGGCGGCCTGACGCTGACAGAGCTGGCACCGGGGGTGACGGTGGTTGAGGTCAAGAGCAAGACAGACGCGACGTTTATGGTGGCCGATGAGCTCAAGACGATGGAGTAATTGCAGCAATCGAAATCATAGATACCAGCTTTTCCCGGTCTACATCTCTACACAAAACTCGCATGCTACATACACACAAGCAATAACAGTATAGTAGTATAATTTACATCAAATCTTTACCTCCCTCGGCGCCCCAAAGCTCGCACCACCGCCACCACCCACCACCTCGACGATCCTATCCACCGACCGCAGGATCCACTCCCCACCCTCATCACTCGCCAGCCACCGCGCGCCCCCCTCGCCCTCGCACGGCTCATCGGCGCGGTACGACCCGTCGGCGACGCCCTTCCTCAGGCCCAGGACGTGCGAGACGACCTGGGGCGCGACACCAGACTGGGCGCGCAGGGCGGCGACGGCGACGACGGACGTGAGCAGCCTGCCGACGCTGCCGGGGCTCGAGGTCCGCGGCGGCGGATCGGCGAGGAGGGGCCCGTAGTGGGACTGCAGGATGACGACGGGGAGGTCTGGGTGGGCGAGGGCGAGCTTGGCGATGAGTTTGTTGTCGAGGGGGGCGTAGACAGAGTGCCAGAGCCTGCGGCCGCGGGAGAGGGTCTCTGCGTCTGAGGATGGCGAGGAAGGGGATGGTGATGAGGGTGATGAGGATGAGCGGGTTGGGGTGGTCCGCAGGCGGGAGGCAACCGGCGCAGGGAGGGAGGCGCGGAAGGCGTTGAGGCCGTTGATGGATCGGGGGATCCCGTTGAAGCTGATGCACTTGAGGCCGACCTCGCGGATGAGTTCAGCAGCTACGACGGGTTCTTGGCTGCTGGATGAAGGTGGGGATGAGGATGAGGATGAGGATGAGGAGGCGAGGGCGTGGAGGATGGGGAGGCCATCTGGAGCGTTGAGGGCGAAGAGCGCGGCGGCCTGGAAGCTTGTCAGCGAGGGTTGGGGGTGAGATGGGTTGAGACGTGTGTGTCTGTCTCCGTACTGAGAGTGCGATCCAGGGACGCGGGCTGAGCTGGTGGCTGGAGGCTTCACTGGCGATGGAGCTGAGGACGGCGCGGAGCTGAGGGGAGGAGACGGCGAGAGGCCCCGGGCGTGCGTGGGGGGCGCCGATGAGGGCTTTGAGGGAGGATGACAGGCTGGACATTGTCGGCGTGGGAGTGGCTGCTGGTGCAGCGCGTGGTGGTGACGGCTGATGGTGATGGCTGATGGTGATGGAGTCTGGAGGTGGTGAAATGAATTATGCATTCCATGGCATCCGTATTATGAATGTGATTTCACATTAGCCGAGGATCCGGAGCCAGGGCCCCACTCGCCGACTCGACTCCAGTCTTCGGCTCCGGACCGAGTCTCCGGAATCCGGATTGCCCGACTCCAGAGTCATTGTCTAGTACTGCCGAATCTGAAAGCGGGAAACATTACATTGCCCCCTGGGCCCCGGCTATTTACTTCCTGATGATACTAATTCGGTCTCTCCATCTTGGCTTGACCCTGTCCTTCTCCTCCGCTATACGGGCTCGCTTCTCTATTTCCTTGATCTCGGCCTTCAACATCTTGACCTCGTCTCTTTGGCCCAAATCCCTACAAGCCCGAACCAGCCATTTCATATTATTCAGTGTGTTTGCGTGCCCCTCCCCAAACACTGCCTTTCTGTTGGCTAGTTGCTCCAGCTCCAGCTTCACGGCTTCCGCATCCCGACCACACTTGCAGAGGACATCGGAAAGGACACTTACGCTGCGGAGTGCATTAGCAGAGGCTTCCCCATACACCTTCTGCATCTTCTCCACCAATGGCCTCTGAAGCGCTATGCACTCTTCCCATCGCTCTTGTTTCCTGAGTATGAGTCCCAAGTGATCTATCTCCACCAGCGTCTGAGGATCCTGTTCCCCATGTGCCCTTCTCATCGCCTCCACTAGTGGCTCCTGGAGCACCCTAGACTCCTCCCATAGCCCTTGTCCCCGAAGCATAGCTGATAACGTGATTATGCTCTGTAGCGTTTGGGGGTCGTCTTCCCCATAGATCCGCTTCATCGCCTCGACCACCGGCCTCTGGAGAGCCACACTCTCTTCCCATCGCTCCTGTTGTTGGAGCGAACCCCCCAAAATGACTATAATCCTAAGCGTTTTGGGATCGTCCTCACCATATATCCGCTTCATCGTCTCCACCAATGGAGCCGTCAGCGCCTCGGCCTCTGCGCCTCGCCCCTGTTGGTTGAGTATATCCGACAAGCTGGCTATGTCTTGCAGCCTGTGAAAACCATCTTCCCCATGCACCCGCTTCCCCACCTCTATCAATGTTCTTAACATCTCCTCCGCCTCTTTTAAACGGCCCTGACTGGCTATGACAGAAGCTAAATTGGACATGGCCAGCACTGTCTGGGGGTTGCCTTCCCCGTTCACGCGCGTGGTCACCTCTACCACTGGTTGGAGCATCGCCTCGGCCTCCTCTGATCGATCCTCTCCGGCCATAGCACTAGCTAGTGCCAGTGTGGCGGATAACGTCCGAGGATGTTCTTTTCCCAGGACCCGCGCCATCGTGTCGACCAAAGGCGTCAGCATCTTGGTAACCTCGTTCAACCGACCCTGATCGTTGATACACCTAGACAAACAGTCCACGAATCCCAGTGCCTGGGGATGCTCTTCGCCAAATACCCGCTGTTCTGTCTCCCTCGCAATTGAATATATCTTTTCAGACAATTCCCACCGACGCTGATTGTTGAAAGCATCAACCAGACGGCTTGAAGTTATCAGCGTCTGAGCATGCTCTTCCCCAAGCACCCACTTCTGCACCTCGAGCAATCCTGCAAAACCCAACTCGCTCGCTTCCCAATGATTCTGTTGGTCTGAGTCATCCCAGACCGTGGTAGTACCCGCAGTGGCCAGCATGGCTAAATTCCGACCCGAAAGCTCCTCGTTCCCCCTCTCCACAATGTTCAATACGAGAGCATCAGCTTCGTCTCCTCCGTTGTTTTCCACGGAGGAGAGAGATAGGCAGTACATCGGGAGTGTCGTATCCATGTGCTCTTCACCGAGGACGCGTCTTCTCACCTCCACTACTTCAACGTAAATGGCCTCGGCCTCTTGAAGCAGGCCCTGACGTTGCAATGTCCAAGCCAGCATGGTCATGGTTTTGAGTGTTTCTGGATGCTCTGTCCCCAGGACCAGCTTCCTAGTCTCTGCCGCCCGGCGGAAGTATCCTCCCGCGTTCTTATGCTCGCCCACGGAGAACAAGTAGGAGGCGGTCCTGTGGAGGAGGGAAGCCGTCTCGATCCTCTCTTGGGTGCTTCCATAGCTGACGGCCGCGCCCTCCGCAAAACATTGCAGGACCGCCTGAACATAGGGAAGATATTCCTTGAAAAAAGTGGCATTGTCGTCTTCGGAAAGGGGATAACATTGAAACAACAATACAGCTGCCTGGGCTGCAAAACACTCAAGTTGGCGCTCGCTTCTGAGCCACTCTCTCGTGACTAGTTGAACTAGCCAATAGACGGAAACTTTGCTATTATCCCCTATGGAGATGAGCGAGAAGGCTTTGAGAATGCCCAAAGACTCGTCAAGTTGTGCGTCTTGCATGCCCCCTTGATGCTGCTCGTCATCGTCTTGGTGATGCTGTCGGTTCTGATAACGGAACAAGAAGTCCAAGGGGATAGTCTGACCGCCGAATAAGCTGATGAGAGACAGGAGTGCGGATGCAAAGGTATGATACTGCTTGATCCGATTCAGGGTGCTTGTCAGAACGGCAGTGAGTTCTTGCGAGACCAATGAGCGACCACCAGCGGCGGCGAATCCTCTGATGATAAGATCCATCGACGCGCCATCGTTGGCATCCAAAAGTTGAAGGTAGCGCGTGACGGACATGGTATGTCTTCGAATGTACGAAGTGGCCTGAACTAGTCCGAGAGGAACAAAGTCTAGACGAGATGCTAGGAGAGCTACCTCGTTGTCGGGCACTGCGAGGCCTTCCAGTCCTGCGACAACCAGTTGATTACACTCTTCCTGGCTCATCGCCCCGACCTCCACAATGTCCCGGTGATCGGCGAGCGAAATACCGACGTGCTTGTTCTGGGTTGTCAAGAGAACAGAACCAAAGAAGCTGTGGGGTATAAGGGGTGAAATCTCGTCGTCATTGGCATTGTCAAGGACCATGAGCCACTGGCCTCGATACGTCTTTTCGAGCCAGGTCTTTACCAGAATCAGTACATCCACGTTCGATTCTCTGTGGCCGGGAATACTGCATTGCTGAGAAATGGACAAGTAAGACCGGCGGAGCTGCTCCATACTACTGGCGTCGGCCCAGAAGATGGATACATCGGGATAGAGCTGGTTAAGCCAATGTGCATACTCGAGGGCAATCTGCGTTTTCCTGCATGGAGTAAGATTAGGAGAAGGTGAATCACTTTTGGAGAAAACATACCCGATTCCTCCAAGGCCAAACAGGGAGACCCTTGGCTGCCGTGCTGTAGTAAATGGAACAAGACGTCTCCTAACGGTGTTGAGTATCTCATCTCGGCCAACAAAAGCTGGATTTCGTGGATATGGGATGAGGACTGGAGTCAAAGTTAGAGATGAACAATGGCGCGTTGTTTTTGCAGGCATCAGAACTGCTAGGTACGTACACCACGGGCCGCAAGGCTGTTCAAGGTGTTCACTGAAGCTATTAGTTGGAGTTAATGGCCGCTCCATCAGGGGGCTTCCCATGGGCGGCGACAGGCCTAACACGATCAGTAGTCATCCCCGACCGATGGCAATTGTCTGACACATACTTGAAGGCGAAGTGGGTACCCACTGAAGCAAGAAGGCCTTTGTACAGGCCGCCGCCGTTGCAGCAGCATACCGCTGCCACCTCTTGTTCTTGTGGCTGTCAGCGTAGTCGCATGCGCCCTTTACCACCAGGCAGGGAAAGCTGTCCCAGACGCCGGCTCCCTCCATCTCAAAGGCAATGACGCCCTCAGCCTCTGCAATGGCATCGCGGTCCTCCCCAGACTTGATGACAGCGTCGCCGGAGGCGACCAGGCCAAAGTAGACAGCTGGCTTTGGATCTTCATCCATGCCTTGGAGCCGGCGGCGCGCGACAAGCTGGCCATTGCAGCCCATCCTTTCGCATGTCATGTTGGGGTTCTCGTGCCGGTACGTCGCCTCGAAGAGTCTGTCGTGTGCGGTCCCCGGATAGCCTGCTTCCAGCTGGGGGTCGCTGCGGAGGATCTCGAGATACGCCGTCATTTTGCTGGCCAGCTTCCTACGGGTCCGAAGGCCTTGGAGCTTCGATAACGCAGACCGTATCGCGGTGTTTGGCCTCCCCAGGGAATCCGACAATGTGTCCTTGCGCTCGAAGCGGTCTGGATACCTCCGCCCAAAATCGTGCTGGATGACGCCGTCGCTGATGATCACATCGCCGAGGACGACTTCGTCGCCAGAAGGAGTCGACGGAACCACACCGCAGATGCCAACCACGAGGGCAAGCTTGATGTTTGGGAAGCTGGCGCGACAGTTGAGGGCCACGGCTGCGGCATTGGCCTTGCCCATGCCCGGCATGTATGCGAGCACGACGTTGTGACGACCGATGGCGCCGGTGGAGTAGGTGTTGGAGTCATCGGGGGCTTTGTGGAAGTGTGAGGCTTCATCATCCCAGTACTCGTCAAAGAGAGCCTCGACGGCATCGGCCTCAAGGGTGAGAGCACATATGATGGCAATCTCGAAGTCGGCGCGCGTCTCGGGACGGCGTGGCAGAGACTGAGGAGACGTCATGGTTCATAGCTTCCCCTGGTGGATGGTGGGCGATGGAGCAAAGGAGAGGGTGAATCCGAGCGAGAGACGAGACGAATGGATTGAACGACTCCCCCAACTCCCTCCTGAACTCCTGAACTCCTAAACTCCTGAACTCCTGCGGGGTTTGTTCAATAGTTGTTGGTCAGCTCATTCTCATCAACCACATACATGCACCATGAGGCCTACTTTTGGGCCGCCGCTGCATTGTCTGCATGGAGCGGTCTTGCATCGAGACTAGACCGGCAGGAGTAGTAACCCAGAACTGCAGAAGGATCACCAGGCTGGCCAGTCACCAGCGACCAACATGGCAAACATGAACCAACGGACCAACAGAGCGGGTTCTGCCTCGGATTGGACCCCGGAAAGAGGCCAAGCATGAACCCTTGCTCCTCCCATGACATGCGCGACGTACGGGAGGCTTCCAACCAACGGCAGAATTCTCTCCATCGTGTTCCGAACTTCCGCTCCCAGAACCTCAACGGGAGCTGCCACGGAGGGACCCACGTGATGTGACCACATTCCGTTGTATCTCCCGTACTTGGTCACCAGTAGACAACATGCTAGCAGAGTAGGTACCTACCTAGGTGGTGGTAGTACCACCCTGGACCCTGGAGACCGATGCAACCACATTTGCGATATTACCACCAGGGGGACCCAATTTTTAGAGACGGCGGAAGGATCCAAACAGCCTCCCGACAGACCATGCACTCTTCTCTGGTCGATACAAACCCTTCAGGAGACCGAGAAAGAGGTCACTATGCTTCAGAGACCCTATCCACGCTTCTCAAATCGTCTCTGGGAAAGGGCTTCTTCTCTCATCGGGATCGGGTACTTCTCATACTAGGGACAATAGGCTATTGATCCAGGGAGCCCAAATACGACTCAAGATACATAATTGGTAGGCAGGTCACGAGCGAGGTGACATCCATATTTACCCCAGCTACCCCACGGCCAGTGTGACGGGACACAACCTCCCCACACCATCCGTCTTGAACCCCATTCTTCTTTCATTCGGCCCAAACCCAAGTAGTGATATCGAGCCGCGTGAGTATTATTCCCATTCAAATGAGACAAATAGCTAATCACGAATATCTCATCCAGGTAATAGCTGTTTCGCACGCCGGAAGAGACCGAGTTGGTCAGTTCGGGCCGTTCGGGACTTGGCTCAGCAGACCTTCTGCTTTTGGGTCTTCCGTCTTCCGCTTCGTCCACATTCAGGTTCATAATTTCTCACCACGTATAAAAGGTATGCCCCTTTGTTACGAGTCCTGGGGATTTTTCTTGAACTCTGCATCTTCCAAACCAATTGCCATAGATATGATGGGCGGATACGCGATCAAGGCAGTGACCCTTCTGGCAGCTCTGTCCACGGGGGCCATGGCCCGGGGCGTCTCACGTCCCCACGGCCACAACAACACGGCCGACTCGGACGTGCTCAAGACGTGGTGGCACAGCACTGGCGAGATCAACCCGACCGGCCGCGTCCGTGACGAGAACGTCCGCCAGTCCCACGTCTACAGCATCCAGGTGGCTTCGTCCTCGGCCCCTCACAAGTTCTACGACTCGTTTGCGTACGAGTCCATCCCCCGCAATGGAAACGGCAAGATCTGCAAGCCCGACGACCCCACGTCCTTCTGCGATGTTGACGACCAGATCGGCATCGAGGCCGACATTGGCGTCGACATGGCCTGGTCCCAGTACCTGGCCGGCGAAGACACCATTGTGCGCATCACGCGCTCCAAGGGCCGTCGCATCAAGGCCGAGGATGTCGTTGTCCGCCCGACGACGCTCGACTTTGACATCAAGGTCGACTGCGACGCCGTGCTCATCACCGTGCCCTTCCACGAGAACGGCCACCGGTTCTCGGTCGAGTTCAAGGACAATCTCTGGGAGTACCGCAACGCCGGCCCTGGCCTGCACTCACACTATGTCCAGAACAAGAACCCCGATGGCGTCGACTACGTTGCCGAGTACAATGATTCCATGCCCATTGTCGGCGTCGAGCCGCTCAATGCCCTCCTCATCTTCATGAGCCCCTTCCCGGACGCCAAGTACGTGCCGGACCTGGAGACGGACACGTACACGGTCCCCGAGGGGCTCATCACGGACCTGACAACGGTCACCGAGTCGACACTGTACTTCCCCCCCGGAGTCTACTGGCTCACCGGATCCAACCACGCCATCCTGTCCAGCACCATCACCTGGGTGTACATGGCCCCTGGTGCTTACGTCAAGGGCGCGATCCAGTACGAGAGCCACGAGCTGGATCTGCGCGCAACGGGATTCGGCGTGCTGTCGGGCGAGCAGTACGTCTACCAGGCCAACACCGCACAGAACTACGAGAACATCAAGTCGGACAACACGTCGCTCAAGATGTGGCGCGGCGAGTCGGCCGTGGGCACCAGGTGGACCATCCACGGGCTGACGACCAACGCGCCGCCCTTCAACAGCATGGACTTTTACGGCGAGGACCTGGGGTCCTTCTCGGTCGATGCCTCCGACTACAAGCAGGTGGGCGCCTTCTTCGGCCAGACGGACGGCATCCAGATGTACCCGGGCTCGCACGTGCGCGACGTCTTCTACCACGTCGGCGACGACGGCATCAAGACGTACTACAGCAACGTGCTGTGCGAGCGCATGACGGTGTGGAAGACCAACAACGCGCCCATTGTGCAGTTCGGCTGGTACTCGCGCGACGTGACCAACGTGACCGTCGACGCCGTCCAGGTCATCCACACGCGCTACGTCACGCAGGAGATCTTCTGGCCGCGCGGGCTGCTGGGCTCCGCCGTCAGCTACCTGGACCAGGAGTCGACGGCGACGGCCGACGTGACCAAGACGCTGTCCAACTACCGTGTCACCAACGCCCGCTGCGAGGGCATCTGCCCCAACCTGGTGGGCATCAACCCGCTCCAGAACATCGACACCATGCTCCTGTCCAACATCTGGATCGAGCAGCTGGCCCCGCTGACCACCGAGGTCGGCCAGAGCAGGTTCCGCGTCTTCACGGATGCCAACAACGGGAACAAGACGGTGTCCCTGGGGGCCAACTCGCCCGACAACCTGGGCCTGGTCATCGAGGACTACTACGTGGCCGGCGAGAAGATCAGCTTCGACAAGGACAACTGGCAGCACGACAAGCTGGGGCAGATTGACTTTGACCCCCACTGGGAGGGACGCTGGACCATTCGGTAGACGTTTCTGCTGTAGAATAAAGGACTGGCCAGAAGGACCCCCATAGACCATTCTTACTTATATACATACATTCTGGTTTCAGCACAGGCCCCCGGAGCACTCCTCGCCGGCCATGTTGAGGTACTCCCAGGTTGTGGGATTCCGGAAGGCGTTGGGGAGGCTGTAGTCGAATAAATCGTGGAATGCCATATCGAGTTGCGAGAAGGACACATCCACCGTGCCCCATGCCTGTGGCTGGTAGCTGTCAGGAACCTGACCTCGGTGTATGGCCCCATCGGCCTGGATGGCTGGGGGGGTGGGGATAGGGGCGATGGGTGTTCCATCCACGCTGGGTGTTGGGTAGCCCGGCTGGTGGTGTTGAGAACTGGACGTCGGGGGCCTTCTTCCGCTTTCCGTAGATGGTATACCAGACCCCTGGACCCTGGATCCCTTGCGGATGTTCTGGTATCCTGTTGTCACATCAGGTTCGGACTTGCGAATGCTCCACAGCTTCCTGGCCAGCTTGGCCACACCCCTCGTGCTCGTCCACCGCTGGCTCAGCGCATCCAGCACCTCGCAGCACCTCCGCAGGTCCGCGTACGCGGCATCAGGCTCGCGCGTCTCGTCGCGCAGGGCGCGGTAGATGACGCAGGTGGAGATGGACATGGCGTAGGGGACCAGCGGGAGTGGCGGTGGACCCTCGTGGTCTGGCTGGGAGAGGATGGCCAGGACGCAGTCGGCTGAGGTGAGGCGGCGGTTGTACTGGACGGTGTCGGGGCCGCTGTATCGGCAGGAGAGCATGGCGGTGACGTGGTACCAGATTTCAAGGTATTCTACTCCAGTTGGGCGGATGTAAGTGTGCTGTGAGATGTGATGCGAATTGTGGAAGGGGTTGGGTGCAACGACGTACCTCGATGGGATCTGTGGAACCTGTCAAAGTCGATGCCGGACGTGACCTCGGCCAGCGTGGGAAAAGGACCACTGTCATCCTCGGTGGCCGTTGAGCTGGCCTTGTAGACTTTGGTTGCTTTGGCCATGAGGTCTCCCAAGGCCAGTGACACACCCATGACCTGAGACCGGTAGCAACCCTTTCTGACAGGGATGCGTTGTATCGAGATATCCGTGTCGTTGACTATGAACGGCGCCGCCGCCATGACGGGTTTATTCAGGCGATCCAAGTTCCTCAGCGACCACCACAGAAAGTCGCACTGCTCCTGGTCCGGATTACCGGGTATATTCCAGTGCAGCGAGAGGGACCACGCCTCACAGAGCGCATGGGACAGGTGGTTTGATGAGCGGTCCGTCCCCGAGAGGCCGTCGTTGTGCAGGTGCATCAGCGCGAGCACTTGGATCTTGACGACACGGTCTGGCTCGAGATCCGCCTTGATGGCTGCATCCAGACCCGCGAGGAGCCGAGATGCAAACTTCAGGGGCTGCAGTACGGGCCCGTCATCGATACATCGCAGGAATGGCGCGGCCTGCTTGGTCTTGCAGGCGACGAGGCAGATGGCGCGCACCAGGTACGTGGAGCAGGTTCCATTGCTGTGGTCACGGAAGGCGGCGGCACCATCGAGGAGGGGGGTGAGGTCGTTGAGGGTGGAGATGTAGATGGCGAGGAGAGCGTCTGTTGTGGTGCGTGGCAGTTCGAGAAAGGCACCCGCCTCGTCGAGATATCTCTGGTGACTATCGGAGAGCTCGGGTGGTGCTGAGCGGCGCTTATATGTCTTGTACCATAGTGACTGGCGGTGAGCTCTCTGTGCAGCAAATGCAGCTTGCTCGTCTGGATGGCGGGCGAGGGCCCGGGCAGAGGCGGAGTGTGTCGGGCATGATTCCAGGGGCTCTGTGCCTGGAGATGTCTCAGGGATGCTGGAGAGGTCTGCCAGGAGAGACTCGGGGATGTAATCTCCTACACGCCCTGGGCTTGGGGTGGGTTCCCTCGTGGTCAGGTTTGAATGGGGTTCATGGGGAGTGTCCTCAGTCATCCGGTTCTCAGCTGGGGTGTAGTTGCAATCCCCATCAGTGCTCTGGGTATGGTAGCATCTCTTCTTGCGTGCACGACAGTCTCGGCACGGTGGGTACTGTCAGCTATATACTAACCTCCCTTGCCATTGCATTTAATGAATCACTTATCTTGACGAGTGCGTTTCCTCGTCGGGGTCCCCACTGACTGCCATACAAACTCCATTGGCGGCGACCGTGGAGCAAAGTGGCAACTGGGAACAGGCGAACTGACGATGGGCGGATGTTTCCCGTACAATGTCGGGCGATGATGATTTCTTAGTCTGTCAACCAGAGAGAGAAGTCGGCAAGTGATTCTAGACACGCATCTTGGGATTGTGTCTTCCGACCCCAAAGCGGAAGCGAGCCGACCAAGCTTCATCCGAACTCCTGGGGATCCTGGACTCGACCCCAGACCCCGCACAGTTAGGTATTGGCCCCCGCGATCTGCTGTCCAACCATAATCGAACTCCTCTGGCTTGGAACCCTGGCGAGTGAGACACGGGATTTATCACTGTGCGAGTTGTGCTGCAGCTCTCGGTGTACTCCGGCACAGATAACCGATGACAGTGTGATGCCCGTTGGGAACCTCCTCTACAGCCACCAGCAGGTACTGGCAAGTAAGCATGTAGCTTGTGCCCCCTAATACCATAAAAGTCAGACTACGTAGCAGCCCTTTGTCAACACTTATTGTCTCGGGGGCTCCTAGTCATGCTTTAATGTAGTCTCACCAACGCCCACGTGGTGTGTTGTCGGGCAGCAACTTGGATATGGTAATGCTGATGAAACCTGAAGGATCGCCCGAGAAATCCAAAATCCACCTTGACCCAGGTTTTCGGTTGAAACATGCACACAGGCTCCCCTCGTGTCTGGGGTATGCACCCCGCTCGGGGGAATATGGACGGGAATTGCAACCTGTCAGACCAGTGGGAGCACTTCATGGCGTGATGGTGTGGCTGTTGGCCGTGCCCCGGATTCCGGCTTCTGTGAAGGAGCATGTTGCCGACCAGAATTGGGTCTAGAGTGCCGCTGCACTGGGATAACTGACCGAGACATGTTTGTATCATCGGTGAGATCAATGGCCATCAATGGCACGGAGTGTGGGATAGGCTGTGGTTATTAGTAGATCATGGATCCCATCCATGCTATGGCCCGCCAGCATAGTTGTGTTCATGTTCATATAATTATCGGATCCAATAAACTTGGCGAACCTGTTTCCCATGGCTCCCAAGCTGTCAACCGACAGCACCCCTGCGCAGGAGCACGTCGAAGAAAGCGTCCGGACCGTCGAGCCCGTGCTTGACGATGCTATCCAGTCCTGGAAGAGACTCCGCGAGGACGCCAACCTTGCCACCAAGGATGAGCACAGCACGACCTTCCTCCAGTCCGTCCGCCGCTACCCCAAGGCCGTCGCCTGGTCCGCCGTGGTGACCCTGTCCATCATCATGGACGGCTACGACACGGCCCTCATGGGCAGCCTGTTCGGCTTCCCGGCCTTCCAGAAGACCTTTGGCGCCGAGGTCGGCGACACGGGCAAGTACACGCTCAGCGCGCCCTGGCAGATGGCCATCGGCATGGCCAACTCGGTAGGCAACGTGTTCGGCATCGCGCTCAACGGCGTGCTGAGCGACAGGTACGGGCACAAGCCCGTGCTGCTGGGCGGGCTGGTCTCGCTGACGGGGCTCATCTTCATCCAGTTCTTTGCGCGGTCCGTGTCCGTGCTGTTCGCGGGCCAGCTGCTGTGCGGCGTGCCCTGGGGCGTCTTCACGACGCTGGCGCCCGCGTACGCGTCCGAGGTGGTGCCCCTGGTGCTGCGCAGCTACCTCGAGACGTGGGTGGTGTGCTGCTGGGGCATCGGGCAGCTGCTGTCGTACGCGGTGCTGTTCAGCCTCAACGACCGTGAGGACCGGTGGGCGTACCGGATCCCGTTCGCCGTGCAGTGGGTGTGGCCGGTCCTCATCATCCCGCTGGCCGTCTTCTGCCCCGAGTCTCCCTGGTGGTATGTGCGCAGGGGCCGGTACGACGAGGCCGAGAGGTCGGCGGCGAGGCTGGCCAGCGCGCCGACGGGGGAGATGGCGCGCCAGGACGCCAGGAGGGCCGTGGCGCTGATGATCGAGACCAACAAGCTGGAGCAGGACATGTGTAGGGACACGTCGTACCTGGCGTGCTTCCGGGGGACGGACCTGCGGCGTACCGAGATTGCCTGCGTGTCGTGGGGGTCACAGATCTTCACGGGGTTCGTGATCCAGGCGTACGCGGCGTACTTCTTCCAGCAGGCCGGGCTGAGCCCCAAGGACTCGTTCAAGATGACGCTGGGCATGGGAGGGCTGCATCTGGTGTGCAACATGGCGTCGGCTATGCTCACGGGCAACTATGGACGGCGGTGGCTGTACCTGGCCGGGTGTCTCGTCCTGGCGCTGCTCATGTTTGTGCTTGGCTTCCTGGCCATTGGGCCTCAGAACTCGACCTTTGGCTTTGCCACGTCGGCGGTCTACCTCGTGTGGTTTGGGGTCTGGTGCCTGACGCTGGGCCCGCTGCCGTATGTCATCAACGGCGAGGTATCGTCTACGCGACTGCGCTCCAAGACGCTGGCCCTCGCACGGGGGACGTACCTGGCGCTGGGCATCGTGAACAGCGTCGTGACGCCGTACATCCTGAACCCGGAGTGGGCCAACTGGAGGGGCAAGGCAGGGTTTCTCACAGGTGGCCTGACGCTCGTGTCGTTTGCGTGGGCATTCTTCCGGCTGCCCGAGACGGGGAGGAGGACATTCGAGGAGCTGGATATCCTCTTCTCGGAGAAGGGGATCACGGCCAGGACGTTTGGCAAGGCTGTTATTCATCGGGACGGGGATGAGATTCGGGTGACGGGGCCACATCTGGGCAACACTGGCGACTGACCATTTGGCGCATTTCTGTGGTATTGAGTTTCGGGCAGACGGGGGGACCGGAGGAGGGCTCGGAGCTAGGATTTTGGAGGTCGGGGTGAGGTCGTCGGGCTGATGCCATCAATGGTGGACTGTGGTTCGGGTCATCCCCTTCGCTCTAGCCTCCGTCATTGTCGTGGTTATAATTTCCATGCTCGCTGTAAGTGTCGTCGGCATCATGGCGGTCACCGCGAGGACCGGGGCCCTGGGATTCGAGATCTCATCAACGGGGCACTGCGCCGTGCGGTTTATTTGATCCAAGAGGCCTCTGGTTGGCCCATTATACATGCTGTACATCTGTCCGACACACAGAGCCAACAAACATAACAGCTCACAGTCAACGTTGAACTCACCTCTGACACCCTTGCCTCTCAAGAACAGAAGCCTCTTCAAGGCTTGGTAAGACCGGCATTAGTATGCAAGGGCGAATTCACATCAAGCTCAGACAACTACATGATACCACCATTGCGAGTCGGATAGATAAATTATCATTCTAGCTTCATTGGACCAAGGCCCCGTCGGGTCAGGATTCATCCGGGACTGACACAGCAAGGCGGCGGCCTCTGCTGGCAACCGGTAGCCACCTCGGTGACTTTTATCCACTGAGAATTGTCCCCGGATTCAATAATAATATGAAGCCGGTGCCGGGACAATTTTTGTAAAGCAGCTCGCGCACCCCCTGCAGCCACAATCCTGCATTATGCATGAAGGAATCCGCCGACGGCTTGGAATCCTCCCGGTGCTGCGAATCGGGGGTTGGACAACCTGCAGTCGAGTCAGATCCTTGTTACCCGAAGAGCCTAGCCGTGGGCATCGCTGCAGGCTGTTCGATATGCGGCTTCGCGAACCTATCAGAGGGCCTCGATGCTGCTCAAAGGCGAAACGTGGCGTCATAGTTGCATGAGGCCCGGGCCGGTGGACATGATCGATCGCTTTGGTGATGCTTCTGCGTAGGACTTGGCATGCGCAACATGGCCTCGAACGAGGCAGGTACTAGAGAAGGCTCCCCGAGGATAAGCATCATTATAAGCCTCGGGAGCCTCCGTTTCGCCGTCGGATACAGCACCCGCTGAGGGGACGCTGCACTACGACACTCACAGTTGCGACTTGGCATGACGGAATATGTTCTCGAACCCCGTCCTCTACCTGGAGGAGGGTCGTATCCGGCGGTTTCATAGCCGGTTCTGACACGCGGCATGTTGGATCTAGCTAGAGGCCACTTCGTGGCATGACAGCATCCGCCCCGGGACGGGCATTTCGAGTATATTCCACGTCCCAGGCAGTTTCCACCATGATGGCATCTGACCCCTGTGCCTTGTGTGTCCGAACACTGGATAATGGAATGCCCATTCCCGCGGCCCCTCGCGGCTCCTTTATGGACCCAGGCTGTGAGCTCACTTCGGTACTCCTAGCCGCATGTGAAAACGGCATGGTGTCCTCATCCCTAGATTGGAGGGCTGTCATCCCCCAAGACTGCAGCGTTCGCTTCTTGGTAACCCCATCGCTGGCCGGCGGGTAGGCTGACTGGGCGGAGGCCACGGTGCCGAAGCGTTTTGGACGAATGGCTACATAGAGCGGTCGTAGTGTCGGGAGGCATGCTGCGATGATGAGCATCAGATGTGAGGAAGCTGTGGGTTCTCGAATGGTCACTAGACTTACCCGAGATGATTGCAAAGTCAGCTTCCATCTTGGCCCATATACCCTGATCGACGAGGTTCCAGGTCATGTCGGAGGTGGTGTCTTCGGTGACCACGGCGACGAGTCGCATGATGGAAGCGACGCAAACACTTTTCTGGTCAGCCCCGTGTCATGGGAGGAGAGAGAAGATGGCAAATGGAATACGTACAACCCGCCCAGGAGGAACATGGACATGATGGTGATTTTGCGGTCCCTCGAGACATGGAGCTTAACCACGTAAGGGATCGGCAACGCAAGAAGAGCGACATCGATGAGGATATTCGGGATGGAGATGGCGAAGAGAAACTTGTTCGCATCGACGTCGCAAGACGCCCCGATCGACTTGTCCCAGAAGCCCCGGGTCGGAATGCATTGCAACAGCGTGAGGAGAAACTGCCATATGCGTTAGAACGAAGGCCGCATGCGCCAAATGCCAATGGTTGAACACACGACTGCGATACCCCACATCGCCACCAATGTGGTCAAGATGATAAGGGGAAGTTTGATGCTGGCGCTCTTGAAGATGCGCCAGTACAAGGCAGCTATGGAGAATTTGACAAAGATGATGACGCCGGTATAGGTCAACTCGGCGGTGAAGAGGCCGATGGAGAAATATTCAACGGCGTTGGGACCAAAGGTCTCAATGTGCCGGCCGAGGGCGCGAGGGATCCCTGGCCTTGTCAGTCATATCGAAATGGCCAACTCTCTCCATCCGGATCATCTTACACCATAACATGTTGGCAGTGAGGCCGGTAGCACATACCTGCATGGAGAGTTAGTACTCTGTGGGCCATGACGCAAAGGGCGAGGGTTCCCATCTTACCAGCGCGAAGAGAATGAGCCAATCGTCAAGCCAGAAGCCTGCCTTTTTCGTCCAGCGGCACCAGAACCGCAAAATAACGCATGCTACGGCGAAGAAGAAGGGGATGGTAGATGATGCATAGAGAGAGGGCTGACGGTTGTCAGAAAGGTCCACAGGGCTCGCCATGTTTGTCGTTGAGTCCCAGTGACACGGCGTACGAGCATTCAGAGTCTCGCCCAGTTGTGAGCATGGAGATGGACCATCTGAATGATATAATTACGGCAAGAAAATGAAGGCAAAGGAAACGGGGTAGGGAAACTGGGATCGGCCAGAGTGCCGTTGAAGGAAGATTGCCGCATAGGCATATCCATGCATGGCATCTGCATCGTGATTTTAACGATGCGACACAACCGACAATGAAGGATCGGCTGTGGCGCGCAAGTTGGTGTGCGACTATATTGTACAAGTGTGCATGATGATACCCATCCCCCCCCACCAACCCACCCGACCGTTGAAGATGACGTTCCAAGGAGCGAGACCGAGGTACGAAGGATTGATTCCGCAGCCAGATATAGATCACTCCAGCCGCACTCTGCTGCCTGTCCCCACCCGAAGGCCAGAATTCCACTCCTTCCTCTGTTGGAAACCAATAAGATTGGTAAGCTGAATGGTGAAGAGGATGGCTGTTGGTTGAGAGAGGGTGTTGGTGACTGTAAACCATACGATTTACGGGTATAAGAATTCTGCAATGCAAAGGGGTTGTTGGCAGGCCAGACCGATGATCACCCAACGCCCCTGCGAACCCCTGGCTGCATAGTAACATCGGCCGGGCCGGCGTTCGAGGCAACGCTCGATGCAACCGCAGCATTCATTGAAGCGTGATTATCACCCCGCTATCTGCAATTTGGTCTCCGTGTGGATGAATGTAATATCCAAGCCTCGTGCCTCCGGGAGGCAGTTGTTGCCGTTGGGCGTATTCTCTTCTTGCTCACATCTTGAGATCCTTGACCGCCGTTGGCAACAGCATCATCGAGCGCCATTGCAAGTATTCTACCATCGCAACATTCTACCATTGTTGGAAGCCCCTACAGATCGCCAGTATGTCCTCGGCACGTCCTCCAGTAATCGTCCTCGTCCCCGGCGCCTTCGGCACTCCCTCCGGGTTCGACAAGCTCCTGCCGCACCTCAAGGATGCCGGATTCTCAACCCATCCAGGGCCATATCCCAGTTGCAACCCGCCCAACCCTGCTACGGCAACCTGCCAGGACGATATTACGTCACTCCGCGACAACGTTCTCCTCCCTCTTGTCCAGCAAGGACAGGATGTTGTCGTCGTCGCGCACTCGTACGGCGGTGTCGTGGCCGGCGCCGCCGCGAAAGGTCTCGACAAGCAGACCCGCGAGGCACAAGGCCAGCCGGGCAGTATCATTGGGCTCATATACGTGGCGGGTAACATCACCCTCGAGGGAGAATCTCTCTTCGAGGCGGTGGGTGGTGCTTACCCCCCATTCATCAAGACAAGCAAGGTACAGTCCATCTTCACCACTGCCTGATGCTGGTTTACCAACATGCGCATCATCTAGCCGTCGGAGGGCCTCGCGCTCATCGAGCCGGCCATGGATATTCTATACAACGACTGCGATCCCTCGCTCACCCAGGAGCTAGAGGGATCCATGGAGCCCCATGCGCACCTGGCCTTTGAGACTAAACCTACTGCCCCGGCCTGGGCGGACGAGGGCTTCGACGGGAGAAGGACATACGTGCGCACCCTGGAAGATTGCTGCAACCCCTCGTTCCTGCAGGATATGTGGCTTGAAAAGACCAAGGTCAAATGGGACGTGGTCGACTTCAAAACCGGACATATGCCGTTCGTCAGTCAGCCCACAGCGCTGGCTGAGCAGCTTATAAAGTCCACCAAGGGGTTCGTTGAGCTGTAGAGCTCACAATTGGCAGTGTCGTTGCCAAGATAGATGATATGCAGCCATAAACCGACCGCGAAGCATAAAAGACATTGACCCTAGTTAACACGACAAATGAGAATAGAATTTATCCTTCACATAAGAAACAAGGTTCATCAATTCAATAAATCTACACCCCTTGTAGTGCCAACTCTAGTACTTGGACGAAAAGGCAGATTTGCAAACATTACGCATATCCAGTGACCTACCTATGTACCCAGACCTCCGAGATACTCCTGGCCTCGTACCTTGGGCGTCTGAAAACAAAGCATCATTGCCACCTCACCTTCTATACCTTCCTCGCGACCCAGACCAGCTTCGGCACGCAAATGGCGGCCCCGCTTCTCGCCTCATTCATCGCCTTTCGCTCTAGCTCGCGTGACGCCTCGGGAGTCTTGAGCGCGTTTTTGGCGAATTCCTTCCAGGTGCTCACGTAACTATTTGCGCTTTCGGTCAGCTTACCCCGAGGTTTATGCATGTAAGACGTGAATGTGCCGGGTGAGCTCACACGTCACTCCAGAATCGCGAGATGTCATGCCCGTACTCGTACGAGTATAGGCGCGAGCCCGAGTATCCATTTTCCTCCATGATTTGCGTGAGGTGGCTCTTCCAGCTGGAGTGGCTGTCAACTCATTGCTCCCTGGATAGCTGCTTGTTAGGGAGGGGGCTGCTCACGTATCACCCCCCTTGAGCTGGGAGAAGAGCTTCTCGAGGTTTGGTGCCGACACGCCCGGAACAGTCTGGATCGAGCAGTTGATGGTATCAACTTCGCCCCATTGGAGATAGCCACCAGGTTTGAGGAGCTTTGTCAGGTTGGCGAGGAGGGGCCGGGGATCGTTGTTTTTAACCACAACGGTGATGAGTCGGACGTGCACGACATCGAAATATCCTACAAACTGTGGAGGTGGCTCCTGGAATAGGTTCCAGGTGTGCATGTGTATGTTCTCTGGTAGCCAGGGCTGGGCGACGACCTGGTCTAAGCTTATATCAAAGCCGTGGAGCTCGACAGATGAAGGCTTGTTGCGGGCGAAATCGTGGAGCCAGATGCTAGTAACAGTGAGCTTCCCACTTCATGAAGGCTAGGCCTGGCATATCAAGGCCATCATACCCATTACCGGTGGCCACATCGGCGACCTTCAAATTGGCATCCCCAGTGGGGATATCCGGATGGGCCAGGAAACCAAGGAGATCTTTCCAAAGGTAGTGCTGAGCTGTAAGTCTGCGTCCCTGTTAGAAGATGAAAACATGAAAATCAAGACATCTTCTCGACCCTGACTTACCTAGAGTTGGCGTTGCAGTCCCGCATCAATGCGTAGGGGTCCTTGCTTTTCATAAAGGTGCCATTCCATCCATTTGACGTGTTACCATTTGTGCCGTTCTGCGTGTGGCCATTTGTGCTGTTCTGCGTGTGGCCGTGGGTGCCGTTTGGCGCTGGGCCATTCGTGCTGTTTGCAAGTCCCATGATGTAAATTTGTGAATGTCGGAGGATCAAACAAAGGGCATGTTATCCTGAAGGCGTTTGGTCAAATCGAATATGATATATAGAAACTCGGGCACAGGCCATGACGTACGGCAGTTGAATGCCGTTGATCTTTTTATACATAGACACCTACGCAGGGATTACTTCCTACAGAATGGAGAAGCTTTCCCGTGTGCTTATCGTGCCCCCATCCTCGGGCTCTCTAACCTGCCAACGCATTTGTATTTTTACGCTTAGTTGCATTCGGGTATCCATGACTCGGCGGCGGCAGTACGGAGAGACCAATCCGATTCCGATGCCACATTCCATTACCAGGAACCCAGCTGCACGACAAGTGTGATAGCGTATGCAGGTGTGTGAATCGCATATAATTGTGATATCTTCTAACTAAAGAGGGGCGGCATACCCGAGCCCTTTTATGGTATGATTTTATGGCTAAAATGGGGTATTTTCAATATCAATCCTGAATAGGGCCTTTTAGGGGCTCCGCCCGTACCCCTTGGGCCAATGTACCCCTTGACGGCTGTGACAGATTGTCACTAACAACTGCGTGCCCATGCCCTGGGATTTGAGAAGCGGGTTAGCAATGGGAGGTTGGTAGCACCACACCGGCTGATTACCCATGTATCCTGGCGCCCGTTGAAATCTAGGGTTGCAATGAAGATCCTGATGTAACCTGGGACGGATGCGGCTGCGGTATGATATGAATTCGTAAACATAGTAATAAGTTACCAATTGGGGGAACTTGGACATACCAGAGGTACTTCTTACTTGTAAAAGCTTATTGCACGGTTGGATGTGTCGTGTCGTCTTATGTACAGCCTCTCGTTAGCTCAAATCCCCGATGATTCCCTACAGGCCAGAGCCTACAGGCACATGACCAAGGGCGGAGAGCCTACTGAGTACAAGGTACATACGAATACGCACAAGATATCGAGAAGCGCTTGTGGGCCCATATATGGCTACATGTAGGCATCGAATGCAATGGCTTCGCCCCTCGTTGCTGGCGGATTCAGAATGGAGTCGGTGCCACCGATATGAAAATGAGAAGTCACAAAAGGGAATCATTGTACGTCTTGCCCACTTATTGGTCCCCACGAAGTACCTCTGCGTCTTACGTTTGCGGGAAGTGCTGCATTGGAGCGACAGCTAACAACTGCGGATCCCTTGACCCGTCGCGTCCATCATTGCCCAGTTCTAACCATGCACGTACGTGCGCTTATCCGTACCTGTCAGCTCACTCTCACACGGCGAGAAAGCTGAGTATGGCTAGCGGAAAGCTCGTGCATGAACCCTTTTTAGCATCACCGATGTGACAGCTTTCGTCATCATAGACCGACGATTCCGCAACTAGTGCAGATGATGCAGTACACCATCGGGGCATGGTCAGCCCATCGGGGTATAGTCAGCCCATCGGGGGCAGTGTGGCGCTTTGAATTGATCTACCTTATTCTCCCACTCTGAGGCGGTCAAACCTACTTGACTACATTCGTATTCTTTCATGTAATCGCAATTGCGACCTTAAGGTCCCTAGAATGCTTTCCCCAAAGTCAATACTAGTTTCACCCTTTCCAAGACTCACCATACCTCATAATTTCCCCTCCGAACGGATCATGTCTCTCAGCTGTACCCACTGGCTTCCAAATCCTGCAAGACAAACCTTCTGCCGAGTTAGACACGGATTGTAGGGCCATCGGGAAAAGACATGGACATTCTACGTCCAAGAGAGCCCAAAGGAGATCTCGGGCAAGAAATCAAAATGAAGAAAGTTTTAGGGCAGGGTCGAATGCGACAAGAACAAAAGGAACACGAAGCCCTCGACATCCACACTAGTAACTTCCAGGGCCGGCCTTTTTTTGTCCCCAGCGATCTTCTTTGCCAGAAGTCACTCTGCAACAATACTCGTATCATGGCATAGTGCAGGACGTATCTGCGACAACCTTGAAGCCTTGGTGGCGCAGCGGTTAGCGCGTGGATTTGCAGTGTCTAAGGTCCCTAGTTCAAATCTGGGTCAAGGCTTCCTTTGTTGCATTTATAGAGAACCCCTCTAGCATCTTTTTTATTTATTTTTTAAGCCTCTGGGATGATTTCCATTCAAATAGAGGAGTCTTGAATTAATTTGTTGGTGCTGTGATGGCTTTCGACCGTTGGGCTGCCCACGCATGTGGCGGAGTGACGGGATATTTTGCCATGGACGCACCTCCCGTCACTTTCCAACGGCGCACCTTCCCTGGCTTTTTGCCTACTCAGCTTGTTCGTGTCCCCATATTTGAGCCAGCAGCTTGCCTTTTCACCCAATCCTAGCATCCTCCAGACTTTGCCTCGAAAGACTGAAGTCTTGCGAAAACTACCTACGGAACGATTTCTAACGCACTCACGGGGATATGATAGGCAGTAATGGATTAGAGTCTGCTGAACTGCATCACCGATAACGCTGATTGAGTTTTCTTGTGGGCTCACTCAGACGCTTCCATGGGCAGTGACTATCTAGGGAAAGGGAGTCAGTCCCCTGGCAGAAATTTATCATCGACTAGAGGATTTGCCTAATGAGATGATCAATTTCTACACCTATAATCTCAAGGGAATTTCCGAAATTCTCTAGTAGGGGATATATGTTATGCTCGAGATTATCCTACGCGCTCGACCACTAGTAACTCTCCCGGACCTCTGTCCCTCTTTTCAAACAGCCAAGCAATGGCTCGAAGCCAGTATGGACCTATGATTAAGCCTAAAGCATATGCATATCTCTTACATTAAGGTCCTTACTGATCCGTTGCGGCTACAAAAAAGCCCCCCGAGCATCTGCAAATGCATGTTGGAGCTCTCCCCGGGGGAAATTATCTTGAATCCTTGTTGTCGTCAACTCCCTTTCTTGAAGTCACTCACAAAGGCAACGAGGCGTATTTATTTAGCAATAATACAACAGTCCACGCCGGAGACTCATTTTGCCACATACAAGGGTTCCCAGAGGATTATTATCGACTTTCAACCAGCAAATGATTTCGATGAGATAGATTAAGCTTCTTGGCAGATGATTTTAAGGCGCAGAGAAGAATCGCCTAGTTTTACTGGGCGAGAAAGGCGCAGCTCTCCAGAAGAACCGCGCAGTCCTTATTATTCCATATAGGAATTGGAAAGCGATGATGCCGTCGAGCTGATAGAAAGATACTAGTGTCGAGCTTCCCACGAGAATCGGACACTAGATATCGCACGATGCACTGTTCATTTCCTTCATCGATGCGCTGGAGACCCTTTATTCAGCTCCGACTTGTTACTCTCAGAGTCAGGCCAGACGAAGCCTTCAGGCAATGGATATGTGTACATTATTCTCTTTATAAGAGCGTGGCTCCAATTTTCGCCCAACGTTCAAAGGTAACTGCCATGTTCATTCAGCATTATTGAGTCAGTAACGTTTCACGTAGCACAGCTCGGACACACAATGAAGCCTGAAGGTTTATTTCGCGCTGCTAGATGATATAGGTCGCGAGTTAACAAGACGTACGACGCTAAACGAGTGCTGACTCACCGAATTGGTTATCAAAGCATCTCTGGCGCAGACATTTTCCATGATGGACATGCATCGCTACATAAAATGTCGAATTGCCAAAAAGTGATGAGGATGGGGCCTCAATGGCAAGAAAGGGCGTCACTGCTGCATTGTTCTGTCTACCTAGCTGGGCACACAACAAAGATCAAAATGGCTCGGGTTTGGTTACACTAAGATGCCAAGATCGATTCGAAGTTCGCTAGTAACTTGAAGACGGCAATCGAGGGCTTATTGATTGGTAAAAGCTCAAGAACTAGTGGGCCACATCTGAACACCATGAAGGCTCTGGTTGCGATGGGTTTCCCAGAGATTGATTTTTTTGGAGTGGTGGTGAAGTTCTTAAATTTGAGGAATAAATCACTAAAAGGACGGTGGGCGACAGCGTCTTCTATACGAAAACTATTGCAAGCCACTTTGTCGATACAACCGGGTACGGGGTATACAGCTATTCTTATGAAGAAGAAACCGTACGGATAACTATCCGTAGCTTGTGCTTGTCACTCTAACTTGACATTATATGCTGATGGGACAGATGTGATTGACTGGATTTGGGGTGTTGTGTTGTCTTGGGGATGCCCTCCTTTCGTTGCTTTTTGCGAAGTTAGAAGGCCATAACCTGAGGGTCACGACGGAAGACACCGACCCGCAAGGTCTCAAGACTGTTTTCACTATGTATATAAGACCGGCATCAATTGCACAGATGATTGATGCCACATCATTCTTTTTCTATTATCAATTGAAGCACTTGTTGCCCAATCCTGCACATTGACCTTGTTGCTCCGTGAGCCACGACCTTCGGGTCAATCCAGCCCCAGGCTGTGATTACGGCCTACGACAACTTGTCGTATGCACCGATAATCTATACGAGCGATATTACACCCAGCCAACCCCGCCCAAAACTCATGGTCTTCATGTTGTTGTCACGGTTGTTGTCCCTTCTGTCTCAGAGCGCCTCCTCGAGCCCCACCTACGAGGCCCTCAACAACGCGCTTGTTGTTGTGGGTCCCTTGTTCGTGTTCTTGTGCATAGTAGTCAATCCCCAACTCAGTGTCAGCGCTACTTTCGTCGGAAAGAGTGGTATGGAGAGGATGCGATAACTGGGGCTTTAGAACTCCAAAAGGATTTGTTTTATAGAGTTTTATAAGCTACTCCCGCTACATCCTTATATGTTGAGGGATGGAACGGCAGACTCAAAGTATATAGATATTGTGTTGGATGGTGTGGATGGGGGGACTGTCACTAGATGAACGTTGCGTTCAGTTGCTGTCGTCCAACAAGGATATGCAATACACATTCAAGTCACTGGAAGTTATTCGATATTAGAAATTAAATTTCACACTTATCTTGGTAGGCTGATATGCTCATAGTGGTACAAAGGACACATGCAGTAGAACGACTACGAGGATGGTCGGCCATCCATAGACGACAATCCACCCCATGCCAACTAAGTCCACTATAGAGGGAATGAAATCTGGGAGCGAAATCCCGTATCCTGTGGGAACAGTCGCACATAATGCACCTACACCCGGCATCTTCACCCGTCCCGACCCTGATTGGGAAGCATCCGCGCCCTCCATTTCGAACCAATAGTTACCAGTCCCCCAATAACACATCCCCCGCAAAGGCAGGGAGGGGCAACTATCACATTTTTGCTCCATTAGGCGGTCAAGAAGATGACTAGGCCATTCTTGGTTCGGCAGGGGAGTCGTCTCCGCCAAGGACATCGAGACATCTCCCGTGGTACATCCACCGACGGATGGATGAAGATAAACTTCTGGGACGAGGGGTCACCCAAGGCGGTGGTGAAACCACGCATCTCATTGTTTGCGCGACCTTGCCTATGAAGTGGCTCGGGTAGGATTCTTCTTACGTGGTATATATTGGCGGCAGTCCAGGTCTGCAGTCCCGCGTGGTCACCATCGTCGACACTTATCTTCTTCTTTACGGCCACTCTACACAATAGCACCAACATCACGCATAGGACTTCACCATGGCCTCCCTAGTCAAGCGATATGTCATTGTTGGCATGGGCGTCCGCTCCTCCTTCTACTACCAGGCTATCATCCAGGACCACAGTGACGTCTCCACGCTGGTCGGGATATGTGATACCAACCAAACACGCATGAACGCTGCCAACGACCATATGGTTGAGCTGGGCGGAGAGAAACAGCCCACTTACAAAGCCGAGGACTTTGACCGTATGGTGGCCGAGCAGAAGCCCGATGTGGTCATCGTCACCACCATCGACCGTTTCCACCACGTCTACTGCATCCGCGCCATGGAGCTTGGCTGCGACGCCATCACCGAGAAGCCCATGACCATCGACGAGGAGAAGCTGCAGCTCATGGTGGACGCCGAGAAGAGGACTGGCAAGCAGGTCCGCGTGCTCTTCAACTATCGCTACGCACCACACCACACCAAAGTTCGCGAGCTTATCGCCTCGGGCGTCATCGGCGAGATTTCCACCATCCATATGGACTGGATTCTCGACTGCTCTCACGGCTCCGACTTTATGCGCCGCTGGCACCGCGACAAGGCCAACAGTGGTGGCATTCAAATGCACAAGTCAATTCACCACTTTGACCTCGTCCACTTCTGGCTCAATACGGAGCCTGACACTGTCTTCTGCATGGGAGATCTGCGCTTCTACGGCAAGGAAAACGCCCAACGCCGTGGCATGACTCACATCCCGGATCGCTACCTGCACGACGAGGAATCCAAGAAGGATCCCTTTGCGCTGAGCATCGAGGACAACGACCAGCTCAAGAAGCTCTACCTCGAGGCTGAGCACGAGGACGGGTACATCCGCGACCGGAACTGCTTTGCCGACGGCATCACCATTGAGGATAACCTGTCCATGGTAATTCGCTACACAAATCGCGCCGTCATGACGTATAACACGTACGCGTACGCGCCATGGGAGGGGTACCGATGCGTCTTCAACGGCAGCAAGGGCCGCCTTGAGATTGAGGTGGTCGAGGGCGGGTACTCTGCGTACAACGAGCCGGGCAAGGACAACAGCGTGCCCTCTGAGCCGAAGCCGTACATCCAGCCCAACGTCGAGATGACCAAGATTGTCGTCTACCCGCTGTTTGCGGAGCCGTATGTGGTACCCGTCGAGAAGGGCGTCGGGGGCCACGGCGGAGGAGACCCGGTGCTGCTACGGGATGTTCTGGTTGGCAGGGAGGAGGACAGCTTCCACCGGGCGGCGTTCATCCGCGATGGGGGGAATGCTGTGCTGGTTGGTGTTGGGGCAAACCATTCGATGAAGACGGGGTTGCCGATCAAGGTACAGGAGTTGGTTAAATGGTAGTTACTGTGATGTACTTATTGGGCATTGTTCTATTTGATAGCATCTACCGCGAGACACACTCGCCTACTCCATCTGAGGCGAACATATCTGTGCTTATATATATGTAGCTCCTAATAGGACTAGTAGGGGATAATCTGTATCTCTAGTCTGGCCGACTCTTTGTTACCGGTCCTTTCTATGTAGCCCACTTCCCCAGACCTTCTTGTCAGACGATCGAGCGGCGATCTGTCTCGGGGCCATGTGCGGGTAAGGCTGCGGGCGAGAAACAGAGTCGCGTAAGCGCACTGAGGATTAGTGAAGATAGCCCTAACATGGCATGATCCCCTGGTGCGCAAACACTGCGTCGGCGTGGATGAAGAATCAGGATACCAAAATATCGAGGCGGACCCGGGACCCTGACTGGGAAAACTCAGAACCGGCTGGATGTTTCAAACGCCCAAAACAGAGCCTTTCCTATTTTCTTATCTTGTTGATTTAATTTTGAAGCTTCTTGTTCTTTATTCTTTTCTTTCCGCTGTGATGGGGCTTATCTTTATCTTTTCATGGGAGCTATCACAACTCTTGTCGAACAGTTGGCGTCACCTATGTGGCAGTCCGGGAACAACGGCTCGTGAAACTCATTGACATTGACGCGACACAGGGGCTGTAATTTCATTACTGGGTGGTAACAATCAGGAGGCCTCACTGGAGACGTACCGAGGCAGTATTTGTTGCGAACCTACTCCCATGTTATCACCATGCAAAGCGCGATATTAGCGAACAAACCTGTTGTGAGTGCTTTGTGACATCCCTAACAATAATGCTATTTATATCTAGTCTGTATCCAACGAATCCCCATGGACCTTTGGTAAACAGGGTCTACAACCAACATGTTAGCTGTGTATGGTGTTGGTAGTGTCACCGCTCCCGATTCGCCGTAGAGCAGACTGTACATGGGTAGATACCAACATCCAGGTGAGGCTATCACCCCAGCGCCCGGCACAGCCCAGTTTATCAAGCATAGTCTCATCCAAGGGGTTGGGAAAATCCATCGCCGCTCATGAGTCATACTAAAAATATCCTGCCAAAGATACACTTCACCGCCATCACCGCCACGCTCATGGCTGCCATCGGCGTCAGCACTATGCTGGCCACGGGACTCGGTTCCCCCGGCACCAGATGCTACCCCATCTGCCCTGAGAAATACGACACGTACTGCTGCAAGGACGTTATCCCCTTCGTGAGATCGTGCAGCCGGGCGGGGATATGTATCACTCAGCGCGGGTGGGCCTGTGTTTCTGGGCCTAGCAAGGTCGACTCAATCCGGTACTGCCTCGAGGAGGTCGGCGGGGATATGCAGGCATACTGAAATAGGCCTGGATTCAGGTGAGTGCCCATGTGTAGCTTCTAGGGAAAGGAATCGGATCTTCCGACGCTGAAGACAGGTGGTCCGGATCGATTATCAGATGGACTGGTAGCTCTTTTGAGCCGGCGCCAGACAACCCCTACTATAAAAACTTGCAGGGGTCCGGGCTGCGCGGAGCTTGGGCTCCATAGGGGAAGGGTATCCAGTGGGAGGAGGCAGATACGCAGGACGCAGGACATGAGGTGGAGAACCGGGGAGATGCTGGTGAGCTGCGGAAGCGCTATGTTGCGAATGGAGATGTGCACATAGTATCTGAAGTGTCTCCCGGATGATGACTTTACTAGAATAGTTGCGGTAATGAACGCGGCGATGTCCTTGGCAGAAGAGTTGAGAGTTAGGTTATGGACAAGGCCATAGACATGCACGCAGACAGACTCCTGGGAGGACTCTTAATTCTCATCCTGTCGATTCAACATGGTCTGCTAGCATCGAGGACATTTGCAGGTTAGGAGAGGATATGAAATCGTGACCATTTTTATAGCGTGATTATCAAGGTATTAAAATTATGAGAAATCATTCTCTCGCTGAGCGCCGATTTATGAACCCATGAACCAGAGAGCAAAACCCCAGTACTATGCCAAATCCACTTTCAAGCCTGAGCTAATAGGTGTGTTGTTTTCGTTTGAATACCGGTCAATCACAAGTACCACTCAGCAGGAATACTCGATCCAGAACCCATTCTGCTGGTCCGCCCCCAGGTAGACATGGGACTTGACCTTGGGATCATTCAGCGCCACACGAAAGTACATATCGTGCGCGCACGCCACCTTGCCCGCGACATGGTCCTCCGCGCCCTCCGAGTCATCCCAGAAGGTCAGGTCCGGATGCAGCTCCTTGTTGCCTCCGCTGGGGTCCCTGTCGACCTCCTTGACGGCGTCGTAGGTGGCGGGCTGGGGCAGCTCGGAAAGAGGGCGGACCTTAAGTAGGGCGTTGTCGCCGTCGACGAGGAACGTGCGGTTGGTGCGGTGGGCCTGGGCCCAGCCAAGGGTGCATGTGGTGGCCTCGTGGGGGATGCCGCGGAAGGCCATGACCTGCTCAAGGTGGGATTCGCCGTTGAGGGTCTCGAGCTCGATGCCCGAGACGGGGGATTCCTGGTAGAGGTCGGGTTGCTGCGGGAAGATATTCCAGGTCTCGGGCATCCAGATGGTCTTGGTCTCGCCGGGGGCAGGGCACGACCGGCGCTCGAGATGGGAGGGAGTGGAGGTGGAGGAGGACGTGAGGATGGGTTTGGCCGTGGCGGCGGTGGCCAGGCACAGGAGAGACACGGCGGTCTGGAGAAGAGTGGCCTTCATGTTGGATTGTGGTTGAGGTTTTGTGGGGAGATGGTTGTATCGGGATGGAGAAGGCGAGGTCAAGTGTTAAGGATGGAAGGATCTGAGACCCGGACAAGATGTGCAGGACATGGACATGTCTAAATATTTATCTGAATATGGATCGCATATTTCCCGAGACAAACATGGGGAGCTCTGAGATTCGTGGAGCAAACAGCAGGGATATCCAAGTTTGATGACGGCATCTCCCCTGCGTCCTCGTACACTGGCCAAGGGCGACCAACGGGCAATTACCAAGAATATTTCTTTTTTAGACCCGGGCTTGGTACGAGCTACGACTGGGTGAGACATTGACGTGGAGTGTTTCTGTTGGGTGTGGAGGCCGATAGCAGCGAATTAGCAATGTGCGGTCAAGGTTGACGGACGAAAGAGCGAATCGCACATGGCTGATCTTATTATAAGTCGAGTTGATACGAGATTTCCAGGTGGCACAGCCGCTCGTGGCTAGGCGGGCTGCCTATGCTAGCTGCTTGCTGCTTATGCCGGCCTTGCAGGGTCTTGCAGCGCCTTGCATTGCCGATCTTCGTGAGGGCTGGATTCAACCTCGTTGGTCGAGTTTGCTGAGTATGATGCAAGACTGCGGGCTGCTCAATGCCCTTCTGGGCTTTATTGATTTGATTTGATGGAAAATGAGGCAATCCGCCCAATGGGTAGTATTGAGTAACCTGAGTTGAATAGAGATGGTCAAGTACGTATGTTAGCATTTATTATTCTGTGCCATCATTTACATACAATTATTCTACTTCATCTGTCGTGATAATACTTCACCCCGGAAATTTCGGACACTGACGAGACATACCAAACATATGACATCCCATCAAGGCATTCGCCGAGCACCCCGACACCAACACCGTGGGTAATATTACTCACGAGGTGAAGTTTGTCTGGGCAGAGAAGTGGCTGAGCAGGGCTGGACAATCGTCAGGCTTCAATGTCATCATGGTCGTTGGTGTTTTCCACCATCCAATCTGACAAGCTGAAGCATCTCCACCTTAACAGTCAACATCCAATATCAAATTATCAATGACCAGATGTCAGAGAGAACACTAGAATCAATAGGTCCGTTTGGCGTCTGCACCGGAGAACACGTCGAGCTCCTCCGCGACCTCAACGCACTGGCGCGCACAAGCCGCTGGCTGTTCGCCGGGTTGAACACGCCCCTGTACCGCCTTGACTATCTTCGGGGCGACGAATATGGCTCTTATGCTGGGCGGTCTTCAACGACCGCGAAGACACGGGTCGTATCGCCCTGACCGCCGTGGGCGCCAGCATCCGCATCTCGGTGTATCTGGAGCACAGCCCCATCCATCTGGCGGCTATGAATGGCCATGCCCGTATCGTCGAGCTCCTCTTCTCGTTCCTGTTCACGGACCCCGAGGCTGCATGGCCCCTAGTTGGTCCGAGATCGCGTTTAAAGCGCATGTCCTAAGTTCCTTACGAGTCCTTGTTGCCGGGGCTACCGCGGACCCGGCTCACGGTGCTCAATACCAAGAATAGCATTCATCGCTCGCCTCTAATTTTGGGCGCCAAGAGAGGACATGTGGATGTCACTAGGGTGCTTCTTGCGACCGATGGAATTGAAATCAATTGCGCAGGGTAAGGTGAGTAGGACGGCCTTGGTCAATGCTGCTAGGCTTAACCGGCCGGTAGCCGTCGATATCTTGCTCTCGCACCCAGCCGTGAATTTCAATGAACTGGACAACGGCGGCCAGACTCCGCTTATGGGAGTTGTTATGCGAGGGGATTACAACATCGCCGAAGCGTTTGTCGACTCGCCTAGGGTGTATGCCAACCAGACTGACGATAGCGGTGACACGGCCATTGTGCTTGCGATGGAAGACTTGAAGTTGGACCCATTTGACTTCCTGCTGGATTCAAAGTCCCTGGATCTCAGTCGTTCTGATGGCTGGGGCAGCAATCTGTTTCAGACTTCTTCAGCAGCATACAAGGCGAGGGAATGAACCTTCCAAGGAACGGAAATACATCATCGGACACGCCTGCTGGAACACGAGGGGCTGGACCCCAACCGGCGAGAAAAGGATCTCCACACGCCCCTCGAGTTAGCCATGTGGAAAGGGGATGATCTGGCAGTCCACATGCTACTCTCCTTCCCCCAGGTCGACCCCAACACAACAACAAGCCCCCGAGCCGATCCGCGAGCCTCACGCCGGGCTTTACGCCGCTGATACTAGCAGCCGCCAAGAACTGGGAGGCCATGGTGATGCTGCTTCCTCATATCGGGTAGAGTCGATGTCAACGCGGCCGATGGCGAGGGAAGTACGGCCCTACACCTCGTCGTGCAGCACGAACGCTCGAGTACCTTGGACTTTCTCGTAGAGAGCGGCCAGGTAGAAGTTGATTCCGGGACTGCGAGCGGCACACGGCGCTCTGGTGGGTTATAGAGAGGGGGCGCAATGCCATGGCTGCTCGCCTCCTCGCCTCGGGAGCAGATTCAGGGGTCTCTATAAATTCAACGAGGAGGCCATGATGGTCCAGAAGCTTGCAGGTCTACAGGTGGTGTAGTTTAGGGAATTTGATGACCAATGGGTATTTGTCAAGGGCCAACTCGCACTATCAAGGGCATAGAAAGGGTGATTAAAAGTCATGGATAATACATATATATATATATATATATATAATACTAATATCTAGCGGGACCGATCACAGTTCCAGAAGCATCCTGATAGCCCTATCTACCTCATCCGCATTCCCACACACCAACCCCCCGCGCTCATCCGTATTCCCCAGCGCAGCATCCAGCACCCGTGACCCATCCGCGGGATTCACCGCCGCACCGCCCGCGCACTCCATGATGAGGGCCACAGGGCACAGCTCGTACAGCCGGCGCAGCTTGGCGCCACTGGCCATGGTCACGGGCGAGACGTACACGCCGTGGCCCTTGACGAGGGCGTGGACCACGTCGGGCACGAGACCACCGCTGTACCGCAGGGTGTACTTTTCTAGAATGCACTGCATCACCAACTGTATGTACGTCGGGCTCTCAGCCGCGGCGCGGAGGTTGGCGGGCGCCAAGTAGCGTGTCTTGTACGGTGGGCTGGCGAGCTGGACGTTGCTCCGGACCATGTCCCACGTCCGACCCTGTGCGTCTCCGCCCAGGCCGATTTCGAAGCACGAGGGTGCAGAGCCTGGTATGCGTAGGGCGACGATGGCTGTGGTGCGGGGACCAAAGACGCCCAGGATGGCGGCGATCTGCTTGTCCCGAGGAGACTGGCCCAGGGCGGATTCGCCGTCCCAGATGCCCAGGATGGTGCCGACGGTCCAGTTGGGCGCGATAATGGAGCTGCCGTCAAGAGGATCGAAGGCCACAGTGTACTTCTCACCACTGGTGGCAGCTGTACCGCCTACGTGGACGACAGGTGTCTCGACGGGGTCCTCCTCGCTGCTTGCCGTCGCGACCGAGGGACACTCAGCCAAGGCCTCACGCAGGTGCTTCTCGGCCGAGACGTCGACGTTGAGCTGGTCGTCACCAAACGTGTTGGCTGAGCCCGCCAGTGCAACGTGCTGGGAGTTCTGCAGAGTGAGGGCAATCTTGGCGATGGCGTCTAGGAGGGACGGCAGGACCGAGGACCGGAGCTGGGCCCGCTCCGCGTGGGGGAGCACCGAGTGGAGGTGCTCCAGTAGCTCCGGGCTGCCGGAAAATGGGGTATCCATTCCGTCTAGGCTTTTCTCGGGGGTTGACGGGATGAAGAGGCACTGGTTTCCGGAGAGCGGGTTGATGTGGTTGTTGGGACCAAGTCACGATGAGAAGATTGTGGCTCCGGTGGAGCTCCGGTAGGGTTGAATGGCGTAAATAGCGCATCACCCATATTCTGACCGACTCTCATGGATCTGAGGCTGCGAGTGTCTGCGGTTTGAAATCCCCAGTAAGCAAACATCAACTAATTGCGTGTACTCCGTATAGTAGAGGCGTCCGCCCGTCGGGTATTTAGGGCTGTTGTGTAGTGGTGGTTTCCTAGTTTGGCAATAATAATGTCTTTGGGTTCGGTCCGCGTGGTTCCTCTTTTCAATTGTCTACCAATGATCTTTGCTCATTTCTGGATCGGTCGTCCGACCGCCGGAGAAATCGATAAGTATTTTGTCCTTGCAGCCATATAATCTTTACAAATGATGCTATTTAATTGCCTAGCGGCGGACTGGGATGGCTCCTGGAAAGGCCCGAGTCGCCGCCGTCGGCTCCGGGCCGGACCTCCGCAATCCACTCGGCGGGGTTTCCGCCGTTGCTCTTATTCATAAGAATTTAGATTAGTAAAAGGGGGCGCCCAATGTGTAATTCCTTCGAGGCATTTGTTGATTTTTCGACAACCACGGATACTTGGGGGGGACTCAGATCCGTCAGACCCCCTTCCAAGAAGGGGCACTGACTTAATACTTAGCCATTGACCTACCGATATACCTTACGGATACTTTTTCCTTTATATCCCGCATTAATTCAACGCCAAGCCCTTTTATTCGGCATTATTAATCAATCCGATCGCTAAAAATTCTACCTACCAAGACGATATTTACGTCGGAAATAATATAATAGGACCCTATGGATGATTTATTCGGGGTATTTCATACTGAAAAAAAAAAAAAAAAAAACTTTTGAGGCCTTCCTAGTGTTATAGTTGGCCAAATAGAATTAATTAAGGCACAATATGAAAGTCTCGGGGTGCTCAGATCGTAATAAACATGAGATTCAACTAAATGAGAACATCTCTTTTTTAGTAGGCCAATTACAGAGTCACGGGGTATTCTTTTTTTAGTAGGTCAATGGCCAATTGTTAGGTCAGTGACCCCCCCCCCTGGAAGGAGGGGGTCTGACAGATCTGAGTCCCAAGTACTGAGTTGCTTCATCCTCTGTCATTCATTCACCATGTCTCACCAAGTTCTTCGCCACTGCAAGCCCCTCGGAACCGGCCTCGGGGCCGATCTCGCTGCCATGCGGGACGTGGTCCCACGGCGAGTCCGGATCACGGCTCCCCCTGATAATGTCTGCCTCACTCTCCGCGTTCCCTCTACGGTGTATGCATGCGGATGTACTGACTAACCGCCAGTTCGACGCCCTCACCAAACACCAGCTCGACGCACTCGTTCACTACGGCGACTCCTTCACTTTTGATTCTTTCACCACCACCGACGCCTACGAGCTGGGCCACCTGCTCCACGCGCGGCTGTTCGCTGAACCGCGCCCCGCCCTCATCAGCATCAGCCTCACCAACGGCCTGACCCTCTTCCAGGCCACGACAGGCACCGGCGTCAACCCGGACAACGAGGTCTGGGTGCAGCGCAAGCGCCGCAGCGTCCTGCGCTGGGGCACCAGCACCTGGATGCTGCACTGCAAGTACAAGGGCGACGAGGCGGCCTTTGCGGCCAAGAATGGCCTGGGCGGGGAGGCCGGTTTGTATGCCATCCACGGAGGGGCGGTGCCGATTCGCGTCCAGGGGGTCGAGGGCGTGGTGGCTGTGGTGGTTGTCAGCGGACTGAAGCAGCATGAGGATCACGGTGTCATTGTGGATGTCGTGAGGGAGAACTGGGAGCCTGTCGCGTAGGGTTGAAACTGTTTGAGATCAAATAATCCCTCCGTCCCCGTTCAAAACTCGAATAAGCCGCGACACGGCGACGCCTAAGTTTGCGTGGCGTCGCAAATGCCCGTTTGTCCCCGCATGAAACACCCCCACAAATTGCCCCTTGTGGCGACGATCACCGTGGAGAAAGAGGAAGGTCTGCGCATTCGGCCTGTTTCGAGTCCAAAGATAGAACCAGCGCTCCAGGTGAGGCTGAATTTAAGAACGTCGTACTTCGCGTATACCTACATCTCGGGTCAGAAGATGCTCAGGTTTCATGTCAATGGGAGGTCGATAGCTGTATAAGTAGGACATGGAATATCCTCCAAATGGACCAGAATAATACCAAGCAGACAAACATTGATACCATCCTCTCTCTCATTCATTACATCTTACAAAACACCACACTCCTTCAACTTTTGGCACCTCACTACAAACTCCAACATGAAGTTCACCACCGTTGCCACCTTTGCCCTCGCGCAGTGCGCCACGGGCGTCCTCTCATTCCCCACCCTCAACGTCCGCGCCCTCGAGCCCCTCGAGGACGACTACCCCTACGGCGAGACCGACTGCGGCGTCCCCGACGAGTGGAACTTCTACACCTGCCAGGGCACCAGCTTCGTCGCCTACCGCATCAATGAGCGCCTCGACATCGACTTCAACAACCAGTATGAGGGCGAGTACTGGGGCAACGCCAACACCTGGGACAACGCCGCCGAGGAGATTGGCCTGGAGGTCAACCAGACCCCCCAGGTCGGCGCCGTGGCCCAGACCTCGGAGGGGAGGTTCGGCCACGTCGCCTGGGTGGCCGCCTACAACGGAACGGATGTGACGGTGGAGGAGTACAACTTCTCCGAGAAGGAGGCTTACAGCACTCGGACTGTGTCCAAGGACGCTTTCGAGAAGTACATTCACTTTTAAAGAGCTTTTGGTTTTGTTGTGGGAGAGAAAATAGACTTGGGGGAAAGCGTCTGATATGGGCATCCGTGCTACATTCCAATTTCATTTCACCTGTCGTTGGCCGGGAAGCATTGTGTAAGAGTATGGCCTGAGAAATGATGTTAGTTTGTTACTTCGAAAATTTCAAGAGGAAGATTCACATCGGTGTGGCCCATGTTGCGATGATCTTATCCTAACACTGTCATGTGAGAATGTGACATCTATGGGTTCGCTGGCCATGAGGCATTGAACGACCCTTCGACGAGATAAAGCTTAGTGGACTCTAGGGCAGTGACAGACCATAACAGCAATTGGGGGAATAATACCTACCTGTTGGTCTCAAGTAGAACTAAGTCACACCCGCCGACACCTTTGACACCATAAAAGCGAAGGTTTCATTTGGAATAGACCAGGGGGTACCGGTGGCAGATGATGATTAGAGGGATACGAGGATTGATTCGATAGCTTCAAGCGACAAGCGCCAAGAAACATCAAACAGCGTGAGTGGTGAAATGGTTATCATAGTTGCCTTCCAAGCAATTGTTCGGGGTTCAATTCCCCGCTCACGCATTTCTTTTTGGTCGGAGTTCTCTCTCCCCTAACCCCCGCTGTACCAACTCCTTGCGGCCAGATCCAGTTATAGAAACTTCGCGAGATATAACTATTATAGCGATCAACCTCTCCTCTCGCTTTATTCCCTCTATCTTCTAGGATTCGCGATCCTTTCTCTTCGTAAGACGCTAAAGTCTCGGTATTTCTCGATTGTATTTTTTTTAGACGATAGCATAGCCTCTAAATGCTCTTTACCCCCTAGAGACTACGCCGGCGTTAAATAATACAATAAATAAATACACGGGGATTGATTCAGTTGATGTGGGTTGATTCGATTCCCCGTCAGTTCCTACCCTATGCACATATCATCATCAACAGCACCAGCCCATCCCACTAGGATGGGCGTTGTAGCTTGAGTGCAAGGAGAAATTCGTTTGGGAGGCGGAAAAATGATTTTAGATTGAAATATTAGGTGCTTAAAATGCTGGCTCTTTATAAATGCATTGATGTTGGTCATTGCGGTAACATAAGAAGGGAGGCTGGTTTGTTTGAATGTTTGCTAGATTTTGCGCACAACTCCCTGCAAATGCATCCAAGGGCCGAAGAATGAATTAACAAACTGCCCTTAGACAGTATCATCTTGCATGAAGCTCGTGACCTAGCCATAATCCAATTAGGAGGATCAAGTGATGACTCCTTAAAATTCACAAAGCATGAAGAGGCGCTTGACGGTAGTTTCCTCTCAAATTCCAACGGAACATTGAAGGCTGTAAGTTTGCCCTATTCTCCGACTTCCATTTGGGTCAAGTGACCGATGGAGGCCGCAAATATGTATACGACGCCTTACAATGGACGCCCCTCGCAGCCCAATTATTTTCACTGATTTGGACCACTTGATCAGGCCCATGTCTTTGTACACGGTGCTTGCTTGGTACAAAGATTTGCAAGATGTCTTTTATAAGTTGATAATTTCCCATCGGTGTCGCTGGCCAAGGTCACTGATCCCCACCCATGAAATTTGGTCTAATGCGACTCGAAAGTGCAACTAACCCAGACAATGGCATTGTCTTTGAAGTAGCGCCGAATCAAACGCGTCCGTCTCGAATGTTGGGCAGCTATCATCTTTGTCTCTTCAGAGCTGAAAGGCGCTTCGTAGATCACGTTGGTTGGCATACCCTCTATAAAATGCCTTTCGCCGGGCCAGATTTAAAGCATGTAATTGAAACATCATACAAATCAATACACACAACAACTCATTCGCCTTTTAAAGGGTTTTAATCTGTCTTTTGCAATTTCGACCCGCGCCATGTCTAACCAAAATGGATTATGGAGACCTTACGGACTGATCCGACACCGCGATATGGAATCACTGTATGACTCTGTGTTAGTCACAGAACTCTCAGAAGACTCAAGGGCATATCCGAGCAAGGGTGCCACAGTTGATCTCTTCTTGCAACTGTTTCGCCTATACAACTTTGCGAGCAGCAACTACCTCTTCACCCCCCAAGGAGCACCCTCAGCTGACAGCAACGAGTCCTGCGATCTGGTCATCAAGTACCATACGGCTCAACGCGGCTGGCAGCCCCTATGCTTCATTGAAGCCAAAAGTCAGGCAGATGTTCAAATCGGGGACCTCGAGGATCGAGTCAAGAAGTACTGCGAAGAATATCTCGGGGCTAATCCGGAGCCCCATATAGTCTATGCAATGACCATCGTGGGGGTTCGTGTTAGATGTTGGAGATATAGCCGAGGGTGCGATAAGCTTCAAGCATTCTGGAACAGTGCTGAGACTCGGACATTGGATCATTATCTGGACGTTGGTGAAGATAAAAATGTGGAACCACTTGGGAGAGTGCTTCGTACCATGAAATCAACGCCCCCCTACGCTCTGCCATGGCATGTAATGGACTACACACAACTCAGCATCGCCCGTTACTACGGAGAGCAGTGGCGGAGCTACGTCAAGCGGCTGCAAGATGCAAGATCCGTCCAAGAAGTACACTCACATCCCGAGGGACCTTCTCAGAGCAATGCTCTCACCTCCGATCCCCTAGACTGGACAATAATCCACGTCCCCGATCGCTCAAGTCGGGGTTTAAGGGGATTGACTCTCCAAGGGTCACTATTCGATAGCAACTATATCTAGGCACGGTCCTTGCATCTCGGTTTGGGGCATCTCACCTACGACGCAGGAACCGTGTCATCTTCGCAGAAATATCGTGGACGGGTGATGACACTCAGCGATCCGCCATCAGGTTTCAGATCAACATCCATGATTTTAAGCCCCCCATTTTCTCGTCAGAGCGTTTAGCAATAAATGTTTCTACACGAACAGTCCTCGGATTGCAAAGAGTACGGAGCCTTCTCAGGCCAGCGCTCCTGTACCTCGTAACCCACTTTCGTCAGCGGTGGTTCATCCAATTGAAGTTAGACAAGTAATTGTGTATAATGTGGAAGTCTATCACCCCATGGGAATAGCAACTTGGAGACCTTGGACTGGTTGATGAGTGGAGAGGATGACCTCGTTGTGGTGAAACCTGGGACCGGTTACTTCTCCGATCCATTTCAGACACGTTTCCCTAAAGATATCGATGGTATCTATCGCAATCTTGTGAAACATGCTAGAATGTTCGATTCAGTTGTTTCATTCCCGGCAAGATGGCCTGAAATATCTTACCGTTGTGGCTGTCCAGTCACGAAATTTCCTATTGCCGTAAGGTCACAAGGTCCCGCGCAGCTAGCAAACGTACCATGTATGCTTCTCGATCCCACATGCGGTAGGAATAGCCGCACTCCTTATGCGGAAAGCATAGCTACTGCTTCTTCTAACTCGGGGTCGCTGGAACTAAAGTCTATGTGCGTTTTCTGAGATATATACTGTCTAGATTGTGGCACCAGAATATATTACTATCGGCAGAGCGGGTGGGAGCCCTAATTAGGAGTAGCCTTAATCTGTAACTACGAAGGAAAAACAAAACATTCTGTAGGAAAATCTAGCTCCTCCCAATTGTTACAACTAAACCAATCGGAGTAATATTCAAGGTTAGTCTGACTCAAGGTTGGACCATTCCCGCTACAATGTCAGCGTAAGAGTAATCCCCGGGTTTTGGTAGATCTCCACTTACTTGGAGCAGTTAATATCGTCAAGAACTCTATCAAAACACTTGTTTGCGTGACTCTGTATCCTCCCTGGATTGACGCTAAGAAGGTACTGCATACTCTTTACCCTTTCGTGAATCTCGGAAGACGATGGGTTCCTTATGATTCGTATGAGAAGTATCAATGAGGATGTGAGAATGTAATAGTCGAACCAGAAGGAATCTGCAAGGAGATTTCTCGCCTGCATTTGTAAGAGTGTGTCAATTGCGGCGCTATTGTGTTCCTCGCAGATTTCAACGTGGCGATTCGTTCTATGGTTGACAAAGGTAGCGTCGAAGAGGAATGGTCGTGTTATCAGGACCAGGAGGGAATGGTATCGTACCCGAAGGTAGAATGTCGCACCTGCAAATGAATCTGGGACGGAATCTTTTGTCAAGTGGTCCGGTAACGTGTTCCACCAGGTTTCAAGATCCCGCACCAGGGGGTCCACGTCGTGCTCTTCGCATCGCTGCTTCAGGTAGATGCAGTTCATGGCACGATCGAGGAACTGTGCTAGCCGTGCTGAAGCTGGCGTGTACATTGGTGGTGTAGTTGTGCTCGCTGTGATGGACTATTTATTGTCAGCATCCGTGCGGTGGAGGGTATCCCCCCTGTGGCTAGTCTTACATCTGAGGGGGGAGAAACATTGCTCATGTCCATGGTTATTGCCGATGGTCTCCCAAGAGAACACGAGAACCACTGGTCAAGCTCGTACAATGACCACCATATCCTCGCCTTCTGCTCTGTCCACAGCAAACTCTCGTTCTCTGTTCTGACATGCATCCCGAGCGACTGGGCGATTCGGATTGCACTGCCAAGGATGACCCATGAGGAGTGCCTTCGGTTGGTTTTCTGTCGATACAAGGCCTACCAAAAGTGAGCGACACTCACCCGGCGGTGGGCTTGTAACCAACCATGAGAATAATGGCCTGGACACTTTCAATGCTGCCTTGTTCAATCACGGTTTCCATCTGAACAGGAAAAACTACAGCGTGCTGCGGCGTAGCGTGGACGAGAGCCACAACGAGACTAATCATGGCTAGAACGGACGGGCTCTGGTTTCTCCCCGTGTACACACTATCAATGGCATCGAACAGCTTCTCGGGGCTGACAATGTAGGCGAGACTGTTGATCCGGCTCAAGAACGTTACGCCGCATTGCTCACATACCTTCCTGCTAGGAAGCCCGACGGGAGGTCCCATTGACGGTGATACCGGTGTACCATCGCGCAGGTCAACTGTGGTGTCATGCTGTAGTAACGCGAGCTGTGGAAACCGGTCCGGAATGTATAAGCTGACCTTGGACCGTAGGGTGTTGTAGCTTGAGGCGCCATCAAAGCCTGCAAGATATTCCTTTAGTAAAAGAAAAAAACACTTGCAAGGGTCCGTGGGTACAACTCACGACGCTGACAAGTTGCGTCTGAGATGAAGGCCCCGTTTAGGTCGCCATCAGACGCGGATGGCGATGGATCATCGGCGGCGCGTGTTGGCTCTGGGGCTTCGTTGTCCGTAGGTGGCAGGACCGAAAGTGGGGGCGTTGATTCTTGAGCTGGGGGAAAGAGAGAGTTGCGATTTACGTCTGGTAGGGATGAGACAAGTTCTCGAAGATCTTGGACGCTCATTGATGTGGTTGGCGAAAAGTGGCGGATAATTGACTCCATCAACTCGAACCGCTCCTTGGAGGTGTGGTAGTAGGGGCGGGCGAGAGCCTCGTCGGTGACCGCGCAGTCCAAACCCAGCCGCTCGCACCGTCGGCAGGACCTAGATGTTGGTTTCTCACACTTTGGTTGTTAGAATGGACGGCGACCGGCGTGCGGCGATGAGTTTTTCGTGTCTTACTTTGATTTTGCGGCGCCTGCAGTTGACGCAGCTAGACGGTAGCCGCCGACCTTTGGCGTTTTCCGTCATTGCAGGGGTGATGTATGAGCATATACAGCAGACGAGGAGAGCGGAGAGCGCGCAACCTCAGCTTTAGCTCTAGAGGGAGAGGGTGGAATATTAGAAGTAGGTTATTTGCCGACAAGTACCGCAGGGTCCGGGAGCGCCGGGGGAATCCAGGGGTTCGCATTGTCATATACCCCACAACCAAGTAATACCTACCCCACAACCAAGCAACCAAGTGTTGGCCAACATTTATGTGTCTACCGAGTACGGAACAAAAGAGGAAATTGCGGGGAGAAGATGGTGTGTGGCTGGCTGGATAGTTAATATCTTGCATGGCACACACCCCACGGGGCCCCACACTCTACAAGTAATCAATCAACCACCGGGAGGTCGAGAGGTGCGGTCACCGCACTTGTGGGTCGCCACATTTGGCCAGGAGAACGAGTACCATGTAAATACTTCAGCGCCCACCGCTGCGGTACTGCAGTTTGAGAAGCTGTGGTTGCTGGTATCAGTCCGTACAAATCTACCTGCAACTCTCTCAGTACGCGCCTCGAGATCCCGACAATGTTTCTGTATTCCAATTTGCTGCAAGCCGATCTTCAAGCTTCGAAACCAGTCATCGGTATATCCGTAGTGCTGGGTCTTGTACGCAACCCAAAACCCCGGCTTTACTGGACCGTCTTGCTAATGGTTTTCCTCATCTCAGCTGGCACTCGTAATCATCTATGATATCTTCTTCCACCCCCTTGCTGGGGTTCCAGGGCCCCTCTTTGCCAAGATCACGGACCTATGGCATGCCCGCCAGATGGTGACTGGCGTTCGCCACGAGCTGCTTTATCAGTTACACAGGACCTATGGTAGGTATCGCCGACTGCCATATTTCTTCGACACGGCTAACAAATCACTAGGCCCTCTCGTCCGCCTTGGACCAAACACGGTCTCGGTGGATAGCGTTGAGGGGCTCACAAAAATCTACTCTGCGACGTCACCGATCGACAAGTCCCCATTCTACCAATCTTTCACGCCCGGCTTAAAAAACAGCTTTTCATCTACTGGAACTGTCTTCAAGGAGAAGAAATCGATTCTTTCCCAGGCATTTTCGCAAAAGAAGCTCGATGCCATGGAAGCGTCCTTCATGACCCACATCAAGAACCTTTGTGATGTTCTAAAAACAGACAAGAGGGCCGAGCTCGACGAGAGCCTGTCTGCTCTAACTATTGACATATTATCTGACGTCTGCTTCGGTGAAACGTTCGACTTGCTACATAATCCCAATGAAAAGAAGAAGATCACCAGAGGCTTGGAGGATGCCTCTATATATGTATCCTTGGTAAGCAAGCAATGAAATATTCCTTGGAATTCCAAAGCCCCTGTTGACATGTTCTTCAGGAAGGGACTCTTTGGAGGTGGCCTATGCTCCAAAAGGCTATTCGCTCTCTCTCTCACAAGGTCTCAATGCGCGGATATCCGGCACAGGTAAGACAGGCAGTCAAACATGGCATAATTTCAATTACTGACATTGCGCAGAGGGCCATAGGAGCGATGATCAAGCAGAGGCAGAAACCATCTGGAAGAGAGGATATCTTCAACTACCTTTTGAGCGCCACCCAGCGAGGAACTGGCCAGCCATTCCCCGACAGTGAGATGTTTGGCGAAGCTATTATCCTATTCGTTGCAGGGTCTGATACCACATCAACGTCCCTCTTGACTATTCTTTGGCATTTAATGAGCGACAGCAAGTCGTACAATTCTCTTGCCAATGAGATCAGATCCAACTTCAAGTCTATCGACGAGATCAACTACCAGAGGGCTCAGCATCTCCCATATCTCAGGGCAGTCATTGAGGAAGGCCTGCGGATCTTCCCTCCAAATTCAGGGTTCATTCCGCGACAGGTCATTCCCTCTGACAAGCCCTTCACACTTCATGGCAGAGTTTTCCCCGCCGGGGTAAGTTTAACCACCCTAAAGCGTCATCGAGAACAAAGCTTACCGTTGGTAATCTCAGACGGAAATAGGGGTAGCGAACCTTGCCCTCCACCGTAATCCGCAGTACTTCGAAGACCCCGATGACTTCGTCCCCGAACGCTGGGTGACGGACGGCAAGAACACCAAGACAAGCAATCCCGCCTTCTCCCCATTCTCAAGGGGCCCCAGATCGTGTTTGGGTAGGACGTAAGTCATCCATTCAGGAGTTGATATTCCCGAATTTTGCTAACCGCTTGGCTCTAGGATGGCATATATGGAAATGACCTTGGTTCTTGCCGCATTGTTCCTGGAGCTGGATATGGAGTTCAAGGATCCGGAAGCCGAGGCCGAACACGGCTATAGGGCAAAGGACTCGTTCGTGTTAGTCAGACCGACGGTCAACGTGGTTGTAAAGCCTCGGAGGATGGATTAGTAGAGACGAATGAGCAGCCCGTTTACCGCTGCAACGGCCACTAAGTGTCGGTATACACTGCCAAGTTCGTGTATGATGAGCGAGAGGCGCACTTTCCACCTAATACGCATAAACCTTTGCATACACATTACATCCTCAACTGCCGGGAATTTGTTCCCTTTACCAGCTTATATCATCCAATACATAGTGGTCGAAGGGTGTGAGGGAAGTGTGGTGGCATGCGGAGCGTAATGATGTTATGCTCCGTAGGTGATAAAACCGCTCTATAATAAGCTTTTGATCTTTATATTTGACTCTTTGGTTACAATTGTAAAGAGAGTTTCCGGATAGGACTTGGATGGTATCACGCTCTATTGAATGAGGAAATTGCCTGTATTAGAGGTTGAAGTCTACCACTAATTTCTTCATTGGCTTGCCCTCTTTCATTGCCTGGACTTTCTCTGGCAACTCATCCAGGCGAATTGACTGGCTGAATGGCTTTATCAACCCGCGCTCCGCAAACTTCAACACCGCGTTTGTATCTTCACGGGTGCCCACCAACGACCCTTTGATCGACAGGTGCTTCAAGACGAGCAACCCAGGGTTCGCCTGGATGGTATTCCCAGATCCAGCAGCCGGCAACCCAATGCACATGACGACACCCCCAACACGGGAACCAATATAGTCGAGGGCATTTTTGTATGCTGGCGGCGCGGTGACGAAGACTCCATGAGCTCCGCCGTTGGTTAATCGAGCCACTTCAGCCACTGGGTCGGACACCTTTTGGATATCGACAAAGTCGTCGGCCCCCATTTCTAACGACAGCTCACGCTTCGCATCCCCAACGTCCACGACAATGGCGCGGAAGCCAAATACCTTTGCCACCTGGACGACTTGTATGCCAACACCGCCCCCACCCCCGAGAACAACAATGTCAGAACCAGGTGCCAGACCGGCTGATTTCACGGAGCGATACGCTGTCGCAGCGCTACACATGAGCGTTGCCGCGAGGTCGTCTGACACGGCCTCCGGGACAGGAATCACATGGCTCGCATCCGCGACCATGTAGTGCTGAAAGGTTCCAGCAACTCCAAGCCCAGTATTGATCTTCTTGGTGCAATGCGTCTCCATGTCTCCCCAGCAAAGGTCGCATGAGCCGCAGGTGGTCCAGATGGGTTTGATACCCACCCGGTTGCCGACTTTGATGTTTTCTACTGAAGGGCCGAGTTTGACGACGACGCCACAGCCTTCGTGACCGGCAGATGCGACACCGAACTTACCCATGGGTGGCGCGGGGGTATCATTGAGCATGTAGTGCAGATCAGAGTAGCATACACCGCTTGTGCTCATACGAACGAGGACTTGGTTCGGGCCTAAAGGAATGTATCAGCAACTATTTTACCACCAATATCTCGTTGGCCTGAGCAATATGAAATATCAAGTAGCGGCTGTGGATAACAAGACATGAAATTGCTGACCTGCCTCTGGCACCTTGACGTCTTCAATGGCAAGAGTAAAGTCTGCGCCCTCATTCTTGACCACCGCGGCCCTGCACGTCGTTGGGATACTCATGTTGGGGGTTGAATTTGTCTCGATTTTGCAATGATGGGCTGATGGACAGCGGGATGTCTGTTTGCCCCAGGATCAGCTGGCGGCGTTATTGATAAAATACCAGTGGGTTTACTGGGATTCTGGGGATTCCGGGGACCCCGGGGACTCCAGTTACCTTCCGTAACCCATACATGTGTGCCGGGGTCCGCCTTACACTACCGAGAGCGGTCACCGCTCCGCCACTCCACCGGTCTCCGCGAAACGGTTGTTGTCTCAAGGGACGAGTAATACTGTGCTGGCATCTAGCCAAATGGCGGCCTGAGACTTCCCGGCCCCATCTGGCTCTGGCTCATCTATAATTATACAGCGCGAGAAAGAGAGCAACCCGATTGACCTAGCTGCCAATTCATCACACGGTTTCAAGCCCCATGATTGATTGGCCTGTGAGTTTTAGGCTACATAAATTTCCAATATATTTGCACACTCATCACAGACGCAGAGGAAAATCATGGCGACCTACGTGCCTCTTGAAACCCAACTGTTTATCAACGGAAAGGCAAGTAGATGGAATAGAATCCAATCTGCCGGGAACACGTGCTAAAGACGAGACTTCCAGTTTGTCGATGCGAGCGACAATAAGACTTTCCAGCTCAAATCACCCTGGACGCATCAAGTGGTAGCGAACGGTAGGATCAAACGCTGTGGGATATACGTCGGCACGATCTTGCTAATTTCAATGTCTCACAGTTGCCGAGGCCAGCGTCGATGACACCAACGCCGCCGTGGCTGCAGCAAAGGCGGCGCAGCCCGGATGGGCGAAACTCTCGCCCAAGCAGAGAGGGGAGTGCTTCAAGAGATTTGCCACCCTCCTGCGTCAGAATGGGCCGGAGCTCGCGCGACTGGAGGCTCTCTCCATGGGGCGTCCCGTGAAGGGATACGCCGACAACGTTGTTGCTGCGGCCAAGTTTGACTTTTATGCTGAAGCGGGTTACAATATCCAGGGCCAGTCGAGCTTAAACACACCTGGATTCCTTAACGTCACGCTTCGGCAGCCGTTTGGCGTTGTTGCGGCAATTATCCCCTGGAACGTCCCCTTGATTGCCATGTCTGGAAAGGTTGCGCCGGCACTCGCCGCTGGCAATGCTGTTGTCTTGAAGAGCAGCGAGAAGGCGCCTTTGACTGTGAGTTTGGCACGGACAATAACCAAAAGCCAACCAATCCTGCTAACAACCATGACTAGTCTATCAAAGTTGCCGAGTATATCGTCGAGGCGGGCTTCCCGCCAGGTGTTATCAATATTCTTTCAGGACATGGTCACATCAGTGGTGCGACTCTAGGCGCCCACATGGATGTTCGCGCTCTCTCATTTACTGGCTCCACCCGTACCGGCCGTGCGATCCAGGAAGCGTCAGCCAGGTCAAACCTGAAGAATCTTATTTTCGAGTTGGGTGGAAAGTCACCGGCCATCGTCTTTGATGATGCAGACCTGGACAGAGCCATTCCCGAAACAGCCCACAGTATCCAATGGAATAGCGGCCAGGTTTGCATGGCAAACTCGAGGATCTACGTCCAACGTTCTATTGCTCCCCGTTTCATGGATGGTTTCAAGAAGCATTTTGGGAATGTGACTCTCGGGGACCCGACTGATCCCACGACAACCTACGGACCCCTGGCAGACTCTGCGCAAGTGGACATGGTTAGTAGCTATGTTTCCATCGGCAAGGAAAGCGGCAAGCTAGAGATGGGTGGCGAATTTGAGCCCAAGACCTTTACCTTCAGACCCACGGTCTTTACCGATACGAAAGAGGATGCTAAGATTGTAAAAGAGGAGGTCTTCGGCCCAATTGTTAACATCAACATCTTTGATACGGAGGAGGAGGTATTGGGGAAGGCAAATGACACCGAGTACGGTCTGTACTCTGCGTTATACACGCAGGATGTGAGCCGAGCCCTGCGTTTTGCTGTTGGTCTCGAGTCTGGTGTGGTGGGAGTCAACTGCACCTCTCCTCAAACGTCCTTTGACATGCCATTTGGCGGATACAAGACGAGCGGTGTTGGACGTGAAGGGATTCGGGATAGTTTAGACAACTTCCTTGAGAAGAAAACCGTCTTGTTCAGGATGTAGTTAGTGTCTTGGAAATGGAATTATTTGGTTTATTCAGGTGGTGATATTTGGGACTATTAAGGTTATAGTTCTCTACCTGTTCAGTATGCCCTTATCCTATTTCCATAATAGCCTACCTCCGGGCTCCTCCCATATATTTCTTGTTGCATACCCCTGACCTTATGGTTGGGCCGGCTATGTTCATGTCCCTAGCTTCATATTGGGCTCAGAAACCCCCAATACCACCCTCCTCTAACTTTTTCACTCACTTCCAACCTTGTCGATAGCAGGGAAAAATATCCCAAGAGATGGATTACATATCCCACTTACTCCGCCGCCAGAAGGGCCCGGAGGTTTTAGTTGGCTCCCGCCCTATAACTACTCTATTAGCTAACGGTAGTTCTCTACGTCATGTAAGAAATGTCGCCTTTGAGATCAAGTGTCGCACGACGAGACTCTCAGCACATCAACGCTCCTTTACATCCCAGGACCGAATAAATATAGTTCAATGTGGCGCGTTTCTCGCGGATGGACTATTTCGAGTGCGTTAAACTTTTGTTAAAGCAATAAATTGTCCAAGCCTCCTACAGACCTGCCTGTCGAATGATGAAATCCAGACCTTGCTGCACCTGGGGCCATTCCTGGTCTTCCCGAGATATCCCGGCATCAAAGCCATGGGATTGACCGGGGACAAGAGAAATCTCCGTTTCGACTCCCTGTTTCCGAAGATCCTCATATGCCCGTTCGCTAAATTCAGTCAAGACCATGGCATCCGCATCACCATGCAAAAAGAAAGTCGGTGGGAAACCTGACTTGAGTAGTGGTACGGGGTCGACGCGTTCAAAATTGCCGTCCTTGACGATGGCCTTCATGTGTGTCCCCTCCTTTAGCGCGGTGAAGAGCCAGGCGTTTCGAGGCACAGAAAAGTCGGGTGCGGGCATACCCTTCTTCTTCGTCTTGTTCTGGGAAGCGCTGGCCCTCTCGAGTGAGGTCACCGTTGTGGTTTGAGTGGGCTCGTCGTGGATTTTGTCGATGAACTCTTGGGGAAACTGTGGAATCATTGCTAGGGCAGGCAGTGGCTCGTGCCAGAACCTTTCGCCTGTGTACTTGACACCGTAGAAGTCGAGAATGGCTGCCGGAGGCTCAGAAAGGCCGCCCTGATCGTGGAACCGTTAGAATTGCTGGCACGGACTGCTGAAAAGAATTCATGTCATACCAAGTGCAAGGCTAGCAGTCCGCCTGCAGATTGGCCAAAGGCAACAATCTTGTGCGCATCGACGTCGATATCAGCGTCGGCCTTGAGCTTCGCAGGAAGCTCCGTTTTACACCAGGAGAAGGAATCAATGGCATCCCGGATGGCATCATAAAGCGCAACCTGGGGGCACAGACGATAGTCTGCTGAGACAACAACAAACCCCGCATCGGCAAGATAATCGATCTCGGACTCGGGTATGAAATGCCTGGAGCCTATAACAAAGCCACCGCCGTGGAATCCTAGTGCTTAGGGAGGGTCAACGGTGTGCTCAGCTTATTGGGTGTCGGTGGGATTTCATACCAATTCCGTAGGGAGTAGCACTCCGCTGGGGCTTCCAGAAAACTGTCGCCGTAATCTTGACCCCCTCGATCTCCTTGAAAACGTAATCCTGTGTCAACATGGTGGCGGTACTATGTCGCGGCACCTGGGTCCGGGTACAATGTTGGGTCAAGATTTAGAATAAAATCGGCGTGAGGTTGAGTGTTTGAGCAGTTATGCCGTAGAGGGAAATGAACTATGCCCACCTGTGCTATTATTCTAGACAGCGGGAGGAAATACTGGCGTCAGTGATGTCGACTGAATCACTGAAGAGCGGTCTCCGCCCTCTTGTGGCTAATGGCCCGCTGCATATCCGACGAGAAGACCGCGTTTGCCACCACTACGGCTACGGCGGGCTCAGTGCCGCCTTTCTTGGCCTCATATATCCACGCCGTCATTCCAGGGGCGCTGCTGAATGGTTATTTGGGGCGCGGTCCCCGCGCTTCAATGTACCGACAGGCTGCTCACCTTGGCGTGGGTTTCCATCCCAAAACCCCGCGCAGCCTAGGTACCTACTGTTACCATACTCTGAGATGGACATCAACACCGGTACATGGAAATCACAAGATTGACGATACTAGGCGGGGGAGAAGGCGAACAGCGGTCGCCGGGCCCTGGTGTTCAAGGTAGCATGTTGCAAGATAAAACCAGCCTGGATTGGCCACTCTGGGGAACAGGAAGCAATCCGAGTCACCAAAACAGAACCAGAGGAACAATTCACAAACTCAACACTCATCCCTAAAACACCTGGATATCCATCACCCTCAATATGCCTGATATCGCTGAGTGTACCAAGAACCTCAAGGCCCAGCCTGAGGTCGACTATCCCAACACGCCGTTTTACACCGGCCCGGAGGCTCCATGCCGATTCGAGGCCGAAGTCTACAACTGCATTGTTCGTGGCACCATCCCCCCGGAGATTGATGGGACCTACTATCGGTGCATGCCTGACTGGTCGTGGGCGCCTCTCTACGACGACGACGTCTTCATAAATGGAGACGGCGCCATCGACGCCATCCGCATCAAGGATGGCCACGCCGACTTCAAGCAGAAGTACGTTCGGACTGCCAAGTTCGCCATCGAGAGAGCCGCGAGGCAGTCTGTCTTTGGAAAGTACCGCAACCGGTATACCGATGACCCGCGAGTGAAGCACGAGGTGCACTCGACCGCCAACACCCATGTCATCTATTTCGAGAACCAGCTCCTGGCCCTGAAGGAGGATTCCAAGCCTTATGCCATGGACCCTGATTCTCTTCACACCCGAGGCAGGCAGATATCGCCCCTAGAAGATGTGGATATACTACTAACACAGAGGAATAGGCCTTTATGATTTCAACGGACAGTACACTGCTCCGACTTTCACCGCCCACCCGAAGATTGACCCCGACAATGGCGAACTTATTACCATGGGCTACGAGGCAAGGGGTGACTCTACCAACGACGTCGCGTACTACCTCTTTGACAAGAATGGCAAAAAGCTCGAGGAATGCTGGATTAAGACGCCCTATGTCGGTATGATGCACGACATGGCGGCGACAAAGAACTGGGTCATCTTCATCATTCCTCCCCTGGAGTCCCAGTCAGTTCATGACCTTCAGAAAGGGTCAAAGCACTTTGCCTGGTCAGAGAGGAGGCGCCTGACCTTTGGGATCCTCCCACGGCGAAACCCGAAGCCAGAGGATGTTCGCTGGTTTCACTACGACAACGCCTTCTACGGGCACACCGGAAACGCATTCGAGGGCGATGATGGATGCGTCTACCTTGATGCCCCCCTTACATATCATAACAAGGTTAGAGACCCCAAATATCAAGTCCCATGAGCCATCTTCTAACATCTACCAGTTCTGGTTCTTCGCTCCCAAGGGCGAGGACCCCATGACCCACCCTAGCGGGAAGCCCCGTGAGGATGGCAAGCCTGAGAGCCACTATGTTCGCTGGAAGTTTGATCCCAAGGCGACGGACTCACGCGTTGAGCCGACCGAATTGGTCAACCTTGATGGCGAAATGCCCAAAGTGGACGACAGGTTCGCCACCAAGAAGTACAGCAAACTGTTTCTCGCCGTTCATGACCCCAAGGCGGAGTATAGCCCCATTGGTGGCATGTACAACACCATGGCTTGCTGCGATGTCAATACCGGAAAGTTCACATACTGGTCCGCAGGAGAGCACACGGCGCTCCACGAGGTGGCCTTTATTCCCAGGGCGCCTAACGGTGAGCCTGAATTGACCCCAACCACTCACCCGGGGTATTTTAATACTGACCCAACGAACAGCTCCTGAGGGCGATGGTTTCCTCATCACGATCGCCAACAGGCGCGATACGAGCCTGTCCAGCATTCTGATTCTCGATGCGACCAACATCGAGGCCGGCCCCATCGCCATTATCGAGCTTCCTTTCCGCCTGCGCAACGGTATCCACGGCAGCTGGGTCGACCGCTCTGACCTGCTGGGCGACAAGGACCTCTGCGATATGCATGGGATAAGTGATGAGGTGCGCAGGGAATATGAGGGGACCAGCGTGAAGCCTGCCCTGTTGAGAGCCGAGTAGTGAATAGGTGTTAACGGTCTTGCGACGCTTTCGCGGGGGCTATTTCACTTACGTAGCAATCCAATGTCCGCTCTTGTCTCCCATATTATTATATTTCGCGGTGGTATATGAACTATAAGGGCGATGCTCTTTTATATTTATTGTGGCAAGAGCCATCATGGCTATTCAGGTCAAGTGTCAATGCCAGGTAGAGAGAAGTTTCCTAGCTTGCACCACAGTAGCCCGACCTTGCTAGTTGGATGATCAGAACCGAATATGAGGTCGGTGCGCAGTGCTACCTAACGATGCCTATTGTATAAGAAGGTATAGACGAAGAATTAAAATGCAGAGTCAATTAGCAGTTTTTAATCGTCCAAACGCACGAGCTTTCTACAAGAGTTCTGTTCATCTACACCACGCGTCGCATCTTGACGATGGCTTCATTACGACGGCTCAGGACCTTACATCTACCCCACGGGGATGCTAAGATAGACCCCATCCCTGTCCCATGTGATAAGACGCCTTGGAACGCGGGGAATCCTAGTCGCCAGGGGCGTGGAGCTGAGGATGGCTGTCTACGTCGTAACATGACAGGATATGTGGGTCAGCTAAGAGAGGGCCAAGGTTGACACAAACTGGAGACACGCAGATGCGGAGACCGCAGTGGAACGCGGAGACCGCTCCTTTGGCTGGCAGATGACCGACCACGAACTCCGTAACCGCCGGATTTTCTGAGCAATACCAAGTATCGGTTCCATGAAGCTGGTCACCGATCATGGGGGGCGGGGTACAAATGCGTAATTAGTATTTATGTTACTTAAATGCCTAGTTTCTCCGCCTGCCGCGGCCTCCGCCGTATTCTGCTAATATGCTTTCCAGGCCTCTTCAAGCCGACCATGTTGTTATGCTGGCTCCCCCGGCATATGTTTATTATCCAGAACCCCTCTTTTACTGGAGATGCTAAGCTTGCTCTTCGGGTTGGACATCGGCACTTGTATCTAGGGATGAATGGAGGACGAGGGGGAAGACGGTGCCCGGAGCACCTTACTTGATTGTACTTAAGAAGTGGCACGGAGGAAGATGGCACCTTGGAGCAATCACAGTAACCATCCTCACATCTAGCCCCGACAGCATTTTCCCTCATAATACCAACCCACGAACGTGGTAGAACAAATCATCAACCCTTCATCATGGCAGTCCCCAAGGGAACTATCGTGGTCGAGGAGGCCGTCGTCAACCCGAATGACCTTGAATTTCTCGCCGATGTAGCCTCTATGTACTCTCCCGGCGCCAGCGCCACGGCGGGTTCCACGCACCACGCCCTCGGCCAGAAGCTTGCTGACATCCACGACGAACGTCTCCGCCAGATGGATGCCGAGGGTGTTGAGTACATGCTGCTCTCCCTCACGGCCCCAGGGTGCCAGGGGGTGACTGACCCGACCAAGGCCCAGGCGATGGCTAAAAGGTCAAATGACTGGCTCGCCAGCGAAGTACAGAGGAACCCGGAAAGGTTCGGTGGCCTGGCAGCGCTGTCAATGCACAGCGGCGCCGAGGCGGCCGCCGAGCTGAGGCGAGCTGTGAAGGAGCTGGGCATGTTCGGAGCCCTCCTCAACAACTACCAGTGCACGGGTGCCCAAGGCCGTGGGAAGACGTTCTTCGACACGCCCGAGTACCACGTCTTCTGGGAGACGGTGCAAGAGCTGGACGTGCCGGTGTACATGCACCCCTCGTACCCTACATCCGGCGACCTAGCTTCTCCCGAGTCGCAGTACGGGCCCCGGAAGCACTTGCTTGGCGCCGCGGTGCAGTTCCACCTAGACCTCAGTTTCCACATCTATGCGCTCGTCTCGAGCGGCATCTTCGACCTATATCCCCGGGTTCAGGTGGTAGCAGGGCATCTTGGAGAAGGGTGAATACTAACCATGCCCCCACTGCTCTTGTTATCGTCTTCTTCCAGCGCCGAGCTGACCTTCCTTTCCTTACAAAGCATCCCCTTTAACCTATGGAGGGCGAACCACTGGTATAACAAGCCCGTAAAGCGTTCAACACGGCCGTCGAAGGAGGACTATGGGTACTACTTTAAGAATAACGTCTCCATCACCACGTCCGGCTTTTACTCGACCCAGGGCCTGAAGTTCTGCGTCAGCGAGATCGGCTTTGGTAGGTGTATGTTCTCTATAGGTAAGTGTTGAATCCCCTATCGCTAATAAGGCCTTGATATTCCTGAAGAATTGGACGACAGAGGTTTACTTACACGATGGTAGATTATCCATACGATACGATAAAGGAGGCCCAAGACTGGTGGAAGGGTGTGGATCTGCCTGAGGCACAGAAGGTGGCTATAGCAAGAGAAAATGCTATAAAATTATTTAAATTACCCTTGAAGTTATAGTGAGTTAGCGTCAATGGACCGAAGGACAACAAGTGGGTGAGAGAGGGGGCAAAAGATATATCGAGGCCAACAAAAGACAGGCATGGTCACTTGGAAACATCGAGCAAATCACCATATGCAAAGTTACTGTCTTCACTAGCTTATCAGTTTTTGACTGCTGCTCCATAGTAGATTAAACAGTTAGACAATGTTTATAATCCGTTATCAGACGCGTTATCATAGCATCTAGCCCTAGATGCATCGTACCGAAATGATAAGACCAAGTCAGAAACCTCGAGCACTAAAAGACTGAAAACAACAATACAATAGTGACCACAGTAATAAATGTGATAAACACTTTCAACCAAATTATCCAACAATCTTGATGTCGACCTGGTGCATGTCTAAGCCGAATCGGCAGCTTGAAGGCTCGCAGTTGGGCCGAGTGCAGCGATGGCCGAAGATACAATCCGAATCAGAGCAGCTCAGCCCATACGAGCAGGGCGACTGGCGAGAAATAGCACGCAGAGCTTCTGTCTGTTTCTGACCCAAGCTCTCGCCATGCCTATGCGAGCAACTCCCGTTTCTCCCGACGAATGCACACCTGCCTAGGAGGTGGAAGCTGTTGCAGAGTTTGCGGGGCTTGATATTGACATAGTCAGACTGTGAGTAACTGAGGGGCGAGTCCACCCGCTGTCCCTGAGCGTTCCGCAACACCTTTCCAGAGGGTGCCTCCCTGGGTATATGTACGAGCGCGTTGGATTGTACGGAGGGGCCTGCACCTGGAGCTTTGGAAACGGCGGCTGCGTAATCCACGGGGGGCGTGCGGGGGGGCGTCATGAGGAACGACACTCTGCGCTTGGTGTCTGGGAGCTTTTGAGTCCGGAAGATGTTGTCAAACGAGAGCGTTTCAAATCGGTCCCTGATCTTGGCCAGTTCTTGAGCGGAGGGAGGCCCTTCCAAGAGAATGATGCGACCCCGGTCTGTCTCGTTCTGAAGATATGGCTCGAGCATGCGAGCGTATCCGTTGTCAGCCGTGCCACCAAAGAGGATCTTGTGGCAATGAATATCCTCCAAATGAAGCTTAAATGTTGCTATACGATGATTAGCCCTAACTTTCTACTCACTGTTCACCGGAGACTGACCTTTCACTTTCTCATCTGAGCATTCCTTGCCGTTGCCGGCGTCAACGTAATCACACATGGAGTAACCCATGTTGAATCCACGCACGAACTCGTCAATCGTCGTGAACTCGGGCAAAATCTGCAATTCCTTGTATGTCTTGTCCAGCCCCTTCATGTTCGCATACACGCGAACAATCACTTGTAGGTGGTGCACCGAGGCGGCCGATGTGGCCTTGAGCTTCTCCTCGACAGCCTGCTTGAGAAGGCCCGCTGCCTTCTTCCCACCATCCATGCCCTGCTTAACGAGTTCATCTTGAAACTGGCTCCAGCGTTAGTCCAGACATGATATGCGTGGGGGGTTTGACTCGGGCGGAATTTACAGGCATGCAGTCGCCATCGATGAGAACCAAAGCGAAAGCGTGCCGAGCCTACAAAGTTAGCTGTAATGACCATTGTGTGAGTATTTACTGGGTGGAATCTCACCTTTTCATGATTCAGATCCTTGATCCGCTTCTCAGCCTCCCCAAGACGATCACGGTTGAGTTTGACCACGTCTCGCTTGTCACGGAGCTCCAATTCGGTCTCGGATAGCTTCTCAGAGAGGTCTTGAACCCGCTTGAACAAATCCTAGACGCGATTGTGAGCGAGAGGAGCAGGTTGCAAGCATATTGAGTTGGTTGTAATACAGCGATCAATCCATTCTTCTGGTCATCGTGGGACTTGCACAAATCCCACACGTCCTTCAGCTTCTGAACTTCCATGTCGGTATCGGGCATGTCTCGTGCCCGACTATCACTATTCAGGCCCTCTGAGGCGATCAATTGAACACTCGTAAGTGGATTTCACGAGGAACAGAAAGAGAGCGGGGCAGCCGAGCGATGATAGTTTGTTACTGGTAAAACAATCAATGTCTGTCATTAATTACTCGGGGGATGGACTTATCCGTGAACTCACCGAGAAGTACTCGCACAGTCACGTTTTGCCCAATAGCAGAGTGACAAGTCAGGACACTGAGGAAATCGTGCAGATGCGGCAGATGCTGGACGCACGAGTGGTCTTATCTCCAGCTGCTAAAAGCATAAGAGACCAATGTGCCCAAGGCAGAATCATACCTATTGGTTCTTATACCACACAGCCACCACGGGCCAAATAATGGGCCGACACGTCACGATGGTGAGTGCAGGGTAATAATACACTTTGTCTTGTGGGCGAGCCAACACGGATATGCGGCCATGTTGAGGCCACATTCGCCTGGCCCAGAGACTGCGCCATGTCGATACCTGCAGCTGGACTGCACCAGCTAGTGGAAATAGAAAGAAACAGAAAAGCTCGCCGAAAGTATTGCTATTGTAACTATTGCAGGGCTTGCACATGTATGCCCGGCCAGCGTTGACCATGTCTAGCTGTGGTACCCAGCGCTTCTTGAAATGACATTCTACCTCACAAAATAATGGCACAACCAGTTCCCCAACGATACTGAGCCTTCCGTGTATAAGGATCGATCGATATTCCTAAAATATTATAGTCTAACGCTGAATTCAACACATTGCCAACGACACATCAGCCCATTACCGCCATTAGGGAATCTTCGGTACATGTATCCTTTGGAGATAGGAACGACTAAGAGCTAACCGTAGTCCTTCCCAAGAATGACTAGAGACTCTACTGTGGCCCTCCGTTGGAATGCCATTGAATAGCGATCAAGGCTTGGTTTAGCGAAGGTTAGTCTAAAACCGAGTCAATCAAAGGTGTCCTGTGTTAGGTTCATAGGTAGCACTTTTCAGTCTAAGTAGTGTTAGGTGAACCCTCCTGTCAGTGTTAAGAATGCTTCAGGGAACAACTGGTAACTGCTGCGAAGCAAGTCAAACCTTGCTATTCAATATTCAACGTTTCCGGGCGACACGAACCTAGTGCCGATATATTCAAACTTATTCATCACTGGCGGTGTAGCAAAAAGTCACGTTAGGTGGTCATTCTCAGCAAATTTCGGCCATGGCTGCCCTGGCCGGAGGAGCGCCGTTCGATGCAATATTCGTCATAGTATCGGATATTCAGGTTTCAGACGTTCAGTTCACTGTGAGGGTAGAGAGAGCTCTGGGGAGACGAAATCATGAGACGAAGACTCACGAACTGCCATGCCTGGCGGGCTGCCTGTCTCCCTCTCCTTTAACCCGCGGGAGCCTGCAACGGAATAGCCCCCGTGCTCCCAAATTCCAAGGCGCCATACGAGAATAAGCCATTTTAGAACCATTTACAAGTGTAATTGTCCCATGAGAGCCCATAATGTTCGTGGCGCGGGCCATTTATGAACGGGGTGTGTGGCGTTGAAGACTCCGGCTGCTGCTGTCTTGCTCCGTGGTTCGCCAAGATGGGGAATGTGGTCTACCTCTCCAGGCTCTTTGGTGTGCCTAGTTCACTAGAAATTGATCCTTGCCGTATAATCAATCATAGGTATTTCGGATATCCTGGGGGACTATGAAATCCCCGACCCTACTCATTGGCGATCACCGGTCTTATCATCGCTCAACTTCCATCTCCGTCTCCCGCATGATATCTCTGGAATCTTGCAAAATCATCTCCTCGCTCCCAGTCTCGCTGTTTCTCTTTTTCACAGCCGTTGAATTCAGTTCACGGTTGGCTCGGATATCTCCCCTTTGTAAACCCTTGTGGCCGTGGTTTGGCGTCTCATCCAGCTCAAAAGCTCCCGCCGGGGCCCCTTTCCAAGCATAGCGCAGAGAATTTCGCGCGTAATTTCCATGAGGGTGTGTGTTTGCGCCATGTTCTTTCTTCTTACTATCCCCGTCCGTGACCGAGACTTTGAGCATTGGGGCCACAAGTGGCCTGAGAGTGGGTATGCAGGCGGCGATGATTCCGACGCTAAGCTCAAGACTTGGTTTAATAGAAGCCTATGTCAGTCACTTGTGGCAATTTCTGGGGTTATCGGCTAGATGCATATTATAACACTTACAATCCCCAGAAGTGAATGGGCCGCAAGCTGTGTTGTGCGCCATGACACGTCAGACATGAAGCAATTCAACTCGCGAGGCAGGGACGTACAATTGATCGTCCTTCGAGCCGCCGAATTGGATCTGATAGAATGCCTTCACGGCTCCCATGGCTACGGCCCTGATCAGAATGATAATATGTCAGCAACGGCTCTCCTCGGAACCCCGCACAGTCGACTGATGGGCGCACGCACGTATATCCAAGACTCAGAATCCCAATCGAGTATAACCGCACCCGCAGCTTCATCTGTAGAACCCATATGAGAGGGATAGGCAGAGTGGCAAAAGCCAGGTCGGTAACGAGATTGCAAGCTGTGCAAGCACTGTCAGCGGTGTTCTCCCTATCATCGCAAGTCGCAATTCGACTTCACAACAGACCTGTATTCAGGAGGGCGAACATGATGAATAACTCGATATCGTAACATTTAGGATTGTTTCGCTTGTCCCAGAAGCCAGAGATTGGTTTGCAGTAAAAGATGCAGCTGCACCACGCCACGATGACATATGCAATGACAAACACTGGTTGTAGGGGAAAATCAGAGAGGATCCACGATAGGTCGTCAAGAGCAGCGGGGTGGGCGTACCAATAAGTCCCCATAGCAAGATTGAATACCAGCGCTTCCCATCAGCGCTGAGTCTCAGGAGCGACAGAGCAATCGATATCTTGAGCAGCGCAATGGCTCCGGTGTCAGAAATGAGACCCTGCAGAAAGCCAATTTTCGAAAACGTCCGATGGTCGTCGTCAGAGATAAACTCTCGATGCTTTCCAAGGCCGTACCTTGCTTGGATCGCGAAACAGATCATACCCCCTAGGGTTGCAACCTGTCTCTCCATCAGCATGTATCAAGCCGACTCCAGTGTGACGTAGCGTCGTACCCCCGACGCAATCATAAGATAATCATCCCAGCCTGCTGTCTTTGCGAACTTGAATCGAGTGTAGGCGCGCGCAGATATTGCCGTTATGGCTAGGAAGCAAAACGTGCCCATGACCCCCAGAAGCCAGGCTGTGTTGGTTTCTTTGGCCCGTTGCGGGTCATAGCTAGCATCCATGGTGACATTTGAACTGGGTATTTTGGAGGCATAAAGAGATAAAGAAGGGACTGCTAGCTCACATAAGCATTTTGCGACCAACAGAGACGGACTATGGCCTTTTTACTGATATCAAGTGACCATAACTTGGTAAGTATGAACTCATATCTTCTTCGGACACGGGTGGCGAAAGAACTGGGCGTTGTATGTTATACCACAACTCTCCATGGTCAGTAAGTAGCCTTGCAAGTAAAATATCGACTTCCCGGGCTTGCGGTTGGTTGTTCTTAACCTGAAACGTTATAATTGGGCCCAACATGTTCTGGAACGGCACACTGCGAGAACCAACAGCCAAAATTTGTTGCAAGCTCAGTGCAGGTACAGGGTCTAGGTGCCTTATTCCATACCCCACTTGTTGGTTCGGTGGCACAGTGCATGATATGAAGTTACATAAAGGGCAACTGGATGCGAAATGGAGATTTGAGCGCATGGCATATTACAAGAGGACAATGGAAGATGATTTGCCAATGTGGGCTTTTCGAAATGGGGGAGCATGGAATATTCAAAATCGGAAATATAAGATAATGAACTGCTTCCCCCCAGGGCATTTGTATGTAAGATGGATGAAACCATGCCTCCCACTTGGCCGTCGAGGGCGCCCAGGGGTATCGAAGATGTTGAACCGCTTGCCAAGATGCGGGAAACAGCCGAGAAGTTGGCCAACCCCTACGGAGCTTTGAGACGACCAATAAGGCCCAGCACTAGTCTTGGCCGGGCCTTTAGGCTAACATAGCCGTACAAGTAAGGATGGATGGACTTGGCTTCTGCAATAACGCTGTTACACGGCAGTCCCAACAAATGCCATAAGCGTTCGATCGAACCACGTATCTATCGTGGACTCTGATATTTCCCCCGATGTGGGAATTCGTCCATGCCGTCCTTCAGGGGTCTCTACGCCGTTAATATAAGCTTACATAGAGCGGGACCAACCGTATTCTTCTATTTACCCTAGTCACTATTGAGGTATTTATTTATCTACAAGAATCAGCACACACAAATGAGTCGTAGGTCCCTCCTCCGACCGGCGTGTGTAACAGACTCACGGTGTCTCTACGAGTATAAGCTGTCGCCCGCATAACCCTCCTGTGCCGCTTACACCCGTCGTGGACACTGCAATTTATTTGTCGTATTGCAAAATTTTCAACACACCGTGCTGCCAACAATGCGCGCGTCAAGTCCCATCAGCCTGTTGGCTGTATTGGCCAGCTCTGTCTGGGCGCCTGTGGTCTGCGCCGATACCACGCGTCAAGCGGATTCACTGGAGCTTCTTCAGAGCCTCAATGACCAAGCCATCGAGGCGCTTGGTGAGGCGGAAGCCGCCGCAACCAAACGCTCCACTGGACAGTGCAACATCTCCAATGCTGCTGTGCGCAAAGATTGGTGAGTCGACCCCTGTTCTCCCCTCCCCCATTGCCCTATTCTCCCGCGGCATGGATCAGAGATGCTAAATTTTGACACGAAAAAGGGATTCCCTACGCCCCAGTGAAAAGAAAGACTACATCAAAGCCGTCCAGTGTCTTTTTGATTCGCCATCTAAGGTCGACCCGGCCATCGTCCCTGGGGCTCGGACACGATACGATGACTTTGTCGCGGTCCATATCAACCAGACCCTGAGCATCCACGGTACGGTAAGTGCATCAAGTTTCTGGTGTCTATTTTTTGAAACAGCTCTAACAGCTCCAAGGGCAACTTTCTGACGTGGCATCGGTATTTCATCCGATCCTACGAAAGGGCTCTTCGGGATGAGTGTGGCTATAAAGGCTACCAACCTGTCAGTCTCGCCATTATCCCCCAGCACTTGAGCCTCTTATTAATCAACTGGCCTTCTAGTACTGGAACTGGTTCAGGTACCAGGATGACCTCACCAAGGCCCCTCTCTTCGATGGAAGCGAGTACAGCCTCAGCGGAGATGGAGAGTACTTGGAGCATAATGGCACGCTTACAGGCCTAGGAACTATCTACATCCCCTCAGGCAAAGGCGGCGGCTGCATCAAAGAGGGGCCTCTGAAGGAGTAAGAACCTATTGCTTCCATCAAACCATGTCAATCTTCCATCTACGGTCACTAACCGTCCCTTCAGCGTCAAGATCAACATCGGCCCTGTGCTTCCCGACATGGATGGCATGGAACCGAATCCTGGTGGCCGGTTTGCCTACAATCCCCGCTGCATCAGTCGCGATCTCAACTCGTATGCCATGTCCACCTGGATGACGGGAACGAATCTTTGGAATTTGACGCTAGGAGACGCGGGAAAAAGCATCCTCTCCTTCCAGAACGAGTTGCAGGGACGGTTCTCGGATGGTTTCCTGGGGTTGCACGCATCGGGTCATCACGCCCTTGGCGGCGAGGCAACCGACTTGTACTCGTCGCTGAACGATCCGTCCTTCTACCTCCACCATACCATGGTAGACCGCATCTACTGGATCTGGCAGGCCCTTCACCTGTCCCAGGCCGACACCATTGCCGGGACGATTACCATTCTAAATAATCCCCCAAGCCGCAATGCTACAAAGGAGGACCCCATCTATATGGAAGTCCTTGGCGAGGACAGCACCATCGGCGACCTGCTTAATACCCTCAGCGGAGATCCTCTTTGCTACATTTACCTCTAGGTTAGGGTTACTTCCAAAGAAATGTGGCATTTACGATTACCATGTCAATACGCAGGACTCTATATGTAGTACATTCATAGTACTGGTAAATCACGACGGTATTACCAAGAAGGCAATGTCCCAAGTCTGATACATGAACCGAAACGTGATTACATGATCTCCGCACGCGGACGGCTCCTCTAGGAAGAAGTCACTGTCATTGCAGGCAGCCAGCTCAGTCGCGCAGCTCTTATCGATCTTCGAGTACAGAAAGATATATCTTGGGACAAATACGGTAATGATACCTAAGCCCAATGAATCTAAACTCTAGGCCTTACCCTGGGATATACCTCGAGCTATTATTCGATCTGCAAAGGTCAAAGGCTATTATTTATATAGCATCAGAGTTTATCGACGAAAATTACGTTACTATAAATGACTTATATTTCCGAGGTTACTATTGATACTAATGTACAGAACTATGCCAGCACCCTTCTTAGAGCTATTAGCTGGATTAGTACAAAGGTAATTCTGGACTGGGGCTGCAGCACCATTTGAAGCGAGGGACACTACTGGGACCGCATCGTATGCGTTAGTCCTCACTGTGGCGAGTTTGAGGACGGCCGCAGCGGTATCAAGGTTGGCAAGCTCACGGGAAATGTTGACACTAGTAGCGAGGGAGGCTCAGGCGACGGCTACTTCGAATGTATCGTGGGCTTTTCTGACAGCCAGCTTGCCATGGGGACGATCGAGCACTATGGTCATTTCATCCGGGCAGAGGGTGGGTTCAGCTGTGGCAAGATGATCGTGTCCACCATTGCCGCTGTTCCCATCGATTTGTTTCTCGGGGTGAGCCCATCGCTAGGGACTACGGCCGAGTGTGACGGTAACATTATCCCTGGAGCCTGGTAATTTCTGAACACGCACCGTTACTGGGAAGCTTCCTAGCCGAGTTGTTGGATATGGCACTCTTGGGCTTAAGACAGTACTGTAGAGCTTGCACCGTCTCTTATGCAAAATAGCCCCTAGTTTATTTCATCTGTTAGATAGCCCAGTAGGACTCGTACATGCTGCACATGGTCAGAAAATAGATATCGTGCCGCGAGAAGCATCCCTTGAATAGTATCTGTGCTTTCAGCCTCGTATATAATAGATCCCACCGACCTATATATCGACGCCGCCGGGGTCTGGCTACTCACACATGAGCCGCAGACAAAATGTCAAATGTAACTTTACAGGATGGCACCAACGGGACAGCCACCACTCGATCTCGTATCCTCAGTACAATCCTGAAACACGGATGCCAGCAACGCGGCCGAGGAAAACCGCTGATCCTCTTTGGTGAGTCAAGAGTTGGGACCAACAGCCAAGCTTCATGAGCTCTGCAAAGAAGCTGCGGCTCGGGTGTTCAGCAAGGCCCCGTGCCACACTAAGACATAAAAATACATTAATTCCCGCAAACTATGTCTACGTACAGGATTAGCCTTGATGTCGTCTGAACATTGATGGAGAACTGCAACCAACGGCTTCCAAGACAACCACCACGGGCGCATCGATCCAGGAGTAGTAAGGTACTACCATGGCCCAACTGGGAGCGTAGAATAGGGCAATTGGAATCTCCTATAGCAAGCTCTAAGCCAACTAAGTTACTACGTGTATGCTAGTATCCTTGGATAAACCCCCACAAACTTGGGTGGTAATGTCGAAACAGCTAATCCCATCCTAAGAGGAATGAAGAATGAGATGCAAGAAGCTCCATCGTATCATGACCACGACAACTTGTGCCCAAATCATCCATATCGGATTTGAAAATGCAACGAACATCTATATAGAGTTACCAGCCAGTGTATAGGTAGGTATTAGGAGTGTAACATGGCAGGGCTTAGACTAGCTCTAGGGTAGGAACAAGTGGACCGTAAAGTCCGGGTTCAAAGGAGTTCATGTTAACACGGACTTGAAGATAAGAGAACAGGGGCCAAAGGGCAGGGGCAGGAAAGCTTCACATGGTCTTCTGAGACGAGACGCCAGTGTTAAAAACTTTGAAATTTGGCACAAACTTGTCACTGTGCTAGGCTTCTGGGAAAGTTTAAAGCTGTGAGATTGATTAATGAGACTAATAGGGACCCTAGATAGCTACCGAGGAAACTTGACAGGCACCATCAATGTCAAAGCCGCGCTTTCTTCCTCCATATTTTTACGCCGATATTTATACATGTAGGTAGACTTCTATTTGGCTGTCTATGATATTTAAGGCGTTACACCCATCGGTATCATTGATACATGTAGCTAGACGCAGAGGACAGTACAGCTTCAGACGCTCCTGGGCCAAAAACCAAAATCCATGAAAGAAAGAGTACATACCTACTAGTCATCACCTGCTACGTACAGTTCTAGTATCATAACCATAGCTGGAGCAGCGAAATAGAACAGAACTGATTTAGACAAATGGAGGGAGCGGTGGACACTACCTACCTAAGTTGTTCTCAACCCCAGGTTCATCATTGAGAGCAACCAACAACCAATAAGATGGCCCTCAGTCGTCTAGTAGGATGTTCACATTCCTCCCAATCAGCCTAGGTGTAAAAGGGGGCCGAAAGCAGCAGGCTGGGCGGACTGACCCCAGAGCAACGCTGGCATGGTGCATGGCTGAATATGCACAATGCCACTTCGATGTGGCTGGCTCAGCCTGGTTGCACTCGCTCGTCCTTAACTGTAGAGAAGCCAGGCCTTTCCCTCCCGGCCAACGTGACATCTCGCCCTCAGGTGCCAGTATCGCACAGCTTGCCTAGCATGAGGCTCCTCAACACACGGAGCTGGGAAATGACGGACTTCATTTCAGATGACGATATTTTGCCGTATGCCATTCTTCCCCACACGTGGGGCAAACAAGAGGTTAGCTTTGCCGATTGGGAATCGAGGGATAGTCGCGACATGAGCAGATGGGAGGGCTACCGGAAGATCAGGAATTTCGGCCAGCGAGCTGCGTCTGACGACGGGTTCGATTGGGCATGGGTTGACATGTACGCCATTTCTTGAGCTACCGCCGATTAATACTGGAATTAACATGGATGTTGGATATCTAGTTGCTGCATCACAACGCCATGTTTCGATGGAACAAGAACGCTACCGTCTGCTACGCTTACCTATCCGATTACGATGTACCAAAAGGGTCAACAGTCAATACCTAGACAATCCGTCAATGCCGTTGGTCTACCCGCGGGTGGACGCTGCAGGAATTTATTGCTCCCCGAAACCTGGGTGCAGTTCTGTGCTAAGGACTCGCGTCGAATTGCGACTAAGGATGGGATTCAAGGCTTTCTCTCTGTAATTACCGGGATCGACTAGGACATCCTCCCGGGCGCCAATCTTGCTGATGTTTGTGTGGCAAAAAGAATGTCGTGGGCGTCCCGTTGGCAAACATTAGGGGGCGAAGAAATGGCCTACGCTTTACTGGGCATTTTCGATGTCAACATTCCCCTTATGTACGGCAAAGGGCGGCTGAAGGCCTTCTGAAGACTACAAGAGCGATTATAAATACTACTCATGACCAGTCGCTGTTTGCCTGGGGCCGGCCCCTCACCCTTATTAGTGAGGAGCATTTCGCACGCCGCGAGTCCCTTTTATAGAAGCCGCCGTGCCAGAGACAGCCTCTCCGGGGTTCCTTTGCCAAGTCACCTACCAACTTTTAGTTCTCCAGCTGCATCTCGCCCGTGGATCACCACTATGAGCACATTCTCAACCACAACCGCCCGCCGGCAATAGTCAACGGGGGCGCACTCGTCAACCTCGTCATAATGTACAAGATCCCATCGACCACTTACTGGGAGGATCCTCCGGTGGTTATGTCGGATTTCGCTGAGATTGCCGTGTTGCTCTGCCGCGACGGTACTACGGGTAGCGGGCTCGCCGGGCTCGCGCTTCGCAAGTGGGGAGATGGGTACTGCTCTCGTACCAAAGAGCTCTTTCTCCTCGATAGTTTTGTCAGTCATACCCGATTTGAATCCTGGACAAGGTCTCGGCGTATCATGCCGCATCGCCCGTTTCGGCTGTACAACGGCGACATTCTCATACAAAGATGGATTGCGCGCTTCAGGGGTGAGAGCATGGAACTGCATAGAGTGGGGCGCGGCCCGACCTGGCGCCTGAGATGTTATGACAAAGTGCTGCGAGGAAAACTCGCCTGGCGATGAAGACTTCCAGTTCTTCTACGAGACGGAGTCTGGGCACAGGTTTGCCATTACCCTCAAGAGGTTGTTCAAGAGGAGGGATCCGCTGGGAAATCTGATGATCAGCACCTCCCTAACTAAAAGTCGAGGGACCCAAGTCGGCGATGGCATGAGAACAACTATTGAATAGGTACCAAAGAAGGTCGCGTCGCTCAGCGAGCGGGAAGTTGTAATAAGGTCCCATTCTGATTCTTGCCAACTCATGATTGGAGATCAGATTCGCATAGACGCAAGAGTTGACAGGATGAGTCTCGGTCAAGGCGGGCAGGTTGATGTTATGGACATGGTCATTTACCAAGAGAGCGAGTCGCTGGCTGCGCGACTACGGTTAGTTGAGGAGCTGGGATACGGCCCGGATGAAGAAGTGGGTGAACCACGCACATAGGCTTTACCGGAACGCGTGGTATCTTCTACCATATAGGTATGTACATAGATATAGTTTCTGGTACGACGGCGGAAAGGAGCTCGATAATTAATATGGTGGAAATAAAAAGGTGCGAAAAAAAACATACGAAGTACGAATAAAGCAGCCGATATTCGCTGGTCATCGCCGACCTTACTAATAATCAGCCCCTCAGCGGCTCGACTCTGGGGTAGCAGACGGGATCCCGTGTCTTCCTATTCGTATCTCCGTCGATGTTGAAGGGCCGCTACCCGAAAGTAGCACTTAGCGGGGGAATTGGCGGAACTTGGGCGACAAGGGGAGCTCACCAAAGCTACCAGATATAGTTGTGGCATAGACTGAAATAACTGATTGCCTTCTTCATCTTCAAGGGACTCGTCATTTGGTGTTCTCGGGACTCCGAGGATAGCCGTGGGAAAGAGTGGGCTGGTCAAGCAATTCAAGGTTTGGCAACTCGACTGGGAATTGTGAACATTTATACATACCAAGCACATGAAGGATAACCCACCCAGTCATCTGTGGCTTTCCCGTGCCGTAGGGCGGGACAGGCCCAGTTCTCCACACCACCTGGTCGTGGCATGGGTTTGAACTGAGGATGTCTTTCAACAAAGCGGGTCACTAATATGATGTTGCCCCAACGAGAGCAGAACTCTTCACACTTGCTGAAACTTACTTTATTATACGAGTAGTACTAATACTACATGAGTATTTAGACTATCATTTTGTACTCACTGCAAATGTGGCCCGTGGAATTTCAGTGAGAACTCGAAGCCCACTCGTATTATCTGGCATCCTAGAACCAAGCCACGGCGTGGGGGTCTGCGGTGAGGCTCTTGTGTGTTTCGTCCCCCAAAACGTGACCCATGTTCCTGTGTCTCGCACTGGTAATTATAACAGGTATCTCTACCTTTGCTAGTCTTAACAACTGACGCGTAGGGAGCATGGCAGGTGTTAACGCTCTTTGCACGTGGATAAGGTCGCCGAGAACAAAGGACACTTCCTATCTTTCTGTTGGCGGTCACACAGTATTATCTAAGACCAATTGTCTTGCTGGGCTTGCATTGAGGTTGATGATGACTCAATCCCCTGGAAGCGGCTGATCAATCGCCACGCTGATACTCCTGGCATCCCCGAGAAGGCAAATTGAGGCCGAGGGTCCCCCCGGATCAGCCGAGCCACCTTTCAGTTTAATACCCTCGTACGTACTTGTAGACAGGATTCAGTGTTTGGAGAGCCAGCGAAATATTATCAATTCGTTTTATGGCCCATGGTTGGCGGTGGCGCTGGTTGACATCAAAAGAAAGCAACAGGTGACCCCCGTGAGACATGGCGGACCGAGACATTGCTGAGTGCTGACAGCATGGTGATCACAGGTGAGACAGGCTGAGCAAATTTATCGTCACAGCCACAGGAAGTTACCTCATCCGGGTGGCACAGAGCCCAGAGAAGACACCAACCGCACGGAAATGACGTCTCACAGAGGTGGCACCGTATCGGAGCACGCCAGTCATCTGTGGTCTCAACCTATGTGGGAACTACGCTACGACAAGCTGCGAACTGTGGATGGCATTGCCCTTGTCAGTGTTTGCAGGTCCGATGCATCGGCAGGATTCGCCGAGCCTAGTCTACCGCTGGATTGGTGAACACTTGGTCACCCACACGGCAAGGGTCGAGCTGAGAGCTCGGGTACGGCATCCCTGTTGTCGAATTTGATCCGAGTATATTAAGCCACTCGGATACTCCGTTCAGAATCCAGTACTGCTAAGCTTACTTCCACTGGGGAGACGTTGAGGGCCGGTGGCTTGTCGCCCCTCGTCTAGTCAGACGTGGCGAAGAACTTGTCTTGCGTGCTTTTGGTGGGATGTCTCAGATGCCTTGTTGACATGCTCTTGGCGGCACCGGAAGGGTCCTTCTTCCTTGGTATTACTCGTTCACTATTATCATCAGCTTGGCACAAACAAGGCACGAGAATCAACTGTACCCAATCGTTTGTGTCAAGACAATGGTTATTCCCGTGACAGTAGTAGTCACAAAGGAGCATTGTTTAATAATACAATCAGACACGTGCGTGAAATTTCGGATAATAAGTAGTACTCGGGGAGCATCCTCGCGAGCCATCTATATCTTCTTGAGTGATTACATCTCGTCCGAGTACGACTACACCTCCCCAAACCGGACTCGCGATATAAGAAACCACCCCGGGATAGGCATTCGATCGTCCGCTAGGTTACCGAGAGTTACTACGAGTGCGAGCCGGCCTTGTTATCCCACGAACAAATTAAATCCCACACATCCTCAGCAAAACGATGGCAATACGGTCGCCGGACGAGGAGGCGGCATGCGGCCCCCCTTACGACTACACGGAGACGTCGCCGCTGCTGCCGGGCAAGCAGCGACCCAGGACACCTGAGAGCATTGGCACAGATTCCTTCGGGCCATCAGAGCTCGTGGAAGCAAAGTCGGCAGTCTGGACATCATGGCGGTTGGAGGCAAAGACGATAGCCGCGTGGTCGGCGCCGATGATTGTGAGCTTCTTGCTGCAGCGAGCCATCCACACGGTGAGCGTTCCCGTCGTGGGGAGGATCGGTCCCATGGAGCTGGGAGCTGTCAGTCGTATGTGCGCCCCCCGTCGTTGTCGCTTTACCCCGCGTCCCGGAAGCGAGATGTTGGTGGTTGTTTCTCATTTTTAACGAGATTGCAGTGGCGAGCGTGACGGCCAATATGATAGGAAACACCCTGATCCAGGGGCTTGCCAATGGCCTCGACACGTTGGCCGCCCAAGCGTACGGGGGTGGCCACAGGCACATGGTTGGACTACACATGCAGCGAATGATCTACTTCATAATGCTTTGTGCCATACCCATGATGTTTTTATGGTGGCACTCTGGTAGCATACTCGCCATGGCGGTCCCGGACCAGCAGGTGGCAGAGCTGGCCGGAACGTACCTACGGATCATGACGGCTCGTATACCTGCGTTTGTACTCTTCGAGTGTGGGAAGCGCTTTCTCTATGCGCAGGGGCTGTTCGCTCCCATCACGTATGTCCTGCTATTTGCCGCCCCCCTCAATACCTTATTGATGTGGGTATTTGTCTGGCAATTCAACTGGGGCTTTGAGGGTGCACCCGTTGCCATCGTCATCACTGAGAACCTGATGGTCGTACTACTGTTCCTCTACGTCTACCTGATTGATGGGCGTCAATGCTGGGGAGGCTTTACTACGAAGGCCTTTTCAAACTGGGGTAAGTCTGATGGTCCCCGATCGAAACAAAACCCCCTTTCTCTCCCCTCCCCACCCTCTTTCATGTTACTGCCACGTGGAATGAAAATGAGACGCTGACAGGGACCAAACAGGACCAATGATACGGATATCTGTGCCGGGCATGGTCATGCACATCACCGAGTTCGCTGCCGATGAGATTCTCACTTTGGCATCTGCCCAATTCGGCACCTCCCAACTTGCCGCCCAGAGTGTATTAGTGACACTTGCTTCGGTGACATACAACATACCCGCCCCCGTTGCGGTCGCTGCCTCGAATCGCGTTGCCAACTGGATTGGCGCGGGAGCTACGCGTGCAGCGAAGACGTCGGCCAAAGTGGTAAGCATATGATCCGATCATCAACACGCCCCTTCACCCTGGAAAAGACTGTCAGTGCTAACATGGATATCTTCTTTCATAGACGGCTGTGTTCGGCCTGATCTTGGCATCGCTAAACATGGTCGTCCTCATGGCCCTTCGCTACCAGATCCCGTCCCTCTTCACCAAGGACCCCAAGGTCATCGAGATTCTGATCGCCATGTTCCCCATTGCCACCGCCATGCAAACCCTCGACTCGGTAGCAGCCATCTCGCACGGCCTGTTGCGGGGCATCGGCTGGCAAGAGTTTGGCGGATACCTCAATCTAGGTGTTTACTACCTGATTGCGATTCCCATCTCTTTTGGCACCGCGTTCTTCCTCGGCTGGGAACTGATGGGGTTGTGGACTGGGTTGACAATAGGCTTGGCCATGTAAGTGCAACCCTGGATACGAATCACCCTCTTATGCAGCAACTTACGTGGAATACAGTGTTTGCACGGTCGAGGCGTTGTGGTTGTGCTTTTCAGATTGGGACGACGCAGTAGCAAAGGCTGCACGAAGGAACGAGTAATAAACGTCAGGTGATAGCATGCTTTAGCAATGGTTCGGGTGGGAGGGAAAATTCAAAGGCTGTCTGTATATCTCAGACAGCTTAGACCAAGGCGGGTAATCTCATGGTTGGAATTCAAAGGCGTTGACATGATGCAGCCGACATACTAACTCACTCTGTGACAGCCTGCATCTAGTGACCCTTCCCGTTCGGGGTACCGAGTCGGCTCAGGAGTCGGTCTAAACCAACCGAGAATTCATCCTCGTTGACACAGAAACAGAGACGAAACCAACCAGGCTCCCTGCAGCAGAATGCCTGAGACGAGCGTCAGCACGAGATGAAAGATGGAGGGCATATCTGCACATACCTGTCCGGCCATCATGAAGACACCAGCCTTCCATATCTCCTCCTGGAGCTTGAGCTCTCCCTCGCCGGTAACATCGCCATCAAGCCACGCTGACAGATTGATAAGCATGTGCAGACCAGCATTGGGCTTGATATATGGGATTCCACGCTGATCAAGCTGCCTGCCAATATGCTCTCTTCTTTCGTCGAGGCGCTGGTGGAACAGGGGCAGATACTCCGACTCGAGATAGTCAGCATCAGCAAGCAGCCTAGAGGCAACAGTGTCGCTGAAGGAGGTGATCCAGTTGAAGTAGCTGCGAATCATGGTCAGGACCCTGTTATGTCACCTTTTGGTGTCATTGGCTCAACTAACCTGAGCGTCAGCATTGTCTCACGCAGAAGTCTGTTATATGTCGCCAGAAAGCCAATTCGGAGACCACCGAAGCCAAAGTCCTACACATGTCTCGTCAAAATTTAAACGAGAAGACGAGAAACGATGGTCAAGCAAAGTATCTGTACCTTGCTCATCCCCCACAGGGCGTGGACGTTTTCTCTGTTGGAGCCCAGGTCCAGGCTCAGGATACTCGTGAAGGATTTCCCGCCCGTCATGGCGAATATCTCGTCGACTATGAGATGCAAACCCCTACTCTCGCAGAACCGAGACACTCGAAGCAGGACTTCTGGCGCGTATGAGCGACCGAGCGGGTTTTCGGGGTTGGCTAGTAGGACCGTGGTGACTGTGTTGCCGCCAGCCGTTTCTGTTTCCAGGGCCGTTTCCAGGCGGTGCACAATTTCGACGGCAAGCTCGCCAGACTCGGACCCTGGTGCCTCGTGGGCTTGGAACCGAATATCGGGAACATCATCGCAGGGGACGTTGACAACGTTGACGCCGTTCCTCATGACTGCGTCGAAGATGAGTCCTCCAAAGCCTGGAGTGAGGAAGAGCATGGTGTCCCCCTCGTCGCAGAGGTTGAATGACAGGGCGTTGAGGAGTGAAGATACTCCGTTGGTGGCAATCATGTTGTCTGGTTCGAGAGGAATATGGCTTTTGAAGACGCGGTTCATAAAGCCGGCAGCTGCTTGGAGCAGGGCTGGTGATCCCTCGGAGACATTGTACTTGAACTCTGTGGTCTAAATCAGCAACAGAAGCTTGGAAGAATAGCCAGGGAAATCCTGGATGGCTTCAAGGACTCACCGCCGCTGAGCTCACTTGGAGTGAGGTTCCGGTCCAGCCATGAGGCCAACTCCTCGCGCATGAAGTCAACCTGGGACCTTCCCAGGTCAACAATACCCTGGGGATTCGTTTCTAGGTCATAGCGATTCGCATCAAGCTTCCTGTCGTAGTCGAGAAGACTCGGCTGGAGGTTCTTCCTGCCCCTGCGGGAAGGGGGTAGAGTAGCCATTGGGCTCGGGTGGTGAAGGCGGTCAGATTGAGCAACGATCGTGTGTTGCAAGGCGTAAGTAAGTTGAGGGAAACCGGATACTCGGCATGGAAGGAATTGTGGACATAGAGTCTACCGGTTATATCAACGATCAAATGGGGGAGCTGCGATTTGATACAATGTAATGTAGCCATCCTCGCTGTCTTGGCCACGCTGACATGACTTCTGCATGACGAGAGACCCGCGTTGTTCGCGTAACTCGATTCTGAGACATGCGCTGCTCGCACCTGGAGTGCTGCTAATAAAATTCAAGTCAACCTGGGGGTTCCTACGTAGGACGAGGCAATTGGATTCTACCGTAAGTGTGACCAGCCTGCGTCCGAGTATACCACCAGGACGCCTCTCGCCATTCACCGCCAGCCTTTTCCTTTTGGTGGGCATCTGCGTCCTCGCCCAGACATGGAGTTTTCCCGGCTTGAGTAGGTCCACCCAAGTCCTCCCGGCCCCCAACCCTCAGCTCGACTTTGAACGAAATGTCTCTCCCCAACTCGGTAGGTTGGTCCCAAGTCCCACCACGCTTGTTCCATCTCGGCCCCGTGGCAGACAGGCCGGGTATGCGTTCCGAGACAGCTGTGGCGACGGGGAGACTGAATGATGGAAAACGGGGTGCACACAGACACACAGTCACACAGACGCAGACACACACAAATCGTGCATGCTCCGGGACGAGTGGAGACGTGTGCGAGCCGCGCTGCATGTCCTGTCCTGGGCCGACGTGCATGTTCTCGCCCCCCGACGACAACGACCCGCGCCCGCGCGCAATGCATGCTCCGGGAGGCCTCGAGCAGCAATATTGGAACGGGGTGGCGGGCTTTTGTGAGGAGGGGAGTTTCTGGATCCTGCAAATGTCGGTGAGTTTGGGGTCGGCGGCCGGACACGAGAGCGAAGACGATGGGCACACTTGCTCCGATTGTCGGCCAGCAAGCAGTCGCAACTACTACACTACCCGGTTTCCGAGATCTGAAGTAGTTGCGGTTTCTCGTGGACGAGGAAGGTGTGCATTTTGTGTTTGTGTCATAAACGGCTTCTTCAGGTACTATTCGCGGGCCCCCGTGCCAATAGTAATGAACCTGGATGCCATCATGACACGCGTGCCTACCAGCCCAGAGAACATGGAGGACATCATGGCCGCGACTAGCCCCATCTTGGGCGTTTGCCAAGTTTTGTTGGCACCGGCCTGGTGGACTCTGTGAAACGTGAGATCGAACATCGAAGACATGGGAATCCATTGGGGCGGTACCAGGTACATACATACAGGGAGCGACATGTAGGTAAGCTGCATGTATCCCTCACCCTCTCCCATTCGCAACCGACGCTACCCCGACTCCCAAGCCCCTCCAGGCCTCACGCTGTGATCCTCTCCGCGAACCTTGTGCCTTGCAGTGTAGTACTCCCTATTGTCTCGCATGCGCTCCAGGACAACTCCCAGCTTGCGAACGCCCTCGACGAGATCCTCCTCGGCCACCCACGAAAAACACAGCCGGATCCCCGAGTCGAGTCTAGGGCCGGTCTTGTCCCCGTGAACCTCGAACATGTTGCCGTAGCCCACGATAAGATTCTGCTCCTCCATAGCCGCGTCCGCAACTAGGTTCGCTGGGAAGAAATCGTCGGATGGTATTTTCAGCCAGACAAAGTAGCCGCCGTAGACCTCGCCGCCGCCGCCGCTAAGACAGCCTCGGCGCGTCTGCACACCGAGAGGCGCGAGGAACTTGCCAATGGCCTCCATCATGAGCCTGTGCCTGCGCTGGAGCGAGGGCCGGAGTTTGGTCTCAATGTGCTCCTCCAGATCGCCTCGCAAGACCATGTCGCCGAGGATGGCGGCACAGAGCTGGCTGGGTGCTCCACCAGAGATTGTCGAGGCCGTTTCGCCCAGCCCTTCCACAAAGGTCGGCGACGCCTCAACCCAGCCAGTCCTGACCCCCGGGCCGACGATCTTGCTAAAGGACCCGTTGCTCACAGCATTACCAAACCATTTAGAATGAGAGGTATCGTCAGAGGGGGTAGGAGGGGGACCCATGGCCAGGTCGATGTCACATAGGCGCGGGAGTCTCATCTCATCGGGACGGTGGGGGGTGACGTCGCCCTCAAGCGGCCACTGGAGGAAATCGTACACATCGTCGGACACGATGAGGGCGTCACACTCCCTGGCCAGTCTGACGAGATCTTGGCGCCGTTGCAGCGGCATGGTCTTGCCCGTGGGGTTGGAGCACGTCGGGGACAAGTAGATGACATGCCGGTACAGTTTGCGGAACGGCCCGGGATCCTTGCAGGGCTGGCAGGCGCGAATACGGTTAGCCCTGTTCAGTGCCAAGGGATTCAAGAAAGGGCGGGTGGATGGGGTTCATGGTACCTGTTGTGGCGGCTGTGCCTTGGACTGCTGGTCGACTTGTCTAATCTTGGTTGCCAAAGCCTCGAGGTCCACCCCCTCATCGTCCTCCGCTGCTGCCCTCAACTTGCCGGCGAGTCCGGCATCGGTGAAAATACCGCAGGCGAGATGGTAGCAAGGTGAAACGAGCCAAACGGCGCGCGTGTAATTGGGGTCCGTGAAGCTCTGGAGGATCCCGGCAAGGCTCTGGCTCGCGCCACCGGTGATGCAGATGCGTTGCGGGTCTGGCTCAACTCCATAGTGGCGGCCGAGCCAACGGGCCAGGCCTTGGCGGAGCGGCTCGTGACCTGTGTTGGGGCCGTACTGGAGAATGGAGGCGTGCGCAGACGGGTCTGCCTGTCCCAGGACTCGCTGGCACGCCGTCGAGAGCAGACCCGCGGGCAGCACGTCTGGCGAGGGCCAGCCGCAGAGGAGATTGATCTGTCTGGTTGTCGCAGGCATGGCTGTCTGGCTGCGAGAGAGAAGGAAAAAAAAACAGCGCAAGGCGGATGGGTGGATGGAGAATGAATGGATGGAAATTGGGTGGAGGAGGGCCGTTGTAACTTCAATGTTGTAAGGTGTAGTTGCACGTGCTAAGTCGAAGGTCGGTTGCCGACGGCAACAACACTGTACAAGCGGGCGAGAGGGGAGGGGTGAGGAGGCAAAAGAGGAGGCAAGAGACTCCAGATTGTCGTCCTAGAGCAGATGGCCTTGAGCAGATGAAATACTTGTAGAGGTACTCCGTGCTGTGGTGCTGGCAGGAGGTTGGTCTTATGATGTTATTACTACTACGTCGATCTTGTTGAAGGAACGGCATGATTCACGGGGCATCCATCAAGATATTATCCATAGTTACCAGCCGCAGAGATATTTCAGGACCCAGCATGAATATCTTATATATCATTGGCATGTCAATAATCATAATCAACTAGCAGTTTTCACCACGACGATAGATAGCCAACATAAGATTTGGGAGTATTAGCACAAAGCAAGGATTGGTAGAGTTCACCTCCGACAATGCCGAAATAGGTTGGACAAAAAGTAAGAAAAATGATTAAAGACCCGGGGGGTGCACATATTAATTAACGTCCACGGGCGTCACGGCAGAAATTTCTGTTTCCTCAAACAATTGGCGTCTTTGATCGTCCCGTGTATCCATCGTGTCAGTCCCATCTTGGAGAACCACTTCGGCACGTCATAAATCGGGAAGGATACGGAGTACATCTGATCTTCCTTCCGTCCAATAGTGTATCTCGCGGCTATAAACATCAAAGTCAATATGAGGGTCTTTTCGGAGGGGTGGAGTATCAGTATAGTCTACTCCAAGGTACTTATAGAACAGGTAGAGCTATTCAGGTCTCGTGATCTTTCTCGACACGTATACTTCTTGGCTCTCAGTACCTGCAACGGGATTAAGCCCTGCTCAATGTGTCCGTTCAGGGGATTATGATGGGTGGCTGTGCTTTTCGTTCCTGGGGGTCTTGGCCATCCACGAGGAGGTGATTTGGGGATCTGGACCCCTCCCCCGCCCCCTCCATCCCGTCCCTGACCCAAACAAAAAGAAAAACACAGGGTGAACATGCATGCAGACTGCAGGCTGCAGACAGTCGTTAAGGCGCCACGGGTTGTGCCGTCTTTGCATTGCAGCATACATGTAATTACATGACTTGCAGAACGGGTCCGATCTCATCAAGTAACATGGTAAGGTGTTATGTATGATGCTAGGTACCTCTATTGATTCGTGAAAAGATGAAGTGATCATCACCCAATGTACGGGTATTCGATGGGTTTATGGAAACTAGTAATGGTAGATTTGTCTATAATGTTATACGTTCAGATCCAGTATGATTTCACTATTGGCATTAGGATGCGAGGGGTAGGCTGCCTCTCGAAGACGGGTATATAGGGTAAGCGCTTGGGTAGCATTATACCATACTACCCAGGTACGGATAATTGAGGATATAGCCCGTACTCGTATGGCTACGGGACTGGCCCTCCCCCAGCCGACGTGACCAAACCTGCAATGGAAGTTGAATCTTCATAGGTCTAAGCACAATATATCACATCGGACTGTCGAAATCCGATTGCCTGCCTCCATCACCAGAGTCACCAGACCAGATGGCCACTGCTAAATGGCTTCATCCCACGTATACCCTCCACGACAGCAAGGCCTCCAAACGCTGGTCTGTCATCGCCGCACAGCGTGTGGGACGAATCCATGTACGCTGCTGCTCCAAAATCGAACCCAATCGCCACGGGCTGTTACACGGCAGAGACACAGGCCGCCCGCCCGGAACTGCATCGACAGGCCCCTGCACAGGCGGAACGCTGCATAGGCTGGACTCCTCCGTCATATCGGGGGGCGGATGGTGTTGGATGGGACTTGTTGCCTACATACGAGTATATACATGCAATTCAGCCGAACTACCGGCGTAGGCCTTAGGGTACGGTGAGAAACTGAAGGATAGCGTGCTTTGAGAGTAGCGTATGACATGTATTCGAAAGCGTAGCTCGCGGTATACATGTGATGTAACCCCATTCATGGTATGAATTGGCAACGTCCCAACGCGTGTCTGCGAGTTGTCGCCTCTGGAACGGTGCATATTGTACACCAATGATGTCGAGACGGCGGCACCGTCGTGTCTTCACCGGTGACCGTCAGGCTAGGGTCATGAGACGGCAGCATTGAGCTGGGCATTTACGGGGTATACGGCATGATGCGGAGGCGATCCTTACGATTATAGGATCGTAGTTTAAGACTGTGGGTGAGTGTTGTAAGAGGCATCGATTATGGCACGTACGTAACGAGGCGAGGGAGGCATGGGCCAGGATGAATCGGACTAGCTTATAAGTCAGCTGTAGGCAGGTCGTAGGCTGTGGCCCATGCTGGAACGCATTATGCAGATGACTTAAGTTTTATCCCATAATAATACACATTTCAACAACAGTATGGCAGCCCTGACTGCAGAAGACTACGGGGTGGTGGTTGAGGACTTCAACCAGACCGACGACAACACCACGCTGGGCCACGTCCTGCACCGCGTCCTGGAGCAGGCCGCGGACCGGCACACGGACAAGACGGCCGTGGCCTGCGCCGGCACCGAGCTGACCTACGGGAGGCTCCACGCGCTCGCGAATCGCCTGGCGCGTGTCCTGGTGCAGCGAGGCACGAAGCGCGGCGACTTGGTCGGAGTGGCGCTGGACCGCTCCGTCGACCTCATTGTGGTGCTGCTGGCCGTGCTCAAGGCCGGCGCCGCCTACGTGCCCATTGACCCGGCTTTCCCTGCCGAGCGTATCAGCTACATGCTCCAGGACGCTGCGCCAAAGCTTGTCGTTGCCAGCGCTAACACTCTGCATGCCCTGGCCTCCTGGGGACATGGAGGTGTGTGCGTGGACATTGACAAGGAGCAGGGCCAGATGGGGTTAGACATGGAGGGGAGCAGCAGTGATGAAGATGAGATTGCAGAGATCGGGCCCCTGGTGAACTCGCAGCCTGAGGATCTCGCGTATGTCATATACACGTCTGGCTCGACTGGCCGGCCTAAGGGTGTTGAGATCAGCCATGGAGCCTTGTGCAATCTCCTCCTGTCGGTGCTGCACAAGCAGCCAGGATGCGGCGTGGCAGACCGACTCCTGGCCGTGACGACCGTATCCTTTGATATTGCAGCCCTGGAGCTGTGGATGCCGCTCCTCTGCGGCGCGACGACGGTCGTTGCCCAGAGGCACCAAGTCACGGACGCGAGAGCGCTGCTGGCCCTGATGCAGCGCGAGGCCATCACCATGATGCAGGCGACGCCCACGACCTGGCAGATGCTGCTGGACTCTGGGTGGAGAGGCACGCCCCGTCTGGGCAAGATCCTGTGCGGCGGCGAGGCGCTCCCCCGTCGCGTGGCCGACGGTCTGCTGGCCTGCCACGCCGACTCGGTGTGGAACATGTACGGCCCAACCGAGGCGACGGTGTGGGCGAGCACCTGGAGGGTGAGCCCGGGCGACGATGTTGTTATCGGCCGGCCCCTTGGTAACTACAGACTGTATGTCCTTGATGAGGAGAAGAAGCCCGTTGCCCCGGGTGTCACTGGTGAGCTGTACATTGGAGGTGCCAGCCTGGCCTGCGGCTACCGCAATAATCTCGACCTCACCATGTCCCGCTTCATCAGGAACCCGTTCCATGGAGGTCTCATGTATCGCACCGGTGACCTAGCTCGCTTCGCAGAGGAGGATCCCGGGAAGTTGACTGTGCTGGGCCGTACCGACAGCCAGGTCAAAATCAGGGGTCACAGGATTGAGCTAGGCGACATCGAGGCAGCCATCAGCGAGCACGACCACGTGTCCATGGCCGTGGTGGTTGCTCGAGAGGAGCGCCTGGTAGCCTATTGTATCCGGGAAACACATCCAATTGCAGGATCGGGCTCAGATCCGGACGAGACTCGTGGTGTCGTGGAATGGACGGGTGCGTGGGACCACGTCTATGGCGCCTCTGCCGGTGATGTCTCAGCCAAGGATGATGCCAGCGCCACACCCGACGGGAGCCAAGACGGTGTCTTTAACCTAGCCGGCTGGCATAGCAGCTACGATGGTCAGCCAATACCGGCCGGCGAGATGCGTGACTGGCAGATGAGTTCGGTCAGGCGCGTCCTTTCGTGCTCGCCTCAGCGTGTCGTCGAGGTTGGATCTGGCACTGGGCTGATGCTCTTCAGCATAGCACCGCATTGCAGCCTCTACCATGCTTTCGACACCTCGCCCCAGGCCGTCGAGATGACGCGCCGACAGGCGTCCAAGCTGGCATTGGGACATGTCGTCTGTGAGCGTGGTGAGGCCCACGCACTGCCCAAGGCCGGGCTTGAGGGTGCCTTTGACACGGTCATCATCAACTCGGTAGCCCAGTATTTCCCCAGCATCGACTACCTTGTCACAGTCCTTGAGTGGTCGGTCAAAGCAGTCGACAACGGCCGTATATACCTGGGCGATGTGCGAAACCTGGGACTGCTCCACGAGTTCCATGGGGACTTGATAGACTTCCGCACCAAAGGCCAGGTTGATCCTAGGGAACTAGCCAGGCGTGCCTCGGACGCAGCAAAGTCTGATCGTGAGCTGCTTGTCTCACCTGAGTTCTTTGCCAATCTGCCTACCCTGTTTCCCCAGATCACATCCGTCGACATCACGCTGCGCGATGGCCGCTATGACAATGAGATGACACGCTATCGCTTCGATGTGATCCTGCACATTAATGAGGACGGTCAAAACCGCACCCCGTCCTCTGTCACTGAGCTCAACTGGAATGATAGCAGATTGGGTCTGAATGTGGCCTCCCTACGGGAGCGGCTGGCCGTGACCGAGGGCAATGTGCTACGCCTCAACAACATCCCCAACGGCCGTCTCCGCCACATTCATGACCGACTAGCAGCGGCACGAGGCAATACCTCTCCCCATTCATCCTCGTCCTGGGTCAATCCCCAGGTCCTAAAGGACGTTGCCGCAGAATGGGGACGGGAGCTGGCACTGCTACCTAGTCGTTCTGGCGACGTCTGGAGCCTGGACGCCGTGTTCTGGGGTGAGTGCGACATTCCCGACCTCAGGCTCCATCTCCCCAAAGTGATGGACAGGGATAACCTCGCCCAATATGCAAATGTACCCCTAGTCGGTGAACCCGCTAAGCCCGCCCTCAGCCGCTCTCTGCGACCGTGGCTCGAGGAACGCCTACCGGCTTACATGGTGCCGGCCTTCTTCGTCGAGCTGGAAGAGTTCCCGCAGACACTCAATGGCAAGATAGACCGCAAGGCTCTACCGGATCCGACGACCGTATCTGGGAATGAGCCAGCAGCAAAGCCTGCTACAGAGCTGGAGCGAGACATCCTGGCCATCTGGTCCGAAGTCCTCATCCATGATCGCATCAGCACCACCGACAACTTCTTCCAGATCGGCGGCGACTCCCTGCGTGTCGTGCGCGTCCAGGCGGCCTTGGAGAAGCTGTTGGGACGGACACTGTCGCCGGCGAAATTATTCGAGCATTACACCATCAAAGCGTTGGCGGCGTACCTGGCCAATGTGGACAAACCCAATTCCTCTGGCCCCCTACCTGTCCCTGGCTTGCAGAGGCCCAACAACATGGACCAGGACATTGCCATCGTGTCCATGGCATGCCATCTCCCCGGAGGCGTCACAACCCCAGACGAGTACTGGGACCTCCTCCACAACGGAATCGACGCCGTCATCGACGTCCCCAGCGACCGCTGGAACGCCGACAAGCTCTACGACGCTGACCCAGACGCCAGCGGCAAATCCTACTGCCGAAAGGGCGGATTCATCACATCCTCGCCCATCGACGCCTACGACGCCGCCTTCTTCGGCATCTCCCCCCGCGAGGCACGCACCCTCGATCCTAGCCAGTACCTCATGCTGGAGACATGCTGGGAGGCCTTTGAGCGCGCCGGGTACACGATGCAGCAGCTCCGGGGCAGCCAGACGGGCGCCTTCATCGGCGTGAGCAGCATCACGGCGTACCAGGCAGACGTCAACACCAGGGGCCTGGACGACATGGACGGGTACGCCGTGACGGGCACATCCGGCGGCGCCATGTCAGGTCGCGTATCCTACATCCTGGGACTCGAGGGCCCGACCCTGACGGTCGACACGGCGTGCTCCTCATCCCTGGTGTCAACGCACCTGGCCTGCAGCGCCCTGCGCAACGGCGAGTGCGACATGGCCATAGCGGGCGGCGTGAGCCTCCTGACGACCCCCCGCGTGCACGTCGAGTTCAGCCGGCTACGAGGCATGGCCCCCGACGGGCGGTGCAGGGCCTTCTCTGCCGACGCATGTGGCACGGGCTGGGGCGAGGGCTCGGCGGCCGTGCTGCTCAAGCGCCTGTCGGATGCGCGGCGAGACGGGGACGAGGTCCTGGCGGTGGTGCGTGGCACGGCGGTGAATCATGGCGGGCGCAGTGCCAGCATGACGACACCGAGTGGGGGGTCTCAGGAGAGGCTGATCCGGACGGCGTTGGCTGCCTCGGCGCTGCAGCCGGGGGATGTGGATTATGTGGAGGCGCACGGGACGGGGACTCGGCTCGGGGATCCGATCGAGGGGGCGGCGCTGGCCGGTGTCTTTGGTGGGGCGTCGCGCCGGGGGCTTCCGGATCCGGGAATGCCGGAGGTGCCGGAGGATCCGCCGCTGTGGGTCGGGTCGGTCAAGTCCAACATCGGCCACACGCAGGCGACGGCCGGGCTGGCTGGTCTGTTGAAGGTGGTGCTGGCCATGCAGCACAGGGTGATCCCGCGGACGCTGCACATCACCGAGGCCACGCCTGCAGTGGACTGGGCCGGTGCCAATATGGCCCCTGTGACGGAGAGACGAGCCTGGCCGTCTAGGGCAGCGGATCTGCCGCGTCGGGCTGGAGTCAGCGCGTTTGGAATTGGTGGTACTAATGCCCATATTGTCGTTGAGGAGGCTCCTAGGGAGAGTTCACGACAGATTGTGGGTGCTTCTACGCTGTCGCACCCACTTCCGTTCCTGGTATCAGCCGGCACCGATGCCGCACTGGTCCAGCAGGCCGTCAAGCTACGGAGGCGCATCAGCAGCGGGCATGATAGTCTTGATGATGTGGCCTACTCCCTGGCCACGGCCCGTAACCATCTGCGGAAACGTCTGGTGGTCATGGCCAGTGACAAGGAGGAGCTCCTGTCCAAACTGGACAAGCTGATCGCCGGCACCAACAGCCCCAGCACTCCACCACCCATCGGGGACCGACGCCTGGCCATGATGTTCACCGGCCAGGGAAGCCAGCACGCAGGCATGGGCAAGCAGCTCTGGAGGGACTACCCCGTCTTCCGCGAGGCAATAGAGGCGATCGCAGCCCAGTTCGAGGGTGTGCTGGAGAGGCCCCTGCTGGACGTCATGTGGGCCGAGCCCGGCAGCGAGGCCGCCTCCCTGCTGCAGCGCACCGACTTTGCCCAGCCGGCTCTCTTCTCCCTGCAGGCGTCGCTGTGGCGGCTGTGGCAGAGCTGGGGCGTCCAGCCGGACATGGTGCTGGGCCACAGCGTGGGCGAGATTGCTGCCGCCTTTGTTGCTGGTATCTTCTCTCTCTCAGACGCATGTCGGCTGGTGGCGGCGCGAGGGCGGTTGATGCAGGCCCTGCCGATGCCAGATGGCCGCAAAGGAGGCATGGTGTCGCTCGAGGCCAACGAGGATGACGTGGCGGGAGCTATCGAGACGCTGCGTCTGGGAGGCAAGGTTGGCATTTCGGGGCTGAACACGCCCATGCAGACAGTTGCTTCCGGTGATGGCGATGCCGTGGAGGCGCTGGCCGCGCATTTCAAATCGCAGGGCCGTAGGGCCAAGAAGCTCGACGTGTCGCATGCGTTCCACTCGCACCACATGGACGGCATGGTGGCGGCCTTTGAGACGGTTGCTGCGACGGTGCAGTACAATCCACCAACTACACCCGTGTTCAGCAGCCTGACTGGGCTCCTGGCAGAGGCCGGCCAGCTTGAGCATCCGGGATACTGGGTCCAGCAGGCGCGCAGGGCGGTGCGATTCAGTGACGCCGTTCGCACGTTGGCCCATGCGGGAGCCAGTGTCTTTGTTGAGCTGGGCCCACGGCCCGTGCTCTGTGGTATGGGCGCAGAGTGTCTCGACGCTGATGTTGATTTGGACAAGACACATGCCATCTCCTGGCTGCCATCTCTTGTCCCTGGCAAGGACGCCGCGACCGTGATCCAGGGCAGCCTCGCCGATCTACATAAGCGACATGTCTCCATCGATTGGAACGGATACTTCAAACCCCTCGGTTGTAGACGAGTCGCGCTGCCGACCTATGCCTTCCAACGGGATCGCTTCGGTCGACCTATACACGAATCCAACGACATGTTTCCAAAGCCAGTCGACGCTCCCGTCAAGAGTATAGACAGTCTCCAATTCGCGGTCGAATGGCCCCCAGTCGACACCCATCACGTCCCACCCGGTAGTTCATGGGGCTTGATATGTACAGGTGGCCCTGATCAGGCCGTCACGGCGTGGGTGGAGGAGGCCAGGACAGCCCTGTCGCAGGCCGGCGTGCAGCTCATCCCCGTCGGGCAGCTGGAAGACGCCGAGCATCTAGACGGTGTTCTCTGCGTATGGGATTCCGATGCTGATGTCCTCATCCAAACACGCCAGTTCACCGCAGAGGCGCTGGCCCAGCTGCAGACGGCGGCCCGGGACGGGTTTGCGGCGCCGGTTGTATGGGTCACCCGGTGCGCGGTGGGGACCGGCTCCGGCCCTACTTCCGGCTCCGATGATCTACCCGAGACTACGGGGCTCGGGGCGGGGCCGTTGTGGGGTCTGATGCGCACCGCCCGGAACGAGCATCCGGAACTGCGTCTGCGGGTCATCGACGTGGGGGCAGGACAAGAATGCGTCCAAGCACTGGGCCCAGCTTTGATGTTACATGGCGAGCCAGAATGCGCCGTGCGGCAGGGCCAGGTCTTGGTGCCGCGGATGCAACGAATCGATGTATCGGAGCTGCGAGCGGAGCCTGAGGCCGTGATGATCCCCCGGCCAGATGGTGCGGTGCTGATCACAGGTGGCCTGGGAGACCTCGGACGGCGTGTGGCCAAGTGGCTGGCGGAAAGCCATGGAGTCCGCGACCTGGTGTTGACGTCGCGCCGTGGCATGGAGGCATCTGGTGCGACGGCTCTGGTAGACGAGCTCTCGCAGCTGGGCTGCAAGGCCACCGTCGTCGCCGGCGACATGGCCAACGTGGAAAGTGTCCAGGAAATTCTATCCATGTTCCACCACGAGGAGCGTCCTCTCCGCGGTATTGTGCACACGGCTGGTGTGCTCGACGATGGCGTCCTCTCTGCCATGACGCCGGAGCGGTGCAACGTCGTTTACGAGCCAAAGATAGACGGAGCCTGGAACCTGCACCAGCAGACACAGCACATGACCAGTCTAGATTTCTTCGTGCTATTCTCCTCCATCTCTGGCATCATGGGCACACCAGGCCAAGCCAACTACGCGGGAGCCAACACCTTCCTCGATGCCCTGGCGTATCTGCGCAAGGCACAAGGCCTCCCAGCCACCTCCGTAGCCTGGGGTCTCTGGGGCGGCGATGGCATGGCAGCCGGGATGACCGGTACGGGGCGTCGTCACCTCGCTCGCCTTGGCCATGATGCTTTAGTGCCCGATCTAGGCCTAGAGCTGTTAGAGCGGGCAGTGCGTCGTGGGAGGGCGCTGAGTGTGTCCGCCGCACTCAATCTGGACCAGGTCCGCGGTTACTTTCACGAGAGAGATGGCCAAGTACCGCCACTACTGATTCCCCTCGTGGGTGAGACTAGCTCCCGGGAAGAACAAAATTCATCCGAGAGAGGATCTGATCACACTCCGACATGGTCGACCCCCGGGGACCTGACAAAGGCTCTCAGCGAGGCAGCCTCCCGAGAACACGCTTCCATTGTCCTGGACATGGTACGGCAGATAGTAGCAAGGACACTTGGATTTGAGTCGCCGGAGGGAGTGGACATTGACCTGCCCCTGCCGGAGATTGGCATCGACTCGTTGACGGCAATTCTCATGCGTAACAGGCTGGCGTCCGCAACGGGCCTGACGCTGTCTGCAGGCATAGCACTCCACAACCCAAATCTGAGGGCAATGAGCCTGTCTCTTCTGTCACAGATCCAGGATAGCTGGACAGACTCGGACTCATCGGGAATTGAGACGGGATCAGGTGGTGCAACCCCCGTAACCTCTGCCACGGCAGCATCATCGGTGGGGTCTTCTCCCCGCTTGAGCATGAGCCTGATCCGAAAGGGCTGCCTCGATCCCAACTTCTCATTTAGGAGCGCATCACGTACTACGCGCCCGGAGTCTGTCTTGGTCACGGGTGCGACGGGCTTTGTGGGCGCCTTCATTGTGCATGACCTGCTGAAGCTGGGCATCCATGTGCACTGCCTTGTCAGAGCCCACAACACCGACCAGGCACATGAGCGCATGGTCGGCACACTCGCAAGCTACGGGCTCTGGAAACCCGACGAGTATACACCCCTGCTCAACACTGTGGTCGGTGACATTACACGCCCCCTGCTCGGACTGCCAGACGACGTCTTCTACAACCTGGCAGATAGCGTCGACGCCATCTGCCACTCTGGCGCCCTGGTCGACTGGATGCGCCCGATGGAGGACTACGTCGGCCCCAACATGGTCAGCACGCACGAGGTCCTGCGCCTGGCCTCATATGGGCGTCCCAAGGCCGTGCATCTCGTGTCCACCGTGTCGGCGCTGCCCATCCACATGGGCTACGACCTGACCGAGGCGGATCGCGAGTACGGCTACGGCACGTCCAAGTACTTGGCCGAGCGCATGGTGTCAGCGGCTCGCTGGAGAGGTCTCACGGCGTCCATATATCGTTTGCCGTTCGTCACCGCTGCGGTATCGACGGGACACTTCCGCCTGGACCGGGGTGACTTCCTGCATAGCTTGGTTTCCGGAAGTCTGGAGATGGGCGCGTTCCCATCCCTAGATGCCACCCTATCCTCCGTCCTGCCCATCGACTACCTGTCCAGCACCATAGTCGCCATCATGACGCAGGACCAGGGCCGCATCGGGCAGGACTTTGACTTTGTCAACGAGCGCGCCCCCAGCTTCGACCGCTTCTTCGCGCTACTGGGCGAGGCCTACGGCGGCGGCGAGCAGCACGACATTCTGCCGTTCACGGCATGGCAAGAGCGCGCGCTGGACTATGCGGTCGTGCATCCCGGGAGTCCCATTGCCCGGATCACAGCTGTCGTGGATGGGTTTAGAGACGAGACGGCGGGTGAGATGGTCACCTGCAAGGGGTCGTCTGGGGGCCAGCACGTCTTGGGCGGCGATGACTATCCATCGCCTCCGGTTGATGAGGAGTCTGTGGGCAAGTACCTGGCGCGCATTCGTGCTGGGTGGGAAAAAACGGGCTCTGCTTGATTGTTTCTTCAGTTTAAGTTTCTCTCAGGCGTATAAAAGTATTTACAGGATGTTGGGTATTCAAAAGTTGGGATGCGAATTTCCGAGTATACTATCTCCATTATCAGGGTCATGATGGCGCATGCTAAAATTAGGGTAACTAAGAATGAGTTTCCTACTGATGTTCAGATCTCACAAGAGGCGTATTAAAACTATGAACAAAATATACATTTATGTATTTTATCCCAGTCTCAGCAAGGAATACAGTTTTAGTTGACTTACTCCCCTTCATTCTTCTATTAGACTTCCTCGCCTTGTTCTGATATCGCCCCGCTAGACAACCAACAAACCTGATATTTGTCCAAGTCAACTGAGTCAGTTCTGTCTGCATTTTTCCAAAAACCCACCACCAAAAATTATACAGAGAAGGATTGTGCACGGATGTTTAAACTTTGCATTCGGCTGAGGTCTATTGTCTAACAGTCAAGCAAACGGTCACACCCTCAGAAGTCTTCCCTGCGTAGCATACGACCTTAACAGTGCTACCTACTTAATTTTCCGTGGCCGATGGATTGCCCTTGTTGGCGAGAAGGGTCCTGAAGAAAGCCCCCAGTCGTGCCATGGCGTCCTCCGAGATCTGGTAGTGAAAGACAAGCCTCCCCTCAAACATGTCCATCATCTTGATGTCAAACTTCTCCGCCATGGGGTAGAACTCCTCGGCCGTCAGCCCCGACCCCTTCAGGTCGAGCCAGACCATGTTCGTCTCGATCGGCAGCTGGAGCCTCCCGCCTAGGTGCTCCCACATGGCGCCCGCGCGCCTGGCCTTGTCCTGCGCGGCCTTGAGCTGCCCGCCCAGGAAGACGTTCTCGACGGCCCACCGCGCTGGTCCGGCAATGACGCCCGACGCGCGCATCCCGCCGCCCATGATGTGCCGGCTCCACTTGGCCCGCTTGATCAGGCGCGAGCTGCCGACGATGATGCTGCCCATGGGGGACCCCAGTCCTTTGGACAGGCACATCTGGATGCTGTCGAAGCACTCGCCAATCTCCCTGAGCGTGAACGCCCCGGCGACGACGGCCTCCCACAGCCGGGCGCCGTCCAGGTGCATGTGGATGGGCGGGTCCTGGGCGCGGGCCCACTGCGAGATGGCGCGGACGTCCTCCAGGGGCATGACGGTGCCCCAGAGGGGGTTCTCGAGGCTGATGACGCGGGTGGGGCAGTCGTAGATGGTGTCGGTGAGGGTGCTGTGGCGCTTCACGTCGTCGAGCGTGAGGTGGTGGCCGTTGGATGGGACGACCTCCTTGATCATGGCGCCGCAGACGGTGGCCGCGCCGCCGCCCTCGTAGGTGACGACGTGAGCACGATGGTCGGCCAGGATAGAATGGGGTGGCCCGATGAGCGCCGATCGGAGGGCAACCTGGTTGCCCATGGTGCCTGAGAGTACGAGGAGGCCCTCTTCGTGGCCCATCAGGCTGGCCATGAAATCCTGCAGGGCGTTGGTTGTCACGTCCTCCTCCATCTCGCAGTCGCCCAGAGATGTCTTGATGATGGCTTCCAGCATGGGCAGCGTGGGTTTGGTAAAGATGTCAGAGCGGAAGTCGTTTGACGACTCATCGCTGTGCGACCATGCTAGGGTGGAGATGGATTCTTCTTCCTGCTGACCGTTCTGCTGATACAGAGCATCGGTGCCATTCTGAGAGCCATTCTCTGGCCCGCTGTCGGTATGGGGATTGGAGATGACAGATGAGGTCCAGGGATGAGCCAGCTTCTCCGGCTCGTTTGGGGAAAGAAGCTGCACTTCCATTGTAACTCAGGCTTGGAAACTACTTAAGATATTATGTGGTACCTTGGGTTGTCACTGTGAACTGTCGCGAGGATGATATCTGTATATGTAGGCAAGATAGCAGTACGCGCCGAGTCAAGCCGGGAAGTAGATAGGCTTAGGGGGTTTCGCTGGCAGACTGGCAAGACGAGATGGTTCTTTTTCCAGTCATCCATCACCGTTGAACACCTCCTTTGAGCTCGCCGAGGTACATATACAGGCGAAGATCCTTGCTCTAATTACCGTCAAGTACAGCACCGGCAACGGCGTTGCTTGTCGGGGAGACACGGTGGGTTGCAGACGTTGACATCAAGTGCCTGTTTCATTGCCACATTTGTCTCGCCGATAGCTTGGGCCATCAAGAGTCTACGCTTGCTTGCCACGATTTGCTATGTGGGCACGCCAAAGACAGGCCTAGCCGAAACACGGCACAGCTGCACGGCGCCACCGAGACCATGGCTGCAGAACGGCACGCCTGCAGCATATCACAGACCCCCAGAGCATGCATCACGGTATGCTCGCAACATATCGTACACAGCTCGCAGGCACAAGACGGGACAGCTGCGGGGATGCGGTAGAGCCTACGCCCACAGGAAAAGGGCACACGCCCTGCGGGGAATCACAGAACTTCCACCTACAGGACGGCACGCCTGCAACATGTATACGCCTCCAATATATCACATTTATAGGATGGTACAGTAGGGGGGCGAGTGAGGTCAGAAGAAAAATACATCACGAGAGTCGACCACCTAATGGTGAATCCCATCCCTCACCGCCCGTTGCCCCCTACTCGTAGATGTAGTCCGCACAGTCACCGGAGGCCTATTGATGAGGGGTGATGGAGGCGGTTGGCGAGGGGGGCGAAGCCACCATGACGTTCCGGTTATCCATCGTACATGTAACACAAACAACTACGGCTTCATTACTGGCAGCTTCTCCATTGGACCATCTCGCACAAAGGCCAAGCACCACACGTCCTCGACAGCCATGTTCAGATCACAGAGGTCTCTACAGAATCCAGAATATGCCTCAAGTTGATCATGAGATGCCAAGATTCATCATTTGCATTCTTTTATTTCTTGTAACGTAACCGATACGTCCTGATTGCAAGAAGGTGTCTTGACTCTGGCTTCTATAGCCGTGGCAAGCCCGCAGACAGCAATACGCCGTAGTTTGTGACGAGTATCTAGCACTTTAGTATGAACGGCATTCCATTCAGGCCCCAGACCGGTCAGCGCAAAGTTAGACCCGAGTTTCTCAAGAATCGATCTCTTTGGACTCGGTGGGCCTATACAGCAGCCTCAGTATCAGCTGTAGGAGCTCCACATCGGAGAAGATGGCCAGCACCTACAACGTTGCCTATCCAGGTCACCCCTGGCTGGCTTCCGGCCATCCTTAGCTCGCTGAGGAGGGGAATGTGGGACCCTTATGAGGGATTGACCCGTAGTCCCTTTGATATCGGAGGGCCTGTTGGGGCTGGTCGGAACCGTTACACGGAATAATAGAGCGGGGTACGCCCCTATAGGCAAACGGTGGACAGAGGAGCCGCCAACGGTCAGGTGATCTTTTACAGTCGTAGAAGGTTCATCGTATACTTATATAGTCTCAAACATCAGTACAGAGCACCAATTGCAGAACCCACGTTGCCATTAGTTGCACCAAGTTTCGTGGAGTAGAGCCCAGTGACATTGGATGACGTAGACAGACCATAGCCTAACCAATATGAATCTTCAACACTAACTCGGAAGCTTAGTCTTAGTGCTTCCCTGTAGAAAGTGCCGTATCTTAGATGGAAAATCTAACCCTCATCCAGTCCCAAGGTTATATCAGGTTAGGTAATAATATCAATCGTGCTCAAAATCCTCCGACTCCAAGAGGTACGGTCCCCAGTCATAGCCTATCCCGCGCTTCTACCCCGTTAGCAATAGCGCAAGCACGCAGCTCCAGGCGCAATGTTCCTAAACCTTATATAGAGGGAAGTCTCTCGTCTTATATGTTGGTGGCCAAAGTCCATCGATGAAATGGTTCCTACCTTAGACTAACACGAGTTATTATCGAGAAGTTTAATCATATCAATATCTTAAGTACCTTAGCACCATAAAACATAGAATTAAGCGCGGAGCAAAATTCTTCTGGCTAGATAATATGTCGAAACCTTCTGCCCTAAGCCTAAAATTAGCAACTTTGAAAGATAAGGAATAATCTATCTATCTCATAGTCTCGGAGAAACCCAGGCCCTTCCGCTGAGCAGAGCTTAAAGCCTTAGGAGAAACTGCCTATAAAACCAGATCCTAAGCCATGTTTTCTGAGCTGGTCCTAAGCGTATAATTACGCTAGGGACCCTATGAAAACAGCAAAATATCTACGTCTGCATAGAATCCACACACATAGAGCCATAGTAAAGTGCTGATAGTTACTTCGGAAGAGGTTATATCGATTAAGCTTCCTAATGATCCACTATGCGAGGCATATAATCTCCGCGTCATCCAGATCGGTCTGACCAATATGATAGCATACCAGAGGGGGGTTTTCTGATGAAGCTACGTCGCATTTATCTACTCTAAGCATCGTCCGCGCTTTTATATAGGCTGATTTAAGGGTAGCCGAATATAACCGGAATTATTCGGTTAAGGTAGAATCTACGGAAAGATGATAGACCAGGCCCTCGTAGTATACTGACCAGTATATGAAGGAATTAAACCCAGTCAAATTAGCGTTGTGAGGACGGCTTATCATATAGACGTCACGAAGACCAGAGGAGGGAGATGGCATGGCTGGAAGCGGTAGTCTCCCGTCGAGTTCCTTCCATAACATTATTCTCTCCGTGAAGTGCCGGCGATCAATGCGCCAGACTGTTCGGGAGAATTGGTATCGCTTTCTCACCCGTGCTCGAGGAAAGTCGCAGATTTTCTTCTCCGCCGTGCCGTTCTGTCTCTGCAAGTCGCCCAGAATTTCATGATTGGAAGGACCATAAAAGAGTTCGCCGTCGACGAATGAATCTGCGCTCTCCTTTTGCCCAGTGGCCTTCGTCTCGGACGCACCCATAATAGAGAATCAAAAAGAAACAACTGTGATGAAGGCGTTCAATACATGGTACCCAGAGGCATCTGATGTCGAGTTGTGCTTGTCTCGATGACTCATGAAAAGGCAACAACGCATGTGAGGGGTGCAGCGATGTCCCGGTATGCCCCCAACTCACGTGATCTGACAAGACATGCAGCGCTACGCGTACCTAGATGCTGCAGTTAGAGTTTTCTCGATGGTGGTCCAAGCTGCTCTTGATTCTGCCGTGGTGGAGGACGGTTTCCTACAGCTTCAGCCACAGGAACTATCCCTTACAGCGGCCATCTAGGTGTGGGTGTAATCTGGAACGGGATCAACGTCCTGCCTGTGGGGACCTGTATAACGGGATCGTACCTACCCTAACGTAGGAAATCGTAGTGTGCATAACGTGTATGAAGAAATAAAGGGGGATGGTGTTGAATGCTAGAACAGAGGGTTTTCAAAGATAGTATTGTAATTTTGATGTTCCTTTTTAATGAGCTGAACCTCCGCCTCGTATTTGTGTATCCCGGGTTTGAAGAGAACCCAACTAGGTACCTTCTCAATCTCACAACAAGTAGACACTAGATTGATGAAGCACAATTAACCCACTTTCCTTTCACACTACTAGGTCTTAATAGTAGCTATGTCTCTTAGTGCATTTATGTTAGTGAGGCAGGTACAAAATGAATCAATACTTTTGGCCACAACCTTCATAGAGGAGCTGGCAGAGGCAGGCCACTAATAGATTTTGAACTCCTCATAGACAGGCAATGTCCGCAAAAACTCTCCTTCCATGATACCATGGACGTATGCGTCTCCCATAAATGTAAACCTCCCGCCGCTAGCATCGTCTCGTGGGCGTAGGATGATGGGCGACTTCGCTCTGTTAAGCAAGACCACTATATCACCCACCCATATGGTCATATAGCCCCAACCAAACATACTCTTCGCAGTTTTTAAAAAGGTCCTCTCACGGCAAACGTTCCCATAGACCTATGGTAGTGTTTGTTGAAAGTATACGACTTGGTCGAGAATCTCGTCGTCTGACTGCTGAGCGGCTCGTTCACTAAAGTCGTTTTTGTAGCCCATCATATGGCATATGCAGCAGCGCTGGTAAAATCCTAATTCTGTAGTATCAATGCTCTTTCGATGCATAATTGTACGAAGAATACGTCTCGTTTCCTCCTCCAAGCCAAAGCCGGGTACCGTCATAGTTTGCCAAACATAGTCCTCCCCTGGGCCAGGCTCGGGTCCGAGGTTTGCAAAATTGATGACGGAATCGACCTGGGAATGTGTGTCGACAATGAATGATGGTCCCAATTCATCTGATCGAACCCATTGTGGAGTCTGTGGTGGCCTCATGACTTCGGTGATGATATCAACGCGCCAACCCTGGAAACGCAGAAGCCCCAAATCGCTCGGTGCTTCGTCATGCAAGGGAGGCACCGATATTGACATGCTAGAGGTAGCCCCCAAGGATCCTTACTTGTCAACGGGAGCAATCATCTTACCATACTTCCCCATATCTCTCTAGTCAGGTACCCAGCTAGGTAATGAAATGTCTAGCTTTGCCTCGCCTCTTGAAATGACGTTAGCGAGGGCAAATTTGTTTGGACGCTCATCATAAATCAGAGCCCTTGTCAGGGCGGTGAAGACCTTGCCCACTGTCATCTTATAATTCACCTCTGAGCCAAGCCTCTCCCTGTCCGATAACAGCCCAAGAACTCCGAAAACAATATTCCGGGGATCAGTCGCGGAGTAGAAAGGGCAGCCTGGGGCTTTGACCCTCTGGAAAACAATGTCCTCTAGTTGTATCTTCATGCTGCCTGGTATCATGTATTGGTTGATGAGACGCATGATAACAGGTACATTTTCGAAGAAGTTGTGCCGTAAGTTGCATCCAAAGTTTTGGGTCAGGGGATGTAGCACCGGTAACCGTTTATATAAACAGTGGCCGCCAAAGTCGCAATGAGCATGTCGAGGGACATGCTCTTCATACCACATAATACCAGGGCTTCTTTTACGAGAGAAACCTCTTGAAGGACCCAGATTCGATGCCAGTAGTCTCTTTTTATCAAGGTCTCGATCCCGCCGAGAACATCGTCCTCTTCGCCCCGAAGTTGATGTTCCTCCATTTGCAGGTCTGGTTCGTTTAGGGGATCCCAGACGAACCCAATAAGGTTCTCCTCTGGTATTTGCATGAAGGTGGTTTTGCAGGACGAATCTCTAAAACAGCATCCCTTCTCCCATACATATTGGTACAGCTCATCACCTACGGCTGTGTGCGGCCAAAGACGATACGCTCGGGTTAACAGAGCTCGGGGACCGACACGCGATAAGAAATCCATGGCCATATCCGTCGCTCTGCAGCCCGGACCAAGCCAGATGTGGGCACGGTCGGCCTGAATGAATATGGAGCGCATCAGGCTAACCTGCCATTCCTTCTCGTCTATATTGGACTGTTTGATGCATATGGAGTCGACCCAGAGCCAGGAGGCACAGCCATTGCGACGGAGCTGCATGAGTACGCCGTGGAGATTGCGGCCGACCCTCAATGGGCTTCCCTTAATATATATTTTAACCATATCTGTTTAACTACCCCAGACGTATGAGAGGGCCGCGTAGTGAATATCGGTTTCATTCAAAGATGCGTGGCGCAGCTCGAGTTGGGCTGACTCTGAGTCCGAGTCGCCGGCTTCATTTTGCGGTTCGTCAACGAAGCGAACGAGCCGAATTTCCGATCTTTCACGGTTCAGGGGCCTATAGTCAAACATTTTGAAAGTAATCTCCGGCCTTTCTCTCTGTGTTCCAGGTGGACGCAGTCAAGATTGAAACCGAAGAGTTGCCGACTTGGTGTTCGTCTGGTGTTCGTTGACCAAGTTGAGGTATTATGCAGTTGGAGACCAAAAGAGTGGGTTTCAAAGTGGCAGTAGTACTTGTTGATGAGCCATGCATGCCTGCACTTATATCGCGACATCGTGCCAGATGGAATCACATCAACTGGGTAGAGAACAAGCTAGTAAGGTCAATTTCGATTATGGGCCTAGAATTCCGGTTAGGAACTTAAGCTATCGAAAATCCTAAGAATCAGCCCGACATTGGGAAATCATCGGAATCCACGCGGAAAAAGCGAACCTACCAAAGATATTCTTGAAGGGTTAGGATAAATAAGGGTAAATATAGAAGAAATCCCTTGAACACTTGTTGTAGCACTCGTCCTGGTGTCGTTATTTTATATACCGTCTTCAAAGGAACAACATGATGACGCGGTTCTTGACTGGTCTTGCTACGACTCTGGCTGCCATTGAGGTATCACTGGCCTGGGGCATTCGCACGCACAACCACTTTTTTCTCTGATATATATTAAGGCACTTGATGCGGCTAGGGGAGACGTGTCGGAGAAACCCACACCTAAGTGATCGATCCCAGAGACTCTCAAGTCGACGGGCCTAGTCGAGAGTGTTGTGGGTGAGCACTCCTCTCCTATATCTTTCCATCGATTACCTTCATAAACAACTCGCCTTGTGTAGTTTTATAACCACAGATCGGGGCTGGGCGCTGGCTAGGAGCTTCAACGAGCACTTTGGCAATGCGACCACCGGTGATGAAATAGGCCCCGACCGCCTGGGCTTTCTTGCCTGACTACACTTATGTGCCGCAGATCGTCACCATCGACGTGTTACTCCAGTACAAGGCGTTTGTGGCTAGCCTTCCTGACTTCGGCTTGGTGGAAGTTCTCATAACTCCGTGCCTAGGCATCAGATTCAGCCTTGCGGAAAGATGGAGTTTCGTTGTCGGGTGGCGCAGCGCAAAATTCCATATCGTGGATTTCACCCGCCCCCGCAGTATGGAGATCGACTGGGAGGCTTCAACCCCCTTCGAAATAGACAGAGCATGAACATACGATCTCTGAAATTACGGAACTTCCATAACCTGGCCTCTGAAGATGCTGTGCGACCTCTGTCTTGCCTTACTCCCCACCCTGGACGATCATCATGAACGCAGGCAGCCAAAGCACCATCCCAGCTTTGCCAGCTTCAAGGATTCCGTCGACAAGGGCTGCTACATCTGCACCGGTATGCTGCGTTACCTCAGCCCTCACCAGAGGGAGCTCTTGGAAAGCCGAGCTGAGTCTGGAGTTGTCGGAGTCCACATGTCGCCAGCATCGGGTGTGACAACGGCACACATGTATAAGGGGGGACTGGCCAATTGCCATACGCTCAACGTCAGATTTGAACGTCGTTCGCTAGGCCCGGAAGAGCCCGAGAGGGACGTCCCGGCCGGCAGCTTTCATGTCGAGCCCTTCTTCGCTGATCCAGCATTTCGACGTACGTCTCTCGGTTTCAATGACCATACCAGCTGTCCTCGTGATCTGTGAATGTCTATTGACTGAGGTAGCAGACCGCGTTGAAAATGGAGAGGGTGATGGGTCTAGTCTCCCTCCTACCACTAACTCTCCTCAAACGCTGTGTCTCGCGGAACAGTGGATTACCAACTGCCAGAACAAGCATCGAAAGTGCAATGCAGCCGGCGATGGTAACTGGTATCCGACTAGGCTGCTTGATTCAGGGCCCCTAAGCAGTCGCTTCTCAACTGTCAGCCTAGTTGAGACAGCACAAACACAACTTACAGGACCATACATGACTCTAAGCCATCGCTGGGGTTCAGGAAACTACTATAAGTTGACAACATCGACTCGGGACCAGCTACTTCTTGGACTCCCATCGTCAGCGCTACCGCAGACGTTTCAAGATGCTTTCTTCGTTGCCCGCCGCCTAGGAATTCGATATCTGTGGATCGATGCCCTTTGCATCATCCAGCATGGAGATGAGCAACGCGACTGGCAGAATGAAGTGACGCTCATGCACAAGGTCTACATGAACTCGCACTGCAACATATCCGCCGCCCACGTACCCGACAGTTCCCACAGTATGTTTTCGTCACGAAATTTGCCGTTGCTTCAGCCACAAATCGTCAATGTGTATCTTGACGGCCAAGAGGGCCTCCACCTTTTGCTTGATGCCGAACAATGGCACCGCGAAGTCCAGTCCGCCCCCCTCAACTCGAGATCGTGGGTTCTCCAGGAGCGTCTGCTGGCTCCCCGGATCCTCCACTTTGGCGACGGCCAGCTGTTCTGGGAGTGTCACGAGATGGATGCTTCGGAGACTTGGCCGACAGGTCTTCCCAAGTCTCTATTTGCGACTCTGGATACGCATGTCAAGAATCTGGAGCCTGATGGACACGAGATTGCAGCAGTGCTCCAGTCGGCAAACGGCGCTGGGCCCGAGTACACGGCGCATTTCCTCTGGTGGCGCATCGTCAGGTCCTACGTCCGATGTGACCTGACCGTCGAGAGCGACAAGTTGCTAGCGCTCTCGGCCATTGCAAAGCGCATGAGGCCCATCCTCCAAGACGAGTATGTCGCCGGCATGTGGCGACGGTACCTGGAGGCTGAGCTGCTGTGGAGCAGATCCCTCTCCCTAGGGGAAAAGATCCGTAAAACCTCGCGGCCAGAGGTCTACCGGGCTCCGAGCTGGTCGTGGGCATCACTGGACGGCGCCTTGCAACCGGGGATGCCGTTCAAGCCCAAGTTCTGTTATAAAGTTGAGCATGTCGAGCTTGACCATGTCACCACTGATACGACGGGGGCGGTAAGGGGTGGTCGCCTTTGGCTGCGAGGCCCGCTCCTGAGGATGACGATCCAGCGTGATCAATGGGCCGTCGCCGGGTTGGAATGGCATTTCGAGATTGATGGACAGCGGCCGTGGTCGAATAACCACATACGGCCTACAGCCCGAACCGACATTGACAACGAGGACTTTACGATCGATGGGGCGAATGGGCGGTTATTCGCCATGCTCGCAGCTTATGTGAAAAAGCAAGTTCACATTTTGATCTTTCAGCTGCTGGATGCGCAGCGAGGCGTCTTCCGACGCGTCGGGCATGCTGATTACGATGATCCAGACGGCAACACGTTTCTCATAAAGCCTAGCCCCAATTCTCCTTGCATAGAGTACCGGCATGGCGTGCATCTAATTGAGGTAATTTAGCTCAGAATAAGAAAGGTGAATGTGGTCGATTGACGCGTCATGGTGGTTGTCCGTGTTACCGCGCGCGTAGGGACTAGAGTGACCAAGGACACTCATCAATCTCGCCCTTGATAGGATGAAGGCACATAGATTTCCAAGGAGATTTGCATCCCATGTGTCAATAAATGCCTCGAGTTATCATCACCTCGTATCGTATGTACTATTTAGGGTATGAAGCCGGAGAGTTGGAGAAGGGCAGGCGCGTCGGTGCGGGGAGGAGCTCCTGCCAAAAACCTCACACCTCACCCCTCTCTTGCCGTCTTCAAGCTGAAAGTCAGGCGCGAATAACGCGCTTGAACGCGCAAGTTCTTCACCTATTCTCATCCTCAGTGTCTCCTCAATCTCTATTCCATTCTTCTGCCCACCTCCCGAAACCTAAATGCCGCCGAGAATCGCCCTTCTCACGGGGTCAGAGAGCCCTGGACATCGTCATTGAGCACTACACCCTCCGCCAAAGTTGCTGTTAGCACTCACCCGAGTCATCTCTCATGAGCAGCGTCGCCCGAGCCTCGAGAGCCTGTGATGGCTGCAGGATACGAAAAGTGAAGTGCGATGGCGCCCAGCCCTGCTCGCAGTGCGTCCATTTCGACGTGTCGTGCGTCGTATCGCCCGCCAGCAAGCGAAAAAATCCAATCCGTGGGCGTCTTGTCGCCAAGGTCCGAGGAGAGGAGAGCGTCTTCAACTGGCCGGAGAATGCCCCAGCCTCGTCGAAACCCATAAGAACCCCAGGCTCGGATAAGCCCTGCCTGTTTGAATCGCTGGCTGCGCCTACCGGGTTCAATGCGAGTTTCTTCACCAGTCTCTTGCCCCAGTTCGAGGAGATGGTCTATTCTCTCAGTCCTGTCATCACACCTGACGAAATCCTTGCCTCCATTGACAACATGGAGCACAGTTTTGAGGATGCTGCGTTGGTATACGCATTCGGTTCCGTGACAATGTTTCTAGCAAAGGAAGGCAATTCCATGCCCAGTGGCACCAGCGTTCAGATGGACAACCTGATGCAGTTCAGCCTCGAAGCGCACAAACGAGCTGGACTCAGGATTGGCCCTAATGGTCGCCTGATCGAAGAGCCCTTAGCCGGCATGAAGCGCATCATGACATGCATCTACCTCGAGGTATCCATGATGGCCTTCAAACGCTTCGACCGAAGCTTTGCGCTTCTGCGGGAAGCCATTACCATGCTCCAGACTCTCAAGGCTAATAATTTGTCACCCGGAGGACCCGAGGCAGCCAAGTACCAGAGGCTATACTGGGAGGCATACATCCACGAACGTTTCCTCACCATCGCTTCGGGGTACCCGAGCATCCTGCCACCCCTTCACTCCGGACTTCCAGCCCACGACCCAACTCTAGAGCCCCACGTGGAACTCGGCTTCAACAGAATCACCACCCTCTTTCTCATTGTTGACCGGCAGTTTCTTGCCTACTGGACGGAAGAGGAAAGCAACGACGATTTGATACCCGAAATCACAATTCAGTGGATTGAGAGAAAGCAGGTTCAGCTTGATGAGGACGAGGCCGCTGCTGCTCAAGCAGACCTTGAACTCCGAGCCAGCGGCCACAGTGCTTTGACCGAACGACAAGCTGCGGACCTCTTTGTTACTAGACTTTGGCTGCGCACCATTGTCTGGCAGCTCGCCCTCTCTCGCGGCCTCCTCCGCTCAGGTCCGCTGCGCGACTCCCACGAGGGGCTCTCCCTCCACTTCCCAGTGAAGCGACTGTCGACCCAGCTCCGTACCCTCGTGGAACGTCTGGAGAGCGTGACCAGCATTAGCACGCAGGGAAGCGGCATCATGCAGAAACTATTCGAGATCACCAGCACAATCGCCGATGTCTTGGCGCTACCACTAGGTCATGGCCAAGAGGATGTGAGCATGAGTACCCAAGTCGAGGATCTAGTCACCATTGTCAACTTCCTCTACAAGTTTGAGCGCATGCGGGAGCATCAAAAACAATATTTGCGCGAGAAGCTCGATATTCTACTCAAGTAAAATCACCATCTGTGGCCTATACTCAGGGCTAGCGCCTGGTTTTCTCCCAGACTACGCCGGGAGTTGGTCTTGTCCTAGGGCTTTCCAAGAATTTGAAACAGAGAGCTGGCGTTCAAGACTAGCAGTATTTACATCTACCATCAAGCCATTCTTCGAAGCTCTCGAATGAAGAGATCCGCCGCCTTCTCGCCAATCATAAACGCAGTGTTAGCCGTATTAGCACCAACGTTCTCCGGTGGCACGCTCAAATCCGCAATCTTCAGGCCCTTGACACCGTACACGCTCAGGCTCTCATCGACCACTCCGCCCTTTCTCTTGGGAGCCATCTTGCAGGTTCCCAGCGAGTGCCACGTCGTGCCAACGTTTTTCCTGAGCCACTGCTCAATCACCGCATCGTCTTCAGCCGTGTACACAATATCGGGAACGTCGTCCGGCAGAGGCCCGTCGAGGGGTTCGGTGGTGGTAGCGGCGCCTGAGTCGGGCGCGAACGGCGGGTGCAGGGCGGCGAACTCGCCGCGGTAGATTTCCATGCGGCGGATGATCTCGCGCTGCTTCTTGTAGGACCAGACAGACTTTTTGATATCGACATCGTCCTGGTCGGCAAAGAAGCCGGTGTTGAAGTCGATTGGGGCGTCGAGGCTCGGAGAGGTGATGTGGAGGTGACCTCGAGAGTACGGGTAGGGTGTGAAGGTGGAGCAAGAGTAGTACTGGGCTTCAGGCTGGCCATTGGGGTCTCCAGGGAATCTGGAGAAAGGCAATCCCGGTCAGCATATTCTGTGGTCAAATTTGGAAAGGGGGGGGCAGCAGGTACGTGGGACGGGCAGGGGGTGGAAGAGAGCTCACCCATTGAGAGAAGTGATCATGGAAAGCGGCTTCGTCAGAGAAGTCTTGTAGTCACGTTTCCACGCGCGCTCGAACGCGGGCCCAAGGGCCTTGGCCTCCGCATCGCTCGGCCTGAGCTTAGAGTAGACGTCGGCCGCAGTCCAGCCCATGATGGGATCGTTATTCTTGATGAGCTCATTGACATCCTGACGTCCCGTATAGACGGCATCGAAGGTCTCATTAGGCTGGAGGCTTGAATAGTAGGCGTAGGTGAGGAGGTGATGATCCTGGTATTCGGCGCCAACGCCGGGAACATTGGCGACAAGGTCGACACCCGCATTAGCCAGAACCTTGGGATCACCAACCCCAGAGCGCTCCAGCACAAGGGGCGTGCCCATGGCGCCGCAGGAGACGACGACGAGCTTCTTGGCCCTGACTGTTTGCACAGTGTCGCTGGCGGTACCGTTGGTGAACAAGGGGTTCGGTCTGAATTCAACGCCAGAAGCCCTCTTGCCGTCGAAGAGCACCCGGACGATCTGGTGCTCGGTGAGAACATGCAGATTGGGATGGTGACCGTCCGCGAGGCGGGGATGGAGGTAGTTTGAAGCGGCGTCTTGGCGCCTGCCTTCCATGCTCACGTAGCGCAAGTTGCGCTGCGTGGCATTGATGGTTGAGAGATCCTGGATGTCGCGGGCCTCAGGGTAGCCAAGCTTCTCTGCCGCCCGGATGAAGCCTTCCTCTGATACCTTGGCGGTGAAGTTGCCTGGAGTGGCGGGCATGGGACCATGGTAGCCGTGGGTCTTCGGAGAGCCGGCGCCGTAGTACGTCTCAAGCTACAGAGCGACAAGACGCGCTGGTCAGTGTTGATACCTTACCAGAGCCTGGGGGAAACATACTTCTTTGAGATACGGAAGCAAGTCCTTTGACGACCACCCCTTGGTATCCCATGAGTCGTAGTCGATGGCTTGAGCACGACTATAGGTGAGCAGGTTGATGGAGGAACCGCCGCCGAGAACACCACCTGACGGGACGACGACGGAGCGATCGCCCACGCTCGCTTCTTTGTTGGCTTCATAGTAGAGCGTGTCCACCTTTCCGGGCAGGATGTTGTTGAGGAGAAGAAGGGGGTAGGTGATGGTATCGATGCCCTGGTTGTTTCGACCGCCTTCAACGATCAGAATCGACAGGTGAGGGTCCGCATCGCTCAAACGAGATGCCACGACGCAACCCGCGGTACCGCCTATTTCAAGAAACAATTGGTTAGGTCATGCGATTCATTTCCCAAACAAACTAAAGCTGAGCAGAGGAGCTCAAGCGGGGGTTTCACAAACCTCCGGCAATGATGACATCAACCTCATCAAGCCCGGCAGGAAGCTCCGTGTAGATTCCACCCATGGCTGCGGCGCTGGCGCGATTGGAAAGCGATGAGAGGGTCCAGCAGAAAAGAGGAAGCCAAAGCTGCTTAGCCTTCCGACTTCCACCCAGCATGGAGACCATGTTGATTGCGTCTTCCCGAACGACTGCAGTATATAAAGTCAGCCCATTGTCTTGTTGGCTTTTCGTGTGAGTCGGGCTTACGTTTTCCTGTGTCTCCTTATTGGCTCGAGGGCGTTGGACACTGGCACCGCCCGCTGGACAAATTCAACCCGAGGGCCTCTGTCCGGTGACGTCTGTTCCCTGCGATCTTTCGCTTGTGTGTGTGTTGGAGACTGGTGCAGCCAACCAACCAAGCAGAGGAGAGGCACAGGTCCGATGCCGCGAGTAGAGTGACAGCACAGCGTAGGGTTGCAAAGAGGGGTAGCACGAAAAGGTACATATATTATATCGAGAGCAATTAGGGGGCTAACATGCCCATTGATTATGAAGAAAAGGCCCGCACAATCAATGGGAAACGGCTGGCTGGTTGGCTGCCTGTTGGCTCAACAAGCGCGGATGGACGGCGACCAAGCTGGCAGGGAATGCTAATACTTTTCGCTGTATAAGCAAATTACAACGTACGAGTACGAGCACCATTGTCTGCTGATGAGAAGGCATTCAGGAGAAGCCCCCCGGTTCTGCTGTGTTGAAATGGCAAAGGGACATGAAAGGTGCGGTTCAACGGCCAACTCGGCATCCCCCGCCCATCGAGAGTGCTCCGCCACCAGCAGGTCTGGCGATCCTTGCAGTTTGTGTTTGCCATGCGAGCCGGTTTCAAGTTGGCTTCTTGCCATCTTACTCCGGATGATATGACGCCTTGGTCCCTGTGCGATCTGTCCGTTGACAGGGGAAAGAATCCTCAGCCAGCAAGGTTGGCAAATGCCCCCCTCATATATCCGGAGTCCTGAATGTACCCGGCATGTACTCGTACTGCAGGCACCATATACTGAGTTACCCAAGGTGGCATAGGCCCTGGCGTTGTTGTCGCATCGGGGCTTCAGGGGGTCGTTTGGGGGGTTGCATCTTGGCTCCATGTTGCAAGGGGCATCCTGGAGGTCAGGGCCAACGGGTAGCTCCGTTCGGGTTGCTTCCCCGCCCCTCCGTGGATCGCGATACTAACGGGGAAGTCGTTGGCATCTACTCCGATATCCGTAGGTACACAATAAGTACCCCTACTAAAGTGCGGCAAGGCGGGATTTATCCTGACGGACGGAAAGAGGGAGCACGGCCTGATCATTAGGGACCGTCACGGAACGAGGGATAGCAACTTGAAGCCAGGATTCGCCATATTGGTACTGATCAACAACAAGGACAATCATGCTATCAGCTTGGGGGGATTTCGAGGACGCATTGTGGCCTGTGCGACAAAAAAAACCAAAAGGCGCCGTAAATTCATTATTTCACACTCAAACTTTCAACTTCTGACCACGTCTTCGGGCTTCTTGGTAAACTGGACCAGCCTCAGCAACCGCTCCTCTCCCCTCCACCACGCTCTCAATCGATCAACCGCACAATACCAGTAAAACCAAGCCGTGGACCACGCAAAGGCAAGCCTCGAGCTCTGATAGTGGTTCCCCAGCGCCGTCGTCTGCGCCGAGTGCATCCTCGCATACAGCAGCATCCTGTCCTCCCAGTCCCGTAGGGTAAGTCTACCGGCGACGAATTGCTCAATCTGCAACGCGCCGAACGCAGCCTGCGTCCCGCTAAAGGCCGTGTGTGGCCTGTAGAGCGACAGGCCGTCCGCGACCAGCAGCACCTTGCCGTCCTCAAAGGCCGCCCGGGGCGACACAAAGTCCGTGATGACCTGGATGAAGGGCCTCTTGATCTTGAGCATCACCTCCAGGAACGGCTCGGGCAGCGGTATGCGCTGGGCCTCCTCCCTGCGCGCAGCCCAGATGTCCTCCCGGACGCGTCCGGAGGGGACGATGTTGTAGTGCCTGTGGCCGTCGACGCTGTCCCTCAGGATCTCGTCGAGCGCTGCCGGGTCCTCGTTGGTGTACCACAGGAAGTTGAGGTGGCGCTCACCGACCTCGAGGGACCCGTTGTGGCCGGGGATCATGTACATGATGCAGTGCTGCCGGTGCATCATGTGCACCGTCACGCTGTCGCGGAAGACGTCGCGCGTGGCCTGGGAGACTTCGCTCTCGGGCACGGTGCCGCGCCAGGCGATGTAGCCGACGTACTTGCGCTTGCTGGAAGGGAGGTACAGGTTGCGGACGAAGCTGTCGGGCCCGTCGGCGCCGATGACGAGGTCTGCTTCTAGCTGCGATGCGGTGCCTGTGGTCTTGTCTAGGACGTCGAGGACCATTTGGTCGCTGCCGCCGTCATGGCCTTCTTGATCCGGGGCCGTGACCCGTCGCCTCAGTGAGGTGATCTGATGAAGAGCCTTGTATTCCACTGGGCCGTCTGTCTCTGATGATAGAGGGGCCTTGGGGTAGAAGGGGCTCGTGTATCCGTCAAAGTTGGCGCGCAGACGGAAGTAGTACGTGTCCCAGCTGGTGATGACTCGGGTGGCGTTGAGAAAGACCTTGAGCGCGCCATCTCTCATCAACGACTGCACCCTAATGCTGCGATGCGTAAAGATGCTATGTAGGCGGTCATGTCGCGACAGGAAGCGTTCGCCGTCAAGGCCCAGACACACGCCGGCCATGTGGCTCTGGCGGACATTGTCTTCCTTCTCGACGACAGTCACGGCGTGCCCGGCATGCTTGAGGGCGATGCCGCACATCAGCCCGGCCAGAGAGCCACCGACCTGGTAGACATGCTTAGAGCTTTACTCTGCTACGGGAGGTTTGGTCTCGCGGGGTGACTCACCACCACAATGCGCAGTTGCTTTTCTGCTGGATCCATGGTCGGCTATCGAGTATGAGGGCCCAGGATCAATCGATGTTTCGAGACACGCACTGACTGCCAGATCGTAATTCCATCAGGGAACTACTCTGTACTACGTGACCTGTAATACATGGCATGTACATGATGAGTCCAGGATCGTTGTGCCACGCATGCAGCCCGGTCGCAGCATCGAGTGCTGGGGTTTAGGCACCTACCTGACTCGGATGAGCAACCGTAACCCAAACTCCGAACGAACATGTACATGAGCGTAGGTATGAAACCGGCTCTGGCCAGGCCCCCGGCAATTGATATGACCCCTTGCCATGGAACCACACACACTATGCATGTCTTGAAAGTGTGTTGGATGCTGCATACCGTACGTATCAACTAGTTATGTACGGAGTAGTACGTGCACACTTAGTACATGTACGGAGTCCGTGGTACTATCGACTCATGGTCCATGGGCACCTCCACTCCACATCCTTACCCCGGCATTTCCGATCCTCGGCTGCGCGATTACGCCTTTGTCATGTATTAGGCAAGAGGCGCACCTCCCTCACGCCAACGTGGATTTGGGTGTGTCTGCGTGGTGGTCGCTCAGAGTCGCTGCAACGCCGCGATGCGGACTCGGGGAAGAATACGAAATTGCAAAAGAATTTGTGAGCCAGGTCGTGAAATGAGGAAGCCTGCTACTTTAGTCTAGAAGGCAAGTCTACCGCTGTAGAACCTACCGCGGTTCCAGGGCCATAGGTGAATTCAGACTTTACTGCCAGAAGATATGGGACATATGAGCATCATACGCTTGCCCGTAGATTTGCTTCCTCTGTGACGTATTAGGTAGCCAGCCTGCTAATAGTAACGACCAACATGCACATAGCTACATACATATATCCACCTGTATCAATGTACCGTACCAGGTTTCTCACCATTCTCCCGTGCCATTAGCAGGCAAAACCCCCTGTGTTGATCGGTTCACTTGATTACCACGCTTCTTGCAGCCACATCCTCGCCATGACAAGTCGGTTCCCTCTCAGCGAGGCCTCGAATGGCGAAGAAGCTCGACAGACCATCGAGAAGGCCCTGGCCACCATGCACGGCGGCGCGCCGCCATTCACCTGGGTCGAGGAAGATGGCAGCGCCCTTCTGGGATGCTACGGCCCATTGAGGTATCTCTCCATTGTCACCATGACGATCTTCTCCCCTTCCCCAGCATGTGATGTATCGTTTTTTGCTGATGCCCAGCCGCGGAACAGCTACTCGAGCGAGCTCACCAAGCACTTCTTCGAAATGGCCAAGGTCGTCTACAAGCCCGGTACCGTCAAGCCGCGCAACAGGGAGCTCGTCATCCTCGGGCTCGTCTCCATCGTCAACGCGCCCTACGCCGTCTACTGCCACCGCCACGTCGGCCACAAGGTCAGCCTGACGGACGAGCAGATGAGCGACGCCATGGCCGGCAGGGTCCCCAAAGGCCTGACCGACGAGGAGAGCCTGTCCTACCGGCTGGGCCGCGAGCTCACCACGCTCAACGGGCCGCTGAGCGAGGAGCTCTGGAAGGAGGTGACGTCCAAGCTGAGCAAGGAGGAGTTTGTGGGCATTGCGAATACGGTTGCTGGGTATAAGTGGGTTACTTTGCTGGAGAACTGCAACGGCGACACCAGGACTTGGAAAGAGTGAGTTCAGAGCCGTGGATAATTCGGAAAACAGTCATCATCGCGGTGTTGCCATATATCTCACCCGCTGAATCCAAATGTCCATTTTACGTACATTATTTATATATATTTCCAGTACAGAACGCCCTTCATCCCTGCCGGTCAATGGTGATATTCCTCTCCACCCTGATGCTCCGCTCAGGCACATCCACCCGGGGTGCGCCTGGCTCCGGGCCAAGGGCGCGAGCAGACGTCTCCTGCCCAGGGAGGATACCCCTCCAGCTGCTCTCGGACTGGAGGCTGTCGTCCTCCCTGTCGTCGGTCGACGATTTCATGCTGCGCATCTGGACGCCCTGGGCGTTGGACGACATGGTCGCCCGGAAGTTCCCCGACCTGCTGCGCAGCGACTGGCCCTGGCCCGCGTATTCGGATGCCACAGAGTACGGCTTGAAGCGGGGTGATATCTTGCTGGCTAGCTGCCTGAAAAGAGGAAGCATGGCTGGGAGGCAGATGCAGAGGAGCGTCACGGGGGCTTCGGCGCCAACCCAGAAGAGGATGGGGGGCATTTCGTCTGGTGGGAATCTCGGGTCAGTATGTTTTGGAAAAACTAACAAACGTAGGGTTGGGTGTTTGTCTTGACGTACAGGTAATGTCCTTGTCGAGCGCGTCCGCTTTCAAAAAGGTCGTGATCAGCCGACCTAACGATACGACGACGACGCTGAATAGTAGACGTCTGGTTAGTATCGCCAACTCTCAACGGCATCGTTTTCCGGGCCCGCACGTACCAATAACCCAGCATAAAGACGCCAATGATACCAAGCCTCCTTGCCCTACTCAGCTGCAGCGACCAGACCTTGGGCAACGGGAGCAGCAGGATGCATATATCGATGAACGCGCTCGGCACGGCGCTCCCAATCCACAGATCGGACGGCGGCCCGCAGTTGCCCGGCAGGTTGGGGATCCAGTTCTTGGCGACGGGGCGGCAGATGAAGGCGGTGCCGATGAGGATGCCGACGAGCCACGCGCAGTTGAGGCCGTGCATGGTGTAGAGGGCCCAGTTGAACCAGCTGGAGCTCTGGCGCCGCGGGAAGATGCGCGAGAAGAAGAGCAGCGCAGAGCACTTTGTGATGGCGAGGGCGATGTCGTAGGCGAAGTAGCCGGCGAAGAGGATCTTCATGAACTCGGCCTGGTCGGCGTCGGACACGAAGTCCACGCGGCGGCCGAGGCCGTGGCGCACCATGCCGAGGATGGTGGCCATAAGTCCCAGGATGAACGGCTGCGTAGAGTGTCAACATGAAGCTCTTCTAGGTTTCTAATCTGGCCTGCGCTGTCGCGGGAAACGACAAGAAGAGGCCCGGCGACGTAGAGAACAGAATAGGCGAGCGGCCACGTACAAGGGAAAGCAGAGCAACCCAATCGTCCCACCAGAAGCGCTGGCCGCGCTGCACCAGCCCTCTGGAGATGAGGCGGAGGCCGATGGCTGTCACCGAAATCGCTATCATGAAGCTCGAAAAGATGACAAGCTGTGGTCCGCGATCGTCATTTTCAGCGCCGGGCGGCAGGTCTGCCGCTGCAGATTCGGCGTCGGCCATTTCGACGATGCTGGGAACAAGAGAGGCCCTCGCCTCAGAAACGCGGATTGGCAGCGAGGCGAACAGGAAACATGGGATGCCTCCTCATGTGCCGTTGAAGAAATTGGGGGGGAGTCGACAGCAACAGCAAGGTGCCGACGATGGATGATGGAGGCGCCCAGATGGGTCAATGATAACTGAATTGGGCACAGCCAGAAGTCAAGAACAGAGTAGTCAAAGGAGACGGTCTCCTCTCCAGGCCAGGAAGGATGGCCTGCAGAAAGCAACGTCAGCGCCGGAGCGACCAAGGCATTGATGTTTTGGGAGGGTGGCGGCCAGGCGAGCACATGCACATTTCGAAGGATTCAAGCACCATCTTCTTCATGCCCCCCCGTATCCGGCGTAGCAATGTAGCAATCCTCAATTCACTCTACCTGCCACAGGCAGAGGACGTGCGAAAATGGCTGCAATCATTGACCCTTGGACAATGGCTTGTCGACACTACGCCCTGCAATTTGGGAAGCAGAGAAGAGAAGGTGCCAAGAGTAAGCATCACATCGCGGATAAAGAACCCTGGGGACAGTGGCGCTATTATCTAACCCGATGATAAAAAAGAACTTCTCTTTGTGCTTGTCGGTTTTGATGATCCGAAACCCGAAGGGGTTTTCCGTATACCGTGTCTGCTGCTGCGCCGTCTGGCCACAGTCTATGGATAATAATGGGCGGCATTGTGATGCTGGGAGCCCTGGGACCAGGATAGGAGGCCGCATGCAGACAGTCCTGCAACAACAGCCACCAATGCCTCTGCCACTGCTACGCTGCAGGGAACAGTATGTACTACGCTGCATAAGCTGTATGCGACGCTGCAGGCCTCGGAGCAAAGTCTTGTTATGTAGCGCTAAATATACATACATCGCCTAATATATACCAAAATCCCATCTCGATGGCCGCAGACACCCGATACAAGTCCCGAATGGGTGTGGTGTCAGCCGAAGACTTGGGGGCCATTTTCACAAATCACAGCTCACATTAGGTATCTAGTAGTATATATGGGTGGGTTGAGGGATTGAAGACGCAGCTACATGTAACATGATCAACAGCTGATGCCACAGCACTATTGACAAAGATGGGGTCTAGCAAAGACGGCCGGATGAGGTTTCTCTGCCTCCATGGCAGCGGAACGAACAGCAATGTAAGCCTTCCCTGTGCATGTATGCATGTACAGATACATATTATGTAGTATATGGTATCATCACTTACGGGGCTCTATGGCTCAGGGTTCTGATGCAAGCCATGAACGCTGATGGCAATACGTTCTAGATTATGAAGCTCCAGACCGGTATGCTCGACGAGACTAGGTTGATTTCACTCCGGGGCAGATTGGTGCTGATGAAGCGTGGCGTCCAGCGCCCCTGATCCACGAGCTCGAGGATGGACACGAGTACGAGTTTGTGCAAGCTGCCATCGAGACAAGCATGACCAAAGGTGAGTCCGGGCGGCGCAGGTATCAAGAATCGCGAATCCGAAACTGATCAGTCCCGGGTTTCCCGACGTCGAAGGCATCGAGGCCCTCACATCCCCAGACAACAGGTTCTACGCCTTCTACGACCCCGCCGACCTCGAGGGGACCCTGCAGCGGACTCTCTCGCAGCTGGACGAATACATTTCCCATGAGGGCCCCTTCGACATGGTCATGGGCTTCTCGGCGGGCGCCGTGACGGCGGCCCTGTACATGCTGGAGAAGCAGCGACAGGGCGCAAAAGTGCCCTTCAGGGGCGCCGTGTTCCTCTCCAGCGCCTCCAGCGAGGCAGAGAGGGCGCACCTGTGCGTGGGTACCGGGGGGGATGATGTGCTCAGGGCCCCCACGGCGCATATCTGGGGATCAGCCGACGAGGATGCCCCCACCGGTGGGTGGGATCTTGCTCGCATCTGCGATTCGGACCGACGCCAAATCCTCATCCACGACGGGGGACATGAGCTGCCCCGCAAGGAATATCTCACCCAGGCGGTTCATGTTATTCGGAGGATGCTTCTCGACGCCAAGGTCGCCGATGAAGGATCCGGGTAAAGACACGATACTACATGTGTTGGCAGTGTTGGGTGGTGCTGTAATAATACCGGGTCAGGGATCGCCTGAGGATTCGAATCCCTGTCAAGTCACACGAATGTACCTCTTCTCACGACATGGATGATGAATGTGGCATGCATCTGTATTCGAGTCATGAAAGTATCCATGCATGCTAACTTGACCATCGGGAACCACCAGATATCGACCCTGCAACCTTAGATACCAGATGCGTCCTGCGAGTTGGTGAACCAGTGATGCAGTCGAGGCCAACAGTTATCGATCAAAGAAGTAGAGCGCCCTTTTTTTTTTTTACTAGAATCAATCCTCCATGCACTATAACTACCATTACGTAGTGGTCGGGTTCACATGGAATCGCGATGGCTGCCAGACTGTGGGAGAGAATTCTTGGCTCTTGTAGCAGGCTCAGCGTCCTACTCGACACATCTTTAATTGAATCTTCACCCGGAGTGGTGTAAAATCTGCCACTGGTTTTTCTAGTATCAATGTTTGTGGTTGGGATTGATATACCAATTGATGATGAGCTCAACGACCTCCCCTCGAGGCTCTCGGACTCCCACCGAGTCCGAGGCCACCGATAGTAGCGCACTGAGCGACACCTCCCCTGACTCGTCGATCCTGGAAAGCGAGCTCGATGGATTTGATGATGATCCCGTTGTCGTCTGCGGATTTTCCGTCAAATTTCCACAGGATGCCACATCGGCAGAGGCGTTATGGAAAATGCTTATTGAGAGGCGGTGCGCCTCGACGGACTTCCCGGCGGATAGAACGAACCCACTTGGCTTTCACCGAGACCAGAAGAGGGCAAACACGGTGAGTTGGAAGATGAGATGGATGTTCTTCAGCAGCAGTGGGCTGGAAGGAAAGAAACAGTCTCGTCTGACAACGACATGCAGCTTCCAGTGACGGGCGGGCATTTCATCAAGGAAGATCTGTCGCGGTTTGATGCCGATTTCTTCTCCATCTCGCCCGCCGAGGCAGCCTCCATCGATCCCATGCAGCGATGGCTCCTAGAAGCGGCCTACCTAGCTCTAGAAAATGGTGCGTTCGCACACGGCACCCAGAAAAAGGGGAGGGGTTGTGTGTTCCATTGTTAATCTCCATCTTCTTCCTCTCGGACATTAGCTGGCATTCCCATGGAAAGCGTCAACGGCACCTCGACTGGTGTATACGCGGGCTGCTTCAGCATGGACTACACACTGCAGCTCGCGCGAGACCCCGAGAATCCGCCACCATATGCGGCCCTAGGTATGAGCCTCAGCATGCTCGCGAACCGCCTCAGCTGGTTCTTTAATCTCCACGGACCTAGCATTGGCCTCGACTCGGCGTGCTCAAGCACTGCCATGGCACTCGATATTGCCTGCCAGGCGCTGAAGACGGGATCCTGCGACATGGTAACGGAGCTACTCCCTTGGCCTCTCCTCTCCCTGTCTCTGGGGGGAACAGCCCATCATTTTGCTGACTGGGAGACCTGCAGGCTCTGGTCGCGGGAAGCAATCTTGCCAACGCCCCTGAATTCTACACGTGGATGACAAACGTCAACTTCCTCTCCAAAGACAGCCGCTGCTACTCGTTTGACGACCGAGCCAACGGCTATGCCCGCGGCGAAGGCATCGGCGTCGTCGTCCTGAAGAAGCTGTCACATGCTCTGCGCGACGGCAACGTGATCCGCGCCGTCATCCGGTCCACGGGGTCCAACGAGGACGGTAGGACGCCTGGCATCACGCAGCCCAGCCGCCAGGCCCAGGAGCGGCTGATCCGCGAGACGTATCGCAAGGCTGGGCTGTCGATGGGCTTGACTCGCTTCTTTGAGGCCCATGGCACAGGGACGCCCATTGGCGATCCACGCGAGGCGTATGCCATTGGTGGTGCGTTCCAGAAATACCGTTCGGTGGATGAGCCACTTTATGTGTAGGTAGCTGCATCGGCGTTCTCTACTTCTCTTCGCGTCACGGTCAATGTCTGTTTGAAGCTATAATACTGACTTAAAACCCATTTCATGTATTCTAGCGGGGCATTGAAGTCCAATATTGGCCATCTCGAGGGAGTCAGCGGTCTGGCCGGGCTTGTCAAGGCTGTCATGGCTCTGGAAAAGGGCATCATCCCTCCCAATACCAACTTTAACAGGGTCAATCCCAAGATAGATGCCGACTATCTACGAATCAAGGTACACTACTAGTTGACAATTATCCCTTACCAATGCCTATGTCTAGTTATGTCTTACATATTTTCAGTTTCCACAAAAAGCGACACCTTGGCCAACAAAGGGTCTACGAAGAGCTTCCGTCAACTCCTTCGGCTACGGCGGTGCCAACTCGCACATGGTCATCGATGATGCTTACAACTACATGCGATTAAGAGGTTTGAGAGGCAGTCATCAAACCGTCGCCACACCACCTGAAGCTGCCGAGGACGCTCTTATAATACCACCTACAGGGCCTTCCGTTACACGCACAAGTACACCCCCGATAGACGCTGCTGTGCCCAGGCTGCTTGTCTGGTCTGCAGCCGACAAGAATGGCATTGAGCGTCTAATGCCCCTATATGAAGATTGGTTCAATGTAGCTCGGGAGGAAGTGGCGCAGACTGGAACCGACTTCCTAGGCAACCTCGCTTACACCCTGGACAGCCACCGGAGCCGACTACCGTGGAGATGGTATGCAGTTTTGGGGCAAACCAATGACTTGAAGGATATTCGATCTCGTACCTCACCCGTATCGCGAGCCCGCACAGAAACCCCCAGAGTTGGCTTCGTCTTCAGCGGCCAAGGTGCGCAATGGCCAGCCATGGGGCGCGAACTGCTTGGATACTCGTCCTATGAACAGGAGCTAGAGCGGGCCGGGGAATACTTGAAGTCTCTAGGGTGCCCATGGTCGGTTACTGGTAAGTGGAGGACAAATCTGGAGACTAGAAGCGGGGGGGACACATTGAAGCTGACTAGATGCTCGTACAGAAGAGCTTCTGAAGCCAGAAGGCGAGTCCAACTTGGACAAAGCCGAGTTCAGCCAGACCCTTTGCACCGTCTTGCAGGTCGGTCTGGTGAATCTTTTACGAGAATTTGGCCTGGAGCCTTCGGGTACTGTTGGCCATTCATCAGGGGAGATTGCTGCTGCGTACGTGTAGTCTCCATCTCCATGCCCATTGTGGCAAGATCAAGGCTAACTGGCTTGTGCTGACTCCGACAATAGATATGCTGCTGGCCACATATCCTGCGAGTCGGCCTGGAAGATTGCGTATTACCGAGGGCTCTGCTCCAGTCAAATCGCCGAAAGATCGAACGACGACTCGTCTCAAACCCACGGTGCCATGCTTTCGGTAAGCGTATCTGAAGCAGAAGCAAGAGATCTGATTGCCCCCTTGGATCAAACTGCAGATGGCTTTGGAGTCTCCCTTGCCTGCGTCAACAGCCCTAGCAACGTCACTCTAGCCGGCGAGGAGCCCCTCATTGACCAGCTCAAAGAACTGCTGGACGCCCGCGGGATCTTTGCGCGCAAGCTTCGAGTACCAGTGGCGTACCACTCGAGACAAATGGAAGAGGTATCTGCTAGATATACGGAGCTCCTCGGGTCCTTGGACGCATCTCCCTCTACGAGGCGCAGCATCCCTATGATCTCCAGTGTGTCTGGCAACCACATATCTGCAGAAGAGCTCTGGGACCCGTCGTATTGGGCTCTCAACATGGTTTCGACTGTGCGGTTTTCTACTGCCGTCGCCGCCATGTGCGCGCAGACAGAGATCATCAAGTCCATCGACGGCAGTCACATCAACGCCTGCGTGGTAGATCATCTGCTGGAGATTGGCCCACATGCAGTTCTTCAGGGGCCTATACGAGACATTCTCGCCGCCAGTCCCCGTGGAAAGTCCATCACATACAGCTCTGCTCTGAGGAGAGGACGTCCCGCGACTGATACGATGCTGTCCGTTGTGGGCGACTTATACGCCAAAGGGTCACCCCTGAATCTAAGAGCCGTCAACGAGCCAGACGGCACACACACAAAATCAGCTCGCCGACACCTTCTTGTCAATCTCCCCGCTTATCCTTTTGATCACTCCCAGCAACACTGGCATGAAAGCCGTCTCAGCCGAAACTACAGATTGCGACCTACAGCGCCTTCAGAGCTTCTAGGTGTCCGGAGCCGAGACTGGAACGCTGCAGATGCGCGGTGGCGCCACTTCATCCGTCTCTCGGAGATGCCCTGGGTGGATGGCCACGTCGTCAACAACACTGTCCTGTACCCTGCTTCAGGCATGCTTGCCATGGTCATGGAGGCCGCCAGGGACCTTACCCAGCCGTCCTGGCACGTCGGCGGGTATACACTCAGCAATGTGCGCATCAATGCCCCTATGGACTTGACCTCTGCGCCAGGCGGTGTCCTCGAGGTCCAAACATCCCTCAGGGCTATGTCTACGACGACTGAGATGGCGCCTGCGTATGAGTTTACGGTTTGGACTTACCACTCCGGCAGCGACACCTGGGCCGTCAACTGCAGCGGCTCAGTTGTAATCGAGAGGACCGACGTCCTAAGCCCCTGGCAAGCACGCAAGACGGAAGAAGAACGGTCCCTCGTCGCAGCCAAGCTTTCCAAGACAATCTCCGACTGCACGACGTCTGTGGATGCGGGACATATGTACAAGTTCTTGGACAAGTCCAGCTACCAATACGGTCCAGTTTTCCAAGGTGCCCAGCAACAATACTGTCGCGAGGGTTCAGACACCAAGGAGGCCAGCGCTGAGGTGAAGCTCTTCGCCTCGACCACCGAGCCACATGTTGTCCACCCCGCATCCCTGGACGCTATGCTTCACATCTGCTTCACGGCCCTGACAGCAGGGGGCACCGTGCCCATGGCCACGAGCGTCATCACGGGGTTCAAGAACATCTGGGTCTCAGACGAGGGCATCAGTGCGCCCGGCCAGGACAAGGTCAAAGCCTGTGTATCGATTTCCACTAGCACCAAGCGTGGCTTCTCCTGCGACGGCGGTGCCCTGGCCGGCTCGTCAAACGATATGAAGCTGTGGTACGAGGGCATGGATTTGACCAACGTTGGCTCCGTGCCAGCGTCGACCGCTAGGAATACCTCCCTGCCTGATCCTCGCATGTTCTGCATGAAGGTCGATCTCAAGGTGGCTTTGGACAAGCTGGAACCACACCAAGTTACCTCTCTTCTCGGAGTGAACGAATATGTACCTCAGCTCGCGGAGGAGAGTAGGGAATCTAGCTTTGATCGCGACTTGCGGCTGCTTGTCTTGGTCGCTTTGGAGAGAGCTGCTGAGACGTGCAATGTGGAATCCTTGGGCGAAGACCAAAATGAAGCTTGGAAGATACGTTTCTTGCATTGGGCCAAAGACCAGCTTGCCCAGGCTCGCAAGGATCCATCATGGTCTAATGCGCAGTCACCAGTTGGTCAGGTTCGCCAGAACTTTGATCAGCATTGCCGTCACCTGGCGGAGGCAAACGCCGTTGGACAGCTGTACTCCGAAGTTGCCGCCAATCTTTTATCCATTATTCAAGGGGATGTTGACTTGGCTGGCCTGGTTCAAGAAAAGGGCTTGTTGGCTTCATATTCTTCCCGCCAGGCTGCGAAGACCAGTGCCGCCCAGACGTCCATTTACAAGTACTTGGACCTCCTGGCTCACCAGAACTCTGGGATGAAGGTTCTGGAACTGCGAACGGGAGGTGATTCCACGACCCAAGCTCTTACTAGGGCGCTTGCATCGGGCCCTGCAGGGGCGGAAGGGGTTCTTCGCTGCCATCACCTTGACGTTGCCGACATATCTCCCAGCCCGGGGTCCGTGGACGAGAATACCTCTTACACCAGGGGCCAGCTTCCTCTTTTCCCATCCCAAGCGACGTTGGGAAAAATCGATCTCCAGCACAACATCGAGGAGCAAGGCTACGCCACGGCGACATATGACCTTGTGGTTGTGAACAATTTGCTCTGGGCTCCTGGTGACTTACGGGATAACCTCAAACAGGTTAGAACGCTGCTCAAACCCAGTGGGAAGCTCATTCTCAGTCACCCGGTCTTGCCACAGGGATGGGCAGCACCATTTATATTGGGGTTGCTCCCCCATAATTGGTCCGCTGCTGAAAAGGACCCCTCGTCGTTGCCGTGCCTGAATACCACCTGGTGGGATACCCAAGCAGCCGATGCTGGCTTTGGAAAAGCCGAGTTGGTCCTCCGTGACGGTCCTGAAGAGGGGTCGTCGGGGATGCTTGGCTCCATTGTGTATTCAGCAGAGGACGAGAAGCTATCACTGCCCAGAGATGTGCCAACAACAGTCCAACAAGTCACCATTGTTGCCAATGAGGACTCAATACCTCAACAGTCGCTTGCCCATGACTTACTTGCCGTGTGCCAAAAGTCGGCTGACTGGCAGGCGCAGATCCTATCTCCTCAGGACTTGGTTTTACAGACACAGCGTAATCCGGAGGACCTGGTTATCCTTCTCTTGGACTACGGGCATTCCTCCCTACTGGCATCACTGGACCAAGAAAGCTGGGTGTTGGTGAAGTCGCTCATCCAATATTCGCATCATATCCTGTGGGTTTCTGCTGGTGGCGGCGTGGGAGGAAACCCCGAGCACGGGGCCCTCGACGGGTTCGCCCGAACGATGCGCTTCGAACATTACCAGCTTCACATTGTCACCCTTGCCTTGGATCTCGCGGGTGAGTACGTGAAGGGTCACACGTCTCACGTTGGCGACATAGCTCGTGAGATGGCCAAGAGACAACCCCATGAGAACTACGAGCAGGAATACGTCGAGATCAACGGCCTTCTGCATACGCGGCGCCTAGTCGGAGCTCAGTCACTCAAGGATGACATGGACGGGAGGTTGATGCCGTATCAAGTCCTGCCAACGCCTGTAGGTCAGGTGGCCTTTGAGATGTCTACATCGCCCATCATGGCAGGCCTCCCAGAGGAACCGCATTATCGGGAGGCGGCTGCGCTGTCCAAGCAGGACCTGGCACCAGGAGAAGTAGACATTCAAGTCCGAGCCTTGAGACTCTTATCTCAGGATGACCCGAACTCGGGATTTGGCGGCTACGCGACTGGAGTTGTCGTCAAAGCCGGTACGCAAACGCCTTATTGTGAGGGAGACACAGTACTGGTTGCCACCCAATCTGTACCATTGCGCTCGCATATCCGAGGCCCACCGGGGTCCGTCGCTCGTCTTCCTCCTGGAGTGAGCTTCTCCGACGCGTGCGCGACCATCCATGCTGCAGTCACAGCATATAATGCGTTTGTCGAGGTCGCACGAGTCCGACCAGGAGACTCGGTCATGGTGCAGGATGGAGCCAGTCCCATCGGCCAAGCTGCGCTACAGGCCCTCGCCGGACAAGGAGTCTCGGATGTGTGGACCACAGTATCGGATGAGAGCGAGAGCGACAAGATCTCGGCAGCTCTTCTGAATAAGGAACATATCCTCCCCCATTCTTGGTTTGATGGGCAGGGTTCGTCAATGCTAGCCTCAAGGTGGAAGCAGAGGTTCGACATAGTCCTAATCCCCTACGCCCATGTATCGACGCCTCTCCATGCCGAGTGTCTTCGATCAGGAGGCCAATATATTGTGCTCCATCATAGGTCTGGAGATGCACAGCACAGTGTGCAACAAATCCACCATGCTGCACCCAATGTCTCCCTATCCTTGTTGCAGCCAGGCTCTGAGCTCCCGACGCCAGCTTGCCTGCAGTCTGCAGCCTCAGCCCTGCGCTTGGCTACACCTCAACGAGCGTCACAATTTTCTACACCTGATCTTTCTTCCGCCTTGAAGCGGTTGCAAACGTCAAGCGACAAGGACGCTGTTGTGGTGAATATCAATGATTCCGATACCATCGATGTGAGAACCAGTTCCCCTCCTCCCCCTCCCCCCTTCTTTTTATTGACCCAGATATCTGACATAAAAATATCGGGCTAGATCATCTCTCCAAACCCTCCCAAGGTCTACCTAAGCCCCGATGCGACGTATCTGGTTGCTGGAGGTCTCGGTGGCCTGGGCCGGTCCATATCACGATGGCTTGTCCGTCGTGGCGCTCGAAACCTCATACTACTATCACGGTCCGGCCCGCGGACAGACGAGGCACGAGCTCTAATTTCCGAGCTGAAAGCTGAGGGCGTCCATGTCGAAACACCTCCATGCGATATAACCGACAGAGAAGCTCTCAGAGCCATGCTAGACCGCCAAAGCCTGACAATGCCACCCGTCAGGGGCTGCATCCAGGCCTCCATGGTCATGACAGAGCGCATTTTCCAGCACATGGACCTGCAAGACTGGAAAGCAACAGTAAATCCCAAGGTCGTCGGATCCTGGAATCTGCACCTGGAACTACCGTCCGGCCTCGACTTCTTCATCCTGACCTCGTCCATCATGGGCATCTTGGGGACGGGCTCCCTGGCAGCTTACAACACCGGTAACACGTACGAGGATGCCCTCGCCCATTATCGTGTGTCGCATGGAGAGCGCGCCACGGCCCTCGACCTGGGAGGCATCCCGGACGCGGGCTTCCTGGCCGAGGTCTCGGAGACGCAGGATCGCGACATCAACACTGTGCTACGCTCGCACAAGTACGTCCACACGTACGTCAAGGACGTCTGCGCGCTCCTCGACGTGGCCTGTGATCCTACCACAACCCAACACGGCAACAGCAACAGCATCGGCCATGGATACGACGCCGCGTCTTGCCAAGCCATCGTCGGCCTCCGGCCCATCTCCCACTGGAAGCACCTCGAGGACGTCCCAGCCACCATGTGCCAGCCGTTCTGGGGCCACATGCACCATTTCCCGCAAGACGAGAACAATGACGACGATGCAGATCCAAACGCAAGCCAAGCCAAGCAGTCGGCCTCTACCACCAGCATCGCTGACAAGATGGCGGCAGCAGCAGGCAATCTCGCGCAAATGGCCGAAGTGACGACCGAGGCGCTGGCAGGCCGCGTGGCATCACTCCTGGGCTCCGCCAGAGACGCCGTCGACGTGCAGCAGCCGATGCACCTGTACGGCCTCGATTCCCTGACGGCCATTGATGTGCGCAACTGGGTGGCCAAGGTGTTTGATGTAGACGTGGCGGTCTTTGAGATTTTGGGCGGCGCGACGTTTACGGAGGCGGCCATGTCTATTGCTCGAAAGGTCCAGGCGAGACATTGAAGTTTTTTTGAGGCTTGATGTCAATTGTGACGGAAGGACAACTTGCAAAGCAACGCTTGAATATATCTTTTTCATGATCGTTGTTGAGCCTACCCTGTAATGAACAAATTGCGACCACACAGTCCCACGGCTGTAGACCAAATTCTTATTCAAAGCCTGGAAGCTTAAGGAATAGAAATTTCTTATGCTGGGGCACGGGTTCATAGTATGTCTATCTGTTAGCCTATGTACTTGCTGCCTCTCTGCCAACCTCCTCCCACAGAGTGATCGACTCAACAACAGGTCCATCATCCTTCCCACCTTCCACAAACCAACTGACCCCACTACAAGTCTTGAAGTCAATATAAACAACTGTAGACAAGGCAAATCGGTTGTTAGCAAAGATCTCAAGAACATCACCGTCGACAAGGACGCGAAGATGGAGCTTCTCCAGGACCTCTACCCCTAAATCGTCGCAGACGAAGACTGTGAAGGGGCCGCTCAGATTATGCTTCCCAATGTCAGCCTCACTATTCGAGTGGCTTCTGTCCACAAATATGGTCTCGCTTCCAGGCGAGAACCATATGCTTGTCCGGTGGGACATGGTTTCGTTGTGGTGGATGTGGAAACCAACACGTCGATGGCCTTCCTTGACGCACATCACCGCCTCTAGTTCCCAACTGGTAGATGAACAGGAGACCAAGCGACCCATGGGCATTTCTCTGTCCATATTTCTCCATACCATGAGACTGTTCGTTCGAAGAGCTGAGAGACTCGGAAGTGGCCTAATCCCTAGGGACTGGACGGTGCTCATTGCGTTCACCCCTTCCACCACTTTCAGGCAAGGGATATCTTCCAGGGGCGTGCGCAACGCCCGAATAACATTGTGCTTCGTCATCAAAAAGACCTCCCGCGGCAGCGGCAAGTACCCTGTCCAACCCTTGGACTCTCGACGGGCCAACGTCAACTCGTCCTCCTTGACCTAGCCCCAGCCCCCAACAAATGCTACCCCAGTCGCATGATTTGGGGTTCCCTAGGGACAGTTAGTCGCCATTGTTATATAAATGATGGCAGCTTCGCGAATTCGCCTACACTGGTAAAAAAGGTGATATGTCCCCGTCTCTGGATCATATCCTGGGGCACAAGGTTCGTTCATCCATCCTCCTGGGGCCCTCAGGTGATATTGCTGGGTGCGGATGCCAGTGTGACTGCGCGCTGAAGGAGTCTATGATGAGCAGACAATGTCCAGGTGGAGGAGAAGATAACTAGTGATAGGATAGCGAGTTAATTATTGTAGATACATATGTTTTTATGTACCCCGACGGCCCTAAAGTCATTGTGTGCTGATTGGGACATATGCATCCATCTTGACTGTGAGACATCGTGGAGTTCCTTCTGTGGGTTCCTCCACGGTTCTCGGACCCCGAACTATGGGTTATATACCTCGTCGGCCAAACAAAGGCCAGAGTCACGCCTATAGATTCGTTGGACTAGAATTTTCCTAGCCGCACTTACACGTGGCCCCCGATTGTTACAACTCTGCTACGGCGCTTTGGCTTCAACCGGTCGGAGTTCAGCATCGTCTTGACTAGCGCCAGGGCCATCACTGACACCCAAAATTCTTAGGCTCCTTGAGATATCAAACAACTATTGAAATAAGCAAAAGACTACTGCAAATGCCCATGGGGTTCAAAGTTACGCGTGAATGTGATAAGTCCAGGCGGATCTATTCTTATGGATCACCAGATTGTGACTATCAAAAGCTATCTAAAATACTTGGTCAAGCAGTCAACCTGAAAGCTGACATCGAGCAGTAGAAAGAAACAAAAGTTGCGGCGCTTGCCTTCTGAGTTATGAAAGGCCGTTGGGAGAGCCGCCTAGGTTAGGGGGAACCGTAGAAATATACTCCCCTTGCTGGCCCCCTTAGAGCTCATTGCCCGTACCGGGGCGTAGACGCATGTACTTGAGGATTGCAGAATCCTCCCAGGTGCTGCTCTCCTTCAGGGGCTTCTGCTCGACAGGAGAAGCAGCAGAGTCCATCTTCTGCACCGCAGGGGGAAGGATCTCTGGCTCCGTCTTGACAGACGCAGTCACAGTAAGGACATTGCCACGGACATCGACAGCTTCGGCAGACACCTTCTCGAGTCTGACGCCCGTCACGAGAAGACTGGTCTCAAAGGTGGTACGCTCCACCTCTCCCAGAAACTCGCGAGATCCAAAGTCATCCGTGACAGCAAAGAACCGCCACGCCTTGGTCTCGGTATCCCCATTCCAGGAGACATAGACGGTTGTCGCCCCCTCCGCGCCCTCGAGCGCCACAATGGCAGGCTCCTCGCTCGGCAGCCCCGTCCAGTTGTACCGAAACGCGCGGTAGTTCTCGACGCCGACGCCCAGATCCCCCGAGTCCATGTAGGCGTGGAACACGGGCGTGCCATCGCGGTCAAACTCGGTGACGGCGCCCTCGGACCCCCACCCGACGAGCACGTTGCCACCCGGCAGGACCTGCGTGCTGCCCTGGGACTTGGAGCGCAGGTCGTCTGGCGGGAAGTAGGCGGCGACGAGGTCGGCGGTCCAGGAGGTAGTGTCGAGGCGCAGGATCTTGGCGCTGCTGGTGGGCGCGGTGTGGACCTCGGAGCCGTCGCCGTGCTCGGTGCCGTGGGCGCTGTTGTCGTAGAGGCTGATGATCTCGACGCCGTCGTCGTGCTGCTCGAGCCATCGCGCATGGTGCTGGAAGCAGAATTTGGTGCCCTCGGCCATGGAGAAGTCAGAGCGGTTGCCGTTGAGGCGCCAGATGATGGAGCCGTCGGTGCCGTTGATCTTGTGGACGGCACAGGCGTCGCGGGCGGAGATGAGATAGTTGCCCTGGGGGTCCTTGTCGACGCTGTTGATGTGGAAGTAGTCCCATGCGTCGGATGAGTTGTATCCGGCGCCAGCCTGGCCAGGGTTGATGGGGAGGATGGCCTCTGCTTCTGTCAGGGAGCTGGTCTAAGCGGTAGATACCTGTACTGGTGATGGCCTTACCGTCGGGCTGGACGTGGTCGAGACTAGCCCACTCAAAGAGGAGTTCACCAGTGGAAATATCGAGCTCTACATACATGGGGTGGTTAGCGTCATAATCCCCCACTGGATAACGAGTTGATCCCGTACCCTGGATGATGGCATTGACAATCCACTGCTGCTCTGGTGCAGCTCCCCACTCGGTCAGATCCCGAGGCACGGGCTGGTAGATCTGGATCAGGCCCGTCTCCTCGTTGACAATGTGGAACTCGTGCTTGTCAACCAGCTTGTGGTTTCCGGCACGCAGCTCACGGATCGTCTCATAGTGCTGGTCCATGAAGGTGATGTGGCCATGGCCATGGCCGTAGCCAGCATTGTGGTCGCCCTCAAAGCTGAAGAGGACGTCCTTGCCACGCCAGCGACCGGCCTGGAAGTTGGTGGACCAGATGCTGTAGAGGCCGTACCCAGACCAGACGAGATCACCATTGTCCCTGAAGATGTAGGGGGCAGCCTGGCGAGGCCCATGCTGCTCCGAGGGCGTGTCAGGATAGCCAGCGAAGGGGGCCAGGAACAGGTAGCCTGGCTCGACGGCCTCGGTGGCCGGGATGGTGATGTTGAGGCGCGGAGGAGCAAGGTCAGGGCGAGATCGGTACTGCCAGTCGGCAGTGACCGAGGGGAGAAGCATGGTGCCCAAGGCAGCCACGTTGGCCATGCTGGCCATGCTGGTGAGAGTCGATCTCATGGTCGTCGTCGTCTCCGTGGGAGCGGTAGACTAGCTGCGTCAGGGGCCTGAGTCTCCATCATGTTTAAGCAAAGGTACATTCACCTTGTGGGAGTCTACAAGCCCTAGTGAAACAAATGATAAGAAGTCCTCCTGGTATTTTCCTTGGCCCTGAGCTGATGATGTTTGTGGTGTTTTTTGGGTCAGGAATTGCGACGGGAGAGCAGTCTGTGTTCAGTATATATAGAACCCCCCAATCCCTCTCCACACATCAAATGAACAATCACGTCATGATGCCCTGCAATGAGCGAAGAACGCCCGATGTCGCAACTCGTCTTTCTCCATGGGCGGTGACGTCTGGTGTCTCCATGATGGAGTGGGCGAGCAGGGGAATGACCAACCACAGGCTACAATCGACGATGGATGCAACTGTTACATGCGATGTAACTAGTGCTTCTCTCGACCTGAGGTTTTTACACAGATCAATCAATTGCCAAGAGTTGTATATTCAGGTCCACGCTGCCATCCAGGGAGAAGATCAGTAGTGACTCCTCGCCGAGGCCCACTGGCCCGCATAAGCGTGGGGATGCTGCGTAATGGTGGATATCAACCATGCATCCACAACCTGCAGGGGACAATTAAGAATTCCCGTGCCTCACAAATGAATTTTCACTCACCTTCACTCGATGCTCCTCTCACAACCCCAACCTCCATCTCATCACCACCAACCACCACCATGGCTCGCGACGACCATGAACAGATGCTCCATGAGAGCCGTGAGGACCAGCCTCTCCTCGCTGCTCCCGACTCGCCCCAGGCCCAAGCAGCAGTAGAAGCAGTCGAACCCGACGATGATTGGAAACCCCCGGGGAGCTTTGTCTGGATCCAGCTAGCCATCATGAGCAACGTCTTTGTCAACGGCTTCGATGGCACCATCACAGCTGCCACCTACGCTGTCATCAGCTCCGAGTTTGACGCTGCCAACACCGCCTCGTGGCTGACCACGTCCTACCTCGTCGCCAGCACTGCTGTCCAGCCCATATGCGGTCGCCTGAGCGACATTATCGGCCGTCGCCCTGTCTTCTTCGTTGCTACCATTTTGTTTGCCACAGGGTGCCTGGGGTGCGGTCTGGCGCAGGATATCGTGACTCTCAATTGCATGCGCGCCATCACGGGCTTTGGCGGTGGGGGGCTCATGACCATGGGTAGGTTCTTTCCAATCCGGTTCCTCACGTAGCTCTGACTGACTGACCCCCGTGCCAGCCACCATTGTCAACTCGGACATGATCCCCTTCCGCCGTCGCGGCATGTACCAGGCCCTGCAGAACGGCATGTGGGGGCTGGGCGCCATCTCAGGCGCCTCGTTTGGAGGTGCCATCGCCGACAGCATCGGCTGGCGCTGGTGCTTCCTGCTGCAGGTCCCCATCTCCGTCATGGCCCTCGTCGTCGGCTACCTGGCCATCCGGAACCAGCCAGGGCGTCTCTCGCTCGACGAGGGTCTGGGCGTCGTGTGGAAGCGCATCGACATCACGGGCGCCCTCGTCCTCGTCGTGGCCATCTCGCTGCAGCTCGTCGGGCTGAGCCTGGGTGGCAACGAGCTGCCCTGGGGGAGTCCCTGGGTGATCGGCGCCCTGGTTGGGAGTTTTGTCCTGCTGGGCCTGTTTCTCGCTGTCGAGGCCAAGACGACGGCGATTCCCATCATCCCCCTGCGCATGCTCAGAGGCAAACTCCCCGTGGTCACGCAGATTGCCAATGTCTGTGCTGGCGCTGCCGCCTACGGATTCCTCTTTGTGCTTCCTCTGTTCTTCCAGGTTGTCCTGCTGGATTCGCCCTCCAAGGCCGGAGCACGTCTCGCCATTCCCGCCCTCGCGACACCCATCGGGTCCCTGGCTGCTGGCATCATCATGTCGCGATGGGGCCGCCTGATCCCCCTCGTGCGCCTCGGGGCGAGTCTGATGTTGCTGGGCAACGGCCTGGTGACGTCGCTGGGTTTCACGGATAGCAGCTGGAAGTACTTTGCCTACATCTTCCCTGCGAATCTCGGTCAGGGCGTCATTTACCCGTCGATCCTCTTTACGTCACTAGCATCCTTCGACCATGCCGGTATGTCTTTATCCCTCCTCCACCATAATGGACGTACTTTTGACATTGTTCAGACCACGCCGTATCCGCCTCGACCGTCTACCTCATCCGCTCCCTCGGCACCGTTTGGGGCGTCTCGATCACAGCTGCCATTGTGCAAACCACGCTCAGCGTCCGCCTGCCGGACGCTTTGGGCGAGATACCAGACAAATGGAGAGTACGCCCCTTTTTACACCCCGTTGCGTCTTGTTCTTTTTCTTCTTTGAAATGTGCCGTATGCATCCATGTGACTTGGTTTTTCGCTGACTCGGCTTGCTCGCTTCCCAGGTCATTGACGAGATCAGACACTCGGTCGACGCCCTCTGGGCGCTGCCCCCGGATCTGCAGCTCCGCGCCCGGCTGGTCTACTACGAGGGTCTGCGATACGCCTTTGGTGCGTCGACGGCGGCTGCTGGTGTCGCTCTCGTGGCGAGTCTGTTTGCCACCGCGACCAAGATGCGCCGCACGCACTAAGACGCCCTCCTCGGGATCCCCGAGACGGGTGGAGCGTCTCCTGCCAGGCCTTTCAACAAGGTCAATTGTGGCAGTAACCGGGGCCGAGACTAGATTAGAAGTCAAAGTGGGAGAGATTAGATTATGTCGCCAAGTATGTAGCCATCGAGCCATGGATATGAATTCTGATCTATCTGTCCCTTGCACGTCGTGGGTCCCATCACTCGGTACCCGTACCCGGGTGTATCAGCCCTTAATTCACCGTGATATAGGGGGGTATGCAGTCACCTGCAGGTCATTTCGACCCAGCCTTATGGGAAGCCCATCACATCCTGGCCAACCAGGGTATGCTGACGTGTGGGCAGAGGCGCAGCATGTCCTCCTCGTCGATCTAAAAAATGGAAACATGGCGGTGTATCAAATAACAGTGTCTAGATTCATACATGTGTGTTTGTATATATATATATATATAAAATCATGTACATGTATTCAGATTGTCTCGATACCCTTGGCTGATATAGCCCCCAAGCCAAGGGCAACATCTCGACGACCACCTCGACCCAAGACTAGATCAACCAGCCCAAGGCAGAGAGGAACATGAAACCATGGCCCTGCTCCCACGATACCTCTCCGCTAGACTATATCCCTTTGGAAGAGCCCTCCGTCGCGCCAACCGCCTCTGCGCACTCCTCCTCCTACCATACCAACTCGTGCTCTTGTCCGTCGTCTACCTCTATGAGCGCGTCTTCCTCAATGACAACGAGATGATTGAGAAGCCATGGCCGGTCGTGATATTCCGCGTCCTCGCCCACTTTGTCCATCTGATCTTTGACAGGTCCTTCCAAGCCACCTCCTACACCTTTGACCGAGACAGGCTCTGGGGTGCCGGGCCGTGGCACTACTACCCCTGTGCGCTCCTCATCCTCTCATTCAGGGTCCTCACCTGGATCCTAGGGCGCGACCAGCTGGGCTTCCACGGCGAAGCGTGCTCATGGCTCCCCATGCCCTGGCACGACGCCGTCCTCACCAAGCTGGTCTGGTTCGAGCTCACCGGCGCCGACCTCGGCCTCATGTGGGAGCCGCTCCTCGCCGTCATCGTCCCCTTCGTGTACGGCCGGTGGAACAGCCGCTCGTACACGGACGTCGACCTGCGGGGGGACGCCTCGCTCATCCGGCTCCTCACGCTGCTCCCGGGCCGGCAGGCAGACGCCGTGCGGTGCGAGCTCCGCGCCGTCAACATCAACGTCGCCAACTACGAGGCTCTGTCGTACTCGTGGGGTGGCCACCTGGTCCTGCGGCGGTCCATCACCGTCAACGGCCGCTCGTTCCTCGTAACGGACAGCGTGCTCAAGGCGCTGCGGGCGCTGCGTCACGAGACGCGCCCGCGAGTCCTCTGGATCGACCAGATCTGCATCAACCAGGCCGACAGCATCGAGAAGGCAGACCAGGTAGCGCGGATGCGCGTCGTGTACAGCGCAGCCGAGAGGGTTATCGTCTGGCTGGGCGCTGCACCCAGGGAGCCGCCGCCGATTCGACTCGAGGCGTCCCTTCATTTGTTTGAGAGCCCCGACGAGGAGCTGAGTCCCGGCCGGAGAAGAGTGCTGGAGGACTTGGCGGCGACGGTGTGGGACCTCATGGGCCGGCGGTGGTGGAGCCGCGTCTGGGTCGTCCAGGAGGTGATCCTCGCGCGGCACGCCGTCTTCAAGTCCGGGGATCTCGAGATCGACATGGCGACGCTGCAGCAGCTCATTTCGGAGCTGCGACAGCGTGAGCTGGGGAGCATGCCGATGCGGGCGTGGGGGCTGACGGGGTTTCTGCCCTTTGCCGAGGGCGCGGGCGTGTCGATATTGATGGAGGGCCACAGATCTGTCCAGTGGCTGGTGGCTGTTGCTGACTGGTTTCGCAACTCGGAAGCTACAGACCCCCGGGACAAGCTGTACGGGTTTCTGGGGCTGGTCAACGTGCTGGTGGTGCCCGACTACTCGGTGGAGGCGCACGAACTGCTGGGGGATATCACGTTTCGATGTATAGAGGAGCTGGGGCATCTGGAGATTCTGGGACTGGCCCGGGGACTCGGCGGCGGATCTCTGCCATCATGGAGCGTTCAGCTTCATGTAGATGACAAGGTGCCTCCTGTGCCTCTCTGGGCACGGTCGCTGACTCTCCGATCAGAGGCGAAGCCCCTAAAACCATACTCGGCCTCAGGTGACACGTCCGCCACGGCAGCACAGGCGGATACGCAGCATGGAATGCTAAGGCTCCAAGGTTGGCGAGCTGACACAGTTCTGCGGTGCTCGTCCCGGTTCCCCTGGAAGGATGAGGAGAGGATCCCCGCCCTGTTAGAGTGGGCGAGGGTTTATCAGAGACACTCCCCGTCTGTGAGTCGACACTACGGACGAGAATTCATACGCACGATATCCGCCGGCCAGGTTGACACAGAGCACCCGGACGTGGCCGCGGCCTGGACCGAGATACTGAAGGCGGGCGACAAAACCACGAAACAGCGGACCAGGCTGGAGGCCCGAGAGTTTCTAGGCAAGTTTCCATGGAGCACCATCATGGTCGTCTGCACATCACGTGCCTTCTTTGTCACAGCCGGGGGTTCCATGGGCATGGGGCCCAGCAGTGTGAAGAAGGGCGACGAGGTGTACGTCTTCCTCGGCTCGGCCGTGCCGGTCGTGACGCGGGATGGATACTATGGCAGGAGACTGGTAGGTCAGGCATACGTAGATGGGCTCATGTACTTGGATGACAGCGGTACGAATCGTGAGGCAGTCCGGCTGGAGGATGTTGAACTTTACTGAGTACGATGCCACGTGATAGATGATGAAAGCAGTTTCTTGATACCATGGCTATATATAGCCTACACAATGGAGAATTAATATAAAACATCAAATCCGGTTATGCAGACTTTCCGTTACGACTATTGTTAGGCTGAACTGAGTCGTCGTGTTCGTGATATCTCAACAGGGTTTGGCTAGCATAATGATAATGCAGAGGAGTTCAAGCTCCAGGGGCGCTCATTTACTCCACGTACTGGATATCAACCACTTTCACAGCGGCAGTAAAGCTCTCTGCCTCGTCCCCGCTGGGAATATTCATTTCATTTCCCGAGCATCGTATCGCTTGGGTTCCCCCGCACCGTCGTTGTGCTTTTATAATAAACATCGAAAGTAGGTGCTTACTACTCCGTAAGCATCCATATATCGATGGGAATTGGCCAATTATGGTCCTTTGGCCAGGACTATGTTCGCGGCTGTCGGGCGACGGGGCGTTAATGGGGGTGGCTGACCGATAATCTGATTGATAATACCCGTAGACCAGATCTCACGATCAATTGACGGTGCCAAAGAATGGAGTATAAGAGGAGGTATCCAATTAATCATCTTTGCCCGGCTATCCGGGGCAATTACAAATCTTGCCCAGTGCCAGGGATTTGTACTACGGAGTACGGATACTCAGGTTTGTATATCGCCGACGACCGAATGCGCCGATTGCACCATCCAGGGTTCCAGTGTGGGAAACTCCACCTCGGCTGCAGCCTTGAAAAGGCGTCATCGAATGGGCTACTGATTGCTATCGCTTTGCTGGTGACCTCATGGCGGATTTCTAAGCATCGTCTGCATCGTTCCATACACCATCTAACCCGCACCCAATCCCCAGCCTCAGCCCCAGCTGCCACGTACATATCCGTACATGTCCGTACATGTAGGCAAGGTACATAGTAGTGATAGAGGAGGAAAAGAGGAGAGGAAAAGAGAGAGGGGGGGAGGGGCACCCGGCAACTCCACAGGCTCTCACGCCTTTTAAGGTTTAAATAGGCAGGCACCACCACCGTGAATGGGTCCTTCCTGGCGTCCATTGAATCTTGAACTTCGACCTCCACATCATTCATGACATCGCGTCTCGCGCAGCTCACCAAGCACATCATCCCATTCACCACAAAGTCCACAAAGTCCACCACCGCAAAGTCCGCCATCTCCACCCTCTCCACCATGGCCTCCAAGACCAAGACAGACATCAACTTCTACACCGTCGGCACCCCCAACGGCATCAAGGTCTCCATCCTGCTCGAGGAGCTCGGCCTCGACTACAAGACCCACACCATCAGCTTCAAGGACAACGAGCAGAAGGAGCCCTGGTTCCTCGAGATCAACCCCAACGGCCGCATCCCCGCCATCACCGACGTCACCGAGGATGGCAAGCAGATCCGCGTCTTTGAGAGCGGCGCGATCCTCCAGTACCTCGTCGCCCGCTACGACAAGGACTACAAGGTCTCCTACCCGTACAACACCCCCGAGTACTGGGAGATGACCAGCTGGGTAAGCACACCTCGATCTACACCAAACCTCATAGACTTCAGCCACTAACATGAAATACAGCTCATGTGGCAGATGGGAGGGTAAGATCTCACGGGCACCCAAATTCAAGCAGAATGAAGCTCACAATTCACGCCAGTCTCGGACCAATGCAGGGACAGGCCAACCACTTCAACCGTGCGTCTTCACGACTCTCCATCATCCTCCCCCCCCCCCTTCCCTAGCATCCCGACTGACCCCCCCAGCAGGCTACGCCCCCGAAAAGATCCCGTACGGCATTGACCGGTACATCAACGAGACCCGCCGCCTCTACCGCACCATGGACACCCACCTCGCCAAGCAGCCATCAGGCTACCTCGTCGGTGACAAGTGCACCATTGCCGACATTTCCTGCTGGGGCTGGGTCGCCGCGGCCAGTACGTTTCCCCCTGCCCCTCATCATCCTCCTCCCCTCTTCTCCCCTCCCAGAGCAAACCCAACTGACAACACCCAAACAGAGTGGACCGGCCTCGACATCAACGAGTTCCCCAACCTGAAGAAGTGGCTGTTCAAGTGCGTCGAGCGCCCCGGCTTCGAGGCCGGCCGCCACGTGCCCACCAAGCACACGGCCCTTGACCACTTCGACAAGACTGACGAAGAGCTGGAAGCGGAGGCCAAGAAGAACAGTGCTTGGATCATGAAGGGCATGAAGGAGGACAAGGAGAAATAAGTGCGATTAACTAATATCTGTCATGTTGATGTGTTGTGTTCAGCTTGGTGGCAGTACCACGATTTGTTTGGCTGCCCGTGCCGGCGACTGAATTGTACCAAGAGAAGTCAAATATGAGGTGGTTCATTGATCACCCTTAAATATGTGTTATGCGTCATTGATCTGGACAGATGAGTGGCACAGTGTCTGCAGACAACTGGGCATCCAAACCCCGTGTACAATATTCGACCTTGGCCGTGATTGTTCTCGATCGGCAGAAGGCTCTAATAGAGACCAACACAGGAGCGTTCCGTCCTCGTGAGCAGCCCCTTAGCCCCAGGCGCGAGGTGATACACCCCCCCCCAATTCCGTTTTTCCCAAGGGGGTGGGTAGGATGAGCAGTAGATGAAACTCGTAATCGTTTGGACGGCCATGTGTTGGAAGCTCCAAACACCTCCAATGGCTAATCTTCTCCGCCATCTTTCTATCCTTGAAGCGTCCAATCGGCTCCTAAGCGAGTACATCGATCGACACCGGACACTATAGCGCTTCTTTTTGCCCTAGTCAATCACAAGCCCGCCAAAAACCATAGCTAAGCTCAGCCATGACCCTAACCAGAGGAAGCACAAAAGAAAGCGAAGTGGTACGGGTACCCTGTCTCTCGCATCAGCTGCTACCACATGCGGCAGATGAGGGTGTCCCTGGGCCACCATCCTTGACGCCTTCCGTCGGGGATGTACAGGTGTGCCAGTTTGCCGGATGCCGTATCACGCGTCCTGTTGAATACGAACGAGGCCCAGTGAATGTGGATGAGACGGACGAGACCCGCAACAAACCTCCTCCTGTGCTATGTGTGTTGCAAGTGCTCGGCGCTATCCTCCAGAGCTGGTGACTCTTCTGGCCTCCATGGCAAAGTGCAGAAGCCTGCGGAGACGATTGATACGGGAATCCACCTTCTGTTTGTCCGTAGTGTGTACGGTGGCGGGATTGTTGGCTTCGACCGAAGCGAGGACACCTCGAGTAGTGGCGTGAATTCGTTCGATGATATCCATCGACATCTCAGACGGTGAGAGCTTATAGAGATTGGAGGTAAGACGGATAAGTCCCAACCTGTCTGATCTAGGCTGGTATGAGCTGGCCTATGACCACGATTAAACACACTAGGTGCTTCGGATGTGTAAGCTTCAGAGCGCGGCATGATGGCAACACTCGTAGGAACCGGGTCGGGGTAGGGAGGTATCCTATAGGCTTGGTGAAGAGGATGCACTCCTCGTCCATATGCCGTACCCTTTCACCCAGGCCCTGGCCAACTGCCACTGGCCCTGTCCTAGTGTGTATCCATCGTCGCCAGATACTCCAGGTAATCCGCCGCTCCAACCATTGCCATGATGTTGATCATTACCCATTGTAACTCCATCATTCTGATGAACTTTGCTGCGTCTTCAGATTCCAAAGAGACGCTCAGCTGGCTCTGTCCAACCAGCAGTTGGCCAGATGCCTGCCAACGACAATTTGGCCTCCCCGCCAGCATATCAAGGGCCACCTGGGCTTTTTGGCACGACATTTGTTGAAGTTCCCCGTATCCTCATCTCTTGGGCCCGCGAACACGCCCCTTTCGGAGTGCCTAGTGAGGCCCCGCCCAACTGAGTGACTGTAGGCTGTCAGACAACGGCATCTTGCTTCTCCGGTCCATGTCGACGGGCACACGGGCAGGCCGCCCAGAATAGTCTGAGCTGTGTCCCGGGCGCTGAACATCTCCAGGACGGTTACGCAAAGACTGCGGTGGTTCAGTAACCCCAGGGGATACCAGTAGTGGGGAGCAACCCCTCAGGCGACGTTGCTGGTCAGCAGGTAGAGTATCCTAGCTGAATCCTCAGTCGGCAGGGTGCCTGGATGGCCTAATACTAGGCCGGTTGATTCTTTTGTAGAGTATTCCTTCATTTAGGTAATTTCACCGACCACCATATCGACGACCTACACCCTCATTAGCCCTTACACAATGGATCCGACGGAGGGGAACAAATACCTCTTGGTACACCACGGTCTAGCATCCCAGTCGACAGACATCCAGCCTCAGGCCTGCCTTAGTGGTTCACTGGTCAATCCCCCCAGGCCGGCCCACATGGTCTTGCTACTTTGTGGTGGCAAATCCCACAGCGGCACAAAGCAATATATTTTCCTGTGGCTTCTGTAGGAGTCGGCGAGCCTGCTGCCCTTCTAGATACACCGGGTGATCATTTCATTTGGTCCATTGGTCCCTCCACAGGCCCCGGGAATTAGCTGAGCGAAGGCGATTGGAGTTGGAAAACACCAAGACCATGAGCCGGCGCGACTCGACTGTGTCCGTCGCGCAGAAGAGACCAACCTCATAGGAATAAGGTCGAAGGAATAAGGTTGGTATCCGGCCCAGGTGCTAACCCTCGCATTGTTTCGCACTTAGAAGGCGCTCCCTCACGCCCCCTGAGCTCACAACACCAATCCCCAAAGAGAACCATGGAAGCCCCTAATGCTAGCGATCAGAGAATTCTCCTGGCGCTGCTTCCTCTGAGGTCAGCCGTGTCTGTCCATCTAGGGTGTCATCGGCCATACATACGTGGAAGATATGCACCAGGATGGACCCATCTATAGCTAGGTGTCGACGCCCTTGGTCTCGGCAGCAAGGCGGCCAAGGGCATTAACCAGGGCTACGCCAATATCGTAAAGGTTGACATGGCTACATGAGGACAGGGAGCCCTCGACAGATGGTCTGGGAGGAAGAAGGATGAGGAAAAGGAAGACAGGGGTCGGGGTGGCCATCAAAGATCCGTTTATACTTGGGAGGGACTGGGGTGTATCATCCTCGCAACCCCCAAATCGAATCAGGGGGAGTATTACACAAGGCAACACGCAGATATCAAGCAGATCAATCGACAGGTTTGACTAACAAACATTCGTCTCTGCATACACACCCATGTTTGCCAGAGGCAAACAGCATATCAAGCCGCCCGTCAACAGCTACTGCATCAGCAAACAATTTGTATTACTTGTACATCGGCAAATAGCTAACCTCCAACACATTGCCCGACAGGTCCACCATTGCAGAAAGACCCTCATATGTCGACATCAATCTTACTTCTGGGCAACCGCTAGCTTGCCTCGCACAGGCACATTAGCCTGCCTGCCCACCTCCGGGAAGCCCACCACGTTGACCCCCTTCTTGAACACTACACAGTGGCTCGACCCCCCAAAGTGGAACATGCCCAGCTGCTCGCCCTTCTTGACCTTCTGGCCCTCCCTCACCGTGATGTCGCACGTGCTCACCTCGTCCATGCCGATGCCCACAAACGCCAGCAGCCCAAGGTCCGGGTTGTCCGCCTCGATGAAGATGATAGCCCGCGTCGCCAGGCTCGACAGGTACCCCTGCGCCAGCCTCAGCCCCGAGCTCTCAATCTTGATCGAGCCCGGCTCGCCCACGCCCTCAAACAGCGGCTCGCTAAAGTACGTGCCCTCCCTGAGGAACGCGCGGCGCACCGTGCCCGACACGGGCGAGTGCCAGCGGTGGTACGACAGCGCGCTCAGGAAGGCCTGGTAGACGGTGCCGCCGGCAAACTCGTGCGCCAGGGGGTCGTGGCCCAGCATGTCCAGCAGGCTGTACGGCTGGCCCTTGGCGAAGAAGCGGTCGCGCAGCTTCACCCCTCGCTCCACGTTGTACACCTTGGACTCGCATGCGTTGGCGATGACGCTGTCGTCGTCTGGCGAGGCCACGGGGCGGGAGCCCTCGCGCAGCACGCGCGTGAAGAAGTCTGGTGGTCCCCATCAGTAAGAGAGTATGCCCCTGGATGACGTCCCACGAGGTTCCTCACCGTCCCATGACTTGAAGCCGTAGTGCTTGGCCTTCGGGTCGCAAATATACATGTCCTCAAATTTCATGTTTGACTGGAGCGGTGCGTTGGCGACTTCCATCAGGTCGCCGATGCTCGTCTTGCCAAACCAGCCCTGGGCATGGTCCCCCAGCACCTCGGCCGACTTGGGCGACTACAACAACTCCGTCAATATTTCCACAAATGTTACATTGTAGAGTTCCGTGAGCTCACCTGCAGAAACTTCCCCCACTCGTTAAGCACCTTCTTCAGCGCCCGGTTCACATCCGGATCCAGGAATGCCGCATACCCACTGTCTTGCCGTCAGCCTCCTCCCCGATTCACCTCTTCTCACTCACCAAGCCATTTATGGCCTCAGAACTCACCTCGGCGTCCCCATCGGCCAGTCAAAGATGGCACACATGGGCACCCCCACCACACCGACAGCCTCGTCGGCATCCGTCCACTCGGGCGCCCTCGTGACGATGTGGTTCAGCACCGCCAGCATGTGCTTCCAGTCGCGCACCTGGGGCCTGCCCGTGACGTCGTTCCAGTAGGGTGGCTTCTTCGGGATCTCCTCGAACATCTGGGTAAAGTACATGTAGATGCGCGGCTCGCCTTCGATGAGCTTCCGGAACTCGTCGAGAGCCGGCGTGAGCGGCTGGGTCGGGCGCCCGTCGACGTGGGCAACGGCGCGCCGCACGAACTCGTGTTGCACGCGGCGGTCAGCAGGGAGCCAACAACCGGGTCTGGAAGGGCGTGTTGCTATTAGCTTAGGCACGGACGGAGGGAGGCCCAGATGAGGGCTGGCTTCCGTTGGACTGACTTGTGGACGCGCATGTTGTGGGGGATGTGCTGCCCATCTCCGTGTTGAACAACCATCTTGACGGCTTTTGGTATGTGGAGGGAATATCTCGAGTATACTGTATTATCCGCTGGTTGGCGTCCAGATGTCGCTCCAAACCCAAGCCGGGAGGAGGCCGTGTATATATATCCTCCTAGGCCTAGTGGACTGTCATGACAACGTCACGCGGCAAACTCAATACAGATGCGTTAAGTATTCGTATCGATGATGTAAAAGCTCTCGGACGCAAGGTCACTCAAGCCACATCTCCAGACCACGGCCCCAGACCGAAAATGCCCTACCATCCCCTAGCACTAACAACGACTCCAAGGCTCGTTAACTCTATGAATGGCCTGCTTTCTCGCCCGACTTCGAGCTTAGTGTCGTGAAGTTGACGTGTGGGAGGGGTGCCATCAACGCCGGAGCTCCACCCTGGAGCCCTTTGGTCGGAACTATCACAAAAAGTCAATTCGGAGCTCCCGAAGCCACCATCCCTCACATCTCCACGTCATCTCAAGTGTCTTCACGCAACCCGCTAAAACGGGGACCCCTTCAGTGATAAATGCTTCTGTTCATATTTCATCTGCTCAGCACACCACCCGACTGGTGGATGAATCTCCGCTTATCCAGCCCTCACAATGCTAACATCAAGGACCAAAAAGCCCAACTTGCGCTCCGCATGACAACGATTCTAAAAGTCGACGAAAAAACGACACGAGCGCAGAAAACGAAAATGAAAAAGCATGCAGCTCCCCGAGGATCAACCCTGCTCTCCCAGCCTTTTGTCCGCCTCGCGCCCAGCTTCCTTCTCAACAGGGGGATTAAAAATGATGGCCTGAATCAGCTAAGATACCAAACAGGACAAATAAAAAGAGGAATAAAGGGAATAGAGGGGCATAGCAGCCCAAGTCGCTGGTGTCCAGTAAGGTATTAAGAGGAAAAAAGCTGTGCCAGGACTTCGTTAAATCCCGGTAAACGGGATAAAACTGTTCCTCCCAGCGCTGGTCGGTCATTCGTCCAGCAGGGCTCCTCGGCAGAAGGCAACAAAAGGAAAGCGACGATCGCTGATGTGACGGTCTGTGGTATATGTAACTTAACACAAGGCCTGAAGCAAACTGTATGAGGTCGTAACGTCGTTAAGATGGCCTGCCGGCCTGATTTCGAGCCCCAGATCACCCCGTTGTGACCCGGATATATAGGGGCGGCACATGGCTGGGCCCCTCTCACATGATCACGCAGCAGGCGCAGCCGCCCTTCTGCTTGCCCTCGTCCTCCTTCTCCTCCGGCACTCTCTGTGTGGTGGGCGGGGGCTGGGGCTCCATCTTCTGCGGCTGGAGCATCTGTGGTGTCTGGGGAGGCCGGGGGCTCGCGATGGGGGTGGCGGGCGGCTTGTCCGAGATCTTGGGCATGGTCGAGTAGGCGCCTTGTCGTATGCTCGGGCTCCTAACCTCGGGGCGCAGCGGCCACTCGCTTGTGGGGGATTCTTCTTGTTGGTTCTCGTCTGCCGGTTGCCGGTCGGGTGAGGGTGGTTTCAGGAGCGCCTTGTCGTTTAAAGGCCGGAACTCCTTGTCGAAGACGTCGCCGTATGTGCCCTCCTTCTCCCACCTCTCCTGTTGCAGGCGCCGCGCTACTGTGGGCAGCAGCTGCTGATCAGGAGGCAACCGAGGGTCAGGCTTGTACGAGTTGATCATCCACGGCGGGTCACCCTCGGGCTGCTTCGTCGGTGCAGAGGGGTCCCCCGAACGGGTCGGAGGGCGTGTTCCGCCACTGCTGCCGGATCGAGTCTTTGGCCTCTGCGTGGCTCCGTTCCTCGCCCCATTCGACGTCTTGCGGCCACTAGGAGGTGGTTTCTTGGGCGACATGTCGGTCTGGGATCGTTTGGAAGAGAGAGCGCCATTGGGCGGCTCGAGTCCCCTCAGACTGGCGCTCGCACTCCTAGACCGCGAGTTGCCCGTCACGTAATAATCACCCTCCGGGCTTTCGCTCATCTTTCCTGTCGCTGGCGATCCTCGTTCGAGGCTATCGAGAGATATAGGGGCAGGGCTCGTTTTGGCGACTGGGATCCTAGAGTTTCCCCCGAGGCCGTTGTTGGTGAAATACGTCTTGGCCTCCTCCTCGGCAATCTCCTCAGGAGTCCTCAGGTCCCAGCTGGGCACGGAAGTCTCCACCGCCCGATGTTCGACGGCAGCCGAGTTTTTTCGTGACCGAGTCTGCACCTGGTCAGAGCCGTCCGTCCCGCGACGCATCGCACTACGGCTGCGGTCGCGTCTCTGCTTGCTAGGTGCTCGCGATCGCGGGACGTAGAACCCCGCAGCCTGGAGCTCCTGGCTTTCAATCTTGGCGAGCTTGTCGCGGTGGATCCATTTCGAATCATCTGCTGGATTCACCGGAGCCCGCTCATTCTGTCCGTAGTCCTCTCGGCCCTTGTGCGGGCTCCGGGATCGCCAGTTTGCCCCTCCATTCTGCGGCTCGGGTGCGTATGCGGGCAAGAGTGTGCTATCGGCCGGCTCGTCCCACTTGTCTCCCGAGTGGTGTTCTGCAGAGTTCATCCTCCGCGTGGCCATCTGAGCGCCCGAGGAAAATGAGGTCCCGTTCTGGCCGTGTGTCGGGCTTCTAGGCTCGTAGTCGGAGTGAGCAGGCATGGTAAAGTCATGGCCGCGGTCCTGTAAAACACGGGTTTAGCTTTGGATTTGCAGTTTGCCCCGGAGACGCCGGGACATTCCATTGTGCACCGGGAACAACAAGGGTCTTGTCTCACCTCTGCATGATCCTCAGTATGGCCCCACGACTGCTCATGGACATGGCCATGGCTGCTTGCAGGTGGCGTCAATGTCGCCGTTGTCGTCTGTGCTGCTGAAACGGCAGCCATCGTGGCGCGGTTTGTGGCCGGGGTGCCCGCAGCCCCTTAGAGCTGGATATGTCGGACGTTCAAAAAAGAAAGACGACGGGTGTTCGGTTCCGAAAGGCGCGATATGGTGGTCGAGTAGGTAGAAAGAAATTTTGTGAAGTGAATGAGGGTGCCAGTCGCCAGTCGCCAGCGTCTGTAGAGTGGCTCGTCGTGAGAGCCTCCTCACGCCAGCATCCCGTGATCCGGGGGGAGGAGAAAAAGGAGTGAATGGGGAGATGATGAGCGAGAGACGGGTAGAATTGGAGAATCGAGGCCGTGGAGGGACAATGCGGCGACAGTCCTCGCGCTGCGAAGCGTCGTGCAGTCGGTAGACGGCCTGGCGTCCAGAAGTCGCGTGTCGGAGGCAGGCAGCTCGAGTCGACAGACGCGAGGCAAGATGATGGGAGAGGAGGCTAGACACGATGGATTGGGGGATGGGGGTTGGAATTTGGCTGGGATCACTGGAGCAATTGGAGGTCCAGGGTGCAGTGGTTGGTTGGTGATGGGCCCTTCGCTGTAGGTGGGTGCGCTACGCCTGTCCCAGTTGGCTGGCTGGGGCGCTCAGTGGCTCAGGTCAGGGCCACTGGGCCAGTTATCAGACTCATCACGCAGGCAGAACAGGGGAGCAGTAGCAGTGTTTAATAGGCTGGATCAGCTTTTTCCGGTCCCTTTTTGCCTCCTCGACCAGGTTCGACTCCAGCCTCGTTGTCTTGGAATGATAGCCACGACTGCCTGACATATATTTTGTGGGTGAGGTGCGTGGGGATGGGGCTCGTGATGGCGGGCGGCGAAACCGCAAAAGAAATGCCAAAGTCATGCACAACAATCACCCAATGGGCGAGCAGGGACCAGGTCCGCGGAATAGGAGGCCAAAGAGCAGCGTCTGAATGGCCAGCGAGCAGCGACGAGGAGATGGAGGGGTTCACAATTCATTCTTGACAGATGGCTTGCAGCCGGAGATCCCTGGGGTTGTTCCGTGCTCAAAAGCCTTGCTGAAGAATTGATGGGCAACTGTCTTGGGGCCGAGAACTGGAGGAGGCAAATGGTCCAGGACTCCAGACAGATAGAGAGAGACGAGAGACAAGTGACAGGATTCAAGGATCCTCCCCAGGCCGGAATTGCCCCGCTCCTAGCGAGATTGCCCTGGTCTTTGGCGTCAAATAGACCCTGGCTTTGCTTCCTTTCACTTTGCTTGTCTGAGCAAACAGTTGATAAGTGATGACAGGCACAACAGCCTCGTGGTTGGTGCATTGACCCGTCTTGAAGAAGAGCGCCAATTCAATATGGAATTCTCGTTCCTCCATCATAGAGACACGGAAAAAGTACATTGCCCTCGCCACCCTTGCAAGACCATATGTTTTGGTTGATGGCCCCGTCTGTCAGGATGCAGCCGTTGCGAATGATACCAAGCAGCATGGCCCTGGCGCACGCCCCACCAAACTAACCCACTGTCGTTGTCGACGGCCTAGAGTGCTTTCGTCCATCTTCAGACTTTGTAGCCTTGGCCGAGACATAGTCATAAGCTTCAGTCCCAAGATCGAAACCTTTGGTTCCAAGATCGAAGCCTCCCTTTCGTCAAGCGCTTCTGTCGATCTGGAATTAGTAATTCCCCTCCACCGACAACGTCAACTCCACAGACCCTGGTCCACAAGCTCCCCCCAATGGATGGCTTCAAGATGTGATGCCCTCACTTGGACCCTCCCATCATGACCAGAATACCACATAATACACATGTATGCACTAGTCAATCAAAAGTCCTTCGCAGCTTTACGTGAACGTGTCTCCTTCCATTCAGAGGCTTGCAACAAAGGGCTCATAACGGGAGCAGACGCGGACCTCGTGCAACGGTAGACGCGAGGCTGATTGCAAACACCCAGTGCTCATTTCAACACCCAAGGCTCATGAGTCACCGCACCTGTCAGGGCTCTTTGCAGCAGTCAAGGCTCAAAGATTGATATTCACTCCCACTGCAGGCTGTTTATGCGGTTAGGCCATAGCAGTTTTGCTTGCCTGTACGGATAAAGCCATCAGTGGTGTGCATCTAGCCTGTACACTCTCCATCAGACGAACACTCTACTACGAACATCCGTTCTGTACGGAGCATTCATGATTAGACTTGACTCACAACAAGTTATCCATTTCCTCTGCTTCTGAAACATTTCAACATGGCGTCGCAGTTGCGTCGGACCCGGATCGTCTGCATCTCGGACACCCACAACTGTACCGTGAAGCTGCCAGACGGCGATGTCCTCATTCATGCTGGTGATCTCACGAATCAGGGAAGTTACTCTGAGGTATGGTTCCCCTCGTTTTCAATAAAGACCCATCGCTTACGTCCTTCAGCTGTCTCGTGCCGTCAAGTGGTTGGAAAACACCAAGTTTGAGGCCAAGATTGTCATAGCCGGTATCGTCGCCAGCCTCACCTCTGCCATCTCCATCTCCATCTAACCTCCCCCAGGAAACCATGACATCACTCTCGACGAGACATTCTACACAGACCATGGTCTCGAGTTCCACAACCAAAACCTGCAGTCTCACGCCGACTGCCTCTCCCTGTTCACCTCCTCCCCTTCCATCACGTATCTCGACCACTCCTCCGCCACAATCCGCCTCTCCTCGCCCTCCGGACCCCACACCCAATTCAACGTCTTTGGCTCCCCCCAGTCTCCCCGCTGCGGTCACTGGGCCTTCTCCTACGACTACCCACCCCCCTCCGCCCCGGACTCCGATCTCCCCGATCTCTGGGACGCGATCCCTCTTTCCAGCGATATCGTCGTCACCCACACGCCCCCGCGAAATCACTGCGATGAGACCGCCGATCACCGATCAGCCGGGTGCGAGGCCCTCCGCCGTGCCCTCTGGCGCGTCCGCCCCCATCTCGCAGTCTGCGGACACGTCCACAGCGGCCGCGGCGCTAAACGCGTCGCCTGGGATCTGTCTTCGCCCAATATCCCCTTCCTCGAGACAGACACCACTACCTGGGAGGACCCAGCCCAAGGCAGCAGCAGCAACAGCAAAAAGATGAGTCTCGTCGATCTCACGGGGCGCAAAGCATTTGCTGCTCCCGCGCTGGACAACGACGGCGGCAGCCATCCTCACTGCTCATCGTCAGCTGGCCCGTCCCCAGCCCGCGGCGGCAGTCCAGGTTCTATCAGCAGCAGCAGCGACACCCAGCAGGTCTGCACCAGGACGACCATCGGCCCAGGCGGCGATGCGTCGTCGAGACAGTGCGACGTGGACGCCCTAGAAGGCAGGATGGGCCGCAGAGAGACGTGCATCGTCAACGCGGCGATTGTGCAGACGGGCTACCCGCACATTGGCGGGAAGAAACTCACCAAGCCCATCGTCGTAGATCTGGACCTGCCAGTATGGGAGGAAGAGAAGGAGTGAGGCGAGTGGTGGTGGTGGTGGAAGAAGGGGACAGTTGTGGTGGGATTGATACCCAACGGCGCGCGCGGGTAAGGTGGCATAGCCGACCTGACATCCAGGATCATGGGATAATAGCGCCCTACCTATCTGATGCGATAAATGGGTGTTTTCATCTCGAGCAGGATACGAACTACAGATGGGGCGTTGGGCGTTGGGGTTTGGTGTCTTGGAGAGGCGCCAAGCGCCAGATACCAGGTCGATGTTCGACAGCCTCACGCATCACCTCATCTCCAAACCAGTTCCCCCCAGCTACATTAGAATGGAGGTCCCAGGCATCATCACGCCCAGCTATGTGGGAAGAACCTGTGGCTCTGGGCCGTTTCCTGTTGGCAGATTCTGCATCTTCTATAGGCACCACGATGCAGTGAACGAGTGAGGCCAACACCACCATGCCTGCGAACCTCGCGGTTCTTTAAGCCTCCAGCATTATTCCGTTCGTAACACTTGTCCCAGCAGTGGTGGTGGTGACTCGCATGCGTCGTTGGGCCATGTGGCTCTTGTCGCTACCCTATACTCTATTATACTCTACGAGTTTCCTCGTGAGAACTTACGCCACTTCAACCATCCACCCAGTCAAAAGTGGGAGGCTTATGAAAGAGGGCTCGTACTATGTAGGTTCGACACGTTGTCCAACCAATTTGGCCATCACCCCAGATGGTGGTGCTATTTGGGTGGTAAGATCACAATGCACTTGTGACGGGAGGTGCTGTGTTGTCAGCTTGAGTATCTCGACAAGGCCTCGTGCATTTTCAGCACCCAGAACTAGCACTTGGTTGGTAGCCCCGGTAGTAGTCTAAAGGGTTCGCGTTACCAGTGAAGTCACGGCTGTCAACTATGAGACATGCGTCCATCACACTCGGGGGGCCATGCCGTAGTCGCTGCTGGTCACCCACGTGAAGGCTATCTTCCGACGTAAGCGCCGTGGGACGCGAGCTGTCGCAAACGGCGCAGCGCTCGTGTGATGGCGCAAAGAGAGCATTTGTGACACGCGGAACAACTTGTTTGCCGGTGGAGGGCATTGTGAATGCTACTATGATGTAGGTGCCTTCCTAGTAGTCGATCACTGCGCCAAAGGGAACACCGGTCATCTGTGTCGCGCCGTCGCACGGGATGTCCGGTAGCCGCTGAGCCCATTCCTGAAGGACTTAGTACGACACCCTCGCTTCTTACCCAAATTCGACAGCTGCCGGTGGATGCGAGCTGCTTCTGGAAGTGCTCTGTCAGCGTTGCTCAGCAGGTGCTGCAATGGGGGCCATGTAAGTATTACCTAGTGTAACCGGCCGCCCCCGATCCCCGTTCCACTGAGCGGACTTGTTGATAGTAGTCTACTTCTCGTACCGTACGAGTTATACGTGGAGACTACATTAGGAGTAGTTGATAATAATACTGGTAGTATGTAATAGATGACTGTTGAGAGTGCCCCGGACCCTGAGACACGGGAACCCCCCGGGCCGGATTTCCCTAGCTCTGGGCAGGCCATGGCGGCGACACTGGAAGAGGCATTGGGGGTCCTCAGTCGATCCTCCGCTCTCCGTAGACGGGCTTGCCGTCTCGCTTGACGGTCATGCGATAGGCGCGCTGAGAGGTAGGCTATGGCAGGTCTGCCGTAGGTACCGTCATGTGCGACTGCACTAATACATACCTATCGTACGTACGTACTCGTACTACTAATTCCCTTGCCGTCTTGGGCTGTGGTTTTAGGGACCAATGGAGTGGTGGGCTCTCTTGAGGCCTCTTTGCTCCGGAAAGCTGCATCAGAGGCCCTCAGCCAGACCCGGATCCAGATCAGAGGTGCCCACTGCCCAAGACGGCGCTGATGCATCGATGCATGACCATTTTGCCCCTCCAGCAGGAGCCCACTGAATCCAGTCTCTGGTCCGGTCCCCCACAGGTCAGCTGCGAGAACCTGCGACAGTAGCAAAGTCGATGGATTTGATAGCCCACCTCTTGGCCAGTCACGGCACCGGAGGTCGGCTTTCACCGCGTTTCACTGGCCGAAGCCATCACGCCGTGCTGATTCGCCAACGCCGAGTCGCAGTTCTTGGAAGCATCTGGCTCTCCCACCACACCGTCTCACTCCATGGCGGCGGGAATGGCCAATGAAGACGACCCGGCCTGTCCCTTCAAGTCCCCTCCACCACCCTCAGCAATGTGATGCTGAGCCCTATCATTTTGTGTGCTCCCTAGCTTTCATGTCAGATGGGCAGTCCGAGTAGGTCAAATGGCTCGCCCCAGCGCTGCGATCGTTTGCATCCCTGGGGGCTGTCACGCCCGCACATGGCCATTGCCAAAACGGCCAGGCCAACATGGTATTACCCCTCCCCCTCAAACTGTCAATGTTCGACGGTTCAACACGGTAGCTGACTAGCGGTGGGGCTGGACTTTGGAGAAGTGGTGCGTGATAGGCAATGCATTGGTCCCTGGACATCCACCATTCCCCTAAATGGTGTCATGCAGGCCCAGGCCTCATCCTCGCGACTGGTTGTGCTGTGTGCAACGTCGGCCATGCGTCGCTGCAGGTCCATCTAGGAAGAGCCCGAGTCCACAGAGATGCGGCCAAGTCGCACTTGACGATAGGTCGCCCCTGTGGCCTGCGGCGGCTCCCCATCCCACTGGCGGTCGCCGCGGCTGCTGCAATGCTGCATTGCTGACCCCTTCGGTTCTGTGGGCCAGTGATTTCGCATCTCGTGGGCCTGGTCTGGCCGTCTTCAAGATCGCGATAGCTGGCCAAGAGCCGATAATGCCTTGAGACGCGGGGGTTCGACATGGGCTCCCAACTGTAGCTCCAACGCGGGGATCACTTTGCCCTGAACCTTTGAAATGTAGCAGGGGACAAGCGAGGCTCTGATATGAACCAGTGTCGTTACACAACATGCCCACCGGCCTGGGGTACCTAACGAGCAAGACATTTAGTAGACAGGAACGAATAGAGGCCTTGTCTGCCCTGAGAACGTACATGAAAGCCCCCCCTTGAGGAGGTCAGTGAAAGGCCGGGACTGGCAGACCTACTCGTACATTCTCGTAGTATTATGCAGTGTGATGAGCTTGGTGCAGCTCCGATACGATCCCGGCAGGCCATTCTGAGACCTGGCTTAGTGGGGAGCGTGGGTAAGTGGGAGTTTGGGAGAGGGTCTCCCTCGTCGTCACGAGAACGGATGTCGCTTACAATAATAGGAATAGCATCGATCCATGGGTCTGCCATCGCACCTGGGGGGCCTTGGGCGGATATCCCGTAGTAGGCGTTGCGACCTTGAGATGCCGATGCTAGGACAATGTCTGATGCGGGCCCGAGTGGCTTCGACTTCCATTTTCTATTCGGTGTTGTTTGAGGCCCGAAATAGCCCTCTCCTCGCGAGTCCTATTATACCGTTGTTGGCACGATGCTTCTTGCCTTCTGTGGATCACATATCGCCCTCCAGGCGAGCAGGAGGAAGGAGCAGTGGATACCTTACTTAAGATCTTGGAATACCTTAGTAGTAGGTACCTACCCGTAAAGCAAAGGTAGTTGTACCAGAGGCAGGCAGCCCGCGGTGACTTCCCGTTTTCTCACTTTCTACCTACGAGTGAGATCCCCCGACACGGGAGATTCAACTCGACGTCTCCAATTCATCACGGGCGGCCAACTTGCAAACGGGCACGGCTGTCTAGCCCTGAATAACACCGAATTGACCGTATAAAGCTGGTCTTCTGGTGGTCTTCTCAGCTCTCCCCCATCGCCCTGCTTCCCGCTGTTGCTGCACTTTCGAACCCCACAGCCTCACATCCTACTCGTACCTCTATTAGACGCTCCTGTTATGTTTGGAAACTGCATGCATCATAATTAGTACTCAGCACCCCACTGCCAATCACCTGAGCTCGGGCTTCTTGGTGGAGAACTGGGGACTGCGAGTCTGCGACCCCGTGGCCTGGAGTCGGAGCTCTAGCATGGGAGCTTCACACCGCTTATCCCCTTCCCTGTAGTTTGGCCTCGTCGCTGGGACGATAGACCGTTCAGTTCGCCTTTGTTGACACTCGCCGCCTCTGTCGGGCTGACTGTCCTTCTTCACTACCTTCGATTCTCTTTAGATCAGTCTGGGTTGTCGGCCTGTGGTGTTTCGTTGTCTCGATTGAACTGCACGCTTTTACGAATACTACTCCTGCGCTCCTCTCTTTCAGCTACCTGTGCACATTGTTAGCACAGAAAGCTGGACGCTATCCAGCTCGCCACCGGCTATTACCGCCAGGGACATATCGCACTCCCGCCACACTGCTACCAGGAACGCGGACGGTCCGCCACCTCCTAGGAACCCAGCCTACAGCGTCAGCGACCTCAGCTTGTCTCGAGTGGTCAGTCATATCCCCGTTTAGCCACCTTGCCTGCAATCACTGGGCAGCATCACTCTTTTCGAATCACGCTTTCGCAGAGGCTTCACTTTTCGCCTCCTCTGTAACGACTGGCTGCCACATCCGGGGCTGTCCATTGCTGTCGCCTCGCTCACTGTCGGTCTTTGGTGCTGCGCCTTCGCTGCACCAAGACGCTGGCGGTCCCGTCCCGGTCCCCGTCTCGCTCTCGGCATTTGATCTCGTCACGGGACCCAGAGAATACTCGGTACCCTGCCGTTTTGCCACCCAGACATAGGTACCGTGGCTGTACTCTCTCGGTCATCCTTGCGCGCCACACGGAGGTACGTACCTGGCTACGAGTACCTATTACTACTACCCTGGATTACGACAACCTCCCTCCCAGTGTGGACCGCCCTGGAATACGGACACGTTCTGTGTGCTTCTGTGCAGCTTCTGGGAGTCTGGACCTGGTATATTGTTGAGGCGTCTTCCTCGTCGACCCCGATCCTTCCGACGTCAGAGTGGTTATTCATCGCGTCGTCCGCGCCTTAGCAATTCGCATTTCAGCACCTCAGCGCTTGACAACTGGCAAGCCGGCAGCCGAGGCCTCTTTGATCGACTATTTCCGCTGTTGGTGCCCATATTCACGCAACTTGCAACTTGGCAGCAGCCATCGACCGCCGCGGCCTGACTTTCGCTGCGCATACACATACGACGCTTCCCCACCAGTAGCGGCGGGCCAAGCGTTGCGTTTCCACACCACTGTCACCTCCACTGAACGTGCCTGCACGGTTGCGACTCGCCCTCCAGGACAGGGCCCCTGCCAGTGGCACCACCCTCACTCCAACCACGCACTCCAACCACGGGCCCACTCCGCCCCCCCCTCTTTCCCGGCCACTGCTGGATCGCCCATCCCGTCCTCGCAGAAGGGAACCGTCTAGGGGATTGATTCATTACCTCATCACTGTCCGCTTCTCCCTCCTCCCTCGTCCTGCTCGTTTTATCACATCGATCCCTTACAAAGCATCTTGTCTTTCACCATTCATTCTTTCTCTCCCCTTCCCCCCCCCCCGGACCGCAGGCCCTGTTCTTGCACGAACACCGGTCAAACAAACCAACGACTAACGAATCCCGCCGTCGCTTGCTCCGAAGTCTTCGTGCCTTTAAATACGGTCAACGATACTCGACTTCAGCATCTTCGCATCCTACATAATCACCAAGATCCCAGGTTGAACCTGAGCCGCCACAGTAGACTCCGTCTAGACCTCCCCCGCGCCTTGTTACCGACAACTTTAATCCGGGTGGCTGTCGCGCTGCACCACCACCGTCCAGTTTTTTTTCGATTACAAAACGCCGTCGTGCTCCCTTTATGACGGCACGACCCTAGCTCTGACAACAACTTCTAACTCTGCGACTTTGCGACTTCTCGCCCTCCCGCTGCTTGAGTTGTCATCATGAGTACTGTGCCGATGGACCCGTACCAAGTCCTTGGAGTCTCCAAGGACGCACAGGTCGGCGAGATCCGACAAGCACACCGGAAGCTAGTACTCAAATGCCATCCCGACAAGATTCAGGACCCAGAGCTTAAGGCTCAGAAGCAGGACGAGTTTCAAAGAGTCCAGCAAGCCTACGAGATACTCAGCGACGACAAGGAGCGCCAAAAGTATGACGACAAGATTCGGCTGGCCGAACTTCGTCAGCAGTTCCAGAATAACAAGGCCAACACATCGGCTACCAGATCGTCGCCCAAGGCGTTTGAGGTGCGCACAGTCGATCCAGGATCAAGGTCGTACACAACGGCACCCGCCGGTGTCAAGATGTACGCCACGTTCTCACGTTCGTATGAAGAGCCTGATCGGAGGAGCGGTACCCGCTACCACGATGCTGAAATTCGAATTCCGCGTCGGGAGCAGACTTTCCCTGAGAAGCCTTCAAAGAGAGAGTCTGAGAGGGACCGCGAGAAGGACAAAGACAAGGAGAGGCGCAGAATCAGGAGGGAGAGGGAGGCCCTTGAGGAGCTTCGACGGGCTGAGAAGATGGCTAAGAAGGAGGAGAAGAGGGCGAGAGATAAGCAGCGCTCCAAAGACGATAAGCAGCGCTCCAAAGATCACAAGCGCGAGAAAGAGGAGAAGCGCCGTGATCGTGGCGACGCCTACATTGAGTCCTTTGATGAAGAAGACCCTGACATTCTGCCCAGAATGTCAAGCAAGAAGTACGAAGAGAGACGGGAGCGTTCGGCACCTCGCGACGAGACGCCGCCTCGCGACTACGAAACGTATGTCCGGTCTCAGTTTGCCAGAGCCTATATCGACCTGTCCCGCGACACTGGAGCGGAGCGCGCACAGATGTACAAAATGCACCCTAATCAGCCTCCGGCAGTCCCCAGTCCTCCTCCATCCATCCCGGCTCCCTATGCAGCACCACCGAACGAGGAGGAGGTTCGTCGCTCCTCGGCCAAGCCCCGCCGTGGATCCTCGGATATGCCTTCCAGCCTCCCCAAGGAGCGAATTTACAGGTCCTCGAGGGAGCCTATGGTCGATGTTTACGAGGAGCACGTTATCAACGCGTCTCCTGCGGCTAGAAGCGCCAGACGGTTCTCTGGAGGCGGGCCAGCTCCCGAAATGGCCAGCTCGCCTCCTCGTGGCATAAGTCGGACCCACACGATGCCGACGGAGATCCCAGCACGCCCGATTCCGGCACCGAGGAGATCTCAGACGTACAATGATCCATACGGAGCTAGCCCGGAGTACAACCGTGGTCGCCATCGTTCCAAGAACACACCGCAGGTGCCTGTGGAGAGTTCGGACGACGACGATGAATACGAACGACACCGCCGACCCAAGCACCGCAGCAGTCGCAGGACACGGTCGCCCGACCAAATTGGAGGAGCTGAAACCCGTTACCATGTGGATGGGAGCCGCACCACGAAACTTCATTCCTACTCCCGCAGACTGGACAATGAGCAGCCGGCTTTCCACTACGAGGACGGAGCCCCACCGCAGCGACCGGCGTATTATCGTCAAACGAGCTACGTGAACACGACCTTTCCCAAAGTCAGGACGTCCAAGGCATACCGCCAGGAGGACATCCAGTTCAGCAACTACTCGGCCCCGCGCTACCCGGAGGGAGTGCCGACTCACGCATAGAATGCCCCCCAACGCCGTCGCCCCCGGCTCTGGCACCATGGCCCTATCTGTTCCAGCAGCAGCATAGCTATCATGGAGGCATGGGGTACATTGACATGAATATACGCGAAGCTCTATATGCTAGTGCTTTGCTGTATAGTCTGGCTACCCATGCATAGCATGCTTCACCATGTTAATTTTTTTTTTTTGCTCTGTTATTTGTTTCTACGGCCCTGGTTTGTCTGCCATTCTATTATTCCCCGTTTTCCGCAACGGGCATGTCTTAACGAAATTTCGCATTTTATGGATAGCAGGACGCATTTGCGCCGTGGTTCCACGGATGACATTTGCAGGCGTGAGAGTTGAGGATTTGCACTTATTACTGGATTTGATCGTTTCTAAAGCATGGAACATGGCGCTGAGTTGACTGTTGGTGGGAGAGCGCCAGCAGGAGTTGCAGAGCCAGGCTGCTCTTGGTTCCGAGAGGGAGTTCTTTTTTTTTCCCACTCATTTGCACATTTTTGAACAAGGAAGAAGGGCGTCTGTGAGGCAGGAAGCGTGCATACCCTGGGTGGGCATTATCGATTGCTTGGTTGTTGATTTTTCTGCTATTTCTTGATTGGGAACGGGACTGGCGTTCACTTTGGCGAGCAGGATACCTACTTGGTACGTATTGGCACACGACTCTCATTTGGCCAGGACTAGGCAGTGAGGGATAGGGAGGCGGCGGGTTTGTTCGGCTTAGACTTTGTCTGGTCTTCCAGTATGACGACGAGACGAAGTGTGAATATATTTTGTATACCTCCTGAGACTCGACGCCCACCGTGAATCTTGGTGAATGTGAATGTACTAGAAGATTTGTGCCGGATGCGGTACGGATGGTGACTCAACTCGTGACGTGACTCCGGTGGCGAGGCCTCGGAGCCGCTGTGAGAACCCAGGCGACAGCTGTGGCTGTGTTTAACCGTGAAGCAGCGCCCCAGGACGAGGTAGACTTAGACTGCGACTTGGCGAGCAATGACGCGTATATAGGTCCTGCGTAGGCGAAGAAATAGAAATAAAGGACGTACGTATTGCTGCCTCGTCAGTCACCACGCACTCAAATGGGATGTCGGTGATAAGGACGGAGTATGTAGAGCCCTATACGTAGCAGTGGAGGGCATAGATCGGATGGAGTGGGCGGGTAGAGCCGCACGCAGCCTTGCACAAGCCTTAACGGGTAATGTGACGCCTTGTCGCGTGACGTTACAAGGCTACCTACGCGTTGAATGCCTCACGGTCCAGTTTGGGCGTTTTCCCCGAGGACTTTTGAATGGATGGACTAATGGACGGACTGATTAGAGATAGGGCTGCGATGACTGGAATTGACTGCCGGGATTTCGGGATGTCCCAGGCGGTCCCAGGCGCGGTCTTCCCCAGAAATAGGTGAAGAGAGACTTGTTGAGCGCAGACGTGCTCATCAGCTCCTTGTTTAGTACTTAGCAGGGGTCTGCTGCACCTCCAGGGCCCGGGGGACCATGCCACCATCCCGCGTTGCTGCTGCCACCACAACCACCAACTGCCGCTCGCTTCTCCCCTCTTCTCTTGTGTCTGCCAGACTCTGCGACTGCAGTCTGCCTTTGGACAGACCTGTGATCCCCAGTACCACCTACACAGCATCTTGACTCACCTCACCCTGCCACTGACGGCTGTACTACTACTACTACAACTACGACTCTACCCCTGGGCCTGTGTCCCTCGACCATGAACTAGACCACCAGGCACAGGCACGCGACTGGGCAAGACGGACGGAACATGCAGTCCATGGACACAAGCGTCGCACAAGACAACCACGGGATCAGGAGATGGACAAATCCGTCATCGTGTGCATACGATCCCACCCCGGACCACCCCAGCAGGTCTCAACCAAAGATGGCAACGCCGTCACTGCGTCGCCCTCGGCCAATGGCAACCTCAAAGGGACCGATCCGACCAGGACACACCGCCAGTGGACCGTGTCCATCACCATCAACGACAATCAGCCCGCCACCGCTGTCCTCCGCGACCCCTTTACCGTCGATCAGTACGAGGCCATCTTTGACCGCTACCTGCGCGACTCTGACCGCCCCCGCTGGCGGTTGACCCTCGACCAGGAGGGCGACACGACCGACTACCAGTCCCACGCCGAACAACAGATTGCCACCTACACCGAACATCTCTGGCGCCAGCTCGACCCAGTCCTGGCGCTGGCACCCCGCGGCGTCTCAGACTGCTGCCTCGTCGTCGCCGAGTACTACGATACTACTACCACCCACACGGCGACCGGTTCGGGCATCCACTGCCTGGCATGGGAGCTCCTGGAGACACCCACGCGGCTCCTCCCGCGCCCACGGCTGCGCGTCACGCGCGTCAGCGACTTCACCTCGTCGCGCCCAGGCGCCGTCTTCGGGGTGCCCCAGCCGCTGGCGGCGGCCGTGCGGGCCGACTCGGCGGCCAGCGTGCGCGTGCTGCTGGTCGTGGCCCGTGACTTTAGCCGCACGGGCGCCGAGCGCGACCCGGAGCCGGACCTGGGCCAGTTCCCGCTCATGCGCATCCAGAGACGGCTGCGGAGCCGCATGCTGCTCGAGGTGGTGCGCCCGGGGAGCAGAGAGGAGCTCGAGGCGCATCTGAGCCTGAGGACGAAGGAGGGAGTCACGTTCCACCTGGTGCATTTTGACCTCCACGGGAAGATCAAGAAGGACGAGTAAGTGGCCCCCCCCCCAACCCCTTTTCTCTTGTTCCGTAGGGGTTTGCTAACAGATATATGCTAGGAACGGTAGGCTGGTCCCCTGGCTGCTCTTTGCCAAGTCGCATAATGCCGCCCTAGATAAGAACTACGGAGTGCCCCAGACAAACCTGGCCAAGGCCGAGTCGATTGCCCGCCTCCTGGCGTGCCACAAGGTGGAAAACGTGGTCCTCAACGCCTGCCTGTCGGCATACAACCGGGACAGCCCCACGACGAACCTCGCCCACATCCTGCTCAAGCACGGCATCCGCAACGTCTCGGCCATGTGGTACTATGTGCACTGGCAGACGGCGGCCACGTACCTCGACACCTTCTACGACGAGCTCCTCGTCAAGGGGACCGACTTCCACCTGGCGGCGCAGCGCGGGCGCGCGGCCATCCTCCAGAAGCCGACGAACCGGACGGGCCGCGCGTACCAGGACTTCTTCCTGTGCGTCGACTACGCGCGGGACACGCACGGGGCCAGCGGCATGACAAGGGAGCCCAGCCCGACGCCGTCGGCGCGGTCGCACGACTCGTCCACGTCCAACGGCTCGCTCCGGGCCAAGTGGATGTCCTCGCCGCGGCTGGGGGACGGGCTGACGGTGCTGCCGGCGGATGAGCCCATGCGTCTGAAGCTGCACCTGCTGGAGCTCGAGTACAAGCTGTCGACGTTCCGTATAGTGTACGCGAGCGACCTGCGGCGGGCCGACTCGAGGCTCGAGCAGACGCTGGACCGCATGGTGGGCATGTGGCTGGCGACGAACCTGGTGGACGAGGTGTACATGTACCGCGGCAAGGACCTGGGGAAGCGGCGGGTGTTGTCGGGCATGCTTCCCTACTACGAGAAGCGCCCCCGGGTCCCCGGGCACGGGTACCTCCAGATGCTGTTCCCGCGGGCGGTGCGGTCGCTGCGGCAGTCGCTGCACATCGTGCGGGACATCGACTCGGTCATCGACCCGGGGATGCAGGCGGACGAGCTGCAGAACCGGCGCAGCGAGGAGCGGCGGCGCAACGCCGAGGCCAACCTGGAGCGGCTGGCGCAGCGGGTGCACGAGGAGGACAACAGCTACGTGCTGTTTGTGGGAGGGCAGGACCTCCAGTGGTGGCGGACGTACCTCGAGCACCTCAACGGCGAGTGGTGGCTGCACATGCCGTGGAGCTTCACGGTGCACAGCCGGTACAGCCGGGACATGCCGCTGTCGCACGAGGGTGCGCGGAGGTCGCTGACGCCGTCGCCGATGAGGATCCGGTAGTTGGCCGGGGGGTGTATATACTTGGGCCGATATACTGCGAGGATGTGGTTAGGTAGGTACCTGGTGTACGATTTATTACCGTTGTTGGTGGTGCTATTTGTGGAGTACTGGTGTACGAGTACGAATACGGCGCAACGGGGTCCCGGCAGATGGCAATCCCGAGCACGGGGGCCGTGTCAGCGAGCATTGTTTAACATTTGCATTATTGCCACTAGAGTTAAGAACAGGGGGATACGGCTGGACTGGGGTTACACAGTAATATTACTACAAGATTTCTGGCTTTAGAAAGTGGCAGTCTTCATGTTCTGGGCAACCATCCGTCAAAGGTCAATTACAGCGATCAATGTGGCGCCTTTCCAGCCTTAAGGCTGAGCCTTCAGGACTACTACCAGGAGGTAGCATCGCATACTCCATTCCATACACGACACTGCCACCCGTGCCTCGCGGAATTGTTCGCTTCTAGCGACTGGCTGCTTGATAATCCATTTATTTTTCTGAACACAAGAGCGTCTTCAATCATACTGTGCATGTCGTCACGCGGGATCGGGGACGGCGGATGCTGCACAAAATCCGCCGACTCCGGTGGAGGACAGACAAGACAACCCAGTGACGTAAGGGCAGCCACTTTTCCACGGCCTTCCTCTACTTCCTACGATTCCACCATCACAGGCCAGCCTTTGCGCTGCCCGTTATTATATGAGCTGTGCCTCTCCCATTTCTCCGGCACCCCTGACCTGAATCGCCATTCCTGACTATAGACGAATTGACGGTGCGCTCAATTGGCTTGATTGCTCCAGCTACCTAGGCATTGGCGTAGATACAATGAGCTCCTCCGCCGACGTGGCGCCCAACGTCGCTGGCCACGACCACGTTCTACGTCCACGCCCACGCAAGCCACGGCATTCGCAGGTCAAGGCCTTGTCGCGTATGTCCTCAGATGAGGCGGACGGCGCCCAGAAGCAACCGGGGTCCGCCGCAGAGAATGGCTCCGTCAGTGGAATGACCAGGTAAACCTTCCGACTCCTCCATCCTCCTCCACAGTGTCCATCACCATTTCCAGATCCAGCAGCTAACCAAACCTCCAGCGGCCGCTCGACGCCTGTCCCCGAGAACGCGCCCCCCTCTGTCAAGTCCCTCTCCACAGCCCGGCGCCAGGCCCGCGCCGAGCAGCGCCGGCGCATCTTCCCCACCATCGAGTTCGCCTCGCGCGTCTCGCACTTTGACCCCGAGTCCGACTATCGCGACTTCCATGGCTTCTTCAACCTCTTCTGGATTGGCCTGGCCATCATGGGAATCACCACCATGTTGCGCAACACAAAGGACACGGGCTTCCCCCTGCGCTTCCAGATCTGGTCCCTCTTCACCGTCAAGCTGTGGCACCTAGCCATCGCCGACGCCCTCATGGTCGCCAGCACTTTCGTCAGCATACTCATCCACTACATCGCCCGCCACGCCCCGGCCAACGGCCTCCTGACCTGGAAGAATGGCGGCATGGCCCTCCAGAGCATCTACCAGGTCCTCTGGTTCGCAGTCTGGGTCGTCATCCCCTTCTGGCTCGAGTGGACCTGGACCGCCCAGGTCTTCCTCCTGCTGCACACCATGGTCCTGCTCATGAAGATGCACTCGTACGCCTTCTACAACGGCCACCTCTCCGAGACGGAGAAGCGCATCCGCAGCCTCGACGACCCCTCCAACAAGGCCGACCGCGGGCCCGCCTACTTCTACCCTAAGACGGACAATCCTAAGGGGGGCGGTCGCAAGTCGAAGAAGCCTCCCCAGAAAAAGGACGCCGACGCCGACGCCGACGAAAAGGACCAGAACAAGAGCGCCGATGAGCTCGAGGCCCTGCGCGAGGACCTCGCCCGCGAGCTCACCTCCCCCATGGGCAACATCGCCTACCCGCGCAACCTCACCTGGTCCAACTACGTCGACTACCTCCTCTGCCCGACGCTGTGCTACGAGCTCGAGTACCCGCGCGTCGAGCGCATCAACTGGACCTCGCTCATCTCCAAGATCATTGCCACCTTCGGCTGCATCTTCCTTCTCACCATCGTCTCCGAGGAGTTCATCCTGCCCGTCCTCACCGACGCCGCCCAGCGCCTGCACCCTCCGCCCGTGTCCGCCCTGCAGGACCCGCCGCCGCCGCCGCCCGTGTCCGAGTCGCTCCTCATCCTCGCCGAGACCGTCTCGTGGCTGCTCTTCCCCTTCATGCTCACCTTCCTGCTCGTCTTCCTCGTCATCTTCGAGTACGTCCTGGGCGCCTTCGCCGAGATTACTCGCTTCGCCGACCGCCACTTCTACTCGGACTGGTGGAACTCGACCGACTGGATGGAGTTCTCACGCGAGTGGAACGTCCCCGTCTACTCCTTCCTGCGCCGCCACGTCTACTCGGCCTCGCGCCCCCACATCGGCAAGCCCAGCGCCACCGTCATCACCTTCCTCGTCTCCGCCGTTGGCCACGAGATCGTCATGGCCTGCATCACAAAGAAGATTCGCGGTTACGGCTTCATCTGCCAGATGCTGCAGCTGCCCATCTTCGTCATGCAGCGCACGCGCTGGGTTCGCGGCCGCCAGACACTCAACAATGTCTTCTTCTGGGCCTCCATGATCCTCGGCCTCAGCATGGTATGTCAAATGTCAAATGTCGAAACAAAAAAAGTGTTCTCCCAACCGGGGGGGTTTTAGATGTTATAATACTAACTAGGACTAATTTAGATTTGCGCCCTGTATGTGCTTGTATAGAAGATATGATAAACGGCCTCACTCATCTGCCTCATGTACATTATTAGCCAGGGGGAGGATACAAAGAAGTTGGGCGTTAGTGGTTTGATTTATAGCGAGAATATACCATAGTAGCGACACTGCGTGTGATGCAGTTCATTATTATTAGTTGGTGCAATCCGAGGAGCTTGGGAAACAAGGGACATACTATACGAGACGAAGGACTTTATTTCGACATGCCATTATTTGCCTGACAGGGAGGGGGGACTTTGCTGCTAGATGCTTGCAATATACTCAAAGCAAGAAGACACCATTCATTATCAACATGTCACACGCATTGGGAACACGGATATTCTATGCCATTTGCATTTCTCGCATCTACTTCATCTGCTCGTGATAGCTAGCTAAAGTACACCCAGGCACCAAGGTACCGGGGAATTATGGCCACGCAAGCGCGTGTGGAAATCATCAAACGCAAAGCAAAGACGTCCAGAACCGTGTGCACGTTAAAAAGCCAGACCTGCCGAACTCCAGCGAACTTTTCAGGTATCCCATTGCCCAGTTCTCCTTGACTCGCTTAGTCGACCTCCTCCATGGCGCTGTCGCCAGTGGCGACAGCAGGGGTGGCCGTAGCCTCAGCCTCGGCGGGGGCAGCATCGTCCTCCTCAATGTTCAGGCCGAGCTGGACGAGCTTGTGGATACGCTCAGCGAAGCCAGAGGGCTCATCGATGGTGAAGCCAGAGACGAGCAGAGAGGTCTCGAACAGCAGCTGGACGATGGACTTGACGGTGCGGTCGTTCTCGCCGTCGGCCTCGACCTTCTTCTTGAGCTCCTGGATGATGGGAGACTTGGGAGAGATCTCGAAGGTCTTCTTGGAGGACATGTAGCTGGACATGGAGGTGTCACGGAGGGCCTGGGCCTTCATGATGCGCTCCATGTTGGCGGACCAGCCGAACTGGCCAGTGCGGATGGCGCAGGGGGAGGGGCCGAGCTTGTGGCTGACGACAACCTTCTCGACCTTCTCACCGAGAATGTTCTTGAGGGCCTTAGCAAGGCTCTCGTACTCCTTCTCCTGCTCCTCGCGGGCCTTCTTCTCCTCATCTGTCTCCTCGAGCTCGAAGTCCTTGGTGATGTCGACGAGCTTCTTGCCCTCGAACTCCTTGAGCTGGGTCATGGCGTACTCATCAATGGGGTCAACGAGGAAGAGAACCTCGAAACCCTTCTCCTTGAGGGTGTCAAGGAAGGGGGACTTGGAGACAGCCTTGATGGACTCGCCAGTGATGTAGTACATGTTCTGCTGGTGCTCGGGCATGCGGGTGACGTAGTCGGAGAGCGAGGTGAGCTCGTCGCCAGACTTGGTGGAGTTGAAGCGGAGCAGCTTGGCGAGAAGGTTGCGGTTCTGGGTATCCTCGTGGATGCCCAGCTTCAGGTTCTTGGAAAAGGCGCTGTAGAACTTGTCGAACTGCTCCTTATCCTCGGCGATCTCATTGAAGAGCTCAAGGGACTTCTTGACAATGTTCTTCTTGATGACCTTCATAATCTTGTTCTGCTGGAGGGTCTCACGAGACAGGTTGAGGGGAAGGTCCTCAGAGTCGACAACACCCTTGACGAAGCTGAGCCACTCAGGGATGAGGTCGGTGGCGTCGTCGGTGATGAAGACGCGGCGGACGTACAGCTTGATGTTGTTCTTGGTCTTCTTGGTCTCGAAGAGGTCGAAGGGAGCGCGCTTGGGGACGTAGAGGATGGCGCGGAACTCAAGCTGACCCTCAACGGAGAAGTGCTTGACGGCAAGGTGATCCTCCCAGTCATTGCTGAGGGACTTGTAGAAGGAAGCATACTCCTCCTGAGAGATGTCCTGGGGGTTGCGAGTCCAGATGGGCTTCTGCTTGTTGAGCTCCTCCTCCTCGACCTTGGTCTCCTTGATAGTCTTGGTCTTGGGCTTCTTCTCCTTCTCCTCCTCCTCGTCATCGACCTCCTCGACCTTGGGCGTCTTCTCGTCGCCCTCCTCAGTCACCTCGGTAACCTCGGCGTCCTCATCGGGGACCTCCTTCTCAGTCTCCTTCTTGACGTGGAGGTAGATGGGATAGGAGATGAACTCAGAGTGCTTCTTGATAACCTCCTTGATCTTGGCCTCCTTGAGGTACTCAGTCTGCTCATCCTTCAGGTGAAGGATCATGGCAGTACCGCGGCCCAGAGAGGGACCCTCAGTGTCGGCAGTGATGCTGAAGGTACCGCCGGCAGAAGACTCCCAGATGTACTGGTCATCATCGTTGTGCTTGGAGATAACGCGGACACGGTCGGCAACGAGGTAGGCAGAGTAGAAACCAACACCGAACTGGCCAATCATGGACACATCAGCGCCAGCAGTCAGAGCCTCCATGAACTGCTTGGTACCGGAGCGGGCAATAGTACCCAGGTTGTTGACCAGGTCCTAAGAATTGTCAGTAACCGAAAACATCAGGAGAGCGCCAACGTGCTACTTACGGCCTTGGTCATGCCAATACCGGTATCCCGGATGGTCAGGGTCTTGTTCTCCTCATCGGGAATGATGTCGATGCGGAGGTCCTTGCCGGTGTCGAGCTGGCTGGGGTCGGAGAGAGCCTTGTAGCGGATCTTGTCCAGAGCATCAGAGCAGTTGGAAACAAGTTCACGCAGGAAGATCTCCTTGTTGGAGTAGACAGTGTTGATGATGAGAGACAGCAGCTGAGAGATCTCAGCCTGGAACTCGAAAGTCTCAGCCATGGTTGTGGGTATCAAAAGGAAATCGTAAAATCTGCGGAGTACTGTCAGTCTCTCTTGTCCAGTGTTGGCAATGGTAATGGAATTGGGGCGAGACGGTTAGGAAAGCACATGGTGTGTAGAATTCTGCAGTCTCGACGAATCTTTGGCTTGATGCAGGAATGGGGAAAGGACCAATCCTGGTGACTCGGTGCCAAGTTGACAGGTTGTGTTGTTCCTCGGTAGTGGAGGGGGACAAAGCTCCTCAACGACGAGGCTGCATCAATGGGAGGGAGGGGGGACGACAGCAAGCTTACCTTGACGTTCAATGTGAGGGGGACAGGGCTCTAGAGAAGCACGGGCTTCGATGAGCAGTAGGAGGGGTATGTTGTAGAGAAGAGAGGATGTGAGAGGAAAAAGAAGAAGGGGAGGAAGAGAGAGATGGCGGTGGTGGTTAAAAAAGAGCTGGAGGACCCCTCGCTCGGTGGTGGGCAGCCTGAGGTCGGGATTCCATCAGATTCCACGGCAGAAAACCGCCTTCATAGCCCCTCCAAGCTTCGAGAAGCGCCTGTCTCCCCATAGCAACGGGAGCTTGGGGCACTCTGTGATTGGCCGGGGCTTCTAGAGCCTTCCACCGCCTACTCTTTCCGTCTGGTCGCCCAGTCACCACGCTAGACAGTCAAACAGTGTTTGCTCCTAGTAGACCGGGGTAAATCTTGCAGACAGAAACCAGTCTGCTGCTGATGGTCCTTTCTCGACCGTCTGAACATGTCCATCCCCGTGCGATTGGGTTGTCAAGCGCCCCGAGTGGTTTCCACAACGGGCGAGTTGAGTGGCACTCGCGAGGCTGAAAGACCCAGAGTGAGGCGACCCCAGACTTTTCCCTTTCAGGCAACGACGCACTCAGTCAGGGTCTGTGCGCCTGATATCATAATTCTGGTATTACCCTAGAGCAGCTCGCAAGATGGCAAATTGGCCTCATCCAATTCAATAGGTAGCATTGTCGACCGAAAAATAAGTATAAGGGAAATAAGCATAAGTCGTGATCCGTTGTGTAATATGCCATACCGAATTGAGTTTATGATTACGCGCCTCATCCTCAGGCAAGCGTGGGGCGGCTACACCGCTTCGATTCACTCGGTGTTAGTTGGGTAGTATTCAACGTCATGGAACCAGACTGAACATCACTCATAAATTCCAGGGTATCTACCTATCTGATCCTCCCTGCTCCGTCTCAACAACGCTCGCTAAGGTCGTGACCAAAAGACGGCCAATGACAAGGGAACATTCGCGCCATGCCTGGTAAGACTATCCACCAGTACCACCTCTTATCCACGAGATGGAAGGCCCATTCTACTAGTAGTTAACAATTCTAATGTTTCGAGGGCCCTGTAAACTTGGCTTTCAACTTCAATAACCCCACCTAGTTGGCAAATATCCTGAGCTTCCAGTCGACGCCCACCGTGGCAATCACACAGCGTATCTGTCCTTCGGGGGCGGCAGGGGCAGAGACTGCCTTGGTCGGTGTCCCGTTGGCCTCCCCATTTGTTCCCTCCTTTGCATCTACGGCTGGTGCCTTCGAGGGTGCCCACCGCACGGATGCGATGAAGTGTTCGTGTGAGTCGGCCAGCACTTTGACGCACTTTCCCTCCTGGCTCAGATCCCAGCAGCGGAGGGACTTGTCATCTGAGACCGAAATCAGGTACTTGCCGCCCGGATGGAACACGACGGCCCGGACCCAGTTGTCGTGTCCAACCAGCGTCTTCAGGCAGTTTCCCCTCGAATCCCAGAGTTTGATTGTCTTGTCTCGGGAGCCCGTGGCCATAAATTCAGCAGCGCTGGATGCCGGCGGCGGCCTCTTCAGCCCAGCAAGGGTTGCGAGATGTTTGTACGAAGCCGGGGGTGCGATAGCGCAGCACTCATTATAATGCTCGTGGCCAATCATTGTCATCTTAACCTCGGACGTAGCACCCGAGATATCCCACAATCGCCCCGTCTGGTCGTCGCCTGTGGAGAAAAGGAACTGGCCGTCGAAAGAGGGTGATACATCTCGCACCCACCCTGCGTGTCCTTCCAGCGTCTTAACGCAGTAACCCGTCGTAACGTCCCATATCTTGAGCGTTTTATCTCGGCTGGCGCTGACCAACAAGTTACCGGAAGACGGTATAAACCTGACGGCACTGACGCTGTGATCATGTCCCGGGAGTGTGCGGATGTTTTTATAGTCGTCGCTTGGATCCCACAACTTGATCTTGAGATCCGAGCTGCAGGACGCTAACAATGTCCCTCCTCGGGGCCCACCGAAGTCGACATCCAGCACGGCTCTTGTGTGTCCCTTGATGGTCCTCTCCATTTCCCCCTCTTCCCAGTCCCAAATTTTGATGGTGTAGTCGTCTGACCCCGTGGCCACAGAAGAAAAGACGGGATGGAAGGCGACGCAGTTGATGACATCGCGATGCCCCTCAAGGACGTGTCTTGGAGGATTCCTGGGGAGCCATGATCCCGGATCCTTACTGCGCTTCGAGAGGGCAGATGGTGTTAGGTTATCGAGCTCGAACTGAAGGGCGCCGTTGCGGGACTCGAGGTCCATGATCTACAGCCTTGGTTAGACTGCCGCTAGAGCATCCATGCGTCTTAGAACATGCCTTCTTCTGTAGCCTGACGACGCTGGTCCATTTCTTCTCTAGAAGAGTTTCATATTTCTTGGCTGTAACAAGGTCGAACGTCTCCTCCCCTAGACCAAGTTCTGTTCGGAGCGCGGCAGCCGCATTGGGTAGGTTGTTGGCCGAGAGGTACGCAATGATAGACTTGTGCCTGCCAGAGCATTGTCAGAGCGTCCGCATCGGAGATCAGCTTGGGTTCAGGACATACAGCTCTTCAGCTTGGCGACTCGTCAATGCTGAGGCCATGCTGAGCACTTATGCGACCGTCGGCATGCAACTCCTCCCCGGCTAGCAGCCACCAAGAAAGACCGGGCGTCAGAGAGCGGTAAAGACTCAAATCGCTCAGCGGTTCGTGCAATGCGAGAGTACCGGTATGCGGTGGTGGTCGTTGGGTAGAGCAATTATTGGGTGGGATCGGTGAGGTGATGATCGGTCGAAGCTATGTGGTGCCCACAGTGATGGGGCGCGCGGATTCGCTGTCGCAGGGTAGGTTGTCCCAAAGTCCCAGGGTTCAACGAGCGAAGCTAAGCTCTTATATAACAAAAAATATTCCGAGCAGAGGGAGCTTGGACAATATGCAGAAAGACCGTTCCCAATGCAGAAACATGAATGAACCCAACGGGAGGTGCGTCTTCATCAAACAAGGAGGCGCCAGACAAAGCTGCGGGGCAACGTTTCCCCTGCGCCGGCATCTGGAGTGTGGGGGCTTTCCCATGTGATGGAACGCAGGCTGCAGAAGGACGACCGCCATCTTGGCCATGGAATTGTGAATTGGAGAGGTTGTAGATGCATGGTGCGCCGTTCCAATGCAGCGAGAGATCTTCCGTCAACATTGCTTCTTCGATGTCTTATATCCGCCATACATCTTCATGGAAACGTTAATTAGTCCGAAACTAGTCCACTAGTCCAACCTTGGATTTGGATTCTTAATTCAGTATATATTCATTTAGTGTACACTCTATATCGGAATCTGTACGAAGTACGTCCGTACCGTACATATCATACTCGTACATGGCTCCCCAAGACCCATTGAAGCTCAGTGCTTCTTAATGCTGTCCCCGACGCGTCTGTAGTATCGATCCGCGTATGCCAACCCAAACCCCTTCTGTCCAGCCCCGGGTATCATTTCAAGAACCTCGCCCACCACAATTGTGTGATCCCTCACACGCATAAGCCCACCGCTTGGAGCATCGTTTGTCGCCAGCCGACATCTCAACACATACAAGACCCCATCCCCGTCCAGCACCGGCGCCGAGGCTCGGTCGAGGTGGTACCCGACGCCGTCAAACACATTGTCGGCATTACCCCTCGTAAACTTGTCCGCCACGGTCGCTCCACTACGGTCCGCAGACAGTATATGGACATTGAAATCGAGCCCATGCTTCAGGGCATTGAGGGTACGGCTGGGGGTCGCGACGTTGAAGCTGACGAGTGGCGTGGGGGTCAGAGCGAGCGAGGTGAACGACGACATGGTCATTGCGCGCGGATGGGCGCCGTCGTGCGCAGTTAGGACAACGACGGGGTGTGCGAGGAGGCGCATGAGAGAGCGAAACTGCTCGGGAAGGGGTCCATGGAGGTCGACATGGACTGAGGGCTGAGCTGTTGATCGAGGTATAGAAGTGTGGAAGCATCGCGGGGCTGTATCTGTGAGGGTTAGTAGTGCATTTTAATAGAAAGGAGGATCCCTTACATGACGAGTTTGGCGACCCAGCAGCCCGCATACGAGACCATGGAGATGACAGACGTTCCTGGAGGCACATTGCGTGCCTATCGCCCCTCCTAGAAACCTCGCATACTCTCCTCGGGCCAGCCCGCCAGCCCAGCGACGCGCACCGCATCGCCGAGCAACTCTGCATCATCGCATATCAGGTACTGCAGATGCTGCTGCTCAAAGAGAAACAGCAAGTCAAGGACGCAGAAGCGAGCGCGGACCGGATTGAGTCAGTGGAGGAGCTCCGTAGTCCGAGATGATGGCGGACCCCGAGGGAGAAAAGTCCTTATCGATAACCAATTTGGACGGGAGCTGGGCCGATGGGTGCTGCGATTGGACAGGTCCCCGATTTTTTCTCCTACGCGCAAACCTCGACTCCAAACTGAGCACCTCCGACACCATCACGGTATTTCCACGAATTCAAGGGGCTCGAATCAACCACCAACGACACGCCTTGCAGGCCACCCAACACCTCAATTCGATACTCGGAGAGTCAAAAGACTCCCTCCACCACACACAATGGGGAAGCTCCCCTCCCCCCTCTCCCTCGCGCCTACCCGCGCAACCCTCCAATCCTCGACACACTCCGCCACCTCTCACCCCCTCTGCCGCACATCCTCCGCCAGCCAGGTCCGCCACGCGACCTTCATCCGCCGCCCCCGGAGGCCCTACACCTTCACCCAGCTCGTCCAGCTGTCCGACGGGTCGTCCTACACGGTGCGCACCACTTCGCCCCAGCCGCTCTACCGAGCCGCCAAGGACTCGCGCAACTCGCTGCTGTGGCAGCCCAGCGAGAAGTCGCTCAGGAACGTCGAGCTCGACGAGGCCGGCAAGCTGGCCGCTTTCCGTGAGCGTTTCGGAAGGGCGTTTGATCAGCAGCAGCAGGCGGGCGAGGCGGACCAGCAGGGGCAGGCTGCTCAGGAGCAGCACGATGACTATGCCGATTTGATCTCGTCATATGCACCGGACATGTCATCTCAGATGAAGGAATCTACGCCAGAGCCCACAGCGCCTGCAAAGAAGAAGAAATAATGATGGGGCGTTGCTTGAAGGCGATATACAACGAGTGTACAAATATTAAACTAGGGGCACTTGACGGCTGGGATTCGAGATGGAATTATCTCACTACATATGTACAACACTTTTGCAAAGGCAACCTCAGGCTTGTATGTAAGATATAAAAACAACGTATCCTTGACAGGCAACAACTCAACAACTCCTGCACCATTCCAAAAAGAGCTGTCAACTACATCCGGCTCAGGCCATCTAATCCGAGTCTTCGTGGAGCCTTGCCCGAGCGCGGTCGACAGCTGTGTCACCCGGCGCTTTAGCCTGGTCAGACTGGTAGACGGGGGGCTTGTAAAAGGCGGACTCGTCGTCCTCAGCGTCAAGCTGCATGAGGAACGTCTCCCACTTCTCAATAAGCTAAGTGTTGTCAGCATTTGATCCATTTGCAAGCGGAATAAATCAACTCACCTCCTTCTGTGCCTCGACCGCACTCTCAAGGAAGGTCTCCACGCCGCTCTTAAAGTCCTCTACCTTTTCCTTCTCGAACCGGTCCAGCTCGGCCCTCATGGAGCGCCCCATCTCCTCAAATAGCAGCCGCGCCTGATGCACCTTGCGCTCCGCCTCGTTGACCTCGGCGCCCATCTGGTTAAGGCGGTCTTGCTGGCTCTTCCCTTGGCGGAGCAGCTTGTCTTGGGTGGACTTCTTCTTCTGCAGCTCCGACTCGGCCTGGTGCCACGCATAGAAGCCCTTCTGCCTCTGTGAGAAGGCCTGCTTGACCGAGCCGATGAGCCGGATGTACTCCTCGATAATGATGCCGAATGTCAGCATATCTTGCTGCGCCTGGCGATCGTAGACATCGCGGATGGTAAGTTGTAGGTCTGAGAGAGCGTCCAGCGGCCCTGAAAGCGACGGCGACAGCTCGACCGTGGATAGAGCGTGAAGGGACGCCGAAAAATCGCCCGCAGCTTCGGCCATCATCTTGCGCTGGCCAACCATGGTGTCCATGGCTTTGAGGAGACCCTTGAGCTGGTTCTCTAGTGCATCAAGGTACACCTTGCGATCATGGAACCAGTCATCCTGCTCCACAAACTTGTTGCCTCCACCGACATTGATGCCCAGCGATCCCAAGACGCCCTTGCTCTCGGTCGGGAGGGGGTCCCTCCTCTCCTTGTGCTTGACATCTACATTGAACGATTCGCTCTCCAAGAATAGCTTCATGTCGGCGTCATGCTGTAGAGTCGGGTGGGCAGCAATCTTGTTAAGCATCTTCTCCAGCGCCGCCCGGCGGCTCTCGACAAAGTTGCTGTCGAAGCGGCCCACGGCTTGCTTCTCGGGAGGAGGAGGCACAACGAAGCCCGGGTTATTGGCATGGAGCGTGTTGTAGAGCCACAGGAAATCTCGGTACCGGCGCTTGACCTCGAACTCGGACTGCTTGTACGCCTTGGACGTAGTCTGCCAATCTGTCAGCTCATGACCTGGTGACTGCAATCGGTAACGGTATACTACCTACCTGCGTGCGGACAGAGTAGACAATGTGAGAGCTAGTCAGGTCCCCTATCTTGACGGGGTCCCCGACTGAGATGTGGAAGCTCGGTTTTGCGGCCTGCTCAACGCTCATGCTAGGCTGGTTGTTGCTCCGCACACCACTCGGCCTCGCGGCATCGACAGGCGGCGGCGCTCGTGGTCCCCTCTGTATCTCTGCATCATCCTGATTGTCTTCGATGTGATGGGGATCGGCGGGTCGTCTCGGCTGCTGCTGCGGCTGACCGCCCGACATGGTCGTGCGGATCACCATCTGCTCCTTCTGCGGCGGAACTGGCGGCGTCGCACCGTCATCATCGGGGGAGTCGCCATCGCCGGCTGCAGGAATAGCCCCCAGTGGGCCGAGGGGATCGTCCACAGCTTCGAGGCGTGTGGGCTGGGCAACAAGGCGACGGGGACCACGGGAGGGCCGGGGCGATGTAGCAGGCTGCGAGGCAGAGGCGGCATCTGTCGACTGGGAGGTAGAGGGCTCGTCCTTGCCAGCGGGTTTCTGGCTGGAATCAGCCCATGGCGATTCCTCGACGTCCATTGCGGGATGTGCTGCTCGGTGAGAGCAGAAAGTGGTTGGAGGGCGTGCGACTGAATGGGGTTGCGATGCAGAGACGTAGTTGGGGGAGCTTGGTGGTGCTCTGGGTGGTTGAGAGTGGCATGTGGCGCAAGAACGTCAGTGGTGGGTGCACTGGCCGCTGATCCAATTGCGTGGACTTCCCCGACGTGCATCTGGAGACCCCACCTGCTCTTCAGTCGTAGAGAAGCTGAGAACAAAGTGTATCAGTGGGATAGGAGTACGAATACATACACTTCGTTCATTGAGTTATCGACAATTGAAGACTGATTTTTTCTCTTGTGTAGGCTTTGTGTTTTCAATGGTTCTCCGATTTGCAAAGTCGCCTAGTTGCTATACCAAGTACTGTACACTGCTGAGCATGCATGACAGTGTCGCTGTCATTTAATAACCTGGAGCATCGCTCGCTGCCTGCTGTCCATTATGACTGCTCTTCCCATTAATCGATGAATATATATTGGACCCTCCAACTCCCCGGCACCCATCAGCTAAAAGATATTTTCACATAAAATACAGCAGGCGTGGCATTGCATCTGATTGTTCCCCTAGAATAGTCTCTGCAGTGTTGGCATCCCAAGCATCGTTCCTTGCCATCTTGGACCGCGCAAGGGATTTCTTCCACCGCAAGATGCCCCAGTGAATCGGTTCATGTAAAGTGCCGTCTAGCGCTCGGGTTCGTAGCATCCGCCAACAATGACAAGATTCATTCTGGTAAACTTGACCTTCATTACCGGTGTCTTCTTGGTCGGAAACGCGCTGATCTGGTCCGGGGTGACCATGACCTCTTTGCCCTTTTTCTTGTGCGCTCCACCACCAGTGCCGCTCGTGGTAGGCTGTCCCCCGGAATTGCCGCTTATACGTGAAGCATCACCGGGGGCGCCTGTAGCTTCTGTACCACCTGTCGCGATATCTAGGCCAACCTGTTGAGCGGCCTTCTGCGGATCTGAGGGGAGTTCGACATCCCAAAGCCTGACTGTGCCGTCCTGGCCTCCCGAGGCAAGCACGCTGGACTCCACACTAAAGCTGAGCGACCAGATACCTCCTTTACCATGGCCCCTGGATCGCTTGATTCGTGTTCCCTTTTCGAGGTCCCAAAACATGATGTTTCCGGCAGTATCGGCGCTGGCAAGAATCTTGCCATTGGGTGAGCACTCCAGAGCACTGATGTACTCAGTGTGGCCGGTGAAGACGCGGGCGCACGAGCCGTTCAAGACAGACCACATGCGTATCGACTTGTCGGTCTCGTCAGAAGCGGAAAACACGTACAACCCGTTGGGGTGCCATGCAATGGCAGATATAGCGGTGTCGTGTCCGACTAGAAGCCTCTGCGGCGAGGCATGGTCTTGCATCCAGACCCGCACCGCCTTGTCGTAACCACCGCTAAGGAAGTAGTGCCCATGGGGTCCCCATAGTGTCCTGAAGACGGGCCCATCGTGGGACTTATACAGGCAGAGACACGTCCATGACTCTAGAGACCATAGGCGGATGTGCCCGTCGGCCGAAGATGACAGCAGTAGCTTCGCACGAGTGTCGAGAGCAGGGTTCTGCCGACCTTCGTCGCCGAATAGCTTTTTTGGTGGCCCAGACGCTGAGGCTGAAAAGTTGACGTCGTAAACTGGCCCTGAATGCCCAATCAATTTGCGGCTGTTGTACTTTTGGCCTCTATCATGGGGATTCATGGAAGGCAAGGCCTTCCCATCAAGAGACCATACCCGGATGTATGACTCCGTAGTCCCAGCGGCGGCCATAGTGCCGTCTTCGGAGAAGTCCATACTGGAAACGCTAGAGGTCGGATTAGAGATTAACTACCACTGTGCAAGAGAAAGAACACTCACGTCCCGAGTGTGTTGTGAAAAGTGAAGATAGTTGCGCTGACCGGAACCCCGGCGCCTCCGGTTCGACTCTCGATTTTGAAGCGGTCTCTATTCTCCCGTAGTTTTGACATCTCCAGCGCGATATCTCGAGGCCGTGATGGTGGAAGAGGAATGTCGGCACGGTTAGGAGCATCAGCGCTCTCCTCTCTCTTGATCTTCTGATCAAATTCATCCAGCATGCTAGTCTGCCCGGCCTGAGGAGGATTGCGGCCCTCCTCCTCCTCGATCTCGGCGCGGACGTCTTCCTTAAGGTCAGTGTCCATAGGCAGTGGGCCTAGGGTGAGAGGCGCCGACGGATCCAGGATATCCTTGTTTGAAAGACCAATGTTGACACCCGGAACTCCTTCGTTGGCATCGACTTCGTCCAGCTCTATGTTCTTCGACCTGCGGTATACAGCCTCAAAACTGAACGGAGTAATTGGTCCACGTGAGGTGGAATCGATTTGGCAGTATGTTACCAGGAGTTGTCGAATAACAGAGCCACCTTGCTCCGATTCGCGTTCCAAAAAGTTGAAAAGGTCGCCGGTTGCATGTTGATTCAATGGTATCCGATACTTGTTGTCCTTGTAGAGCTTTGTGGTCTGATTCTCGTTTACGTGCTGTGGTAGGGTGATGGTACTGAAGTTGTTGAGATCATCACTATGGGCGGACATAAAGTGGTGACCAAGGTCCTTCAGGAAAGACTTGGCGTCTTCTCCATAGCCGTTTGTGACGAGCTCTATGAACGAGTACACAAAAATCGGCCATAGGAGCTTTGATAACTCAAACTATGCATTGTTAGTGGGGGTCTTGTACAAGTGCGCGTTGGTCCAACCTTATAGATATCGAGGTTATTCTCCACCCAGTCGCTCAAGAGATTGAACGCCTTGGCATATTTCTTAGGCCCGATATTTGCAAGCTGCTGCAGAGGTTTGCCATCTGGGCCCAGGTGTTTCGACTCCTGCCGGAAGATTTCCTCTGTCCGGTTAAATCCTCTCTTTAAAAGATAGTCGGTGACCTGCGGCCCGTTAGCCTCCAACTCTCTCTCGCGCTGTTCCTCGGACTGGTCCTTGGGATCTTCCCCAAATTCTTCCCCAGATTCTTCCTAATACTATTCATCGGACTCTTCCTCAGAATCTTCCTCAAACTTTCCCTTAAACTTTTCCTTAGACTCTTCCTCGTGCTTATCCTCGGACTGATACTCGGGCTCATCCTCAGACTTTTCTCCACGTCCTCGTCCTTGTGGTTTTCCTCGTGCTCCCCCGCGTGCGCCTCCCCGTTTCCGAGCAACAGTTTGATGGTTTGACATGTCGAAAATTTGCATTCGTTTGGGGGATGAATGTAGATAGCAGAAGTTTGTGTTTGCAAGAAGAAGACGAGATGGAGTGGGGATGTCATGTCGAAAGCGATTGGCAGCAGGTACTACTTTATGCTCGTTCGGCGATTGGTGAACAGGCAATAGCCCTCAAGAAAACAATCTAACATGGAAGTTTTGCCCGAGAAGATTTGCTAGCAACAATCAAAGCGCCTTCCGTGCACGAGAAAGACTGTTTCTAAAGAATTCAAGGGACCATATTGTAGGGCAAGCGCAACGCAAGGAGAAAGTGGAAGAACCTACAATTTGATTCAAGTTTTGGTTTGACATCGAAGTTCCAGAACCCGATCCACCAGCATTGCCTGAGGCAGCAGGTGCGGGAGCTGGAGATGAAGCTGGCGGCTGGGGGACGAAGTTGTTGGGCGGAACCGCTCCAGGAGTCGGATTCTGTCCCGACATGATGCTGACCGCGTTCTTGGAACGGAGCGAGCGAAATAAAAATTCCAAAAACAGGAGTCACCAAGGAATATAGCTGTTAGAGCTCTTTGAACCGTGTTGATCCCAACAAAGAGCACCTTTACCCAGGAAGCGCGGCTAGGAGGTTTGCCGGAACCCCCCCGCCGGTCGGAGGTGATGGGGTTAATGCGCGAGTCCGAGAGAATGGTCTTCAAGCGATGATGGAGGTGATGTTTCCAAGACGGAAAACTGAGTTTTCAAGCTTGATTGCGATGGATTTCGTGAGAAGGGAGATGGTCGATATGAGGTGAGTTGGATGAATTGAAGCATGCTGCTATCCAAGGGCTTGGTAGACGCTGGACTAGTTGGTGATTTAACCGAAGCTTAGCCTGTGGTGCCCCTAGTACATCCTTGCCCAACATCTTTCATGGTGTGTACAACGTTGTGTAAGAGTAAGTGGCGTTCATAACGTAGTGTAAAGGTAAGTGCAAAACTTACTAGATACCAGGGCGTAGGATTGGGAAATAAATTGTCTAAATGTGAAATCCAAAACTACTAGGGACTTGAATTGTGCTCAAAATTATGGATTTAATATGATGCTAACTCGTACCTTTTACTGAGCTTAGTAATCGTCCACACAGCTCTAGGTACCGTTACTACCTGGACGGTTATGCAATGCAGAAAGAGCACGGACCACTAGCTCAGTCGTCGTCGTGGCTCTTTCTTAGATATTTGAATACGCATTTGAAGAATCGTTGAATCATCGCGCTCATCGAACTGGCTTTTGTTCCAAAAGCAACAGGACTTGACGCGCAATGGCGTCGCCAAATGATGTGCCCATGAAAGAGGGCGACGATGATATCCACAAGCCTTTCACCGTCGAGGAAAACATCCGCCAGCTCAACGATATTGACAAGTGCATCGCTCAGCTTATGGACCATACTGCCACTGCCCTCAACGCCGTCTCCATACCCGCATCCTCACCCTCCGCAGCCAACCAACCCGGCGGACTAAGGCCAGAAGCCAGTCCTGCCTCGCAGAAGGAAGCGCTGCACACAGCAACCGATTCCTTTCTCGACACTCTGCATAAAGTGGATGTCCAGATGAAGCGCCAGATCATGGCGCTGGAGGAAGCCGGCATTGTCAATCTTGCGGCAGCACCTAAGCAGGAGCCGGGAATCACAGTCAGCAAAACGTCTCTCAAGCCAAATGGCATGGGCAGCGTTGGAAACCTTGACGTGGGTTGGCTGAACAGCCGGGGATCCAAGGTCGAGAGGGAGATGGAGGCGGAGCTCTGGTCCAAGGCGAAACAGTTCCTGGAGAAGGAGGGAGGCAACGCCAAGATGGGTTGAAAGTCCCGTATTGGTGATACTCTCGTGCGAGTTTGGCGTTTAATGGCGTATGGGAAATAATTGGTATGTTCACGACTCATTGGCTACTTACGTGTCTGCATCGCAACTCTGACTTGAAGATCATAGGCTATCGCAGAGCATCATCAATACCAAGGCCAGTTCTTATTGAGGCTAGCACTCTTAACTTAATTCCCGATCTCTGATCTATCAGACCTGGCTTGCCAACTACCGCCAGAAGATTCGATGGGTCTTGGCCTATCCGGCAACTACCTTTGCGTTCAAAACCTCATGCGCACATTGTGCCGCGTCTAGTGGATGGCTCTGCTTCATTCGTCTTGGCCGGACGTAGTGTTGTTAGCTCTTCCTGATCGGCCTTCTCCGGAATGCTATCGAGATTCGATATGCCCTGCTGCTCACGGAGCTCCTGCAGCTCGCGTCGCCGTCTCTGGCGCCGTTCTTGGCGCGCCTGCTCGGCGTTGCTCTCGCGTTGCGTGCTTTCCTCATGGCCAGGGACGCCACCTGCGAGCTCATCAACACCACGGCTGGGAGCACCGGGGGCGTTGGCATCGTCTTGTGCGAGCTGGGCTTGGAGGCTTTTGAACCGCTTGAAGTATATCCATGCAAGAGCTGTGCTGGTCAAGAAGAGGACCATGTGGACTCCTGCGGCAACTGATAGACCCACGAGCAGAACTGTGGTCTTGGTGATGCATTCGCCATCCATCTTTGGGCTATACTTGGTTGCTTTGGCCGGCTTACACTTCGCCTGATTGCGGTGGCTTCTCGTGCTTTGTGCTACAGTGATTACTCTGGCGTTGTAACGCTCGAGGGAATTGGGTCGCGGATATATAGACCACGCAAAAGAATGCTGTTAATCACTGCATGATTTGTTGAGACAACTCTCATCGTGAGTCAGTGAAGAGCGATTGGCCCGACACGAGGGTCATCTTCCATAGACGAAGAGAAGCGGAAACAGGCACACCGACTCCATCCATGCCTACCTTGAGTATGATGTCTAGCTATAACATATTTGGCAACGTTGTCATTACTGAATCAACCCCCCATCTAGCCCCCAGCGGGGGTTGTATATGTTGGACACTTTCACTACGGCGGAACTAGCAACCTGGGACGGGTGAATTGGTGCTGAAGTTGTCGTTGTTTAGGCCTTGTTGACCATTCTGGACACTGGTGTCACGCTTTCTGTGTCGATCCTTGCAGAAACCTGGCGTTGCCGAATGACTGGACCAGACCTTCGGTACCTTTTCAATGTAAAATCCTATTTTGAATACATACTCCTGTTAGATGCTGAGACTAGTCAATCCCGTGGTATGGGTGAGATTGCAGAAATGGCTTTGACGTTGGCTTGGCCTTTTGGCGAATGACCACCTTTGAAGAGCATTCTCAAACATTGGCGGCTACTATGCAAAGGAAATCACAGCATGGCACCTGCTCGCGAGTATGGTTAGTGAAGAGAGCCCCAAGGGCGTATTGTAGAGCCTCGACGCTCGAGTGTTGCTTTTGAATGCGACCTTGACAATTATGACATTGATCTTAACTTGCCGAGTATTATCCCCAGACTCTCACGCGGATTAAAATTACTTCCCGTTAGCCCGTGAGGGACCAGAAAGTGCAAGGTTATGGACTTAGCTGCACAGCCATGATTTTGGTGCCTTGGCAGCGGCGTCTGAGCGTGATGGGAAATGGCTGGTGGTTTAAGTGCCGTCGGAGGAACGAGCTATGCACTCTTCTTCCTGCCTGAAGCCGTCGCCTTTGCATGGATATGGATTGAAGATACTAGTTCACATGCGAACACCAACTGCACTAGGACATGAGAAGTTTGACGGCAACAGCATTCCCGCGTATGGACTCAACTTGAGCACCGCCATGAACGGCGGGAGATTGTGGAGTGGGCTATGCAAGATTCAGAGACTCTGGCGCCAAAATACTAACTTGAGAAAGCCATGCTATGGAGACCATAATGAATTGTTGTCTGGGTTCTGGATATGCCAAGACCTGGACATCTACTCGTAGGTCCTGAGGATTGCGTCAATACCTTATTGTTCCAGGAGATGTACGTAGTACGCGCGCCGTTTATACTCGCAAAGCATGAGTTCTGCACAGCTTCGAGTTCCGTCAGATCTAGGTGATATCCTTAAGAAGACGGAATATAATAGGTTAGGTACGTTGATAAGATTTGGTGGTGGTTGGTGGTTCCTCTGTCCTCCTACCAAGTACAGCAGGACATGAGCACGTAATGGCCAATCATATCGCAGTTATTGGATCGCTCAAGAGCTCCACATATGCCCGAGGAATCCGATTATCCGACCTTGACCTCCCTTGGCAGCATAGGATCCCTGAAACGACCTACGGTCTTTGGTTTGGTGTCTGCTCCATCTGCTGTATCCCGCTTCTTCTCGTCTTCTCTCTTTTGTTGTTGTCAACAGCGCTTCGTCTCCCATATTGCGAGTATTGGATTGCAGTGCACTGCACCGCTGATCGCCGACGCTCTCCACGATCGCCCCGTCCCTCTCCAATCACTCGGACTTTAAACCCTGCGACGTAGGCTAGATCAGGGACCCCCCCGGGGCAAACGGCCGTCAAATCCCAAAACCACACCCACTGCGATCCAACATGACAGCTCGAAGCTCGTTCCGAATCGCGGCGCCTTCGCTGGCGCTGCTTCTGTCGATAGGCCTGTTCACGAACTGCGCCCTCGCCCATGACCATCATGGCGAAAGCAACATCCCCGAGGGGGAGACCGTCTCTGTCGAGCCGATTGTGGGTGGCATACGTGGCAGCTAAAAGCGACGGCTCTGGCCGGTGTGCTGACAGCTTGGGCAGGATACGACACTATGGATTCACATCTTCGTCCAGATGTTCGCCTACGGCATCATCTTCCCCGTTGGCATGGTTTTTGGTGTATGTTTGGGACCTGCTCTCGCTGCTCACCCCCACTTGAACCCCGTCTTCTGACAAGCGCAATAGATGACCAAGTCCCGTTGGCACGTCCCGACCCAGATCTTCGGCTCCGCCCTAGCCCTTGTCGGCTTCTTCCTCGGGCACGCCCACGGCGGCCGCGAGTTCGTTGGCAGCAACATTCACTCGAGCTTCGCGCACATCCTGCAGATCCTACTCATCGCCCAGGTCGTTCTGGGGCTGTACCTCAAGGGCCACTGGGAGCGCGGCATCAATGGCTTCATCCGCAAGCTCATCCGGCCGTGCCACTCCATCATCGGCAAGGCCATGCCTGTCCTGTCGTGGACGCAGCTGATCTTTGGCGGCATCACGGCGCTGGGCTTCTGCCAGGGCGAGCACGTCGGCCAGTGCGCCGCGCACTTCATCATGGGCAGCGCCTTCATAGGCTACGGTGTCATTCTCACCATTATTCTGCTGGTCGGCCAGGTCTCGATGAGGCGCACGGGGCGGTCGCAGGAGTTTTACGATAGCGCCGTCATTGCGGCGTGGGGCTGCGTCAACACCTTCACGGAGCACCGCTGGGGCACCGCGTGGGTAAAAAATGACTGGCAGCACACAACCATGGGCGTCATCTGGTGGTGTGCGGGTCTGGCTGGCGTCTGGATGAGCAAGGATCGTGACGGCAACCCGAAGCGCAACTTCATCCCCGGCTTTGTCATCTTCATAACTGGCTGGGCCATGTCGGCGCATCCCCAGGAGCTCATGGTTAGCGCGGCTACACACGCCATGTTTGGATATGCCCTCATGGGAACCGGCCTCACCCGTATCATCGAGATTGCGTTTGTCCTCAAGGATAAGCAGTCTCTAGACGAAAATGGCCGCTCCTGGAATAGCTTTCAGTTCATCCCCATCTATGTAAGTACTACGCGTGGCCATGTACTCGCAACTCTGCTAACACCTGTAGCTCCTCTTTGCCTCCGGCTTCCTCTTCATGGGTGCCACCGAGGAGCAGATGAGCCTTGTCGACAGCTCATCCATGGACCATGTCGCCTATATCCTCATTCTCTTCTCCCTCGCTTTCCTCGTCTTCCTCTTCGCCAACATGCTCATCCACCTCTACGACCGCCTCGCGAACCCGGCGGTCGATACCAAGGAGCTGACCGGCGGCTACACAGGTCTGAACGGCCGTCCCATGGAGGAGGGTCGCGTCCGCGACGCCGAGGAGTTTGAGCTGGAGGGTCTCACGAGTGACGACGAGGAGGATGAGGAGAGGAGAATGCTGCGGCGGAGCCGCGAGGCGAACCGGCCAAACGCGGGTGCTATGAACGTATAAGCGAGCCTGCAGTATTCACATTGGGTGAATGGAAGAATATAAAAGTGCGATATTATAGAAAGCGGCATGTTGGCGATGAAATTGGTGTAACGGGGGTTGACTGATTGATTTAGGAGTTTCCCATCGCATATTTTGGCAGCACATAAATTTGCGATGCCCGGGTTTTTTTTTTGGAAGTGATATTTATACCTCTGAATTATGATAACCAATCCATCTCTTTCCCCTATTGGTGACGGATTAACTCTACCTGCTAATAATGTATTATGGTCCTAAATGAGTGCTCGTTGACACTGGAATTGACCGACTCTATTTGCTCATGTGGGCAGTACGGGGACCGGGAGTGGCTTGGTGGTGTGTGTGCCAAAATCAGGGTCCTGCGGGGCAAAATTTCTCTCTGCCCAAAAACTCCGACGACTACATCTTCAACCACCTCGACCGCCATCTACCCAATAATCCTCCCCGAATCGCTCCCTGCAGCGCAACAAAAAGAAGAACAAACGATTCCCGTCCCAGAAAAACATACCAATTAGCGACCATGCCTTCCGTCGGAAACCCCAACGGGCCCTCCAAGAACCGCCTCGCGGCGCGGGCCTCCAGGACCAAGAAGATTGCGCGCCAGAAGTCGGCCGCCGGCCAGACCAAGATCTCCAAGGCCGCCATGGCGCACGGCGCCCGCCCGGGACTGCGCGCGGCCAGCGGGCCGACGCGTAAGCTGAGCGCCAAGAAGGAGCGCAAGCTGGCGAAGCAGATGGGGTATGCGCTGAAGAGGAAGGCCGAGGCCGAGGGCGTTGTTGAGATGAAGGGTGGGTTTTTCTCTTGTTGGTCTCCGCCCTGCGTGGCGGCATTGGGTCTCGGGGATAAAAATTGGTTGCTAACGGGAAAGCAGATGCGCCAGAGACGGAAAGCAAGGCGGAGGGTGACGCGGAGGGTGCTGCGGAGGCGGATATGGATATCCAGTGAGGAACTGCGGTCGACGAGGGTATAACGGTGGAGTATCTTCGATTTCGGCGTTTATGCTGCGGTACAAGGCCAGAGCATCCATCCCCGCCCTTTGGCCCCGAAACAGGCCCGGTATTTGTGCGTGAGGATGCAGTGTTAGTTGGCCAGGCCGCATGTCATTGTTTGACTACCCGGGATCAGCAGCGAACCAGTGGAAAGGGTTACAAGGCGCAACGGACTAGATTCAGCACCACATTCGGCGTTAAGGATAGAGGATTACTTGAGTTTTCAAGAGGAATTCGATATTTGCAGGTCTTCAGACTCGAGTTACTCGGCACTTAACGGCGGTGAGAGGTGATAGACGGGCTGATGTCAGAGACAGACAGCCTTACAATACGGCCGTCTGCCCTCTGTTAAACCTGCACTGACTCTCCAGGCATCCCTCTCGCTATTATCCCCATCTCTTCTTCACTATCACCATTCGCCTCAACTCACGTTTCTTTCAAGCACCCTCATCTTCTTACCACAAGAGAATACCGTGGCAACTCTGCTTTATTGATATCGTGGCCCCTAGCATACACAATGGGAAACGATGCTCCCTTCTCCAACCAGTACGCCCTCGAGGTCATGTGTCTACTTTCTATGTAATACTGATCGCGTCTCCAGCTCCTCCACAAGCTCGAAGCGCTCGCGCGACCATGATGATAACGAGGCCGCCAGGGAAGCGAAGCGGGTGTGCCGGTGCACCAGAAACCCGCTGCTGGACACTTTGTACTGTTTGCGAAGGGATCCGCTTGGTGGATTCGGTTGCTTCGGAGCTCACGTCCTGCCGGAAAACCTCATGCCCCTATACGGGCGCTGCATACCCGAGTGCTACTTCAGCTTTGAAGATTTCCTCGAGCAGAGTCGCCTGGAGGAGGAGGAGCTGCGCGAGCGGACCTATGTCATCGAGCTCCCAGATGAAGACATGGCACTCTTCCACAACAAGGCAACTTGGATCGGGGCGCTCGCCAGCCTGAGACGGCAGCTCAGCGTTGCGGCCAAAGACTTTATCGCCTACATCGGGCCGCTAGATGTTATCAAGCCGCTCAGCGATGAGGACGAATAAGCAGGCACTCACAGCTCCCTCCGCCGGGCGGTGACTTTCTCTAGGCTGCAGCATTTGGCCACAAATTTCTGGATGGCAGTTCATAGAGGAGAGGTATCTGGCACTGGAGTCGTTTAGGGGATGGAACATGAAACTGGGAATATTAGCGTTAGTTTTTGCGATAGGCCATACCCTAGACGAGAATGATTGATAGTTGCCGTAGTAATATGAACTCCAAGTTACTGTGATATATTCGATCTCGTCTGTTCTATTTCCAACAGATCCAGTCTCCCAACTTGAAGCCAGGTTCTTGTGAGGCAATGCTCTGGCTGTGCTGCGTCTTCCCCGACTCGGGGTCGTACATCCACCAGCCAGAGACTGGCTGAAGTGTATCCGGACCAGTCTTGGTCCCAACGGACTTGGTAGGGCCTCCAAAATTCACGTAGCGGGACTCGTCCAGGAACTCACCACTGCTCGACACAGCGATGCCAACCGACCCGGCCACCATCTTGGTCTTGTACTCGGTCCCGTTGTCATCAACCTTGACGGGGACAGAGACGAAGCCATTGGGGACATCCTTGGGATAGACAGTAGAATACAATGTTCCATCGATACGGCAAACATTTCTTTCTTCATCGAATTGAATCTGCTTACCTTCCGCGTCCCAGTGGCAAAACGCAGTGATCCAGCCCGACAGGTACTCCAGCCCCGAACCTGTGTCTTCGTGGTGCGCAATCTTGCCCCAGAATTCCAGCACCTGGGGGTCCTCGGGTGCATCGAAGGACCGCACAAAGTAGTCGAGCACGGTGCGCAGACGGGCGGCAAACAGCGCGGTCTCATCCCCCCAGCTGTCGAGACGCCCGCCGCCGCCGCCGTCGTCAAGGCGACGGCGGATTCTGACCCAGTCGTCGCGGTCGCCCAGCAACGTGACGGACGGGATGCCGCACGTCAGCTCCATACCGTAGGAGAAGTACTTCTGCATGGTGCCCATCATAATGACAGCAGCGGTGACCAGGTCGCTGGGCTCCGTGGTGGAGAAGTCTGGGAGGATCCAAGCCCGGAGGCCCTCGTCGACAATGTGCCTGTCCATCTCGGTCGTCAACTCGACAGCGAGGGCGCCGATGTCGACCGTGTGGATGGTGCCCGCGGCGCTCACCGTGACCTCCTTCTGCCCATCGTGGGCGACAAAGACGGAACGCAGTTCCTCGGCGTGGGCGTTGACGTAGAAGCTCAGCTGGGTGAGGACGGCGAACCAGACATCCTCCGGGCGCAGGACCAGGTGGTGGTGCTGGCAGTAGGCCTCGAACGCGGCGTTAACGAAGCCGTTGTTGTTGTGGGAGATGCTGCGGGCGCGGAGAGTGTCTGGGAAAGATGAGTGGAAGAGCGTTCTGGGCTGAGAGGGGGATGTGTTGAGGCAGCCCTGCAGCAGGTCTCGAGAGGTCCTGACCGCGGGCTGTTTCCACTCTCGGGGAGGGTTGTTTGAGGTGCGGATAGTGAGGGGCATGGCATCCGAACTCCGCGCTCGCACGAGTGGTGCGAGCATTACCTGTCAGATCAGAGATGCAGGTGGTTAGATGCCTGTTTCAGTCGGGGGCGATGGATTGACCTGTCTAATGTACCATCATAAGACAATGTGGGCACATGTGATGGGGTTTTGTGCCGCACGGGCTGACAAGGTGCATTACAATGCAAGGTACGTCACGGCTGTAAATCATTGATGCAGGCAGAAAAATGGCAGCTTATCCATGTGCTAGCTACTAATAGTAGGTAGCTCGACGTTCATTTGTCGTTGGCTGTTGTAACTTGATGTCGTTGACCGCCGGTGGTTTATAGCGGTTGCCTGATGCCTCGATCCTGGGCAGCCTCATGGAAAGCCTCCCCAAGCTGTCGGGTCTGGAGGCCTCGGCCATAGCTACGATATTAATGCGCTCGCCGTTAGAGCATGCTGCCCACGCTCTTCTCCGCAATGAAACATGGTCTGATATCATTTTCTGGAACCGAGTCAATCCTCCGGATGGTCTCAGCAAAAGTGCCAAGACATGTTGTGAGCTAGAGCTGGAGACATGGTGACATGATTACTACTCGTGCACAGTACTATCATGAATGTACTGCCCTGCAGGGGGTACTGCTCCGTACGGCGATGAAAGATAACAGCATCCCGACTATTGCAAGTCTTGATTTGTACCATGCCTTAGCGTCAGCAACCGTTCGAGACGGAGTCTCATTACGAGCAGGCGCTTAGTTGATTTGCACGTCGTGCCCACGGTGGAGATGCCATCAGCCGCCCCCAAGTGCCCGATGCTCCGGGAGCGCAGGGTGAGACCTGGACACTACTCGGTAGGAATGGCTATCAATTATTCGTCATTGATAACACCGAGTTCGCCGGACTAGGAAACATCGCTGCATGACGGCACGGCGGCGATCTGCGCAGTTCGCACAGCGCTCCGTGACCACGGGGCTTCATCACGATGGCGAATTTGCAAATTCCTAATGCCGTCCAGGCCATGATATGTGCTATGCAGGGTTTGTGCGGAATATATAAACCCGGCATTTGTCCCTTGGGGTACTTCATACGAGCAGGCACCGCTATTCAAACACCAAGCTTTGACACAATATCCCCGTCTGCTCGTATAGCATCTTCAAACGACATCTCGCCATCTCGCCATTATGCGGTTCGCCTCTATGGCCCTCCTGGGCCTCCCGGGCGTGGCTCTGGCTGCTCCTGTGCGTCCTTCTCCTCTCAAAGTTAACAAAGCCATGTTTGCCATTGCCACTAACACTCCTCCAGCAATTCTACCCCATCAGTCCCCTCCCCATCGATACCCCTACTCCGACTCCCCTCCCCATCGATACCCCTACTCCAACTCCCCTCCCTATTGAGACCCCTACTCCGACTCCCCTCCCTATTGAGACCCCTACGCCGATTCCCTTCCCCATCGACCTAGGCGACCTCTTTGACTATCCCGACTATTCCGACTATCTTGACTATCCTGGCTATCCCGACCTTTCTGACCTTCCCGACCTCCCGGAACTCCCGGAACTCCCTAGCATCCCTGGACTTCCACCCGCGCCCCCTGCGCCCCCTGCGCCCCCTCTGCCTCCTTTCCCCCCGTTCGACACCCGCGACACCAAGCCTCTCGGTGACCCGGCCGTCTGCCCGGAGGTAGCGGGCAAGTATGCGAAGTACTGCACCCGCTGTTTGCCCAGGTGCTCCTACCTGCAGGGCCAGCTCTACAAGACCTGCCTCCAGGCCACCTTTGCCTTCATCCGGGACAGCGAGACCGAGTGCAAGGTCGCGGGCGGCAGTGAAGCGGACTGCATCGTCAAGGCCGTGAACACCGCCTGCCCCAAGTAAAAAAAGGGGGGGGGTTGGTGCCGTATTCGTGGGTCCGTGAGGGATCCTGAACATGACGTGAGGGCCGCTCCGTTGACGTTGGTGGAGGGCGGGCCAGAATGTCTTTCATTCGGGGAGTGATTTGAGAAACAATTTATTATGTTGCTTTCAAAGAAGAAGTCGTACTTCATGAAGTGCTGGCTCAGTATATCCATTGTCCCATATTCTTAATACATTGTGTTAGACTGGATATGTCGTCTATTCATATATAGGCATTGAACTCGTAATGTCCTGTGTTTCTTGACCTGTAGTAGAAGTTGAATCTGACAATTCAGTTCACTGCGGGTTAAATCAAGGTATAAGTGGCACTCGTCATGAATTAGGTGAGCTTGTTGAGAAACTGCTTCAACGCCTCGGCCTTGCCAACATCATCCTTCTTGGCCGACACCGCAGCCTCGTACGCCCTGTGGTAGACGGAGATGTTCTCGGCAAACAGCATCCTCTTGTCCGTCCACCCCGTCACCCTCCGGATCTTGTCACTGCCGACCCACTGGCTGTACCCGAAGATCAACGCCATCGACGTGGGCGTCTGCTCCCCGGCGTCCCCCGGGTCCACGAACTGCACCTGGCCCTCGATGCCATAGTCCTTCTCCAGCGCCGACCAGACCTGCCGGGTGGTCTCGTATGCGTGCGAGGAGATGTTGAACGCCTGGCCGCCGATCTCGCTGCGCTTCGGGTGCTCTGCGAGGGCGACGTACGCCTCGCCGCAGTCGTCGACGTGCATGGCATGCATGATGGAGAGCGGGCTGATGGTCAGACGCAGCGTGTCCCCCGTGGCCTTGAGACCGGCGGCGACCTCGAACCAGGCCCCAAAGTGGCTGCTGCCGTAGCCGTAGACGTTGGTCGGCCGCAGGACGACGCCGTCGAACAAGTCCTTGTTGTCAAACACCTTCGTGCAGGAAGTGGCGCGCTGGTTGAGGAACTCCAAGGACGGCTTGACGGGGGACTCCTCGGTGTGGGGCGCAAGGCCCGGTGCGCCGTCGACGTCGGTGACGCCGTAGTCCTTGCACCCGGAGGTCCAGAGCACGAGGGGCCGGACGCCGTGGTCGTTGCTGGTCTTGGCGAGGGCGCGCACCAGGGTCATGGCCTCGTGGTAGTGCGCGGCGTACCCCGGGTAGGTCTCGGTGGCTCCGACGATGACGTCGATCGTCTTGGTGTGCTGGTAGAGCTGGTCGAGGCATGAGAGATCGTTCAAGGTGCCCAGGATGGGTACGATCTCGTCGCGGCTGAGCTCCTGGGCGGCTTCCGGGCGTCGAACGAGGCCGTAGACGTGCCATCCTGCTCGCAGAAAGGCCTGGCCAACGGCAGAGCCAATGTAGCCGTTGGCACCGGTGATGAAGACGCTCCGTCTGTCGGCCATGGTGGAAATGGACAGAGATCAATCAATAGGCTAGGGGTAGATGGATTAGCCGACAGGGAATGAGAAAGATAGCAGGCGAGAGAGGGGGCTCTGATTTATATGAGTTCACTGATGGCGAAACTTGGGCGTCAAGAGCTCTGCATTCTACTCGCAAGCATGGAATGATTGATAATAAATGCGGAGACTTCAATCTGTCGTCAACTACGGATACTTCGCACTAGTACCTCGAAGAGCCATCAATTAGAATACTCAAGTTTATCACAGCAGTATTATCAATCCACGCTGATTTATAAGCTTTCGGAGATTTTGCTGCCCGCTACGGAGGTATGGTCACGGCGAATTCGAATATCATGAGTACGAATCGGCCCCCTCTCTCGACCCACAGTCCTACCCACTTTCGGCAATAAGCCTACTCAGGTATAAATCACGAAGTTGTTCCAGGGGTGGTTCTTGGAGATCGCATAAAAGTGCCAAGAGTCTTCTCCAAATCTGACATTCCCATGTCGCCACAATGTGTTGTATAGTTTCGAGTTGGAGGAGACACTTTCGGCGAGGGAGTCTCGTGGGTGGCATCAACGTAAGGTATCCTCTCATAGAATCATTCAACTAGCCATGTTCTCGGCAAGGAGGAATGTCTACTCGTAGTAGAAGTACGAGTACAAAATCAAGGCTTGGAGATCCCCGTGGGGTGGTCTAGGGTACTTCTAGCCGAGAGTGCGGGGTAGAAGCCTGTAAGGGGTCAATGCTGAAGATGCAGGGATCTGATGCCAGTCCGAGTCTCTTCTCCATTCAATTTCCTCCCACCCTTTCCCCTGCCTTGAATTCAAGCTTCTTGGAATAACCACCAGCAAACTTAAATCCAGTTTCTAGAAACTCAACCACGAGGACATGGTTCAGGGCCACAAACTACAGGCGCCCAAATGTCACACGACGCCTCGTCCGGGTCGTGGAGGAAACGCGCTCCTCTCGCCCGTCGCAAGTGCCATCTTCGCAACGTTCGATGCAACCTGAGAACCAAGGGCTTTCCCTGCACCAACTGAGAGCAGGATGGAGCCGAGTGCAATGTCTTTCAGCCAAAACGAGCCCGGTAATAACCACCAACTGTAGCATCGGTCTTAGTCCTTCACAATCGCATGCCTCTCAATCTCAGACCTCTCAGACCTCTCACACCCCCCAGTCCTCTGTGCCTCAGCCGTCGCATCCCCTAGTCTTGAGCTCGCCTTTATCGCGCTATCTACCTACTACCAGCAACCGCGATTCGATACAGGTAGTTCCCCTATTGGTATCGCATACACAGCTGCTCGTTTCACCCCCGGAGAGCCACTCTCACACAGGTCATCAATACCCCCCACCAGCGACCTGAGCCGGCGCCAGCACAATCGCTCCCCAGCAACATACCGAAGATGACGCCCGAGATGATATTATTAACCCTAGCGCATTTTCCGTATGCCTAGACGATCACCAGAGCCAGGATGTGGTGCCCTTCTATGTCGGTATATCGGTGATGATTCCCCAATCAAAGCCATATTCAACCCATCAGCGGAACTCTGCCCAACATGACATTCTCCATAGGGAATGAGCAAGGCCTTGAATTCATACTCGACATTTGCCGACCCGATAGCCAGGAGCAAAATCACTACCTGTTCCCACGTACTGCGCCAAAGATAGCTTGGCTAGAGGACATGGCCTACCTCCGAGAAAACCACTGTTTTGACCTACCTTCCGAGAAGCTCCGATGCGAGCGCCTATGGCACTATATACATCACATCCACCCAATGCTTCCCATTGTAGACGTTAGTACGCTTTTACAGGACTGCGCCGGTGGAGGGCCGGCCAAGTCAAGCCCGCTGCTCTTGTGGAGCATATTCTCCCTTTCAGCAGGTGTTGGTGCTATTCTTTTCCTCATGAGCAGAAGAAAAAATACTGAATTCTTCTTAGTTCTTACCCTTGGCGTCCGTTCAGGTGGTTGGCTTCCGTAAGAAAATGCAACACTCGCTGTATAGAAAAGCAAAGGTATTAACACAAGGAGTGACCCATGCACAAGAAGACTAAAATCTAACATGTAGTAGTACCTATATGACATGGATATAGAGCGAGACAAAATCACCGTCATTCAATCTGTTCTACTCATGTCACACCGCTATGCTGATACAGAAGATCGTTCCGGCCCATGGCATTGGATTTCTACCGCGAAACGTGGCTCAGCCTGAGCCACGGGAGGCCGATGAGGACCCATCTCGACGACTGCGACATGCCAATGCCGCTGCCCGAAGACATGTGGACTGGCACGGCTAAGCTTCCCGCAGACATTCGACAAAAGTACCTGCCACGTCCTCAGGACTGTGAGACCCTCTCCCCGATCCACCTGGCCAACCTGAAGCTGTCCGTTATTCTGGCCAAAATTATTCGTGTATTCGTGCGCATTACGGACCAAGACAGGCCATATCGACGGTACCGCAGATCAAAGCCGATGAGGACATGATAGTGCAATATTCACGGCTGTGCTAGGACTACTGTGATCATCCCAACCCGCTTGTCCGGAACCGGGCTTCTCATGTCTTGATCCACTACGAGTATGGAAATATTACCATCTCTATTCCAATTAGCCTTGGACACGCTTACTTAGACAGATCAGGGTTCTGATGATTGTATTATACCGACCGTATCTGCCTAGGTTACCGAGCAGCAACAGTACCACAGACCTGGGTGATTGGCAGTCGTCAGCGCTCAAGAAGGCCAAACTTGCCGCAGACAATATCAGCACCGTTCTAAACAGGCTCATCGCATTAGAATTCATAAAAATTTGCGACACTACAATGTAAGTTCCTAATGGCTGATACCTCCATTATTCAAAGCTAACAGGAACGGCGCTGCAGAATTCTCGCTTTGAAGCCAGCCATGAAGCGAGAATTCTGCAGATCTACCTCCTCCTGTCCGTCGCATCCAACTCGTTGCACCAGAGACACGCCTTCCTCCAGTTCGAGCTCTACACCCTTGCTCTGCGCGAAATGATCCCCAGTGCCTGGGCGGCCCACATGACCATAGACTTCTTCCGCAACGCCGTGAAGAAGCTGGCCGCGCGCCACGGGCAGGCGGGAGGAGGGCATCATGATCACCGGCTCAGTGGCTCGGAGCAGCTGTTGCCGGGCGATTCGATTGCCAGCCCCGCAGACGTGAGGTTTTCAGCTACAACGAGGCAGAGTGGTTCCCTCCCATGAGCTGGGGGCCCCCGGGAATGATATGTTCGACAATGTGCCGGAGTGGCCTATCCCAAAGTATGTCCATCCTCCCTCCCCCCCTCCCCCTTTTTTTTTTTTTTTTTTTTTTTTGCAGCGCAGCGAATCGGACTTGGAAGTGTTAGACCTGTTGGAAAAATAGCATAGATGAAAGTTGGGAATTTGCCCTCGAATCCGTCTTGGATACGGAAGGGCTGGTATGAACTACTCCTACGGGTGGCTAGGCAGTTCTTTGGGTAGGTAATCAACAAAACGGCCGCACTACTTGAAATGAACGGATACACTATATGGAATTGCATTTTGTAGGATCAAGGGGAATTTTGGGGGGTTTATTTAGAATTGTTTCAATAATGTGTGGCCCATTGCGAAAGCGGGCTCATTCTGAATAGGTGTTTCCAAGGTTGTTCCGGGGTTCGTCGCGGCATTTCGATCAGGGGAGGCGGCGTGGATTACATTTGACTTTCATAGGAGCTAGGTATATATTATAGGAACCGTATCTCCATGATGGTCAGCTATTGGAGAGTGTAGGATGAGACGCGGAGGTGGTTGCCGCGACCGACCAAAATGTTGCTTATGACTGCATGATGGAGACCGTATTTCATGTAACTAATACAATAATGCTATGATATTACAACTATCACAACTGATGCAAACTAGGCTTAGCATCTTCCCGAGGCAGGTTATATCCCGGGCTCTCCTCGGTACCCAGATACCACGACAGGTCACTACCATCAAACTCGGTCAAGGAGAAGCCATTGCCCAGGAATGCAAAGACGTTCCCATCACGGTAGTCAATCTTGTAGTCCTCAAAGCGCGGCGAACTGATCAGCTCGAAGAAGGTGATCCTGGACCCGGGGAACATGGCCACCTTGCCGCCCTTGCCCTTCTTGAACCAGCTGGAGCAAGGGCCCGACCAGGCGGTGCGCGCTAGGAAGAGGTCGGCGTGCTCGACGTACTGCTCGCAGACGTCGAGGCGCGGCGCGAGGGCCTTGATGTGCTCGCGCTGCATCTTGGCGACGATGGTGATCATGTACTTGGACATCATCTCAAGCGTGGGCACGAAGGAGCCGTGGCCGAGGGGCGCGTACGGCGACGAGGGGGCCCAGTAGTTCGGGACTGGAAAATTAACACGTCGATGTTAGAAACATGTCTTTTTTTTTGTTTTGTTTTGGGTGTTGGGAGCACACTTACTCTCTGGGATGGCTAATGAGAGGTACGAAATCTGCTTCTCCCGGAGGATGTCCTGGACATTCTTGCCTCTGGCGATGATGGGAATCCGAGGCACCCACGTAGTATCAAACCTTCCAATGTTAGCAATATAGCCCTCGAATTATGTGCATCGTACTATTATAACTTACCCAGTCGCGCAAATGATGACATCCACCTCCGTCTCTACGCCATCGGCATTGACGACTCCATTGGGAGTGATCTTCTTGATTCCCTGCGTAAATGTCGTCACATTGGAACGCGTAAGAGTCTCCAGAAAGCCGTTTCCAGGTGTTGGCCTCCTGCAGCCGACGTTGAAGGTGGTGGGAATCAGCTTCTCCATAATGTCGGTCCTGTCTCCTAGCTTCTGCCTCATCTGGCTCAAGGCAAACTAAGTACACACAGTTAGTATTTTATTTTATCATGCCCGTGCTTGGAATAGGTGAGAGTAATGGAGAAAAACAAACCTCTTTTGCCTGCTTGGAATCGGGCGTGTTGTTTAGAATGAACCTAAAGCGCAAATTGAGCTCGTCCTCGATCTGCTTGCAGTACTTGAGGTACTCGACAGGGTCCTCCTTGAACCTTTCCTTTGTCTCCTCCGAGTCTGAGGATGTTAGTTACCTCGACAGCTCAGAGCATACAGATCGAGAGAGGACTTGCATTCGTAGTTGGCCCCGTTCTCCCCTGCAAACTTCTGCGCGAAGCCTGGCGTAATCCAGGTCGGGTTCCTGACCCACGTGTAGAGGTGGTCGACAATAGGAGCGATGGCCGCCGTGATCTGGATGCCGCTGCTGCCGATGCCAATGACTGCCACTCGCTTACCCTTGAGGTCAAGACTCGTGTCGTAGGCGGCCGTGTGACATTTGACGCCCTTGAAGTCTTGGAGGCCATCGATATCGGGCCACTGCCAGTTGCTGGACTCTTGTGTTGGCTAGTTGATACAGGAGAAGGGGGTGGGAGGGGGATGCGTCGAGACTTACTTCAAGGGGCCGCTGTTGTTGATGAGGACCTCGGCGGTATCCACAAAGGCTTTGCCGCTGGTGAGATCTTTGACGGTGACATGCCAGACGCCATCCTCCTCGTCCCACTGGGCGCTTAGGACCTCGTGGTTGAGCTTCATGTACTTGTCGAGACTGAACTCGTCCACGACATTGCGCAGATACTGCCAGATATCTTCTCTGTACGAGTAGAAGTGCGTCCAGTCTGTTTTTCTCGCCCAACTGAACTGCACAGATGTTAGCGCTGAGGGTTAGGGTTACTTGTTCCTACTAATATTACTGATATATGGGTAGGTACGGAATGGATGCATACCTGATAGTTCGCAGAGGGAATGTCACATCCACATCCCGGGTACCTAGCGCCGTAGATGTTAATACACGAACACGGGCAATGTTTGAGTGGGGGTAAAGCAACATACACATTCTCAAACCAGGTGCCTCCAATATCGCTGTTCTTGTCGTAGCACGTCAGGGCGACATTCTTGAGAGTGTCGGGCATGAGTTTGGCAAGGCAGATGCCCGAGAGGCCGGCGCCGATGTGGATGACCCTCATGGGGCGCATGGCCCCGCACGGACGCTCCTGGATCTTGTATCCCCTCTCATTCTGGGTGGTCCAGCCGTAGAGGTTGGGGTAGTCTTCGAACTTGGGGAGGGGTGTTGGTTCGGGGGGAGACATGGTGAGATAGAGGGTGATGGTGAAAGCTGGGATGGGATGGTAGGATATTCCGGCTAGAAGTGCGCTGGAGATGTGCGCTGGGGAAAGAAGTCACGTTGGTCTATGTCTTATGTCATAGTGTCAAGTTTCATTATCCATCAAAAGCTACATTTGGAGATTCAGTACTGCCCCGTTCATGGAAGAACGATACCGGCTGCAAGCAGCAACGCAGCCAGCATAGCACTACTTGGCTACTAGACTGGGGCTAATGCACCGGCGTGCCGTCCCACAGCCTACGGATAACAGTGTGGAGAATTGGGGAGTTGGAGAGCTGAAGAGCTGGAGAGGTTCGGGGCCGAACACGGAACGCCGTACCCAGGACCTTTGTGGGGCCGGCTTGCCGGCTTGCCTCGGCCGGTACCGATTGTATAGATACTAGCGGTATCCATATCTCGTTGTATTCGTACACCACCAGCAGTATGTCGGCTCGGCAGGACGGCAGCGATACGAGAATGCCAAGGTTCATTCAGTTCAGCTTGTGGAACATTCAGCTCAGGACTAGGGTTCGATTGGTCTGGTTCCTCCGCTCGGCTCGGTTACGGCTGGGAGCCGATGGCAATCCCCTCTCTGGTCAGCCCCCCCAACACTACGGAGTAGTAATACTACCTTGATAAGTACTAGTTGTATATTCCCCGCACTCCATACAACCTGGGGTATTGGGGAATGGCCCGAATGGGATCATGAGGTCTTACGGATACTATCGTGCATTTGTACGAATATGGCTACTCAGTTGGCGATGACATGTGTCCGGCGAATAGATATCCAAAGCTGATTGTCGCTCGCTGTTCAAGTAAAAGATGCCGTCTTAGTTGCGAGTTTTCTGCTGCTCCTGAGCCCCGAGTCCTGAGTCCGCAGTCCCAGTTTTCAAGTTGCTCTCTGTATCAAGTACATCGAACATGAAGATCCTCATCACCGGCTCTGGTGGCTTCATCGGGCAGTATCTGGCCCGGGAACTGCTCAGCGACCCCGAAAACCACCTGATCCTGACCGACATCTCTGACCCGTCTCCGACGCTGTCCTTGCTGCACCCCGGGAACGCAACATGCATCAAGGCAGACCTCCAGACCGAGTCCGCCAGCCTCGTGCAGCAGCACGCCATCGACGCCGTCTTCATCCTCCATGGCATCATGTCTTCGGGCGCAGAGGCCAACTTTGACCTAGGCTTCCGCGTCAACTTTGACGCCACGCGCCGCCTGCTCGATAGTATCCGCAGCGCCAGGCCTGGAGTGCGCGTCATCTACGCCTCCAGCATCGCCGTCTACGGCCGCCCGTTCCCAGACAGGATCACGGAGGATGTCTATCCCACCCCAGAGGGCTCCTATGGCTGTGAGAAGCTGCTGTGCGAGACCCTCATCAACGACTACACTAGGCGCGGCTACATCGACGGCTTTGCTGTGCGTCTCCCAGGTGTGTCTGTCCGGCCAGGGGCGCCAGCCCAGGCGGCCAGCAGCTTCATGAGCGGGATCATCAGGGAGCCCCTGGCGGGCAGAAAGTGCATCGTCCCGACGACGGACCGGTCACGCTCCTTCTGGATCTGCTCGCCCAAGGTGGTGGTGCGAAACCTGGCACGCCTCCTCACGGTGCACAGCGACGTGCTGCCGCGCCACAAGCGGGTGCTGAACCTACCGGGGACGCTGGTGACGATCCAGGAGATGCGGGATGCGCTGGAGAGGGTGGCAGGGAGAGACAAGCTGGAGTACATCGAGGAGACTGAGAATGATGGTTTTGGCGACTTGGTGGGGTCGTGGCCGCACAATTTTGATGTGTCCCTGGCTCTCAAGATAGGGCTCCTCCCAGCGGAGAGTTTCGAGAGAGCAGTGCAGGATTTCGTTGAGGGGATGTAGACTTGCTCGTATATTTCAGAATTAAGGTGGAACAAAAACAAAAAGACCACGTGGCTTGCTTATAGTTTGATCTCTAATTCAGGTTTCTGGAGTGATGTGATGATTATTGCCTAGCCGCCAAGGTCGTTCTGCGAGATGCATGCATAAACTCAGACACATTCCCACTGTACGAAGCAACACTCGGCAATTTACCATGGGGCCAATGGTAAACAAACCAAAATAGCTACCGAATTGCCGAAGTAGGTGCTACAATTATGTACTTGCTGGTTAGATCATAAATAGGGCGACTGCGTGGCTGAGAACATGAAGTAGGCTGGAACTACTAGTTCCAATACTATCAGAGGTTTTGATACACTGGTCCGTCCTCAAATTATACTCAATCACATTTAATTTCAGGAAAAGAAGTCTTTTACATCTATACTCTTAGACACCGCTCATCATGTCTGTGGATAATCGCCTTGAATCCAGACTTGCTCCAATCACTGACGCCGCTGGCGGGTACGCATTCATTCACAGCTTCCTGCTGTCATCACAATGAACCAACCCAACTGACAAAACAACCCTCGTAAAGAATTGGCTCCGCCTGTTCCTGCGGCCTCTGGGACCGCGGTTTGTACCTCGCCCTCACATACGCCACCAGCAAGACCAAGCTCGACAGCCTCGTGGAAGAGCTCCAGGAGGCGACGGAACACCCCGGGGCTCGCGTGATATCCTAACCGTTCTCATCAGGACCTCGATTAAATTACCTGGACACTACCGGGATCGCCCGGTGCGGCCTCGTTCCTGACTCCCGAGGAGCGCGACTTCATCAGCCGCCGTCTCGATCAGGAAGCCGGCATGTCGGCGGGTGCCTACCTTGACTCCTTGATGAGCCCTCTGCTGCAGAGGCGCTCCCTGGCTGCGACATGGGCATGGCCTGCCCAACCTCCCGCCGACTGTCCGGCGACAGTGACGTTGGATGTATCGCCGCCGAAGTGGTGGATGTACTTTTGTACCTAAGGGAGATAGAAACGTTAGACTGATACGGTGCTTCCCATATGATGTGAGCGGCTCAGCTTCACTTACCCACTGCAGTGCAAGTCGTTGGTCATAGAGTCCTTGGTTCGGCACGTACTCCTCATTATTCTCTTGGGCCTCGGCTCCCAGCTCTTTGGAGGACAAGAACCCAAATATCCCAGCCGATAGTTGATGCTGACCAGGACGAAGGGCTTTCCAAGGCTAATCGAACGTTGAACTAAGGGATTGCCATCTTTTTGTTTCTCAAATCAGTAAATGTCCTTGAACCGTGTATTCAACCCACCTTGCTGTCTTCGTGGAAGGGATTGTTTACCATTACTCACCACACTCCTAGCTGCCATCGCCGCTAACAAAGCCGCCGCTGTGAATACTGACTAGAACAGGGACCTTTGCCGAATTGGCCGAGAGGGACTGAGCAGGTGTGTAGATGTTTAGCCTCAAGCAATCAAACTCAGATTCCCCGGCCTCGGTTGAGGGCCGGGCTCCCTCGTAGAGATGCGCCCGGTATTTCTTCCCTAGCTTGAATGTAGATGGCTGGGGGCACGAGTGCCCGTAGGTAGTGGCATCGAAGACGTCTGGTCTCAGCGCCTCGGCATGGACGAGCTGGGATCGGCGGAAGCGACTGGGGATCTTGCCATAGTGGAGGCCTGGAAAGTTGGCCACGCTAGCCGCGGACATTTGCCCCGTGGATGTCGACGTGTGCCGGCGATACATTGGGGGTATTGTGCATGGATGTGCTCGATTCGGTTGCCATAGTTGAGGGCATCTTGGTTATTGCTGGATATGAGGAGGGAGGGGAAGAAATGTCACTCGTAGTAACACAGGAAGTGTTTTGAAACACCAGGCTTAAATAAGTGAACTTATGCTTCCTAATGGCGTAATTGTATTGCTTCCCACGCTCGATACACGAGGAAAACGGCGTGAATTCTTATACATGGAGCACTCAGAGCTCAGCCGGGCCCATACGCTGCATCCGACTCATTCCATTCATAGGCCGTTCGTAATATCATCCTGAGGGCTGCACCAAGGCCCAATAGAATGAGAAGAAAAAAAAATAAGCCATGAAGCACGACTCTATACGAGTTATATGCCTCAGTTTCTGGTCCCATCAATATGCCAATGGGTCAACCTACAGAACTTCTGCTAGCGGGTCCCACCGGCAAAAGAATGGTTTCGCCCGGGCTCGAACCGGGGACCTTCTCGGGAGTTGTTAACATTATCTGTTAACGAGATGCCATAACCAACTAGACTACGAAACCGATGATTGGTTGATGGAAACCGGCTGACGATAACGCTCTCAAGAATGCGGTTGTGGTATTGCTCCGTCATCGCACCTCGGCCTGCTCTGAGCCGACTGTGATGATCACTGATCAGTCAGGTGTTCCATATTATTATTATTATGTAACCACGGTAGAACAAAAGAACTAACTAACTACCCACCGGCCGAGGTCAGTAAATCGGTGGAATTATGGGGCTCGGCTCGGGACCGATCGCCGAATGCTGGGATTCTATCCGTACCTTTCGTCAACCCAACGAGGGAATGGCCCGATGTGTGTAGGGAATGGAGATTCCAAGCACCCCAGATACCCCGTGAATCTGGTAAATCCTTAGCCGAATTGTCTGTATCATACTAGTTGGAGATGATCTTGAAGGGCCCATTAACTCTCAAGATGATTCTCTGCTTCGAGTATGTTCGTTGCATGCATAAATCCACCAGCAGCCTACGCTTCATATACTGCCTCTGGTCTACCTATGCTCATATTTTTGTGCATACAACCCAATACCTTTTTCATATTTAATTTGCGGAGTTGAACATATAGTCACATACCTCCTATAAATCATAGCCCAATCATTTGAAGGCCGAACCATTGCCGTCACGGTGTGCCCACCCATTGATTCATTACCTTGCCTTAAACCTATGGACTATTGCAGCATCTGAATCACCTGCGTCCCAACAGGGTGGCGGCTCAGGGATTGGCCTTGCTGTCACGAGAGCTATTGTTGCCCATGGCGGAGCCGTCTACGTCGCAGATATCTCCCAGACTCCTCCCGCCGAGCTGGCCGATGTGGCCAACGTCCACCTTGTCGGGGGAGTTGACGTCCGCTCGCGTGAGGCCTGAAAAAAGTTCATCGACTCTATCCCAGGCCGCCTCGACGGGCTCGTCAACTCTGCGGCCGTGGCCCTCGCCGAGGGCAGGGTGGCGTCGGATGACATCTTTGACCAGAACATGTCTGGATCTAGGCCTGCGGGTGAGGAGTTTGCGGCCAAGATGCGGGAGCTCGTCAAGGCTCGTGTGCCGCAGGGCAGGTTGGCTTATGCGACGGATATTGCTGACGTGATTCTGTTCTTGCTGTCTGATTCGTCTAGTTTTATGACGGGCCAAGCCGTGCCCGTCAACGGAGGCTCAGACTAGGCATCAGCGGTAGATATATTCAACACCAGAGTACCGCTATGAGGACGCCCGAAATCGGATTTGTTGAGTCGCCAGATTTTACGTGTCTACATACGGATAACTCTGTGCGTAAAAGTCCTTCAACCCTGGAACAGGGGGGTTCGAATAAGCACCTTGGACTAGTGATGTCGAACCCCATTTGTAACATCGAACTGATGGAATTATTAAAGACGACATCGCAATAGCCCCCGTTAATTGGAAATTATAATTTATCTTTGACATTATAACCGTCATTCCCGTATCGGCAGCAAAGCTGATAGTGGTCAGCTTTGAACTAGCAGGGGTAGCGGTCTCTAGGCAGAGCTCTCGGTATGGAGAGTAAATATGAGCGACTCGCTCTTGTACTTTGGTTCATTATTTTTGAAGATAAATTCTGAATATGACTTGGATAATGAAGTGTGTTTTTGAGTGTTTATTAGTTTCTTGATTATTTATTTTATATATCGCTTTCTGCACGAGTGTTAACTCAAACATCCCCTAGGAGGTTTTTCAACTCCACGATATCAGTGGGTTCGCTATAATCCTGCGCTTCCAACACGACGGCTGTGATAATGAATCCTCACCGGAAGCAACCGGATAATGATTCCCAACATTCCCCACACCTTTGCTTAGGCGCAGACGCGAGTGTACAGAGTAGCAGGCTTGGGGCAGCCGTAGACCTTCTTCATATCAGGGGTGCTGTAGCACTCCTCGTCGTTCGCCTCGCAGTCGAACTTCTCGCAGCCGGTGCCGGGGTTCAGGATATTGTGCTCATCGGCAAAGGGGTTGCCAAATTCACTAGAGAGGGGGTTATTATAAGTCTGGTGTCGTTCAGGGAAGAACCTGAATAGTATCACTTACGTGCTGAGTTCATCTGGAGAGCAAACAAGGTCAGACAATGTTCTTTGTTGGGGTGATTAGGGGAATAGAAGAATTCTTACAGTAAACGTAGTTGGGCTCGGCAGTAGACGAGTAGCCAAAGAAGAGCGGGTTGCTGAGCGTCTTGGTGGTGGCAATCTTGACCGTCTGTATGACGAAATGTTGGAGTTAGTCGTAGTTCCACGACATTTAGGAAGAGGAGACATGTCTTGGGAGTGAACGAACCGAGCCAGTAGCGCGCTGGGTTTCAGTAAATCGCTTTCCGGGCTGGACTGTGGTCAAGGCACCGGGGGCGCTGCCATCGTAGGGGAAGGACTGGACATAGATGGGCTTGTCGCAATCGTTGATGACAATGGCCTGGTCGACGGCAGCGGCAGTACCAAGGATGGCACCAAGGGCGGCAAGAATAGTGAACTTCATGGTGGCGGTCTGAAGCTGTGTTAGATGGGATAATAATATAATTGGTGGATTCTGTGGATGGACGCTGTGAAACTGTTGGATGATTAGAAGCAGCAGTCGATATTGCCAGACAATAACTGCCTTATATACCTTACATGTAGTACGGATACAGAGTACACGGCACACAAGTCGGAAGTGCGACTGCGACTCCGAGAATTGCACAGCGATGTGCCGCTGGATCAATAACCGAGCTGGGATTGACGTGGGAATACGAACTGCCCCATGCATTAGTCGCGCCATATGTCATGTTTACGAGCCTGGATTGTTCGTATTCGTGAGGTAAGCCGACTCGTGCCATTTGCGGGGCTGAAGTCTGGCCTTATGAGGCCTCCACACTCCGTATTTGGGTCGTGAAGGTTCGTAGCCTGCCCAATGCCAAGACTAGGTCGCAGGAACGGTCAGAAATATCGGTGAGAGCAAGCTTCTATGACGTATTCTGGTCAATGCTAGTATGAGTAGTATCCGTAATGTCTGCTTGGATGTGCCGGACTTCCTCGTGGAGTCGTGGATAAGGCGCGCATGGACCTCAATTGGGGACGTGGTCCAGCTCCACGCCGATCGATCCGTTTGTTGATCACACGTGTACTCCGACCGTCCGACGCTCCATACGTACCCTTTTGGGCCGGCACACTGTCAAGAATCGCGACTTTGAGGTGTATTACATCAAATGGGGCCATCGCCATATGCGGGGCTCTTTAACCTGAGTTGAGTACGAGGTACGTGCCTGCGTTTCCTTCATCCGCCATACCAGGGTTCAGCTTGAGGTACTAGTAATTGAGAAAGATCCAGGCCCTGCCGTCGAAAGCAAATATTTGGGCGCTGCACGCCAAGCTTTGTCTGGACTCTGAAGATCCCAGGCGGTACTCTGTTCCCAGTGTCGGCAAAGTTCCCACAATAGCATCTGGTAGTCCCTAACTCCTTGCGCACCGTGGAGTCCATGTACTATTATGCTGTGGGCTCCGAAGGCGGGTACGGACCGTACGGCTATGATGACATCCGATGATCCGAGTAGCCCCATATCGAGATTCATCCGTCAACCAGACTTCCACCAGCTGCTTGGCCAGGTTCTGAGCACTGCCACCTTGTTCCGCCAACTGCGGCAAGACATCGCTCAAAGCCGTCTTGTTACTACCACGGGCGAATGTCTGCGGTGGGGGCGTCCCAAATATTCCGGCATACATTGACATTGATAATGATGGCTGCTTCACAGAGAGCTTCGCCATGAATTTTGCATACAACACAGTGTCGATTAAGTTCGTAGATATTGTTAACCCAGGGGGCAATTCTAGCTCGTGAGAATGGAAGAGGGCTTTGATCTTCTCATAGAACGCCCAATTTGGCTGAGAAGCCCACTTAAATTGTACTATGTAGCATAAGGCCGTCAGAATCTAAATTAGACCCGAGAAATGCCACTCTAGGCAAGTGACTAACCTAGTAATGAGTTGGGAATAGACTGCTATGCACAAGAACACGAACCGAACAAGGGACCCATAACAGTTAAGGGGCCTCATAAGTGGGGCTCCAGGAGGCTAAGGGGCAGGGGATGATGCTGTCAACACCACAACAACCACAACCACAACATGAAGGTTCTGAAGGTTGGGTGGATTGGGTTGGGTGTAACATTGCTCGTACAGTTAATCTGTGCATAAGACAAGTCGTCGTAGGCCATGGTCGTAGCTAGAGGCCGGAGTGACCCGAAGGTCGTGGCTCACGGAGCAACAAGGTCAATGTGCGAAATGCGCAACAAATGCGTCAACTGGTAGTAAAGAATGAGGATTATGGCATCAATAATCTGTGCAACTAATTCTCATCTTATACACATAGCGAAAAACAGTCTCGAGACCTTTCGGGTCGGAATCCTTGTTGTGGTTCTCAGGCTGTAACCTTCTGACCACAAAAGCAACGAGCGTGGGCATCCCCTAACACAGTAACTGTAGAGGGAACCCACTGCATCGTTTTCAGTCCTTCTGGTCCTGCTCCTTATTTAAAATATATTTTCCACGAGTCATATTCGACAGCTTAGAGCTATTAAATCTTTTAAGTAGGCGAATAATCTTATATAGGTATAGCCTCATTAGAGGTCTTATATAGGTATAGCTTCATTTGAGGTAGAAAATATGACATCGCGGCCATCTGCCCGTTAGCTCGCAGAGGTGTCATATATATTATCTTTGTAGTAACTGTTTTACCTTTTTTAAAAGAGATTAATATATTCACTATACAATCTTATAGTTATACCGCCGTTATCCTACCTCGTTATACCTCCTCACTCTCATCGTGTAGCCTGGTACTAGGTTAATATCTTCGTCGTTCTTTTATACTTTTTATTTGAATATATTGCTGCTTAGGAGTATGTTACTAGATACTTTTATAATTATACAGTTATATTATATGTATTTAGATAGATAATAGGGAGGGCTTTATTATAGATTGGAAAAATCAGTCCAAGGTGGGTCCTAAATTTAAGGGATTTCTGTCGACCTAGGGGTAACTAATTAATTATCCTCACAAAATATATCTAGGATTATTTCCTAAACTACAGGTCAAATGATTACACCAACGCGTATTAACGTAGCTGATCTCTATACCTAGGTATATTCTATCCTATCGGCCTCAATTTCACACTCTTAGCTAGGTAAACCAGGCATTCTTGACAAAATTGGACGTAGTCTCTCTCAACGAAGGCTCAAACTAGAGCATCTTCTTCATGAGCTGTCCTAGATACCTGCTCTCATCTAAGCGTAGTTCTAGACTTTTGCCGTCGTCGAAATAAACCTCCTCCAGCCATTGTTGTAGTGTATAAGTACCCGATGTTTCATCTCCGTCGCGTCCCGCCTGGTCAAGTTCTTCCGGCATGTCCTTGAGGTGATTGACCCGCTCTCTCTAGCGTTGCGGGAGTCTGTCGGTTGCAGGCTCCTCTATTTGGCCAATACCAATACCAGGAGTCGACGATACAACGTCGAATGGAGGCTGTCCAGTGTAGAGCTTGAATAGCTTTAATGCGGTGAGCAATTTTCTTTTGGACCCATGTTAAATTTCAATCAGTAAGAATGACATCCCAGACAACCCATACTCCACAAGCCACCACGATGATTAACACTGTCTTCCAACAAGATCTGTGGCGCGCGTAAGTCTGAAGGTCGAACGAGATACTCTAGTATTCTATATTCGAGTGGTCCACCATTCACTTTTCGAACTTGTCCAAGTTCGAGTTTCCCTAATATCCTGGACAGCTTGCCTTCTCCAGTCGAGTCTAGGAGCGAAAGAGTAAATGGTATGTTGTCCGTATGAAGGTCTATGCTGGTACGTCTTAACTGCCGAGTCGGAAGATTTGTTGGAACGTACTCCCATGTCTAATTCCGTGCCGATGTATGTAGTCGAGACCAAAAAGGGTTTGATATGCACCTCTTTTAGCAAGCCCAGCGGGAAGCCTGTTAGTAACAAACCGATTCTGCACGCTTGGTCTCAGGAGTTCAAACACTAAATACTCATGGGTGCCATTCAGGCCGTCGAGCTCGAATACCGCAGGAGGTTGCTACACCCCCAAGCCCCATGACATGATAATTTTATCTTGTCGCGATGCTTGTACGGGACTTGACCAACTTAAATGCGAGTCCGAACGTACCTCTGCAGCCTTTTCCGTATGGTCAACATTCGGGGAGGAGCACACAAGAGTACCTGTGTAATTAGTCGATGCATAACTCCACGGTACGGATACATAGATATCAATCTCCACGGTGGTATGTATGAAAGAATAGGTAACCGGAACGGTAAATGACCGCGCTACCTATTATCTCTTTAACTGTCATAATTCGTAAACCACCAGCAAGATATTCCTGTAAACTTTTTTTATAAACGCTCAAACCGGCGACTTACATTTCAACACCATTACCTTGGGGACCAATGCCGTTAACCGCAACCCTTTCACAACTGAATTTGCTGGTAACTTATAGCAGTTAAAAAAAAAAATGCCATAAGATGACCTTAGAAAGGGGCCTACACGTGGTATCCCACACATGACTATATAACACTTTGATCTTGTAGTCACCTTAATAGCACAATAAAAAAATCTTACACCCTAAGATTCTCACCTACAGACCTTACAGAGTTATTGAGGCCGCTCTTGTTCTCTGGCCGGGGCCTGACCCTTTATATCAGGTGTCTAGCACTTATAATACAGCTCCTATCTGCGAGTCCCCTAAGCCAGTCGGTGGTCGTTATTGTCTGACGCTTATTATCGATGGTAAGCCTCTTATATCGCCCTCGATTTATATCTAAGCGTGTTTCAGTTCAAGCCAAAGGATGCTGGGACGATAGCTACCTCCTGATGATGTAACTCACCACGGCCCATTCGTACCTTTCTGGCAATGATCGACCTCAGGTGTGGAGCAACGGGGTCGGGGAATAGTCTCGGTCCCGCGCTCGGTCTCGGTCTCGGTTCTGTTTATATACTTAACCACTAATGTAACCTAATTAATTACCCAGGCATAATCATATGCTTTGCTTGGCTCTGTCGAATTTGTCGTGTTGGGGTAGTAGTGAGCAAGCAGCCAATCGCAAGTATTATGAGCTTCGGGATATAGACCTAGGGTGGGGTTGGTGTGAACTCCCGTTATCAAGTTACACGCACTGCCGGTGTCAAATGCCAACACCCGTACCTCCTTTTGGCAATCTTTGCTTCTCACTGATGATCCCTGCTGCGCGGTCCTCAAGTACTTATTGAGCAAATATACCATCTGCTTTCCCTGGAGATCATCAGAACTCCCCACCTCTGCACCTCAGAGGCTCAGGAGTCAGACACTGCACGCATCTGCAGTACGATTTTCACTTCAAAAGTTGACTGAGTTGATGACCGAGGCGTTATCTTTCTCAGCTCCTTAAGATGGCTGTTCTACAACATATTTCCACGATACTCGAATGGCCGCAAGCGGACGAGTGGCAACCAGCATTGCTCCGAGCCGCTGCCGTCATCCTCTGCCTAACTGTTGTTAGACACATTGGCACCGTTGTATATAACCTATACTTCCATCCGCTTCGCCATGTTCCTGGGCCTAAGCTATGGGTTGCAGTGCCCCTGTTGAATGTAATTAACAAGATTCGGGGTACGGCCGACTACCGCATTCGGGAACTTCACGAAGAGTACGGAGATGTTGTGCGCCTCGCTGCGAACGAACTCAGCTTCATCAGTCCGGAGGCGTGGAAGGACATCTACGGCCATGGTCACGCCGACTTCCCAAAGTACTACCCTCCCGGCGTCCACCTTGATCCCCGCCAGATTATCGCCTCCAACGCCAGGGATCACTTTCGCTATCGGCGAGCAATGCTCCCCGCCTTCTCTGAGAAGGCTCTTGGGCAGCAAGAGCCTCTCATCACCGTCTACGTTAATCTCCTTATCCAGAGGCTGCGTGAAGTTTCCGAGACTGGCCAGCCAATTGACATGGTACGGTGGTATAACTTGACCACGTTTGACTTGATTGCCGACCTGGCTTACGGAGAGTCCCTTAATGGCCTGACCGAGGGCAAGTCGAATGCATGGCTCGAAAACATCCACAAAATCATGACACATGGCCCCATCTTTATACTCATCGGATCCTCTGCCCTGTTCGGCTATATTGTCAAGCTTCTATTCGGATCTAAGATGAAGAAGTCAAAGGAGGAACACATGGAACGCGTCAAGGCGCTTTGCGAAGGCCGCATCTACCACAGGAAGCAGCCCGACCGAGGCGACTTTATGGATCACATGATGCGTTCTCGCGGACAGCCTCATGAGATGACCGACGATGAGCTGGTGGTGAATTCCGATCTGATCATGGTAGCCGGGTCGGAGACAACGGCCACGCTTCTCACGGGCACGACCTACTATCTTCTTAAGAATCCCAAGGTCCTCGCCAAGCTCACGGCAGAAGTCAGAAATGCATTCAGAAGCGAGGACGAGATCAACTTTGTTGAGGCTAGGGCTAGGCTGCCTTATATGATGGCATGCTTGGAAGAGGGTCTGCGCCTGTTTCCTCCTGTTCCTCTGGCCCTCGCTCGCTACATCCCGGACGGCGCGCCCGCGCAGATCTGCGGCCTGACTGTCCCACCCAAGGTAAAATAGCCCTCTGATGATATCTGGAGATGAGGTATATCTAATCGTGAGTACAGACTGTTGTCGGTGTCCATCACCTTTCCGCATACACCTCTAGTATCAATTTCCACAGGGCTCAAGAGTTCATCCCTGAGCGCTGGTTGCCCGAGAACATCAAGGATCCGAGCTCGCCATTTTACAATGACCGCCGCGATGTCCACCGACCGTTTAGTTTTGGGCCGCGAGACTGCATTGGTCGCAACCTGGCTTATCATGAAATGCGTTTGATCCTGGCCAAGATCCTGTTCAACTTTGATCTCGGCCTAGATCCAAGCTGTGAGGATTGGATAAACCAAAGGATTATTGCCCTGTGGGAAAAGCCACCGCTTCAAGTGCACATTAAGCCGCGCTCGGACTAAAGAGATGGCTCACCAAGGAAAGACACTCGGTGATGCCCGCACGCCGGACCTCGGTTGCAATAAGATGACAGCTTTGGATAAAGCGGCATTGTCGTCATCTGGAGTTGGATTCAAAGGATATTATCCCCCAGCACCACCCAAGCGGACGGACTCATACTATATAGCGTGAGCATCGAGCGCAGACAGTTGGAATTCTACAGCCATTTTTACAGGCCGGTTGGATACCTCCTCGAGAATGATCATCTTACCACAGACGTCGAATGTCATCTCGGCTGTACAGAGAGAAATGTTGGTGAAAGCTCTGTCGTCCGGAACACCAAAAACACCAAAGATACACGTATACAACCAGACTTCCGTACCCGGGAAATATTCGGTGGGTATCATACACGCTTGAGCCAGTCGTAGAGATCTCTTTTGTCGGTTTCGGAGCTTTCTACTTGACTGAAATAGGTAAATTCGTTTCCATTCAAGATCATGAATGCCATAATGATAATGTACGTTCCATTATGACGCCGAAAAAGCCGTGAAGGGGAACATGGAGATGCCTTTTAGCTAACATCCTGAGTGCAACCGAGGCGCAGGTTTCGGGGGCAGCCCCCCCGAGCACCCACCGTTCCACACACTTGGGGGAAGGATATATCAGGGGATCAGTTTGCAATGCTTCTCGTGTGCAAGTGCTGCCTCCAGAAAATGAATCGCGCTGTACGTAAACCGCTTGGGTATCTCGAGGAGACTTGCACTTTGCTTGGGGAGCCTAAAATCCATGCGTTTCCTCTTTCACCGATATCGTGGGCAAACCACTGCTTTCTACCATCAATCTGTAAATGTGGCTCCATATCACCATGATACCATGATGGCCAAGGCTTTACCTCCCGTTCTACTAAAGAGCAGTCTTGGGGGCAGGTGATCTTTAGAACACTATTTTCTAGTATTGGTGATCTTGGGCATATATTCTGTTCTTGTGCACTACCATGCCTTTTCATCAACCTCCACCACGGTGAGAATTTTCCGTGCTAGAATCATAACTAAACAGTGTCCACTTCCACTTGCCAAACCCAACCCAAAATTTAAAGCTGGTGGATGTTTCGTGGGTATGGGTATCTACCTCGCAGTCGTCTTCGGTGTCCTTGATAACCTCCCACTCATGCGCGTCGGATTTACCATCGTCGTTGCTTTTCGCTTGTGAAGAGAGGGCTGTCTGTGGAGAACTATCGGTTTCTTTGGATTTCAATTTGTTAAATATGGCTGATAAATTCTTCAAAGTTAAATATAGGGGCAATTACCATGGGGAACCGGACATTCGCCTCCTTTCTGGGCCATTATTGTGCTCTGCAGGTCCACTTCAGTGCAAATGGTTCTCTACCCACAAGCGTTGCAGACTGTCTCCGTATGCCGGAAGAGCAACGAGGGAGTGGCTATTAAATAGGTACCTGTGATTATTACTAGTATCGCCACACCCACTATAAGGGGCGGTAATAAACGCTTGTCGAATAATTGGAGGACAAAAGCTGCCTAGAATTAGCGACAGACTAAGGCATCATACGTGTCCCTGGTGAAGTTTTGTATCTGACTAGGAGTAAAGAATACATGATTCTTTCTCTCATGGATGTTTTTCTCGCTAATCCCCTTTATCATGGTTTCATTTCCAGCTTCCCAGGTGAATCATCCATGGGCGGATGAAGTCTGCTTCGGCGCCATGATGATGGGATCTACCATGGAGCTGTCTTTTCAAGGCAGGCCTAAGGGTGAAGGAGGGGCGGAGACTACCCCAGCTGAACTTGAGAAATATACAAGGCGGCCGCTAGTTCCATATAAGCAGACAGCTAAGCCATTCCTGTCTTATGTATATTGGCCTCATTGGTCACTTTTCAATTCCTTTTTGCCACCTTCTTGTGCCGCTGGTGTCCCGCTGTGCCTCTTGTATACTATTGGTTATTCTTGATCTCTGTTGGTTGATCTTATATGCCGGTGGCCACGGGTAATCGCAGTCCTACATGCTGGAGGCCACGCGTAACCGTACATACTGGCGGTCACTTAGGTATACCGTGGGTCATTCATGTTCTCGAGCTCACCTTTTATGCTGTTGGTCAGCCTCATGTACAGTCAATCACACTCGCATGTCGTTGTTTATTCGTACTTGCTATTATTAATGGGGAAGTAAGGCATGCTGATGACCATCCCCATTCACAAGCACCTAACCTTTACTGTCTACGAGGCAGAGCGTCTCTCCTAGGGGGTTTTTATGAGTGCTGTGACGACTCATGGAGCTATAATAGCGATGCTAAAGATTATTTGACTACTCATAGTAGCAGTTGCGTGTGCCCAGAGAATTCTATCATCAATCTAAGTAAACAATCATCTAGAAGGTGGAACCTCCTTGTAGGTAGTAGAATGCTTTTGGCCATGGTCCTCGCACTATGCCGCCTCAACCTTTAACCGTGAGTATCAGCATAATGCGGTTGGTTTTGACGATTATGTTTCATCTACACACCAGGATTCCTGTTATATTCTAGTGTAATGCAGTTGGATGTTATCCTCGGAGGTACATAGGAGTTATACTGACCGAAAATGTTGGATACTGCCCGACGAGTAGTATTCGATATGACATGTGTACAAATGAGAGATCAAACGAGGCTGTCTAGCCTGACTTGTGAGACTATAACGCTGTGCTCATTCTTATCATGAGGGAGGAAATTTCTCATCTTAACAAGCCCACTTTGTAAATTACCTTCGTGTTGTGAGTTTGACGATAGATCTGGAACGACAATAGGCCACCAGACTGAATAGGGTATAATGGTCTAGCAAGAAGTAAACCAGAGACCAAACCTGTGTAGATCACGCTTCCTGTACGTGGTACTGTGTCAGAGTATCAGATGATCTCTCTCCATATGGGTTGCGCATGTAATAACAAGTTCTCAGATGTATCCATCGTAATCACCCTATGAAGTATTACTCTGCCAAGATCGTAGGTTGCGGGTTACCATGGAAGCACCCCGGCGCCGTCCGGGTCGGCCGACTTGTGGCTCCGGTCCACTTCCACCCCGGATCCCGCTCATTTGCCCCTGCTCATTGTACTTTGCGCCGCGGAATGAATTAACTTCGACATGACGACAAATTAGGGTCATACCCGCTACTAAACCAGAACGTGATGCGGATATATCAAATGGTGCGCCGGGAATCCACAGGCTCCCTCTTTCGCAGTGCCTGCGTCATGCAGCTCGCCGATAAGGCACCAAGGTAGCCAAGCTTCAGAGCTCCCAGGTCAACCCCAGGTCTCAGCTCCCCAGCTCCCCACCGAGGCATCCTCACCGAGATCCCCGAACCTCACAAAACTTCCAAGTCCCAAGCTCCCAACCCCATCCGACTCGCAACCTGCAAATCACCCACACGCACGTCTCCTTGCCATGGCTGAGCCCTCCCCCAGTGGCGGCGGCGGCATCCGCTCCACCGTCCACGAAAAGGCCGCCAGCGCCTACTCCCTAGCCCAGCACTCTCTCGACCGCGTCATGCCCCCATCCTCCCGCCAGCGCGCCTACAGCACCACCTCCGATTTCGCCTCTGCGCGGCCCATCCTCTTCGTAAGACCATTCGATTCCTCCGGCCGATGATTGTTTTTTTTTTTTTTGCAACAAAGACGCATAACTAACCCTTACACCTTTGCAACCCCAGTCCTTCCTCGTCGCTCAGCTCACCCTCTCCTTCCTCCCGCTCCTCACATTCGCCGTCTTCGCCCTCTCCACCGTCGCCTTCTCCCTCGGCGCCGCTGTGGTCTTCTCGCTCTTCTGGATCGGCGTGGCCTTCATGGTCCTCGTGCCCACCGTGCTGGTCACGTCTTCCATCGCCGTGCTGGTCTGGGCCTGGGTCGTCGGCAGCTTCCTCGTCGCACGCTGGCTGTACGCCCACTCCCCCATCGGCGTGAAGGGTGATGTGCAGGTCGATGCTGCTGGGAAGCAGCTGAAGGTGTCCAAAGATGAGAAGGGGCTGGGTGGAAGGGTTGACGGGGAAGATTGACGGGCACTCTTGTTCGGGGGGTCTGGGAATGCGCATGGCAATAGGATAGCTTTACTGGCGGCATTACAAGGGATACCCGGTTGTTGGAATCACGGGCACTATGACTCTACGAATGTACGGACAAACCTAATGCTGAACACGAATGGTTAATGCTTCACAACATACGCTAGCTTCGGATGAGATCAGGAATTGCGCCCCCAATGACCATGCCTCTATTCCCAACTACCTCGTACATCCCTAAATTACAGATACAGACCCTCCGGCTCACCCTCCTGCTTGGTGCGCAACACCCGCTCGCGCGCAGACCGGAAATCGGCCATCTGGACGCGCATTCTGCGTTCGCGCAGCGCCATCATACCTGCCTCGGAGCAAATGGCCTTGATATCGGCACCAGAGAGGTCATCTTTCTGCGAGATGAACTCCTCCAGGTCCACATCCTCGCTGAGATTCATCTTGGACGTGTGCAGCGTGAAGATCTTGCGCTTTGTGTTCTGGTCGGGGTTCTCGAAGAGGATCTTGCGGTCGATACGTCCGGGTCGGATCAGGGCAGGGTCGAGCGTCTCGATCTTGTTGGTTGCCATGATGACCTTGACATCGCCACGGTCATCGAAACCGTCAAGCTGGTTCAGAAGTTCAAGCATGGTTCGCTGAACTTCGCGCTCGCCGCCCGATGTCGAATCATACCGCTTCGTGCCAATCGCGTCGATTTCATCAATGAAGACAATCGAAGGAGCGTTTTCTCCAGCAACCTAGTCCGGTTAGCACTAGCCTGCGCACAGTCCGCCTGAAAAAAAGCATACCTGGAAAAGCTGTCGCACCAGCCTTGGTCCGTCACCAAGATACTTCTGGATGAGCTCACTACCGACGATGCGCAGGAAAGTAGCAGATGTCTGGTTCGCGACCGCCTTGGCCAGGAGTGTCTTGCCAGTTCCAGGCGCACCATACAGAATGACACCCTTGGGTGGCTTGATACCCATCTCCTCGTACATCTCGGGATGCAGCAGAGGCAGCTCGACCGACTCTCTGACTTCTTGAATTTGCGTCTCCAGGCCACCAATATCCGCATACGACTCGGTCGGGGCCTTGTCCAGCTTCATGACACTGACAATAGGATCCGCGTCGTCGGTTAACACACCCACGATGCTCACGCTCTTGTGGTGCAGCAGAACACTGGCGCCAGGCTCGAGGAGGTCCTTGTCGACAAAGCTCATGATGCTGACGTAGTACTCAGGCCCCGTTGTGCTACTGACAATGGCGTGGTCGTCGTCGATGAGCTCCTCCAGAGTTCCGACACCCATGGGACTTCCTCGCATGTCATCAACACGGCCTCGCTCGTCCGCAAGTCGGTCGGTGTCGGCGGCGTCGCCTGATGTCGCGCCCTCCTTGGCAGCCTTGGCCTTGCGCAGGCGCTCCTGGTTCTCGACATACTCTTCCTCCAGCAATAGATGGTCGTGGATGCGCTGCATGCGTAGGAGGCGGAGCTTGCATCGGCTGGTAGGGTACACGGCTGGGAGTTTTGCGGCGGCGCTGGAACCGGCAGCCTTCTTCTTTTTGCGCCCGATACGGGTCGTTGGGCGGGGAGGCGGCTCGTACTTGGGCTTATCCTTCTGCGAGGCCGTGAGCAAAACGTCAAATGCCAGGGGAATAAAAGACAGATTGAGCGCACCTTCTTATCCTTCTCGTCCCTTCCATCCTGTCCGCCACCGCCCATGCCAGATTGGCCTTGACCCTTGATGCTGTCAGTGACTTGGAGCTCGAGCCATCAGCCATGGAAGCTCACCATCGTGGCACGTGAAGCTCTACGAGCTTTTTTCAAGGATCCCTTGGTGTGTCTTTGTCGATTAGGAGTTTTTCACTCGATGGCCGAAGTCGTGGGTGAGTTGTTGATAGGTGTTGGCGAGGTGCTGCCAGTGCTGGAGTTGGATGATGCAGGCAACGGGTCCGTCATCAGGCGCCAGGGAAACACGACAGCAGCTCCCTCGCAGTCACGTGCATCGATTACTCATCCCTTCCATCCACTTCTCCCCCTCCGCCGTCATTCATGAAAGGCTCAGAGATCTTAAGTCCTCACTGTTCTCATCACGAAGGTGTTTTCTTATTCGCTGCTGTTAAACCCATAGCAGGAGCGAATTATGCTTCAAAACATCCGCCATCACGTACAATTATTTCTATATCTCTTCTATTGAATCCAACATAGCGTCCATAATCTCCTTAAACACGTCACACCAACCTTCAACAAGAGCCCAGCAACCGTCGTTGCCCATCTCGATATCCTAGTACTATGGACTTCGACCAAACCCGTCTCACACTTGAGCGGCATCAGGACCATAGTTCATGATCTTGCCATGGCCCAATGCCATCTCTTGCGCTGCAGTGTATGCATGCTGGTGAAGCCGAAGTCCCCATCGAAACCTCGGTGCCATGTGTCACCTTTGGCGTCGCATTCCTCATTTTCAGTGACCTCTTCGCAGTTAATCATATTCCGTCACACGAACCGAGATATACTGCCACCTGCAACGAGGGAGCACTAGCCATGGGGGAATATCACTTGACTGCAGCGGGTTGCGATCTGGTGCTTCCATCGTCAGTGGTGTGGAATCGTTCATCAGGGTCCTACGGCTGCGGGATCTTCAACAACTAGCACAGGTCGTGTGGCCCAATGGCAAGGCGTTTGACTACGATTAACCATCACATCAAAAGATTGCGAGTTCGAGTCTCGTCACGACCTTAGTTTTTTGCTGGTTCGGTATTATTATGGATCTCCTTTTGTGCCTCTTTTTGAACGTAGGTGGGCCGTTGTAAGCTAAGCTTCGGGTAGGTCGTTAGTGTCACAACTTCGACGTTGGACAATCTTCACCTCAGACTGCCAACCGTAATTATCCTTTTTGTCTGTTAAGCCCATTCTTAGAGGATCCAGTCCAACAGTCTGGCCAAGGAGATGTGCGAGGAGACGACGCCGCGGAGTGGTTAGACAATGCCAACAATTTCGGGCCAGACACCTTCACAGGCTCAGAACACTAATGATAGATGAGAGATGATAATACTACTAAGATTTTTTAAGAGGATATTTAATAATTACATGAGCAATCAATCAATGTTGGCTAATATGCATTTTTCAATGTGATAGATTGAGCCGAGTGTACGCATATAAGCTACATTTTTGAACCACCAAGTACATACGACCATACCCAGTGGAAAATACGGGATCCCGTCCGCTCTCCCAGAGTCAAGCCGCTGAGGGGCTGATTAGTAGTTGGGTCGGTGACGACCAGCGAATACCGGCTGTTGTATGTATTTTGATCTTTTTTGTTATTATGGGTTTGGGTGGAGCGAACCGATATAAGCCTTCCTGGACTGATATCCACCACATACGACCATACCTAGTGGAAAATACGGGATCCCGTCCGCTCTCCCAGAGTCAAGCCGCTAAGGGGCTGATTAGTAGTTGGGTCGGTGACGACCAGCGAATACCGGCTGTTGTATGTTTTCTTTTTGCTCTTTTGTTGGGCTGGTTTGTTGGGCTTACAGCTATCAAAGAACCCTAGGCTATCAGTGTTCGTGGGGGCGTGTCTAAGTGGATCGAGGTCGATATGTCCGGAATCAAGCATCTCTTGCAATATCTAAAAATACTTGGAAGCGGGCGCTATGGTATCCGATGATGAGCAGTGAAGACAATGGGGTGCGGTAACATGAACTTTGTCACTAGATTTCAGCCGGTGGGTTTCGCACTATGACCAAGGCCACCCAAGGTATCGAGCTACGATCGTCATGGTGATCCTATATCCTCAGTCTTCACATCCTTTTAAACCCATCAATTTCAATGCATTAGAGCTTTAAATATCGAGGCACAACTAAGGCCCAGCCACCATGGTAGAATCATTCATAACTAGCAAATCGACATGTAAAGCTACTTAGACGACACAACGTTTCCATGTGTGTTTGGGCTGTAACCGGTCTCCCTTCTACCCTGCGAATATCATCACAAGATATAATAATATTGTCACAATAAATCAAGAATATGAATTTCTTCACAGTAGGGAGTACATACATCTTGCCATGTGAGCGGGGCCGAGCTCTGGGAGACGGACGGTATCATCACCCCGCTTCGAACTCGACCTCACCTAATCTGTCTCACTCCTGCATCTTCACCACGCATGCCTGTCATAATCACCTCATCTCCTCGCAATAACTTGACACAACTTTGTAGACCGGCATTAAAAGTCCAACCAGCGCCAATCAGTCCGAAACCCCGTAGTTATAGCGCAACGACACTCCTCTCGCGAATACCATGGCTTCCCTGATACAAGCCCGCGTCTTCCACGGCACCATCATTCACTCCACAAGCCCTCAACAGCTGCACATCCTCCAGAATGCCCTCCTCGTCTATTCCACCTCCGACGGCAGCATCCTCCATCTCGAGCTAGACACACCTCGCGATGCCATCCCCCACACCCTCCGCACGATCAACATCCCCCAGGACGCCCCCATCACCCACCTCTCCCCCGGCCAGTTCCTCATACCCGGCCTCGTCGACACGCACAACCACGCCCCCCAGTGGGCCATGCGCGGCCGCGGCCAGGGAATGCACATCCTCGACTGGCTCGACGCCATCACCTTCCCCGCCGAGGCCCGCTTCGCCTCGGAGCCCTACGCCCGCGACACCTACGCCTCGCTCGTCCGCGGCATGCTCCGCCAGGGCGTCACCACAGCCTCGTACTACGCCTCGCTGCACGGGCCGGCCACGCGCATCCTCGCCGACCTGTGCCTCGAGCTGGGCCAGCGCGCCCTGGTAGGCAAGTGCAACATGGACCGCGGGTCGCCGGACTACTACGTCGACGAGGGTGCCGAGCAGTCCATACGGGTGACGCAGGAGTGTATCGACCACATCCGTGCCGTGGACCCCTCAGGGGCGCTCGTACGACCCGTACTAACGCCTCGCTTTGCCATTTCCTGCACGCCTGAGCTCCTCACCGGCCTGGGCGCCCTCGCCGCGCGCGAGCCGTCTCTGCCTATCCAGACGCACTTCAACGAGGCTGAACAGGAGCGATCAGCCACGCTCTCCCTCTTCCCCGAGTTCAAGGATGAGGTGTCACTGTATCAGTCCTTTGGGCTGCTCAACGAGCGCTCCATTCTGGCACACTGCACTGTCATGACGGAGGAGGAAACGGCCCGTCTGCAGGACTTGGACTGCGGAGTGGCGCACTGTCCGACTGCCAACATGACCGTCGGTGGAGGCTTCATGGCCGCTCCTGTGAGAGACTTCCTCTCGCGGGGGATGAAAGTCGGTCTAGGCACGGATTCGGGCGGCGGGTACTCGTCGTCGATGCTCAACGCCATGCGACACGCGCTCGTGGCTTCCTTTGCGAGGGAGGCACTATACGAAGATCACCCCAAGGGGTTGACCTTGGAGGAGGTGTTCTGGATGGCTACTATGGGTGGTGCCCAGGTTGTCGGCTTGGGGGATACGATTGGCAACTTTGAGGCTGGTAGGCAATTTGACGCCGTCGTGGTGGATATGGGCGACGAGAGGGGAGGCGTGAACACGCCTCTAGAAGACACTGACACGCCAAGGCTAGTTTTGGACAAGTTCGTCATGACGGGAGACGATCGTAACATTGCAGAGGTCTTTGTTAAGGGTAAGAGTGTCCATAGGGGGCAAGTTGCTGGCTAAAACGTGATCGTCATACACAACCATCCATCACCAATGCTATGGGGAGACGGCCAACATCATCCACTGATTCAAGCTTATCCATGGCCAGCGTCGGCTGCAGGTGTCCCAGGTCTTGCTCTAGTAGTCACGCCCCCTGGCAGAGCCGAGCTCGTCTGGTCTGCAAAGGTTACCCTCCTCCCCGTGGTATTCGGGTCAAGGCGCAGCCAGTCCCTTTTACCTCCCCATCCCACTTCCCTAGTGATCGTCTGTGCCGAGTAATCGACCGCATCCTCAGAACTATAGACAAACGCTTCCTTCCCGCGCAGGTGCAGATGGTTGTATCTCCAGTCCCACAAAGCAGCGTAGGTGGTGCGGTAAGCTGCAACAGCCATGGCAAAGCCGATAATGGAGCCAGCGAGAATATCATACCAGTGATGCGCCGCATCTACAGTGAGGAGACACGAGTTGACAAAAGCGAAAAGTAGAGGCAGCATCGTGGCAGTGAGCTTCCAGAACTTAGGTCTGTAGTCGGCCCAGACCTTGAGCTTGGAATTAAGCCAGAAGAACAGGAAACCGAAGGCGGCAAACCCAGCAGCACTATGGCCGCTGGGAAATGATGTGATGGCCGTACGTAACTTTCCCTTGTCCGGCTGTGTGCAGATCTCAATGGTGTACATGACCTGGTGGAATCCCACGCCGTTGAGACCCGTCTTGTTGTGAAGAGGATCCTTGGCCAGCTCAATATCAGGCATGCAAACGTCAAGGAAATTCGGGCGGAAACCACCAATAAGGGCCTTGGTCAAAAGCTGGAATAAGGTTGCCAGGAGGACGGCCCAGATGGTGCCTACTATAGCACTATTGGCATCCCAGGCGGACTTGATGCGGATCTGAGCGAGGAGATAGACAGCGAACGGGACGGCGAACGTAATAAACCCGGAGGTCCACGTAGGAATAATCCATCCGCGGGCGGGGTAAGACAAGTCAAGATTGGCGATATTCCCATCCTTGTCTAAGGTAATGGGAAACGTGCGAGTGGTGGGGACTGGGAGCATATGCATCTGGGACCTGTGAGCAATCCGAAGCGCTTCAACCAAGAACACGGAGACACTGAAGCAGGCCTTGACTCACTCCAAGAGAAACTCCCCCAACTAGGGCAACCCAGAGAACATCAACCCAGTAGCAGCGAATCCATTCTGCAACAAAGGCCTTGATGGATTGCCAGATTGGCCGCCTCGGCGACGCCGTCGCCGTAGCTGGCTGTGGGAGTGGATCCATCGTAGGCGGTGCTCTCTAAGGCGCCGACGTCTTCTCCATTTCCGATTATTGATGCTGTGAGGATCAGAGGCGAGGTATATGGTATTTTTGAAGAGGTCTGAAACAAGAGAATGGCGTTTGGCGGGTTGTCTGGGGTTGAAGGAGGACGGTTTCCATACGCCAAATGTTGCAGAGCGGCAGAGGTCTGGTCACCTGCGCTTGACAACCCGACCAACTTGACACTTGACGTCATGCGTGCACCTTCCCCAAAGCTTGTCTCGCATCGCGCTTCCTTTGCTACCACCTTCTTTATTCTTTTCCATATCAATCTTTCTGTCTCACCTTTCACTGCCGCGCTTGCCTTGCATATTGGTGTCGCTCAGTGGTAGCGCATCCCATATTGTAGTCCCCGGCGGACGCCCTTCACCAGCTATACCCATTCAATTACAAATATTAGAGACAGTGAAAAGGTTTCATAGTTCATGTCTACATTCAGCAACCTCGAATAAATATTGTACTTGGATTAAGTGTATTTCTATAGACGAGTTAGGTATCTGAGGAACACGAGCGGTGAATTATTCTACGTTGTATCTCCTCCACCGATGTTGGCAGGTCTGTCCATCAGACTTCATCAAGCTGGGCGATAATAAGCCAGAGATTTGTACCTCGGAAGTCTATGGTTGTTAAATGGGCTATCATTCTGTCTGTCACTAATAGTGCCTAGTAGGCACACACATGGCCCTTTTGGAAGACTCCTCATCGTATACCTACCTGTAGTCTATGTAAATGTCCCCTTCAAAAATTCCCAGCACTTCTTTATTCACACATACTGTTATGCCTTTAAAGCTATTTGGTGAAGTTTTTATGCTAATTTTCTGCGCTATAATGTTGTATACTGACGTCTCGTGCTGGACTTATATTCCCCAACACGCGAGGCCAAGGAGCAGGGGACACATCACGATGGGCAGGTATACCTTGGGACGCATGACATCCATATTCCTACCCGACACCCTAGCAGCGGTCAGCCACTATGGTAATCTAGTACATCAGGACTTTTAGACTCACGCGGTCTTGACAGACAATCAGCATCGTATCTTGAGCATAATATGGATTTCTCGCATCATTCCTAGAGTCGAGTTCTCTAACATTTCCAACAAAACCTCTGTGGCTATCAGTGTGAGATCTACAGTTCTTCGACATGGCTCTTTCAGAGGATTTCATCGAGGAGGATCCAGGGCGGTTCGTCGGTCGAACCAACAACAAGCCCATTTACACAATAAGATCAGAGCCACTCTTCCCCCTATTGCAGTCGGCCCCTGGACTTTCAGAAGGCGAGAAGAGAGAGTTGATTATTAAAAGAGCCAACTACGCAACACGCTGGCATCTCTGTGTGCCTATCCACGGGTTTGACTGAGCAAAGTATCACCATATGCGAACCATTTCCATACAGAGGAGATACTGGTCCCTGCCAAATTGCCAGGCCCCGATGCCCACCAAGGAGTTGAGTTTACCTATTCTAAAACCCGCCGCTACGCGAGATATGCCATTAGCCTTTGAGTTCTAAAAAATATCTTGAAGAGAATTTCTACGTCATTGTCCAGTGAAGGACAATGAGCTGGGGATTGTTTGATATTCTGCGCGCCCAGAGAGTTGAGGACGCCCGTTGCAGACAGCGCGAGGGGATCAGCGGCCTCGCCGCCTTTGAAGGAGCGTGGAAGCAGTTCCAGACCACCGACGTACACAGACGACTGCAGATCCCCCTAGGCCGTATACCCGTAGATTTCCTCGGCGGCAAGATCAAGAAGATTGTCGGCTTGCATCTCGGCTTCTTCTGCTGGAAGGATCCCCGGCTTAAAGATATCTTTGTCAAATCAGAAGCCCAGCGAAGCGCCATCTATCACAATATCCTCCTTATGATACGTCGGTCCATTATGCGGCTCGGCCTTGTTCCTCCAGGGCACATGTGTCCCATATATGTCCAGGATAGTCTAATCCGCGAGGACGAGGAGCATGCCCTATCGCACCACGGTATTCACGTCCTGTCGGGGGCCTACGGTCAACAGGAAGGCTTCACAGAGATTGACGATGAGACCATGATTGTCCATTTCCCCAAGGAGACGGGCGACCCGAGCCTCCTAGGACTAATAATGGACATAGCCACCCCGGCCGCAATAATCTGGCCCAACAGCATCTGCATCCAAGACAAAATCAAGGATCACAGAACCTATCTAGTTAGAGGCAAGGTCGTCTCCGGAATACACATTAAAAAGCTAGTCATGCCAAGCTACAGCATGTACGCTCCCCTGTCCCCGTACCCCAATTTCATACTGACACTCTGCAGACTGCCCGACTACGATAGACTAGCGAATTACTGGCATAACCCAGTAGTCACGAACGATCTTGACAAAGTCAAGGGCAAGGAAGGTATCGACCCGACGATTCTGGGACCGAGCCCGACTATCCACGTCCGACAGCCTCCTGGAAATCACGGTCTGCTGCCCGATGCTCCGCTAGCTCCCAGGTGGGACTGTGAGGGAGATCCTTGAACACATAAGAGAGCTCTTGTAATACGAGTCTTGGAGAAGGACCACTTGGTGGAGCGATGCAGGATGAATCCATCATGTTTAGCCATTAACAAATAAAGGCCTACTATCTATGCATCGGATCAAATCATATGTGCCCCAGCAGTCCATCAAGAAGAGTACCTACCCTGGATCATGGCGACAAAGTCAAGACGGATGCTCTCTACGATAGTCACGAAAATAAGTAGGTAAAATAAAGTAAACCATTTTGGCCTAAGCAGAAAAACAGTGAGACGGATTCAAAACAGGTTTATTTTGTGACTTGTTTTACATCAGTACGCTCGCTTACGTGTCGAAGCTGTTCGTGACACCAACAAGCAAACCTGCACATACGCAACTCGCACAGCCGTGATCCGAAATGGCAGCCGGACAGCGCCCAGCTCTCATATCATTAAAAAATCGCACTAATACTCATTCTAAATCACACGCGACCATGAAACACCGACGAGACGAGGCTCGGTTGGCAGAATGAGGTAAAACACACAATTCTCTTTCATCTAAATTTCAAGACCGAGAAAAACTTTCGATATCCACGCAAGTAACGAATAGATCCAAACGCAAGCCGGAAGCAATGCAGCCCATGATTATATGTAAAGCACCCACTCCTCCCGAGTGTTGATTGATTTTTATTTCCAAAGAAAATCGAGGGTGGAATGGTTTACAGAGCAACCATGGCGGCGCCAACGCCAAGGGCGGCGACCATGTACATGCCAACAGCCATGTCGCCAATGGAGAAGAGGCGAGCAATGGGAGCGTTCATGATACCAAAAGAGTCGTCATCCTCCGCGTCGTCGGCGCCGCCGGTGGCGCCAGTGACGGGCGCAGTGGCGGTGGCAGCCTGATCATTGATGGCACTGGCGGAAGCGAGGGCATCAGAGCACTTATCGTCATCCTCAGCGTCCTTGGTGCTGGCCTTGCCGTCAAAATCGCAGGCAGAGGAGTCGCTGTTGAGGTCCTCATAGTACATGCCGAGGAGAATGCTGAGCTTGTCGCGGGGCTCGCACATGGAGTAGGCACCGTAGATACCTGTGGTGGCGTTGCCGTTGATGGCAGTGCACAGCTTCTCGTTCTCGCCGCAGATGTAGCCGAAGATATCACCAAAGTTCTTGGGCTTGACGTCGTCGTTGACGGCGCAACCGGACGCGGCAACGGCGCACTTGCACAGGGAATCGTCGGGGGTGGGGGGAAGGATGGAGTTGGCAATCCAGTACTCGCCAATCTCAGGGCACTCCTGACGGTCGGTGGGGGCATCGTAATCATCCTCAGAAACACCCTTGGGGTCAACCTCGGCGTGAGCCTTCTTGAGCGCCTGGAAGTTCTTCATCTCGGAAGCCTTGCCGTTCTTGATCTCGACGACACCATAGTCGTTCTCCTCCTGGAAGTACATGTAGACCAGACCACCGCTGAAGACGCCAGTCATCTCATCGGAGAAGAGGGCACGAGTGTCGTCGAACTTGCGGCCCTCAGCACCACCAGGTTCGTTGCAGCCGTACTCGGCGAAGAAGACGGGCACGTTGTAGTCCTGGTAGAACTTGACCCAGTTGGAGTAACCGGAGTCCTTCATGCTGGACTCACCGCACCAGGAGTAGATATTGTAGCCCCAGAAGTCAGCAGCCTCCTCCGCCTTTCCGCAGTTGAAGTAGGCGGAAATCTTGTCACGGATGTCCGGGTGGTCATTGGTGGCATAGCCGACACCAAGGGGGTAACCCTTGGACTTGATGTACTTCTTGGTATCACGCACAGCGGCCTTGACGTAGGCGGAGGCGGCGGTGTTGTTGTTGGCGTCCGAGACTTCGTTGCCAGCGAAGAAACCGATAACGTTGCTGTACTGGGCAAGCTCATCGACGACACCAGTATAACGCTCGTAGAGCTCGGTGTTCCACTGAGGGTCGTCACGCTGGATGGACAGAGACGGCTCGCTGAGATCCGAGATGACGTAGATGCCAGCGTCTTCAAGCAGCTTCATGCAGGCCTTGTGGTCAGAGTCGGGGTTGATGGCGTAGGTACGGATGGTGTTGACACCGAGCTTCTCAAGGAGAGGAACATCGCGCTTGCAGTTATCCTCGTCGGCAAGGGGATCAATGTACTTGCTGGCCTTGTCGTTGGTCTGGCCGTTGGCAGCGGTGTCCTGCTGGTAGGCAATGCCCTTCATGAAGAACTGGGTGCCGTTCTCGTAGAAAAACTTGGAGCCAGTGACGTGGATGGCAGGCAGCTCAGCGGCCGCCAGACCCGCAAAAGCGAGCATGGAAAGCTTGGAGAGACCCATTGTGAATGCTGTCGGCTTCAAGCGAATGGGAAAATGTCTGTGTCGTGGAATGTGGTCGGACACGATGTGGAGCGAAAGAGCGTCGGGAAGATAGGGCCGCTTAGGGAGGAGGCCAACCTCGGACTACCGATGAGCCTGGTAGAGGGCAAATGGTTCTAAAAATTAAAGCGAGGGATGAAGAAGAATGCCAGATACCAGCAAAAGCGAGTGTCTGGAACAGCAACACCAGTCGTCGTGCGTAGGATGGAGGATGGAAAAGAGAGAGAGAGACGAGGCGTCAGAGAAGAAGGGGAGGGTGGGATAAATCTGCCAAGACCGTGAGCGAGCCCCTGATCCGCTGGAGCCGCTCCAGGCCCAGGTCCACCAGGGGCCACCGGGGACCACTGGGAACCACCCAGGGGGGCCACTGGGGGCCACTGGAAACCATCCACCGCTGCTAGACCACTGGACTGACTGCATTGGCAGAGAATTGGCAGGACCCATGCGAGGCGCAGCACCTCACATGCTGGTCGCCCAATTCAAGCTTTGTTCCATTGGCAGGCATTGGGCCAATGGGGGCAGCGAATCTGGCCGTTTGGCGACTAGGGTCTTGGGGTGAGCGGGCTAGCTGGCGGTGGTACAGTTGGGCTGTCTGCCAATTCGCACGGAGCATTGTTTGATGCGCTTGACGGGAACACTGGGATAAATGCCGCAGTGGGTGGCTCGCGACGCTCATGGCAGGTGAAATGGCAGCGTCGCAGATGTTGTTTCAAGCAAGCGCCAGTGGGGGAAGGCCCGGCGCACTGTGCTTACCCCTGGCGCTCTCACACGGAGCACATCCTGCTCTGGTTGTAATATTAGGGGCAATCTCCACTGCAGGTCGTCATCAGCCGGAGGGCCGGCCTACAAATCAGAAATCAGGCGCCTGGGGCCATTGACACCCAGAGTCCAGGGAGTCTAAATCACGAGGCCTCCAGACTCCTTCGGGGCATCATCTTGACGCCAAGTCCGTATTGGCTCTGTCGAGTGGTGGCAATGGGCCAAAAGGGTCCATCAACTCTCCTCGTACGAGAACACAGCGACTCTGCCACCAGCAGCCAAGAGCTGCCGAAATTCTCAAAGGCTGTGTGAGACACCAGCGTCTTACGCGTCGCTTCGCGTGAATGAACCAACATTTCGATACCTGCTGGGCCGCCTAAGAGATTAGTACCCGTACGGGGTGTTTGTACATGTCACATATCCATGCCTACAAAGTTCCTATGATGAAATACGAGGCTGCGATCTGCGCTCCTTTGGATCCTCTCATCATTTTTGCACCCTCGCCTCTCGAGTCTGACGGGCATGGAGGGATGATGGACGGCTACACCGGCATTTTCCAATGGGGCTCGGCATCACTCGCGGTCCGACACGAGCTTTGGTCAAGTTGGCGATAACACGGTCGCGTGTGCCTGTCTCACCCGTGGACCAGTTCGCCTTTTCTTGTACTAATGTTACCGGTGAAACTTCCCGTTCGCAAGCCCAGCACCTCCGTGCCGTGGCCCATCCACAGCCTGCCGTTCACGTGTCTGAGCGCCTGTGTTCTGTGGGCTCGTCAGCGGCGCAGCCCGCATGTCGCATCTCGTCTCCGGACCCCACAGAGGTCGCCTGTGCAACGTCCGAGGCTCCGACCACAGAGTGGTAGGTGGGTTCAGCCATGTAGAGTCGAAGGTGGGAGCATTTCACCTTGTAACGGATACGGATGGATACTGTCCATTGTCTTTACAGTTCCACAATGCTTCGGGACCACTGTGTCAAACTCAATTCAAGTCGGAAGCAATTAAGCTTCTTTTTACCTATGAGCTAATTGACTTCTGGTTTGCTGCAACGCCACTCCATCATCACCACACGTGGGCTGGCCAGCGAAGATATGAATCCAAATTCGTTATTTCCGCTGTAATGCCTGCCTTCATTTCCCCATTCACCTCCCCTTGTTTGACCAAGAGATCGCTTGTCCTCATGCCGTGGTTTTCCTCCTGAAGTGTTTATTGGCTGGTTGATATGGTGAAGTTACGTTACGGCGGAGGATCACCTATTTGATGAAAGCTCGCACTGAACAGGTAAGACGGTCGGCCCTATTTTTGTTCTTCTCTCTTTTTTTATCAAACAAGACAAAAACACTGCCATACTCAGGATGCCCTTGACGAGTAAACGGCTGTGGGCGTCCATTATCCCTGTATTTCAATATTTGAACAATTTGTCATACATAGTCTGAAGGAATCGTAACTCATTTCTCGTTACAAAAATACACCAGACACTATCCGTACTTCGTATACAAAGCGGTAAACGGCACTGGTAAGCCGCCATATTACATTGTCATCCCTCTATCCTCAGCCTGTTCCGACATGGCATGCTGAATACGGAACTCCAAGCATAGGGACAAGCCCCCAAATACGCGCCGCCTTTTCGGCCGCTCTCACGGCGAGCAGCTTCTTCGATGCCATTGCCAGGATCCCGGCGCGTCCCAGAAATACCCCGTACAACGGATTTCGCAGCTCCGACGGCTGCCGCCCAATGCCCGCCACCGGCTCGCTCCCCGGCGCCATCTTAGTGATAGATTTGTCCAGTGTGTCCATGGCAGCTGATTCGCCCCCGTGCATGACATCGTCCAAGACGGACCAGAAGAGGCGGCTCCATGGCTGATGTGCTTCGAAGAGCTGGCGGTCAAACGCGTCTGCGTCCCGTACCGAACTCCGGAGGAACTGCATATACGCCTTGACGAGTCGCAACAAATCGTTAGCTCGGCAGTCAGGGAGATTGGACTTTTGTGTTGTCCATAGAAGTGACGTATGGTACGGGTGCTCTCGCTCTCGCACGTTACCCAGGTCACCGAGGAGCCAGTGCGTCGTCTCGTTGGCACGGGCCGCACGCGAGCCGAGGAAGATGTTGTCCGGCTTGAGGTCGTCGTGGCAGAGGTCATATTCCGAGTGCATCCTATCCAGTGTCTGAAGCAGGCTGTTCAGAGAAGGTCGGAACAGGATATCTACCTCCCTTGCCATATACTGGGCTGACTCCCGCAAACGTTTGCTCAGCTCGACTAGGTTTCCATTTGGTAGAAAGGGCGTGACAAAGTGCCACTCTGGGTTCGCGATCTCGGTGGGTGGAGAGAGAAAGTAATCTGTGACGGGAAGAAAACTGGCATCTTCGCGCACGCCGTCGCTCCCGACTATTCCCCCTAGAATCAGGGAGGCCGCGATCTCGGTGGGCCACCGGAGGTCGGGAGCCGAGCCGGGGTGACAGTTCCGGAACGGCGCGTGCTCTCTTCTGTAGACTTTTACGACGTGGTCGCCGTGCCTGAAAGTGTGGCCTTCAACCCCACCGCCCAGCCTGGTCCACCTATCCCGGGCGTCCAGGAGGCTCTGTCGTGAATATTGTCCCGGACCAGCTCCCACCTCGAGTTGGTCACCGGCGGCCCACTGCCAGCGTGGACTTTGGAGGGTAGCCTGCTCTTCCAACGTCAGGCGCGAAAACGTCGTCGGAGTATACTTGATCGCCAAGGCCGTTCGGTAGGTCTGGTAATTTTCCAGGAAGTGAAAAGTGCCGACGAAGAGGGCCAGTATCACGATAACCCGGAGCCATCGGCTATTCCTGTGCTTGCCACGGAAAATCCCCCACAGCCGCCGTCGCCATTTCGCCGGAGCGGAATCTGCCTTTTTGCCCATGCCGATGCCATTTAGAGAGAAAATACATGATAGTAGAATTGACCCTGCGTCCAGGCGACAGCCAGGCTTTTAAAAAGAGTCGGTCGGGCGCACGAGACGACAGACGCCCTGCTGAGGCTGATGAGCTGGGCCCCGGGACGCGCGGTAGTCGTCACCAGGCGGCGGCTTGGCTCACTTGACCGAAGAATCCGATTGGGGTCGGTTTGTCAAGCATGAGCTGGGCATTCTTGGCGGACGCATGAATGATGACAAGAGGGCTTATTCGGGGTGCATGGTGAGAGTGGTGTACTGGTGATTGGATGATATTAGCTGGTTGTTGGTGTACCATGTGAAATCTGGCCCCCGGTTGCTATTTTCTGCTACATGAAGCGCTGTTCCATACACCGTAGTTTCAACCCTTTTCTGGTGTGAGAGGGTAACGCAAAGGGGCGCGTGATGGAGATGTGAATAATCATAGCTGTTGCTCTCATATTAGGCCTCCTTTCTTCCCCTCTGGACATAATCTCTGGATTTATCTACCTACCTACTCGTCAGATGCCCTGTGACCAGCATACCATGCCAGATAGGGCTCATGGCTTTATCTCATGAGAATTTTCTTTTTGGTCGCTCTTTCTCATCTCCACGGCAGTCCTTTCGGCAGACACTTCATGGCGTGCAAATTCAACGCCTGGTACCTCTTGCGGAGGCATGTAGACATACTGGGGCTGCTGTTGCTGCTGTTGCTGCTGTTCGAAATTCTGCCAACCCGGCGGCATCTGTTGCTGTTGCTGCTGCATGTAGACTGGCGCGGAATAGCCGTGTTGAGGATATCCGCCAGGATAAAACGCAACCGGCTGTTGTGGTGGTTGACCAACTTGAGCCTGTCCATAGACTGGATGGGGTTTGACCACCATGACAGGGGGGACTCCTCCCATCCATGGCTGAACATTGGTCCACAGTCCCTTCTTCTTCCGCACGGCGACGGAGAACAGGATGATCAGGATGATTGCGAAGAGCACAATGTCCAGGAAGGCATTCCCCCCATACGTGGCCCCAACCGTGGGGTATACGATTGGCGCGCTGTCGGGGAGAATCCAAAGCGCAGAGACGACCAGGAACCAGGTCCAGCGGGTAAAGTTGGATAGCGCAGCCAAGAGCAAGTTTATAGCACACTATCGATCACATCATTGTTAGAGGTAGCACGACAAAGCTCTCGAAGGAGGGGTTCTGTATAATACATACGACTCGAGATGGCTCCACCCTGGCATAACAGTGCATGACCATGGACGCGTAGACAAGGACTCCGATGGCGAGGACGAAATTGAGAATATTGTAGGCGCCGTTGAGGTGGCGGAATGATGAACCTTGTGAAACCAGGGACCCGATCTCGGAGATATCGCTAGAGGTCCATCCTGGCGCCGAGCTGCTCCTCGCGTGGAAGTCGAAGATGTCGTACCACTGGTCACGCATCGTGGTGTTGGCCAGCCCCGTATGAGCTACCGCGAGGATCGCCAATACGAAGCCGATGGACATTGTGAGCCATCTGAGCATCCTTTGTGATGTTGGCCGTTGCCTTGTGAGGGCGAAGAGCAGGCCGTTGCCCAGTTCGACAAAAGTTATCATCAGCAGGATCTGCGCGATCCGTCTCAGCAGAGTGCCCACGGAGCCGGTTCGTGAATAAACATCGTAGGCGAGCATAATGGTATTGCGCCTTGCAATGTCATCGGGATCTTTGGGGTCGAGGCCGCCTCCTATGTCGCCATTCTGGTAGGCAAGAAATTCGCTGTCTGATAGCGCAAAGTCAGAAGCAGCGGTCAATACCAGGCCACTAGATGGATACAAGGGCAAATGGGTCAGCAGCCATATCATGCTGAACTGATGGGAACTAAGGGGCAGAAACTCGACTAGAGCGCGACGTACGGGACCTCAAATGCAAAGGCGGCCTTCAGCCAGCTGAAAGCGACACGGGAAGGATCGTGACGGCGGCGGACGGTGCAAAGCGCGACAGATCCAATGACGAAAAGGACAAAGGCCGTGACGCATGCGACGCCGGCGTGGACGTAGCACCACGTTTGCTCGGCCTCTATTTGCTCCCAACTGACATCCATAACTTGCAGGCCCCGTGGAGAAGAGCGTATGCTGATATATGTTTTGTTCAGTGGTTAGACAATGGATACTTTCGGTGAGGGAGTCTGGGGGACGGTCCAACGGAACGGAGCATGAACGGAGCACACGCAGGCATTGTGGCCCTTGTGAATTTAAGCTTAAAATAAAGTTGTACACAGCGGCCTAGAGAGACAGATCCTTGTCCAGGCTGTACATGCCATGTACGAATCTATCTATCTAAATAGAAGTACTATGACTGTTGGCTGTAAGAGAGAAAAGAAAACCTGGAAACCTACCTTGCCATGTACAAGAAGAACCCAGCGCCAAGGTCAAGCTAATGACCTGCCAAGCTAAATACTCTATTCATCAGCCAATGGCGGTTGATTGCAACTCTCCCCGATGCCACATTGAGACACCTCACATCACAAAGTGCTGAGTGCGGACCATGATTAGGCCGACTCTCAATATTTCAGGGCATGCTGATACCCCTACACTATGTAAGGTTGACTCAAGGCCGCGCGTGCCAGCTGCGCGACTGCGATTTGGTTCGAAATAGGAATATACAGTACCTAGATAGGTACCCTCTGCTAAGTTTCTATCATCTATGGGCAGAGTAAATTACTCGGTACTAGCGACTCGGAACCGGGCTACTTACCTATGACTGTTTGAGAATACCATCTAGTATTGAATATCCATATATGAAGAAGAGCGGGTTGTCGCTTCATATGCAACTACATAAGTCGTGTATGTTTCTAAATATTCGTCCATTTCCGGCTCTGGGAGCACAGCGAGACACATTCGTATTCTACCAAAGGAGTGTAAGAGACGAACCTGATTTCTCACCTGTCCATTTGTCCTGTCATCTATGCACCACTTATATCGCCAGGACGGACGGACCCATAGTCGTTTAACACACTTGTGTTGGCTAACTGCAGTACAAAGGGATTCGGGAGGTACTCATAATCCATGCATACGCAGTCCAGGTTTTTGAAGCTGCATGAATACAGAGTAAGCACCAGGACACCAAGCCAAGTTCTCCCAGTGGCACATTGTACATGTATTGCATGATACGAGGCAGCGCGGTCAGTTCGCGCAGAACCCCTGTTCTCAACTTAACCTTAAGGCTAACTTAAACTTGGCTACATCTTGGCTTTTCCTTGGCACAATCTTGGGCCAACTGTGTTACTGCAGAACCTGGCATTTGATCTCCTCCTGGCCATGCAATCTTTGGTCTTAAGGAAATTTAGAGATCATGTTGCTACCTTCATTACATTCCCCCGATGCTCAGAAAAGACCTTTCATTGCTCGTTGCAATCAACCAAACACGCCACCGCTCCTAATACCCAACATTTCCTGATCGCGGCAAAGGCACAATGTTATCTATACCAATAATGGCCTCGTTTACGCTACTCCCGTTGGCCCAAGCGGTGTGCGACCAGGAATGCCAGTCACTGTCCGGCTTACTCTCCGACTGCTCCCTCCCAGCCATCTCCCCCGTCTGGGCCCACGGTAACACTTATCCCCAGCGACGCAACCTCACCGGCCTGCCATCCGAGTGGAACCACGAGATTGGCCCAAACACGTACTTAATCGCCAACTACTCACAGGCTGATTGTTTCTGTAATGACGCCCCGGCCGAGATCAAGCCCTGCTTCGAGTGCTACCAGTTAGAATGGGAGGGCGGCGACATGTCAGACTTGGCCCCGCTGGAGAGCATGCACTTGGACTGCGAGGAGTTTGGCTACTTTGACAACTCGACCCTCTCACACCCATCGACGACGCTCTCGTCCATGCCCGTAGCTACCCAGATGCCCGACTATTCGGGAAGTGGTGCCTGCGACGACGTATGCGGCGTGCTGGGGGGCCAAATCGCAGAGTGCGACTTGACACCGCTGGACACAGACGAGGACGAGTGGCCGTCGCAGGAAGCCATTCCGCTAGGATGGGGGGGCTCTCAGCCTGTCAAGCTCCTGCTGAACCGTACAGCTGCGGAATGCCTGTGTACATTGCCGGTCATGAGGCGTATGGTTGCGTGCAAGGAATGTCTGCGCGTAGACGAGAAGTTTGAAGCCGAGCTGAAGCTAAGGCCGCTTGTGTTGGAGTACGGGTTCGAATGCTACGAAATGGGTTACTGGACCGATAGGGAGTGGGTTGTGCCCCAGCTCCCAGAGGACACTGATGCTGGGTCTCCAAAGTCCACTGATGATGCTGAGGGGACTGGTGTCAAGTCAGGTGGGCTGGTTCTGGTACCGGTCTTGACAATGGGCTTGCTTTTGCTATCTCAAGAATTGCAAGCATGAGGGTAGTAGGTAAGAGATTTCAGAATTGATGTAGGCGGTAAGCATCAAAGCCTCATGCAAAGGGAGCAAGGGTTCCCATAGTATGCGCTCCTCGGTGTCACTTTTCATGACAGCCGCCGCTTGACCTCATCCACCATGGCAGCGGTAAGTGACTCCGTGGTGCCCGAGCCTCCCAGGTCCGGGGTGATAATGTCTTTGGCCGATCCCACTACGGCACGAGCAGAGCCCCTAATCGCATCTGCCTCCTTTTGATGCCCCAAGCTCTCAAGAAGGATTGCGCTGCTGAGGATCAGGGACAAGGGATTCGCAATCCCCTTGCCGGCAATGTCAGGCGCAGAACCATGGCAGGCCTCCACCATGGTGATTTTATCCCCAATATTCGCCCCAGGAGCAAGGCCCAGCGACCCTGCCAGGCCAGCGGCCAAGTCGGAAAAGATGTCGCCATACTGGTTGGCCGTGACGATCACATCGAAGCGCGTGGGGTCGCGAACAATAGTGTAGCACGCGGCGTCAATCATCATATCGTCGGCCGATATGTCAGCGTACTCCTTGCTCACCTCGTTGAAGCAGCGTAGGAAGAGTCCGTCGGCCAAGCTGAGGGCGTTGGCCTTGTGGAGGCATGTCACTCGCTTGCGTCCGTGCTTGCGTGCGTACTCGAAGGAGTACCGTGCCACCCTCGTGGCCGCAGCTCGGGTCGTCAGCTTGATGGCCTGGGCGGCTAGGTCGTCGCCGATTATGTGCTCGAGGCCGGCGTAGAGATCTTCGGTTATCTCCCTCATGATGACAACGTCAAGGGATTCATGGCGGCCTGAGATACCCGGAAAGCCCTTTACAGGTCGAGGGTTGACGAAAACACCGAGTTCCCTCCTGATAGCATTGTTGATAGAGGGATACGTCGCAAGGGAGCCATCTTCTTTAGGGCAGTCAACGCGGCCCTTGAATCTTTCGACGTGGAGCGGCGCCTTGATGGCCACACCGGCTGACCGGAGCTGCTGGAGTGACTCGGGCGGAAGAGGATGGCCAAATTTCTCGACGGCTTCGTCGGCGACCAGGACATCTTCCCATTCAAATGGGATACCAGTGGCCTCCAGTACGCGTAGTGTGGCGAGCGTGATTTCCGGGCCGATGCCGTTTCCTTTCAAAACCGCAACGCGCATCTTGTCGGTTGAGCGGATTCTCAGACTGTTTCACAACCGAGGTTCCGGGGTCCCCCGAGAGGCAATCAAAGCGGTGCTACGGGGGAGAGATTCAAACGCTTTGGGCCAAACGCCGATTCGTCCTACTCAGGCCAAATTGGCGGAAATAGATGACTCGGCAGACTATATTATGAGCGCCGAGGTTATGCTGACGGAGTCGCAATGCGATAACTTGGATTCCCCCACATTTCCGGGCGTCACGAACAGTTTGTGGGGTAGCTCCGTAATTAGAGCCCGACTCGGAGGCGGAGGCCACGGGGGTCGAAGAAGAGGTAGCTAAGTGAGACTGTGAGAGGAGAAGAAACTAAAGTGTTCTTACCTCAAGAAAAAAAAAAGCACGCGTTAACATGAGCCCATGTCCTCGCGGATAGGTGTTGACTGATGATGAGTGCAGTGGACTGTTGACAGTCAACCGTGTCCAGATACTTGACTACCATTGCTCATTATAAAGTTCTCATTATTTATCGCTTAGGGGTGTTATGGGTAAAACTAACACCAGAATACCTTCCAGAAGGCATTTGTAACGCATCTCAAGACAGCAGCAGGAACAACGCAGTCTGGTGCAGTGGCCTTTAAGGCTGGAAGGGTAAACTGGATTGGAAGTGAGCCCTGTTTGTACTCGAAGACTTCTATACCGCTTTTAGACTCCTCATTTCTCAAAGGCCCAATCCTAGGGATCTGCTATTGGAACATATCCCCATGCCCCGACCGTGGTCGGCCAGTCCGTCCATTGTTCCCGGTATGCTGTCGGGCCTTGTGGGGGACTGGAGCGCGGCAACGGTCGCCATTGTCTCACTGAGCGGGAGCTGGTTGATTCCAGTCAGTCCTTGCAGTACTGGGAGATCGAGATCATGATTTCGTCATCCTCCAGTGCAAATCGACAGATTGTCCTACAAACAAGACGCTGAAGCAAAGGGCGGCAAGTAGTGACGGAGGACAAAAAGTTCTAAGGCTCTTCCCGTCTCCAGTATGATGCAAATGATGTAATAGCCCAGGTATATGGCGGGATTGATGCGACTCGAAGCTTCGTTGGTGGTGGAGATGAGTTGGGTCTCTCTCGCAGTTGAGCGGTCTTGTTGGCAGCTTTGGCTAAAGCGTCGGAACAAAACCTCCTTGAATCACTCCGCGAAGCCCATCGCCATGATGTCATACACAACTGACCATGTCTTCTTGCCGTCCAAACCAAAGGGTTTATTTATATCAGGCAGTCGGCAGAAGAAATTAAGCTGTTGTATCTTCGTCACTACAATAACGAATCTCTTCATTAACCTGTTCAATCTTGACTGAATACCACAAACCAACTCTGCACACCTCCAAGCTACAGCTTCCACTACACTTACACGAACTCGCACCAACTTCCACATTCATCATGGCGTTCAAGGCACCCAGCGAAGGCACCAAGGTAAGAATACTATTCCCCTACTTTTCATCATATCCACTCACAATCCAAGGTCTTCCCCGGTCAGAACGCCCCTACCAAGAGCGAGCCTGCCGGCACCGTCCCCTCTGAGTCTCTCGCCGCCGAGTCCTACCGCGAGGGTGGCGCATTTTCCCGCAACACGAACGCACAGCCCGAGAATCTCTCCTACGACCAGCTCAAGTCTTCATCCGGCGCCACTGAGTTCGGCTCTGCCTCCTCCTCCGAGGCCCGCGCCGCCGCCCGCGACACCACCTCCACCAACGCAGCCAGCTACGACGAGGCCACCGGCTCCGGCAGCTTCCGCGCCAACCCCAAATCCTATGCCGGCGCAGCCCCGACGTACGTCGCCAGCCAGTACGCCGTCGACCCCAAAGGACCCCATGGTACCAACATCTCCGAAGGCTTCGACGACTCAGGAACCCAGGACGGCCTCCAGCAGGCGCTGAATGCCGAGCCCGGAAGCATCAACGACCCGGCACGTGTCGCAGAGCAACAGATGAGGCTCAAAAATGAGACCAAGTCCCGTGCCGCGGGGCCAACGGAGAGGACATTTACCAACGAGACCAAGTACGATGCTCTGAATTCGGATGCTTCTGCGTAAGGAGTTTGTGTATAAAGGAAATGGAGTCTGGGATTAGACTGTATGAATAGTTTTTGACCTGAGTGAAAATGAATGATAGCCATGAAACTAAAGACTTCTGCTTTTCTCAAAGTTCTATGTTTGGCATCATACCATACCCAAAATCCAGTCCCTGGATTTGCCTCGACTGACAATGCCGCTGGTGGCTGTGGTTGAGCGCTGTCACCCCTCGATACAACTGGACGGGTGAGGGTACTCTGTGAGATGTCATTCTCTCACCTAAATAAATGCATGCAAGTCGCATGAATCTCATTATTTTAGAGACAACATTAGGGAGCACTACTTCATTACTTGCCATCAAGGACGTGGTGGGCAAGATTCCCTAAATTGCATTCCCTCACATTACACCCGGTCATACACTGGCTAGGGTTTCCAGACTAGATGGCTGTATGAAAATCTCGTATTTTATTGTACCAATTTTTGGCTGAACTTAGATGGTTTGAATCTTTTAGGTATGGGAGAAGTTAACACGTTTTGAGTGAGCTAACTACAGGAAACGATGGAGTCGTCACGTGAAACTTGCCAGATACTCCGGTTCAAAGAAATAAGGTTCTCGTGCTCAATTAAATGCCGTGATAGAGACAAAAGCTTATTCGAACAATGTTTCGGGCAACTCCTTCCCACCGGACTGATCCTCGAAGAATTGGGCTAAGGCAACGTCTCACTTCCAGACTATGTTCATTCGCCTGACGACCCAGGGTAGGTGGGCCGACTTATGTGCATGGGAAAGAGACATCAATGCCCTATATTCTGGGTTGGATGTCGTTTTTCCTTTTCATAAGGCTTTTCCGGTAGTACTATTTACCAGAGTATAGGTAGTTGCTATAATGACTTCGACTTGAAAAGGACAACACAGCAAAAACGCTGGTCGTGGATGTGGATGCGATCATGAAGGTGAGCGGCAACTTTCAGGGTCAGACACCAGGCTGCATGTGACGTCAGGGGGGCAGATGGGGCCAAGTCTCTCTAACTGCGGCTCTCTGGTTGGTGGGCCCAATGGGACAAGGCGGCGAGGTACGAATCAGTTGGACACATGAAAAAATTAGGGAAGGGGAAAGAAAGTTAGAGAGCGCTGATCCTGGAATCTAGTTAACGACTCAGGGCGAGTTTCCCAGTGAGCCTAGGGAGCAGGTAGGGAACGGTTACAGCTGAATGTGAAATGCGCAGCCACCCTTTGGTGCCTTATGAAGGATGTGATGCCTGACCCACCCTGGTGGAGGGTCGCTATCGCACCAAAATTTTGATATCAGCCCCACCAACGAAAAAATCACCCCGCCTCCGTCACCCTGGTGGCCAACATTTTGCTGGCTCCCAAACTCACATCCCACCTTCTACCATCCACCACATCCACGCCCGGACAACAACCCGCCACTCTTTACTGCGCTGGCGGCCGAGATATTCGCACCTTGATATCTCTCTCTTCGTTGTTAATTTTTCTCCTCGCTCCCTTTGCTGTGTCTGTGTGTTTAGCACGGACCCGTCTCTTGCGCCACATCCTTCCTCTGTCGGCGTCATTGCTGCTCCATTTCTCAGCTCCATAATCCATCCAGATCACCACGATGGCGCCTTCCGCTTCCAAGGAGAAGAGACTCGCCAAGAAGGCCGCCGAGGGCAAGGCCGATAAGAAGGGCGCCAAGGGCAAGGGCAAGAAGAATGAAGAGGTCCAGCTCGATGCCCACGGCAAGCCCATTGTCGACGAGAACGAGTTCACCACGACCGGCGAGAAGATGGAGGAGGTGAACCGCCTCACCGCCCAGATGGACAAGCACGGCATCTCCGACCGAGTCACCACCGGTGTCCTCTCCTCCGTCGCCTCCAGCAAGGACGTCAAGATCACCAGTACCAGCCTGGTGTTCCACGGTCGCGTCCTCATCACCGACTCCACCCTGGAACTGTCCTTCGGTCGCCGCTACGGTCTGCTCGGAGAGAACGGCTGCGGAAAGAGTACCCTCCTCAAGGCCATCGCTGCCCGCGAATTCCCCATTCCCGAACACATTGATATCTACCTCCTCAACGAGGGTGCTCCCCCCTCCGAGCTGGGCGCCCTCGAGTGGGTTGTCACGGAAGCCGAGAACGAGATGGAGCGCCTCGACAAGTTGGCCGAGAAGCTCCTCGAGGAAGAGGGCCCCGAGAGTCCTGTCCTGATTGATCTCTATGAGGTGAGTTCTGACGTGGCCTGCTGCTGTGACTAGGTAGACACTGACATTTGTACAGCACATGGACAAGCTGGACCCTTCGACCTTTGCCACCCGCGCCTCGCTTATCCTGACGGGTCTCGGCTTCAACAAGAAGACCCTCCACAAGAAGACCAAGGATATGTCTGGTGGCTGGAGGATGCGTGTCGCCCTCGGCAAGGCCCTCTTTGTCAAGCCCTCCCTGCTGCTGCTCGATGACCCCACTGCCCATTTGGATCTTGAGGCATGCGTGTGGCTCGAGGAGTACCTCAAGAAGTGGGAGCGCACCCTTGTTCTCGTCTCCCACTCCATGGATTTCCTCAACGGTGTCTGCACCAACATGATCGACATGCGTCAGCAGAAGCTGCAGTACTACAGTGGTAACTACGAGTCTTACAGCAAGACCCGGTCCGATAACGAGGTCAACCAGATGAAGGCCTACCACAAGCAGCAGGATGAAATCGCCCATATCAAGAAGTTCATCGCCAGTGCTGGTACCTACGCCAACCTGGTCAGGCAGGCCAAGTCCCGCCAGAAGATCCTCGACAAGATGGAGGCCGACGGTTTCATCCAGCCCGTCGCCCCCGACAAGGTCTTCACTTTCCGCTTTGCCGATGTCGACAAGCTGCCCCCGCCTGTTCTGTCCTTCGACAACGTCACCTTCTCCTACTCTGGTGACCCTGCTGACGACCTGTACCGCAACATCGACCTGGGCTTCGACATGGACTCTCGTACCGCGCTGGTCGGCCCCAACGGTGTGGGTAAGTCGACCCTGCTGCGTCTCATGACCGGCAAGCTGTCTCCCACCGATGGTGTCGTCACCCGCCACACTCACCTGAAGCTTGGCCTCTACTCTCAGCACAGCGCTGAGCAGCTCGACCTGACCAAGTCGGCGCTGGACTTTGTTCGCGACAAGTACAGCGACAAGTCGCAGGACTACCAGTACTGGCGCCAGCAGCTCGGTCGCTACGGTCTCACCGGTGAGGCCCAGACTGCTCTGATGGGCACCCTGTCCGAGGGCCAGAAGAGCCGTATCGTCTTCGCCCTGCTTGCCATTGACTCGCCCAACATGCTGCTGCTCGACGAGCCTACCAACGGTCTGGACATTCCCACCATTGACAGTCTGGCGGAGGCCATCAACGCCTTTAGCGGAGGTGTTATCGTCGTGTCCCACGACTTCCGGTACGTTTGAATTAGACCTCCCCTTTTTACACTTCTCCTGCTGACCAAAATTCCAGTCTCCTGGACAAGATTGCCAAACAGATTCTCGTTTGCGAGAACAGGACCATCCAGGAGTGGGATGGCTCGATCGGCGATTACAAGAACTACCTGCGCAAGAAGATGATCTCGGCCGGCGCCGTCTGAGCTCGAAGCTGTAGCTCCGGAGGATATGAGATATGAACAAAAAAGTTTATAGAAAGTGACGACGACGAGGCCGGGTATTTTATGACAGGAGCGGCTTCAATGGGGCTGCGGCGTCGCGCGGCGGTCCAAACCATCAGGCATGGTATGGGAAAATGGAAACGGGCCGCAATGACGTCCCGGGTAAAGGGTCCGGATACGCCTTATAGAAGCGCCTGTGGTCAAACTGACGATTCGAGTTTTGTTTTGTGGGATAGAATGGTCGCCTCTGGCGGTTTCCTTGGGGTTTGACTATGCCTAGAAGTTCGATGGATATTGCATCTATAGGATACGGTTGTTCTGAATGTGACTCTAGCTTACAGTTTGAAATTGAGGATGAGCTACGCATAGTTCCCTACTTATGGCACGTTGCGCGAGGCTGACGACGACACCCTCGGACTACCTTATGCGGTAATACCCCTCGGTTCTGGGGGTGCGGATACTCGGAATATGCCTACCGTCTGACTCACACGGCGACTTCCAACATCGTCTGTGGGGTCTCCAACGTGACTTTAACCCGGTGGTTTCCAAGATTGGCATTTGTGTCCTCGTAACCAACCACACCTACGTAAGATAGGTAGGAATATTCGATGGCTATTACTTTTCGCCTAGCTACGACAGATGACTTGTCCGCCATCAACCGCATCCACTACGATGCGCTCGAGCAATGGCACGACTTCTACGGGGCCTTCTTCGCGCTTCACCCCCGGGAACTCCTCCCCCGCCTGAATGCACGAGCCATGCGCATCCCGAGCCAGATATTCCTCGTTGCCGTCGAGCAGGACGAGGTGGTAGGGTTTGTGCGGTACCAGATGGTCGATGCCACGGGTGCGCCAGAGGGGGAAGGGCCCGCCCAGGGCGGCGACGAGGTCGTCGAGCCGATTGCGGCGCTGGCGAAACCAAAGGAGCACCTGAAGGAGCTGTGGGAGAGGTTCAGCGAGAGGGACGCGGCCATGGACGAGTGCTATGGGAAGGCGGCTGGTGGTCGCAGGCATGCCTGTGAGAGACATTGCGTTTGTTATGTACTGCTACGTGGGAATGATTGAGCTGACTGTGCCGGGACTACTACCCATTAGACGTGAAGCATCTCATGGTGCACCCCTCGCAGCAGAGGAAGGGCATAGGCGGAGGGCTGTTGGGCGAGGTGGTGTCGCGGGCTGATGCAGCGGGCTTGCCAACGGTGATTGTGTCGTCGGCTGAGGGGCATGGGCTGTACGCCCGGCTGGGCTTCCAGGACCTGGACACGTTCCGTATTGATAACGGGTACTGGGCGAGAGAGGTGGCGAGGACAGAACGCGAGCTGGGGGTCGATGAGGGGAACGGGGATCTGGGGGACAAGTATGGGGGCCTGGAGGAGGTGGAGAAGTACATGATGCGGTGGCCTAAATGCACTCCTGCTGGGGAGACATCGTGATATCGAGAGGCGTGGTTGTGATGGGGGCCAGAGCAAGCACCATGTGTGCTAGCGTGGTGACCACAGTAGTACTGATGTGAGCGCCCGATGTAATACATGATGTGCACGATCAACGATGTGGGCTGACTGTCCAACAATTCGCGGAACCAACACGCGCCTTGTGAGCGGATGACGATTGGCACAGGTTGTACGGCCGCAATAGGCTGCATTCGCCGCAGAAGGGGCGCAGCCTGCCTGCTTGGTTATAACTGCGTCACTCGGGACACGGAGTTCCCAGGTGTGGCGAACCCTTTGATGATCAGTGAAGCCGCGTGCAAGTATTAAACTGAGGGAAAAGAATGAATGGGGGAGATCCGTAATCAAAACAACAAAACAACAATTTAAACACTGCAGATACGGATACTGCAATAGCATCATTGAATTGAATAAACATGTCTTCCAAGCAAAGTACCCAGACCGCCAAGACGAACATGGCCACCGTCGAAACAAAGGACAGGGCTGGGTCGGCCTGCAGCGCTGGGTCAGACGTGTCGAAACTGCCAGATGACCATCCGGTACACCGTATCCCACTCAAGAGGCAGGAAAAGATGCGGAAGAAAGGGGTGAACCCGGTGCTGAAGGCGGAGATGGACGCGGCGACGGACAACGGGTTTTTTAGCAAATGGGCCAAGACGAGTACGGGCCCATGGTTTGTGTAAACAGGCGTCAGGGGAAATACCATGTCAACCTCTTCTTCAATTCAGCCTTTGTGCTCACTTCGTTCCAACCTGAAATGAACATGTCGGTGAACACTTGACGCCTCACGTGATCCTCGGTGATTGCACGTGAAGGACTGGGCTGGAGGACGCAGCCACTGTTCTTGGCAGATGCGGTGCCCCGTTGCCCCTGCTCTGGGCCCTGGATGAGTGGCGGGCTGGCGGCTGGTGCCGGGGGACGGATTGCCGGGTGCTCCTCCAAAAACGGCGCAGAGGTCATCACCGGTCTCAGCCGCGACCATGCATGCACAGCACAGCAACGCAATCAAAGCTACTGCATCACTGCAATACCTAGACAGACAGGCACCGGTGTTGGGCGAAATCAGGCGTGGGAGTTAGCGCGGGTGGCGTAGTGTCAGTGTTGAGCTTTTTTTTTGGTTCTCTGGTGGGATCAACTGCCCAGAGCAAATCGATCGCCGGCGCCTTGCCGTGGTGGAGGTCTGGAGGAGGATGGGACGAGGTGGACGGACGGGAGAGCATCCAGAGCAAGGAGCGAGTCTGGGCCACCAGGCCACCTCACCAGTTCGCCAACGCCAACGGAGTGCCAGTGAGACTCCGGGCCAACACCTTGCCCTCGCTGTGCCCGTCATGCTCGCTCTCCATCACCACACTTGAATCCCCTTGCCCCTTCCCCGTCTTCATCATCGTTTCCCCCATCACCTGTGCACGAAGCCATCGCCATCGACCTCACCCAGCCGCTGCCCACCCACCCCTGCGCGTCTTAAGCCCGCGGTGCCTCTGCCATTGTGCCTCATCATCAACACCAAGAACCGTCACCTTAGATTTCCAAATTTCATTCAGAACTGCGGAGCCCTAGTCTTTTCCCCATCATTCCCGTCGTCTATCCAGGCTTCCCATCTGCGTTCCACGTCCCCGTACGAGTACATTCGCCCACCTGCGCTGTGCCCACCGCATATGGGCGCATCGGCAGCTACGCACGCAACCAACGCCTAAGTTGGCCGCGACCGTACTTCCACCAGTGCACCAGCGTGGCCGGTGTCAAAGGCACTGTTTGCTGCAATGGATAGCAACAGCTTTCGCTCGACGGTGCTACAGCGGCCACAGACTGAGATGCAGCCGCAGGGCGACGACGAGGAGCGCGACCGACACCAGCGGCGCGACACGATGAACGCAGGGAGCCCAAGTCAATCTGCGCACCGACAATCCTCCACCTTCAGATTGCGCTCGCCCACCGGCACCAGCGGCGCCACTGCTAATGGCCACAATCCACCTCCCTTCCCTTCCCCCAGCGCTGCCCACCAGCATCATCAACATCCCCATCAAAATCCCCATCAACATCGCCCTCCGCATCACCCGCCGCATCACCCGCCGCACCACCACCATCACCAATCGCCGCCGCCCTCGTCGCACCGCTCCGCCCTGCACACGCCCGCCAACCCGTACATGTCGCAGCAACGGCAGGGCTCGCCATCCGGTGCTGGCGGCCCCATGGCTCCTACGCTGCCTCCGCCGTCAGGCCTCGCTCCTCCACCAGCATCATCATCAGCCTCCTCGTCCGCTGCAAACCATCACCATCACCAGGGTGTCTCGCCGCTGCACCCGCCTCCGGCGTACTACCCTCCCCCAGGGGCCTCCGACTCTCACCACCGCGCACGCGACGCCAGCCACGCTACGCCTACGAGGAGCTTCTACGATCCCACAACCGACACCACCAAGGAGCGTCGTGTCTCCGACTCCTGGCACAACGCGCCCCAGGCTGCGACCCCCAAGGTAAGCCTCGCTAACCATATCCACTTGTTTGACTCGCCCAAGCATTTTCCCCCTTGAGGAACCATCCGTACCCATCCGGCTCTGACGTGCAACAATATTTGCTTCTGGCACAAACACTCATAACCTTATCATCATCGGACACCTGCATTCCGATTTTTTTTTCCCTCGCAGCATCCGCACATCTCTTAATCATCGACACCCGATCCCCAACATCACGCGTTGCTAACCCGGAATTTTTTTTACAGCACGAGTCCCGCGAGCCTTATGGCTACGCCCAACCTGCCGACACGCAATCCTCCTACTACAACGGCAATTATTCATCACCCCGACCGTCATCCTTCAATAGACCGCGTAGTCCGCTGTCTCATTCACATCCCAACGCAACGGCAGGGTCACTCAGTCCCCCTAGTCGGCAATCACACATGACCTCGCCCAGTCTGCGGCATGCCGCGACACCCAAGATGACTCCGATGTCTAATGGAGGAGCATCGATGGGGTCTGCGATAAAGTCGGATTTGGCTGCTCCGTCGCCTCCGAGACCAGCTCCCGCGTCAAGCAACGTAAGTTATCACCGCTGTACATTTTGATAAAGACCTTGGTTGCTGACACCTTTTTTTTCTGCTTGCAGACCCCCAGCCGTGCTGCCGACCCAATGTCTTTCTCCAACATCCTCTCCAACCCCGATTCTGCGCCCAAGCCCCGGGAGCGGTCACCTGCACCCGATGTTCGCGATCTCGAACCCGTTCGCAGACCCAAGGTTGAACCTGAGACCGAGCCTACACCAGACAGAGATATGCTGGACCGTGGCGACGAAACTGAACCCGAACCGATGCCTGTGATCGAAAGCAGTATTCGTAAGAAAAAGGGACCTAGGAAGTCAAAGGGCCGTGCCTCAGACATTCGAGAACAGGCGGCTTCAAGGGGTGGTCGGCGCTCGTCCGTCAGGCGGGAATCACCGACGCCCCGTGGGGCTCAAAAGCGTCAGGCCAATGGCCAGCCGAAGCCCGAAAAGACATGGTCCAGCGATATGGAGAGGAAGATCCAGAAAATCGAGAATCAGCTCGATCGGGACGCCTTGAGCCTTGATACGGCCGAGTTTGACGAAGATGAATACAAAACACGCACTTCCAAGCGCCGCAAGATCATGGTCGATTCTGACGGCGACCAGAACCGTCAGCGCCGCGAGGACTTTGCCAAACTCGCTGGGAAGAAACTAGACAGCCATTCCGAGCTCGGCAAGCGACGATACGATGACGTGTTCTACGACGAGGCCCTTAACGAGGTTCGCGAGCAGGAGCTGTACGCTGAGAAGGAGCGGAAGAAGGACATGCAGCGCAAGCGACGTCGCGAGAAGTCGATGGCTGTCACACTTGAGCAGAAGGAGGCAGCACTTGCCCGTGCTGACGCTGCCGAGGACGAGGCCGAGCGCCAGAAGCATTTGCGTGACGCTGAGCGTGCTAATAAAAAGGCTCAGCAGACCAAGCACATCTTGCAGAAGGGCATCAAGGGCCCTGCTCGGCACGTTGAGATCCAGCTCGAGGGAGGCACAATGTCTACATTCCAGGCATCTGAGCCAGAGAGTACTGCCAAACCCAAGTCCAAGTCCAAGGCTGGGACGCGACCTAAGAAGTCCAAGGAGCAGAAGCAGGCAGAGAAGGATTCTGCTGAAGCGGCGCAGGCTGCTCTGGACGCTGGCGAGGAACTTCCGCCACGCGATGAGGGCAAGGTCCGCATCAAGATCACGAACAAAGGCAAGAAGTCTAAGGACAAGGACAAGGATAAGTCGAAGGACGACACCAAAGACGCAGATGCCGACAAGGACAAGGAGAACAAGGAGCCTGCCAAGGCAAAGGCTGACGAGGTTCCTGACCTGGAGAAGAAGTTCATTTCCAAGGGCTACAACCAGATCTACGACCAGATTCTGCGCGATATCGCTAGGAAGGACGTCAACAAGACGTATAAGCTGGCCGCCGACTCTTGCGCGACCAAGGCGTCCAACCTCAAGAAGACAGCTGTACTTGCCTCGAAGGAAGCCAAGAGATGGCAACTCAGAACCAACAAGGGCACCAAGGATCTCCAGGCCCGTGCCAAGCGTGTCATGCGTGACATGATGGGTTTCTGGAAACGCAATGAGCGCGAAGAGCGCGACCTGCGCAAGGCAGCCGAGAAGCAGGAGATTGAGAACGCCAGAAAGGAGGAAGCGGATCGTGAGGCCGCCCGCCAGAAGAGGAAGCTCAACTTCTTGATCTCCCAGACCGAGTTGTACTCCCACTTCATTGGAAAGAAGATCAAGACAGACGAGGTCGAGCGGAGTACCGACAACCCCGACATTGCCCGCGACGTCAATGAGCCTAAGGATAAGAGGCTGGATATCGCGGAGCCGACTGGCCTACTGGGAGGCAAGGTCACCGACTTTGAGAACCTCGACTTTGACGACGAGGATGAGACCAACCTCAAAGCCGCAGCCATGGCTAATGCGCAGAACGCCATTGCCGAGGCGCAGAAGAAGGCTCGTGACTTCAACAACCAGGGTCTGGATATGGACGAAGAGGGTGAGATGAATTTCCAGAACCCCACTGGCCTGGGCGATGTCGAGATTGAACAGCCGAAACTTCTCGATTGCCAGCTCAAGGAGTACCAGCTCAAGGGTCTGAATTGGCTCGTCAACCTGTACGAGCAGGGCATCAACGGCATCCTTGCAGACGAAATGGGTCTCGGAAAGACGGTCCAGTCCATATCTGTCATGGCCTACCTCGCCGAGAAACACGACATCTGGGGTCCGTTCCTCGTGGTTGCCCCGGCGTCGACCCTTCACAACTGGCAGCAGGAAATCGCCAAGTTTGTACCGGAGTTTAAGATCCTCCCGTACTGGGGTAGCGCGGGCGACCGCAAGATTCTGCGCAAGTTCTGGGACCGCAAGCACACCACATACCGCAAGGACGCGGCATTCCACGTCTGCGTGACCTCGTACCAGCTTGTCGTCTCCGATGTTGCGTACTTCCAGAAGATGAAGTGGCAGTACATGATTCTCGACGAGGCGCAGGCCATCAAGAGCTCCCAGAGCTCGCGTTGGAAGAGCTTGCTCGGCTTCCACTGCCGAAACCGACTCCTGCTCACTGGTACACCCATCCAGAACAACATGCAGGAACTTTGGGCGTTGCTCCACTTCATCATGCCTTCGCTCTTCGACTCGCACGATGAGTTCAGCGAGTGGTTCTCCAAGGACATTGAGTCGCACGCTCAGAGCAACACGAAGCTCAACGAGGATCAGCTCAAGCGTCTACACATGATCCTCAAGCCCTTTATGCTTCGTCGTGTGAAGAAGCATGTGCAGAAGGAGCTTGGCGACAAGATTGAGGAGGACGTCTTCTGCGACTTGACCTATCGCCAACGTGCCTACTACAGCAACCTGCGGAACCAGATCAACTTCATGGATCTCGTGGAGAAGGCGACGATGGGCGACGAGCAGGACTCTGGTACACTGATGAACCTGGTGATGCAGTTCCGCAAGGTCTGCAACCACCCCGATCTCTTCGAACGTGCTGAGGTGACTTCTCCGTTTGCCTTTGGCTACTTTGCTGAGACGGCTTCGTTTGTGCGCGAGGGGAATAATGTTCCCGTCGGGTACTCGACTCGTAGCTTGATTGAGTATAATCTCCCGTCGCTCGTCTGGACCGAGGGTGGCCGGTTAGACAAGCCCGGCGACGACAACGTCAAGGCTGGCTGGCGGAATCGTGCCCTTGGCCATATGATGAACATCTACTCACCTGAGCACATCCAGGAGAATGAGGATGACTCCAAGGGTTTCTCCTGGCTGCGGTTCGCCGACGCAACGCCCTCGGACGTCTACAAGGCCACGCATAACAGCCTTTTCACACGTGCAGTGAATGAGCTCCAGAAGCCCAAGAGGTTGGGCCACATGAAGGTTGCCTACGATGAGCCCGAGGACAGGAACTGGACGCCTGTCCACGCCCTCCTTAACATCCGAGCCCGGGAGGATCGCAAGCCGCTCGCGGATATTACCAATGAGGGTGTACTTGGGAGCCTGATGAATGTCGGCCGCCAGAAGTACTTTGACTTGGGTCTCGGCCGTCTTGAGCAAGCCGGCAAGCCCCGTGCGTCAGCTCCACCGATTGAGGTGTCGTGCAATAGTAGGAGCGCTGTCATCGAGCGGGAGAATGTCCTTTTCAATGTATCCATGCGCAAGATACTGTATGGCCCCGCCATGTGGGAGGAAAAGGTGCTCGTCGAAAAGAAGGCTCCGATGGAGAAGTGGCCGACCAAGGCACTGCTCCCCAAGCCGGACAACGAGAAAAAGAAGTTCACGAACATCGCAGTGCCGTCCATGCGTCGCTTCGTCACCGACAGTGGCAAGCTTGCCAAGCTGGACGAACTGCTGTTCAGGCTCAAGAGCGAGGGCCACCGTGTGCTGCTCTACTTCCAGATGACGCGCATGATCGACATGATGGAGGAGTATCTGACGTACCGAAACTTCAAATACTGTCGACTGGATGGTTCGACCAAGCTCGAGGATCGACGAGATACCGTGCACGACTTCCAAACGCGACCCGACATCTTCATCTTCCTGCTGTCTACTCGCGCTGGTGGTCTTGGTATCAATCTTACGTCTGCCGACACTGTCATCTTCTACGACTCGGACTGGAACCCCACCATTGACTCGCAGGCCATGGACAGAGCGCACAGACTGGGTCAGAAGAAGCAAGTCACCGTGTACCGACTCATCACACGCGGGACCATTGAGGAGCGTATCCGCAAGCGTGCGCTGCAGAAGGAAGAAGTCCAGCGTGTCGTCATCCAGGGTGGCGGTGCCAGCGTTGACTTCTCTGGCCGTCGTGCTCCTGAGAACCGCAACCGTGATATTGCCATGTGGCTGGCGGACGATGAACAAGCGGAGATGATTGAGCAGCGCGAGAAGGAGCTGCTGGAGTCTGGCGAGCTGGAGAAGCAGAAGAAGAAGGGCGGCAGGAAGAAGAAGGCTGAGCCCTCGGCTAGCTTGGAGGAGTTGTACCATGAGGGTAAGTCACTCGAACCCAAACGTCCGAGCCACCAATTGCTAACGATGCTGCAGGCGAGGGTCACTTTGATGACGCCAATAAGCCTAGCGGGACAGCGACACCCGTAGAAACCGACCCGAAGGGGAAGAAGGGAAAGAAGGGCAACACAAAGAGGGCCAAGACAGCAAAGCAGAGACTGGCCATTGCCGACGGTTTGGTGGATGGCTGAGTTAATGCATGGGCCAAACTGATTGACGAAGTGGAGAGAAGCCTCACGGCTGTGTACACCAAAATTTTAAAGGGACTGATGGGTTATGGGAGGATGGAAGCAGCCGGCGTCGGGCATGATCTGACAATTTTTTTATTATTTCTTTTTCACCCAGTTTGTTTGTTTGCTTGCGAAGCTACCAGGAGGGGCTTAGATGGTTCGAGTGCAAAAACCGCGATGCCGGGGTCTCATGGGGAAGCCGAATGGAGAGGCATCAAGCGGAGGTGCTGGATTGTTCGGAGACAGAGGCGCCGGTGTACCACTAGCATTTGATAGACCTATACAGCGGTTACGGAAGTGCACCGAGATCATCAATGATGGGCGTACGGTCGACTGTGATGATAAGATGCCCAGCGAAGGCTGCCGGCGAGGCTTTGATAACAGGGGCTAGGAGGGTGCGAAGGATTAGCACCGTGGTATGGTATTGGTGAATGTCGACAAAAGGATGGGTGACGGCCAGACCTCAAGTTGTGAAGCAAGAGGCTGTATATGGAAGCCAATGGCACACCGAGACGCTGGCAGGAGCAAGAAGTAGTAACGTAGGAGACAGAAGAGGGAAGACACGTGAAGGACAAGTCAGGCGAGATCCTGAAGACGATATGCAAGTGATTCACGGCAAGTTGCGACTGAAGCGCACTCCATGTGTCGGTCCGCGGTGAATCACTGCAGGTTTGAGACGTGCATTGCGCATGGTAGAGGCATTGCAAGTGAAGTGAGGTGAATTGCCGGTGAGGTGTTGCTGATCTGTCTCGCCGGTTGCTATGTGTTACAAACGGCATATATCAGCAATGTATTTGAAGCTCCCTGGTATAACACTGATAGCAATCTGAGGCTTCAAGCTGTTTGCCTCCTGCACTGCACTCGACAACGCAACTTGGCTCAAAGTATTTCCTTGCTATATAGGTATCCTCCTTCCGTGGCTTAAGATCCTATCTATTCGAGAACCTCTCGCCATCACACCCACACCCGTCAGCGATAATGCAGCTCAGCAAGATCCTCCTCGGCGTGGCCAGCCTCGCCAGCCTCGCCGCCGCATCGCCCACCACCACTCCAGCGACCACCCCAGCGACCACTCCAGACGCCGTCAAGGAGAAGCTGTGCGGCCTGGGAAGGAAGTGCCCGGACAAGATGGGGTGTATCCAGACATGGGATCAGGAGCGCCAGGAGTGGCACTACTACTGCTGTTTGGTGAACCAATTTCCCATGGCCTGCGTTCCGTCCATAAAGAACTAGGGGGGGGGAGGTCCCAGTGGGGGTGGCTCCGATGTGTTTCAAGCTGGGGTCCAGGAGTAATGGGCGTAGAATAGGATCAGGACTCTCGAGATGGGGCAACTGAGAATAGCTCGTGGAAGGATGGTGGCTCTAATGGCTTGGGGAAGCACCGTTTGGGGGCGCAAGGAAGCATCTGACTACGGATAGATAGGTTGCACAGCGTTGAACTTTGATCCTACAACGTCCTTGAGACCCGCTTAATCAACAACGTTGACAGAAGGAGCTTTATTGATTTATTATAGGGCTGCTGCAATATTTGTACTGCGTCTTCCTGAGGCTTGTCAGCTGACTAGGCCCGTCCAATGATGCAACGCATGGCTTCATAGGATCATGAGCTCTGTGGCGGAATATTCGCTGCAATTGCAATATTTAATCTATTTATACGTCAGCTGCCAAGGAGTACCGTGAACGAGTGGGCTGGCAGATGGGCTGGCAGATGGGCTGGATTCTGGAATGCCGGGTCAGCCTTAAGCCCTGGGATGCCGAAGGGGCGGAAAAGGCGTGGCCCGACCTTGACAAATCGCCATGACGCTGGTAAAATACGCATATTATACGGAGTACGGCGTCCAGATACCAGATGCCATGTCTGCCTCGCGTTTCAGCCCGCCGAACAATTGCCTAAGCGAGGGGCCCAAGCGAAGTCGCCCGAGAGCAGTCTGGCCCACCACATACGTTGACACACATCACGCGCCCAAGAAGCTTCCGCCGTCATCGGATCGGAGGGTGTGTTTTGGGACTGGCACAAACCTTGTCCCCCCTACAGTGGCGATGTGAATCCCCACGTGGGAGAATCGTGGGAACAAGACACTCGTCTTCCCAGATGGGCAAGTAGCATACGGAGTACGTGCATATATATATGTACATGTATGTAGTAGGGAAACGTCCCAGGCGTCCACTCGTAGAGATGGGATCCGCCCAGCCGGCAAGGAGGATTCGGGATGGGTAAGCTGCGAATTGCTACCTCTTCTGGAATGTAGTAATACTATGTATTATTGCAGCTTGCTTTTTATTTTATTTTTTGCAGGCAGCCTGACAGCTCTCCCATGTCCAGCGGGCAGCATTAGGGCATTGGGAATACGAACTCAGCTGTCGGTGCCTCCATGGGTGGTGCCCAATCGGGTAACTCGGGATTGGGCGGCCAGCTTGGCCAAGGGCTGGCTAGAGGCTGGCTAGAGGCTGGCTAGAGGCTGGCTAAAGGCTGGCCAAGGGCTTTGACGACGTGGGCCAAGCGATTTGTGCGGGGAATTACAGACCCCAAATCGGACGACTGGGAGGAATCATCTGACGATCCCCCAGACTCTCCCGCCGACTCCCACACACTCCCGCAGACCCCCGAGCCTCCTCTCTACTATTTTATTTTCGCCCAGGGAGGGACCCCGTCACCTAGAGCTCTACGAGCCTAGGGGTGCTCGTATCGGGCCCCGAGGGAAATATTGGCCAATATCCAGATGTCCCTCACCGGTGCTTCCAGGCCCCCTCGAGGAATCAGGAGCACCTTCCAGGCCCCTTCACCCCTTCACCCCTTCGCCCCTCTCCCGTCTCGTATCACAAGTTCCCAGCCCTCGGTCCCTGACCGATGGACCTGTCGTCATGGACCCAAACTGGCGGAGGCTTCCAGAGCACCATGCGCAGATATTCTGACGCATCCAATTCGTGTTCACTAGCCGAATCGTATTCACGCCTTGGCGAACCCTCTGGCCACTCACCGCTGCGGTCGGAGGATGATCATCACTGACCGTTTGGCTGGGAGGGAGTCTACGTGGCTGGGCATCTTCAATGGTGGGTTGATGCTACATGTAAGATGGTGAGATTCTGGGCGGGCCTCTCTCGAGCCTCTGTCGAGTATAAGAAGGTCCGTCATTGCCCGTCATAGACTTACGATATCTCAGCATCCCAACCTCATCATCTCATCATCTCGCAAACACACAAGCCTTCAAGCATCTTCCTTGCTTCCATACCATCACCATGATGTTCAAGACTGCCCTCGCCCTCCTGGCTGCCGCCACTCCCCTCGTCTCGGCTGCTGGCTATGCTCGCGTCGTCAACCAGTGCGACTTTGACGTGAGCCTCTGGTCCGTCGGCAGCAACATTGACGGCCCCCACACCGTCAAGGCCGACGGTGGCCTCTACGGCGAGAAGTTCCGCAAGGACCCCGTCACTGGTGGCATCGCCCTCAAGATCACCCGCGAGGCCGACGGCCTGTACACGGGCGAGCCCCAGCTCATCTACTCGTACAGCCTCGACGGCAGCCGCATCTGGTACGACCTCAGCACCGTCTTTGGCGACGCCTTCGAGGGCCACAAGCTCGTCGAGGCCAGCCGCAACACGGCCTGCCCGGCCATTGTCTGGAAGAACGGCACGCCCCCCAGTGGCAGCCAGGTCAAGGACTGCAACTCCGGTGACCATGTCACCCTCACCCTGTGCGCCTAGATCTTCTGAGGGAGGAAAAGGGAGGAGGAGAGTACGAATTATGCGGAGTTGGGACTTGACTACAATGGATTCTACAGCTACTGGTATATGAATAAATCTTGTATCGACTTTTGCGGATTTACCCCAGTCCATCAGGCACTTATACTACATGTAATAGTACTAGGCATGTGTGTAAATGGTAATCGCCGAGCACTCCCACCCCCTGCCAGGCTGCCACAGTGACTGTGTAAATGCCTAACAATGACACACCAGACCACCAATTGCTTTGTGTTAAGAGCCGACATTGTGATCAGCGGTGAGTCACCCACATCAATCGTCGTCCTGTGCCGTGCAACGACTTGGCATTTAAACACATATCAAACTTCCGGCTTGGACCTTCACAATGCCCGGTGGCATCGGCTAGTAGTCTCATGTTTATGAACGGCCCTCTCTGGTAAATGCCATCACCATGGCCACCCCGCTGGAGTCTCTCTCATTGGAGCTTGTCGAGCCCATTTTCGACCACCTGGAACTGGGCGACCTGTCCCGACTATCACGCTGCAACCGGGCCTTTCATTCGACTCTCTCCCCACGCATTCTCGCAGCAGATGGCGCACTCAACCTGATGATGCGATGGGCCATTATCAACGGCAACACCTGGACCATCAAGAGAGCCGTCTCCCTCGGCGCAGATGTACACTTTGTCAAGATGGACCAGGATGAGCGCTACGGCAGCATGCACTTCGACAAGATCCTAACACTGCATCTGGCCGCGAGGGAGGACCAGATCGACTGCTTCCAGACGCTGCTCGACTCTGGCGCCGATGCTCAACCCCCCCGCCACCCACCCGACAACGTGCCGCCGCACAGGCGTTTCAACAGCCCGAGCTTCCCCTTCTGCAGGACCTACCTGTTCAACCACAAGAAGCCGCCCGACCTTCTCCGGCGGTGCCTCGACAGCGGCATACGCGACTCCATCCTGGAACTACAGTGGCAGATGGACGAGGCTCTCAAGCAGGCCGCCGCGAACCCAGATGTCCCTGAGAGTTTCTGCGAGGCGTGGATCAGCCTGGGAGCGGATCCGTCCCGGGCACTGTCCTACTTTTGCGACAGATGCAGGGGCATGTTCAATACGGGGTCGGTTGTCCGGACCCATCAGTTCCTGTCTCGTGGTGCGAATCTGGTCAAGTATACACAGGCCGCCCAGCTTCCCGGGTGTGACGAGTGGGCATACCGTCCCGTCCTTGCGGCAGCATCCTCCATGGCCAAATATGGAATGGACATGATGCAAGTCTGCCTGGACCACGGGGCGGATGTTAATATCGAGAGGATGGAGCCCGTAGACTACTTAGTGCATCAAGATGATCTGCGCGCCAAAAAGGTGCCAGTGACTCCGATGCTAGTCTACCTCTTATCCGCCGACATATATACCGGCCGTGGCAGTGAGTATTCCCCGCAGACGCGTGCGCCTTACGGCTTACAGTATCTCCTGGACAAGGGAGCCAAAGTCCCCCTGGCGCACAGAGACCTCAAGGTGCCGCTCTGCGGGCAGGCGTCTCTTCCTGTCCTGGAGCTCTTCTGGAGGAGGTGGATGATCCCGCGACGCGAGCTCCACGCAGACTTTGGCACCATGTGGGAGCTCCTCTGCCGCCACGGCCCGACGGCGGAGGCGGTCCCGCCTGCGCGGCTGCTCATCCTCGGCCACCTGAGCGTGAACAGGAGGGGCAAGAGGAGGATCTGCCGGGCGAAGAAACCCAATCAGTGCGGCTTGCTGAAGAGGCGATGGCGCGTCCTCCTGGACATGGTCCTCAAGGATGGCCACGACAACGTTTTTGGCCAGAGAGACGTGGACCGGATATTTCTCGAATTTGTCGAGCTCCTGAATGAGGAGATGCGCACGGGTGAAGGTGCGACAACCAGAGGCACGACACGGGGTGATTTATCCTGGAATTGCACGCATTCCATCACCATTGACAAATTTTGCGAGGTTGGGGTTGATATCAGCAAGGCGTTCCGTGGGGCTCATCCGACTGTTTTAAATCATCTTTTGGAGCTTACGAGACCGAAGAAACAGCCTAGGCAGATTGATTTCAAGCGATTTTAGTTGCTCATCTTGTTGTGATATACAAACTTTTACGGTCAGGGTGGCGCTTTCAAGGGCTTGTTGATTAGTGTATCAAAGGGCCACAGGGACAGGCCGATGACCTCTTATCGTAATTGATGCAAGATTTGCTAAAAGCTTCCGTAGAAAGCCAAAAAGGTCTCCAAATACAAACTCGGTAATTTATTTTCCCGGCCGAAAGCCATTACTTTATCTCATCTTTTCGGATCTATCACCCCTCCCTGACGTTGAGTAGCCGGCCTTGACATAAAGCTGAGCCTTTGGTGAGGACGGAGATCCGATCTACCCAAGCAAGCGGAACAAAAGGACACAAGCTTGGTGAGTGTGGGATGCCCATAATGAGTGGTAAAAACGCTGGTCAAAGTCCCCTGGTCCGTGTCTCACCCCTAGGTTTCCCATCGATAGAACGTCACGGTAGACCCCGGTCCACTGTGACACAACCTCTTCACCAGCGTCATGCTGGCCTACTAGATACAGGCAACACTGTAGCACACATAAGGCTGCACAATGTGTTAAAGCAACAGAACTTGTGGATATCCTCTGCCCCGGCAACAGTGACTGCAGTTGTACATTCTACGAAGGGTAACACTAGCGGGGATGAAAGAGCGGATATCTAGATACGCAATAGGAGGGGATATTATGCTACTAAACTGTTAGTGGGTATTTACTAGTATTATCAAGTATTTTAATGATTGGATGAATTCGAGAACAGGTTGTCATAGTTCGGTTCATCCTAAACGACAAAGAGAATCGCGCCCATCTAGTGTCCGGGTCACTAGACTATGATTTAGCAGCCGAGGGCTCCAGAGGTCTCAAATTCAGAATCATGACGATCAACAGTAGGAGAGATAGAGTGTCATGTCTCGCTTCTTCTGTCACTTAATCAGAGTGCGTTTGGCAGACATCCGATTGATGGCATCTGTTGGCAGGTGTCACAGCTGGCAGCATTGGACCACCATAGGAACGGTGAAGATCATGGGAACTCAACTAGCCCTCACCTAAATATCATATTGAAATATTTCAATAATTCACCAGAATACTCTCAGGTGTTCCAGATCTTCAGCTCCATCAGATGATGCTTAGCCAACTCCTCAAGTTCTAAATTATTGCCTATATATATATCTGCCGACCCGCAAGATCACCATAATGAAGGTCGAAGGGGACCCTTTCGATGCAGATTTCAATCCCATCGTTTTAGAAACCCCCGAATGGTTCATCTCCTTCTTCGACCCAGCCAACGGCATCTGCCACACACAGAGCTGCTCTGAGTTTGCCACGCCCTTTGGCACAAACTTCCAAGTCCACAGATTCAGCCTCGCCCACCTAGTCGCATGCTGCATCGACGAGAACCTCCAGAAGCTCAACATCGCTGACCAAATCACCTACGCCGAGCTCGAGCGCAAGCAGGCCATCCACCGCTCCCTGACATGCCCCGTCTGCCCCGACCACCAGGGAGGCGGCCACCCGCTCGAGCCGGACTCCTACTACGCGCACCTCACCTCCCCTTGGCACACACGTCGCGAGAAGGCAGCTGACGGCTACGACAGCGTCGGCCTCCTCTCGTGGCGCACCTGCCGCGAGCCCTACTGCCCATCCTTTGGTGACAAGATCCCGCCCTGGAGGCTCCTGCGGCACCTGCACTGCGACGCTCACACGAGCGCCCCGCGCGTCATGCAGGCCCTGGCCGACACGGGCCTGGCCCCGGGACAGCTGGCACTCATGGCGCCGGCGATGAGGATGCGCGTGTGCAACGTGCAGGGGTGCGTGGGGTACGGCGCGGCGAGCCGGTTCAGTACGGCGGAGGAGCTGCTGGACCACCTCGAGTCGGAGGGCCATCGTCGTGCGCAGAGGGTGAGGTACGGGCTTCTGCCAGAGTGTGAGAGCGAGCCGGAGAGGCATTACTGTCGACTTGTGGGGTGTAGGGGTCATGCATCGAATGGCGGCAACGTCTTCAGCTCGAGGCGCTCGTATGCTCGCCATATCATGGGGGCGCGGCATCAGGATGGGCTTCAGAGAATTGAAAAGCGGGTTTCTGCGGTGGTAAGTGATTACACATTGTCCGTGTGTTTGAGTAGAAGGTTAATTATGTTATCCAGCTCCGAAACATAGCCGTGACGAATTTCCTAGGCTGCCAGTCCGACATAGTCCAGCAACGAACCATCACCACTTTAGCGCCTCCTATATCAATTGCTACGACGAGGAATATGGAGACTGGTCCCACTCAAGCCTTTGAACAGGCGAATGCCGTGGCACCTCCCGCTCAGGTCCCTGGACAAGTGAACACTGCGCCCCATGCTCCCAGACTAGTTGCTACACCGAGGAATGCCGAGGCTGCTTCCGTTCCACTTGTTGAACGGGTGAATATGGTTTCCCCAGTGGCCCCGGAGGCTCAAAGGGATTACAGCAACCACGATCAGACAGAAGACGATATCCACTGCAAGGAGAAGAACTCCTCAAAAATAAAGAGGGAGGACTCATCTGATGTTAAGATGGAGGACTACTCAGACGTTTGGGTAGGCACCTTACAGAGTGTATGACAAGTTCGTGGACTTGGCACCTAAAAAAGTTGAGAAGACATGGTGACCAGAAGACTCCAAGACTAATATTTAGCCGAACACAAAATCAAGTACCTTTGAAGTCTGAGAAATTCCCACGGCAGTTTGAAGGAGAGCGTATGTTGCCCCCTGGAGCTATGTATAAGGACCCAAAAGGACAGTCCACTTAGCAGAGACCGTTGTTACAGTTGTTCTCGCAGTTATAATAGCCGCCGAGCCCAGAATCACTTCCGTACATATCATAGCCCTGGAACCACCCATTGAGCGTCTCGTGGATGTAGTCGAGGTTCTGCGGGACGCCATGGTCCTGTCCCTCCTGCGAGCAAGGGTAGCCCTCGGTCAGGCCACGGCCGCCATTGAGACCTGTGTTGTCCGCCGCAGTAAACCATCCGTTGTAGGAGCCCAGCGCACGCACGGCGTTGCCGTCAGCATTGTCAAGGGCGGATCTCAGCACCCAGGCGCCGCAGTCGACATTGTCCTGGATCGGGTACTGGCAGTTGTCCTGGCCGTTCTGGCAATTGGCCGGCTCGCACTGCATGAGACCCGGGGTCGGGCCGTCGGCGTCGGCGTTGCAGCTCGACTCCTGCATGGCGATGAAGGCCAGGATGGCAGGGTCGATGTCGTACTTGGAGCCGGAGCTCTGGAAGTACTCGTCGTACTGGGCGCAGCCGGAGCCAACGCCATTGTAGTACTCTTCGAGGGAGATGTGCGTCAGGTTGTTGATGTCGAGGAAGGGAGGCTCCCAACCGTCGCCGTCGATGCCCGTGTTGAGCCACTGCTCAGAGCCGTTGGGACCGCAGGCGCCGTCGCCGCCCTGGGTCGGGTTGCAGGCGCCCTCAGCGTTGGGGTTGACCTCGCCCTGGGCGGCAGCGAGGCCGAGGACTATCGCGGTGGACAGGTAGCGAGTGGTGGAGGGCATCTTGAATGTGTATGCTTCGGTGAGGTAGTGGTCTTTGAGCTACCTAACCGGGCAATTGTACTTTCTTATATGCCATTATTACCCTCCTACCTAGATGGTGAACAACTATTCATCGACTTGGCCTAGAGCATTGCTGCACAAGGGTCGGTTTTTCAAATGTCCCAAGAACGGCAAAATGCTACCATAGAAGCCGGGCCGAATAATGAGACTGATGTCTGCCTAAAATATATGGGGTCATGCTATTGCCAGTTGTTCGTATCCGGGGCAGCGATCAGCATCCTGATGTGTCAACTTGGGAAGGTGGACAGCCCAGCAAGGCTGCGGCAGAAGCCGAGCTAGGGACCTAAACACTGCAATTAGTCGGGATTCTGAGGCCGATAGATGTTCTGAGACTGAAATTTCCACAACGGCCAGGATGGCGGGTTCAGGCCTGGATGGGAGTGCGAGGAGGGTGAGGAGGATTCTCGCCTAGTTGCTCTAGGGGGGTTAGATCTGCAACGCTGAAGGATCCGACGGCTCCTACCACGTCTCAGGGTCGCAGTTCGGCACACGGCAGTTCAACTTACATAGTAATTTTGGTGCCGTATATGGGCATATGCTCGATTGAATATTGAAGAAAAAGGCCTCGACCGCTGGGTTCAACTAGTAGGGTGCGACTAGTGCAAACAGTCCTCGATGATAGTCGAAGAGTTGAATATAACAAGAAGACATGAAGTACTAAAAGCTGCTACACCAGATGCGCGCTGAAGCGATCGTCAGGGGTCGAGAGTCGAGACATCGAGGTCAGTTGGTAGAGCCGTGCTCATTGCAGAAGCGAGAGAAACCATTGCACAACTATTTCAATCTTGACGAGATGACTAGTCAAGCACGTCCGTCGTTTGTTGGTTTCTGGTGTTTGCTTGTTGAACAGCAGCACCGCTGGAAGCACAGTAAATGCACTGTGATAATCCACCCGATAGGGACCGCTCGCACTGTGATCTACATCCACTTCAGCTTCAGCCTCAGCCTCCAACGCGTCGCACTCAACTCCAGCTTCTAGGGTGCCTACCTAGCTGACTTCTGACCACCATGTCTGCAAACCTGGGAATTCGTGGAATCATCCGCCATCATTTCTTTCTATTGACAGCATTGCATGACACCCGTATCGACCCCGACGGCGCAACCTCCCAATAGCCCCTTGTCACGTCGTGAATACCGAGTACCATATTCACCCCCATGGTCGGCGTCCCTAGGAGCAAAGGCTGCCACCTGTGCGTCCGGCGCAGGATCAAATGCGACCAGGCCAAACCACAATGCGCCAACTGCACGCGCTACGGCGCCGAATGCCCGGGTTATGACCGCTCCCTCAAGTTCGTCGAGGAGAAGCATCGCATCAAACCTAAAAAGGCTTCGGACAATCCTAGCCATGCATCGGAGACAACACCACTACCGCCGCTATCGGAATCTTCCTCGTCCGAGGTCAGCTTTCCGACGACCTGGCAGCGCATGTTCATCACACCCAAAGTCGCTCGTGCCCAGCACATCTGCAATATGCTGTCCAACATGTACGCCGTCGTGACCCCCGCTGAAGGATGGTTCCTCAACTCCTGGTTCGTGGGGATTGAGCCCCGTCTTGGCTCACAGGTCGCCCTAGACAGCGCCACCATGTGCCTCGTCCTCCAAGTGCTCGGCAAGTCCTACAAAGACCACCGTCTGATCGGTGAGAGCCGTAGCTTATACGGCAAGTCGTTGCAGGCCCTCCAGGCCGTTCTAAACCATAAGTCGGAATGGAAGACAAGCGAGACGCTATGTGCCACCACCATGCTTTGCTATTTTGAGGTGAGCCATACCGCCCACTTAAAGCGTCCCCTTATCCCCATGAGGCTCGTTACTCATCTGCTTCCAGTTGTTCGCCGGCACCAAAGACTCGGGCAGCTGGATGAAACATGCCAGCGGGGTTGGCTGGCTCATCCAGCAGCGTGGCCATGACGCCTACTTGACGGAATGGGACAAGGCAATATTGAAGAGTTTCCGCATATCCATTGTGAGTAAACCCTCACCCTGCATGGCTTTGCACGAGACTTATCATTTTATGTATCTGGCAGATCATGGATGCTCTCTTCTCTGAAAAAGATTGTTTCCTGTCCCGGCCCCCGTGGCAGGCCCTCCTACGTCGACTCAGCAAAGAGGACAGAGATGGTTCGAAGGATGACAAGGTAAGGAACATGGTCGATCAGTATTTGGTGCTTCTCGCCAAGGTCCCCACCATCTTTCGCCAGATAATACCCATCCACGCGTTACGCATGGCCGGCGTTGACGCCCCCATCGACAACGAAGCATTCGCGCCCCTGATGCGCTACGCCGAGCAGATCCTCCAGGACCTCCGCCGCTGGTCCCAGGATCTATACACGACGTTTGCACCGCCAACGGAAATACCCTCCCGCGACCCCACCTCGCCCTTCCCGCTCGTCTATCGCTTCGACAACGTCTGGGAGGGGTCCCTGTACATGGGCTACTGGGCCACGTGCGTCATCCTCCAGTACAGCCTGCAGGTGGCCGGCGGCCGGCTCGACACCGTCGACGACAACCGCGAGCTCTGCACCAACATTTTCCGATCCCTAGAGACGGTCGGCGCGGGCATCATGGGCCCCTACCGCATCGGATACAGCCTGCGCATCGCGTACGAGCCCGCCCCACCGCACATACAGCAGTGGATCAAGGGCCTGCTCCAGAAGTATGGCGAGGTCTATGCGGGACTGCGGGAGGAGACGTTCCCAGACAATGAGGAGCGGCTGGAGCGCTGGGAAGGGGTTGTCGATGAGAGAATCCCGGCGGGAATGTGAGGAGAGGAGGCTTCGTTCCGATGAGGCCGTTGGTGTCGGGTTGCTAGTTTGGATATTGTTTGGCGAAGGATGGTATCCGATACAATTTTGAAGCGCTTCACCTATGCATGACCGCCATCATTTCGTAGTCATCAAGTCCTGACTCTGGTCCGCTTCGAGTCTCAATGGCAAAGGTAGACCCCTCAAAGCACGGCCAGAAGTCGTCCCAATCAGCGACCGGGCCAAGCCAGACCACACTCGTCACATTAGGATACATCTCTTCGACCGCCTTGACGTATCTCGAGACCAAGTCAGGCTGGCGCGGATACACAAACATAAGCCCCGACACGTCATCGTCGCCTAGGCGAGGCGACACCTCGCGGGTCCCACGGACAGTGTGGTAGAATTGCTCGGGGAGGTATCTGTTGACGGGCGCCTGAGACTCAGGCTGCTGGACCTCAACGCCCTCGACGGTAATAAGTCCTGGAGAGGAGTGTGCGAGCAGTGTCGCCTCCAAGAGGCCCGAGCCGCTCCCGATGGATAGGATGGATAGTGGCGATGATGATGATAATGCGGCGGGGCTGCGGTTGGTGAAGATGCGCGTCAGCGTGTCAAGAAGCTTAGATGACAGGCTGAGGCAGCAGTCCTGGTGACGGATGGGCGCGTCTCCTAGCTCGAGATGTAGTTCCATGTTCGTTGCAGCCTCTTAATTACTTTTTGGTCTGTTTGAAAATCGACAACATCGACGTTGAAAATACTATGAACATGATGAGTGGGGAACTTTTTCCAGAACCTAAGACAGTGCGTGCTACCTACCCTAAACAACTGGTTCTGAGGTACGGATTGAATAAATGAGGAATAACTTGCTGAATAAATAACAAATACTTTGTGTAACATTAAACTGGCTAAAATGAGTGCTTGCTCTTTCTTGTGGCCCCTTCCTTTGATCTCTGCGATGCCCACCTTCCACCTTCCACCTACTGCGTGTGAACATGAGAAGTCATAAGGAGTGATTAAAAACAAAAGATCCAGGGGATAAAGTATGATACTATATCCATTGAGTGCTCAAATACATGGCTCGCTATTAATCATTGCAAACCATCAACACCATCCCATTCCGCTCAACATCAGACGCCAGTTCCAGTCATCGGGAGATCGCACCGTCCCGAGCTGCCGATATGTCTAAAGCCTGATCACCCAGCCCTTCCTCTTGCCATGCCAAGCAATGTCTATGCAGTAGTCAGTCATGCAGCATGGACAGGATTTGAGGGACTGGCTGCAAGGTGAGAAGAATTCCCTCGAAGAGGGCCTCTTCAGCTCGGGAATCTGAAATGTGGCTCTATTCTGGCAAACTGGTGGGAGGTAGGCAGCGGCGTCTCCCCGAAACACAACATATTAATGATAACACAGATCGCTCCCTTGTACTTGGAATTTCCCAAAGGATAACATTTAACAAAAGTTACTTCTTTATCTTTATTATTATTGTAGTAAACCTGCCAGGATGATGGGAATTCATTAACTTCAGCCCTGCGCCCTTGCCAGCCTCAACAAATTCATCCAATATCACAGTCCTATTTCCTACACGTTGATACCTAGTGAGAAACACGGGGTCGCAGTTGAATAACCTGTAATTTTGTGTGTATTTGGCAGCTTAATTGGTTCTACAATTGAAGTATATTCACGTGGAACTGCCGCCTCTGGCTTCTACCTCGTGCAAAGTTGTTCCGCCTCCTTGCCTTGGTTCTCTTGCAGCGCCGTCAGGGGCTTGGAAACTCTTCCTCTTACGGGTTGTAGTCGAGAACCTCAATGTTCCGCACGGTGTATGCAGTAGCTGTACTCAAAGGTAAGTATAGAAGATGGGCAGTTTTGGAGGCATGGGATTTCTCACTGTAATCGGGTCCGACTTTGCCGCCCTGTTCCATCTGGTAATTGACAATCCTGCACGTGGCATTAGCTCCGGGCTGTACAGAATAATACCAACATTCACACTTACAAGTTCAAAGGCTGGCCAACGAATCCCTTGCCGAACTGCGTCGCAATAGGGGTCCCATCATAGATGAAGTTGACCCGCACGTCAACTCCGTTCTCGTCGCGCACCTCCGTTTTGACGGAATGCCACTCCTCGGCATTCTCATACAGCAGAGCCTTGGACGTGAGCTGGCTGGACGTGTTGTACGTGTTGAAGAGGATCTTGCCGTCGCCCATCCACTCGGCCATGTCAATCTCCGGGGGCCACGACTTGGCGCCAGTGACCCAGAAGGCGGGCCAGCAGCCGGCCCAGGGCTGCTTGAAGAGGAACTCGGCGTGGAAGTCGTAGCCGCCGCCCTTCTGGACGGTGAACTGGTTCTTGGAGTGGATGGTGCCGGAGCGATAGTTGATGGGGATGGTCCGCCCGCCGAAGTAGGACGGGGGCTCACCCTCGACGGGCTCCGAAGTCATGACAACAGTGTTGTCGCCCTGGAAAGAGACGTGCTCTTTGTCCATGCGAGCGCCACCATTGTGATCCGACTCCCCCCCTGGGTAGAGGTAGTTCCAGTATGTGTCGAACGAGCCAAAGGAGTTGGTTGGGAGAACGGTTGTTGCCGCCCGGGGCCGAAGAGTGGCGCCATGGGCGACGGCACTAAGGAGCGCCAGAACTGGAATTTGGACGTGCATTTTGGTAGTAATTGGAGGTGGGTAGGCAGGGATTAGAGGTGAAGGATGGAGACTGTGAGCTATCTGTGAGGAACAGGGAGCTAGATATCCTTAGAGAGAGCCTGAGACGGCATGGTCAATTTATATACAAGTTCACATACACTTCTGTCTTCTGAGCCACTCCGGTGGGTTCCGTCCCAACTCGAATGTTACAACACTCTCAAAACGTCGAAGGGGTTAATATCCATACATACCCACAAGTTAAGGGCGTGGCTTGTAGCTGCCGATGTGACATTTCTCTTCTCAAGAATACTGTTATCGGGCCGCGAACGCTCCATTCGATGCGAGGTTGCGGTCTTGCAGATGGAGATGTAGTGATATGTAATCACCCTACATAGTTGAGCTACCGCTTTCGAACTTTCCCCGCGTCAATGCCCACTCCTCTCTTCCCAACTTGTATTACTGTATATAGAGGTCCTTACGGGTAGGAGGAGGTCTTCGTACATGTACATAGTACGGGTTAAGGTGGGGACTGAGGGCCAAGAACGTGGGGAGCCGGCAGATCACAATGTGGGCTTCGGTGGAATGGATGGTGCAATGTGCTCCCATGCTACAAAGCGATCGAATCAAAGGGATCTACATCAACGGGTTCTGCATCTTGCTATCTCGAAAAGGATGGTGAATAAACGTGGTGTGTCCCGCACCTACCGGAGGCAAACATGTGATCAGCATCGGATATGCATGGTCACTCACTACATGTCTTGACGAGTCGAGACCTCGACGGGAGGTCCCGCAGATTGCTGTAACTTGTAGTAAATAAATCACGAAGGTATCAGGAATTTATAGACTATGGGGCCGAGAGACATTATTTCTTGGTATTAAATCTTCATGATCAGTTCAATATCAGGGGCTAACGCGATGGTTTACCCCTCTATGGCAGTCAGGAGGCGGCAGCCCAACGATGGACAGGGGTATGTCGATCTAGAGACTTAGACTGATGACGATAGTATTGTGGGGAAGCAAACTGGGGAAATAGGACGAGCAATACAATCACGCATTGTGGCGTTTCTGGGGCCGAGGATGACGACAATGCTCCCCTTCCCAGCTTCCAGGGAGCGGGAGTTATCAGTATCGAGGACTCGGTATTACTCCGTACGTGGAATCGCGGAGAAGATATTGCTAGACTGGGGCTATTGCAACGTAGCGAGATCGATGTAACGTCCCACAACTGAAGTAAGAGATGGGCCACTGAAAAGAAGCGGTCGAAGCGGTCGGAGCGGTAGATGCCTAGCTACTGCATGAACGGTGGAATAAGCCGTGCCGATCTATTTATCACGATCAACGGGATCCCGAGTGCATATACCCGTCGGGTATTAATAGCTGGCCCACCCATCCAACCACCTCCAATCCTCATACATCGCACCTGGGGCAAAGTGCTGGTAGATATGTGATGGTCACAGCTACTAAAAAAAAAGGTTGGGAAGAAAGAAGGTTGTTGATCGTACGTGTTGGTACTCTCATCGCTTGTACGGAGTAGATAGTTGGCCTATACTTGACCTTGGTGGATAGAATGAGCGTACACTTTACACTTTGTAATCAACTAACCGACAAATCATCCACCTCATGCACCAAATACCCCATATAACCGGTGCTGCGGGCCATCGTCAGGCCATCTTCATGCCTCGTCCCGCAGCGATCGGCAATGCTTTTACTCTTAAATGTAACAACGGACGTTATCGCCATATGGGAATTAGCGGTATCCAAAGAATAAACTCGTCACGTACAACGTCGCACGCACGGTCTCCAGGGCGTTGAAATGCAGCGTGGATCATGATAGTAGAGCTTGGGCAATACGCATGACGCCCTTTGGGGGGATATATATCCATCTACATGGCCGCTTCATAACGTCGGCGTGTTCCAACTTGGTTACCGGACTTGGTGTCGACTGCCTGATTTTGAACTGTTCGCACCATGAAGTCATCGCTCCTCGCCGCGCTGGCGACGGCATCGTCCTCGCTGTTTGGTACGAAGCCTCTCTCGAGTGGTTTGAACTAATTGTTACTAACAAGAGAATAATAGGACTAGCCCAAAGCCAGCTTGTTGGAGTCCCCACCGTTCCCTATAAAGGTGGCGAGGGCCAGTTCAAGCTACAAGATGCCAAGAGCATCGTTATCAACAAGGAGTTCTCGCAGCGCCGCGACGAGAACGGCGTCACTCTGATCCCCCCAACCCTGCAGGAGTTCGCCAACACTTTTGCCGAAGACCTGAGCAGCACTCTCGGCATTGACCTTGAGGTCGTCGAGGGCACTGAGCGTGGATCTGGAAGCATCTTCCTCACTCTTGGCGACGCCAACGACTACCTGGATGCCGCTGGCAGACCTACCTCTGAGGGCTATACTCTAGCCACTGATGATTCTGGCATCGTCATCACCGGCGCCAGCCCCCTGGGAGCATGGTGGGGAACCCGAACCGTTCTCCAGCAGGCTCTCCTCAACGAGGGAGCTTCTGTGCCCATTGGCAGTGGTGTCGATGCCCCCGGGTGGAGTGAGCGAGGCATGATGCTGGATGCCGGCCGCCACTTCTACCCCAAGGAGTTCGTCGTCGAGATGTGCTCGTACATGTCCTTCTTCAAGCAGAACCTCTTCCACCTGCACATCAGCGACAACGTCATCATCGGGCGCTACGAGCAGGACAACTTCAAGGACCTCTACGCCCGATTCCGCCTCTGGTCCGAGAGCCCCGAGGTCGAGGGCCTCAACAACCACCGCAACGAGTCGTACTCGCGCGACGAGTTTGACGAGATCCAGAACAAGTGCGCCGCCCGTGGTGTCACCATCCTGCCCGAGATCGAGGCCCCTGGCCACTCGTTGCCCTTTGTGCAATGGCGCCCGCAGATTGGATATGAGGGCGACCTGAGCCTGCTCAACCTCACGCATCCCGATACAGTTCCCACGCTCAAGACGGTGTGGAAGGAATTCCTGCCCTGGTTCCACTCCAAGATCGTCTCCATCGGCGCCGATGAGTACTTTGGGCCCGAGGCCGAGTATAAGGGGTTTGTCAACACCATGAACACGTTCATCGGTGAGGAGTCTGGAAAGACCATCCGAATCTGGGGAACATTCCCCCCCAAGGGACAGGATGTCGAGGTCGAGTCCGAGGTGTCTCTGCAGCACTGGTCCTACCAGTTCGGCAATGCCCTCAACGACTGGATCGCCAACAACCACACCACCATCAACTCCAACGACCAGTGGTACATCGTCCTCAAGTACGGCGCCTACGGCCGCACCATTGACACCTCCATGACCTTCACCGGCAACCCCAGTGACAAGGGTCCCTGGTACCCTCACATCTTCAGCCCAAGCAACGCCACCGACAACCCTGCGCGCGACGAGCCCCTCGTGCGCGGCTCCATCATCCCCATGTGGAACGACCACGGCTTCAACACTAGCGTCTACTCCGAGGCCTACTATGCCTGGCGCCAGGGCATCCCCGCGCTCGCCGACAAGATGTGGGGCGGCGAGCTGACCCAGGACCAGTTCCCGACCGTCTTCGACAAGCTCCATCCGCACATCCCCGGCCAGAACCTCGAGCGCGCCGTCGACTCCCAGGGCGCCACCGTCTTCGAGTACGACCTGACATCCCAGAGCTCGCAGGACGTCCCGGACCGGTCGCCCAACGGGTACGACGCCAAGACGGCCTGCGAGGCGACGGGCAGCTCGCTGCGCATCACGCCGGACTGCGGGCTGCAGACGCCCCTGGGTTCCAAGGGCCGCAACTACACGCTCTCGGCATCTCTCAAGGTCGACGAGCTGGCCGACGCGACCAACACGACGCTGGTGGCGGGTGCCGACTCGGTCCTCATGCTCACGCCCAACCTGACGCTGTACGCCGCGGGCGTCTACTTCCGGCTCAACAGCACGTTCCCGCTCAACGTGTGGGTCGATCTGGAGATCATCGGCCGGGACGCCAAGACGTTTGCCAGGGTGACTTCTGCCGAGGGTGGGCAGACGGGAGAGGAGGAGGAGTTCCTGGCTGGGGTGAGCTCCGGCGCTGAGCTGTCCTGGGTCGAGATGGCGATTGAGGCGCCGATCCGGGAGGTGACGGGGTGGACTGGGTCCTTGAAGAGGTTCAAGTTGACCAACGAGGCCTAAACTGCACGGGGATGTTCCGTGTTTACCTAGTCTGTGCGATTATTTAGCATGTAAATACACCATGTATGATGTATCTGGTGGCTATTACTACATGTACCTTGACCTAGATCGTCAACAACTACTACTAATAGTCATCTAATGATGGATAGCAGTACTTGGAAAGATCCAATATTGCTTGGAAATTTCCTCATGTAGGTATCAAAATTATGGATTGTGACAAACATAGATTTATCTACTTATTGTGGTAGATACCAAGGATAGCAGGGGGGGGGTTCACACAAAGGCTCCTTGTCAGCATGTTGGCACTTTCTCTTCAACGCCGAGATGTCATACTTGAACAATTGGAAAGTAAAATTCTACACTATTGGTAAAGACATATAATCAGACATTTTTACTCTGGGAGCTCCGTATCCGACTCACAGGGAATGGCACAGTCACCACCCCAGGTCACGCCTCCGCTCGAGAACTGATCCTTGACGCCCGAGCTGCAGAGGCCCTTGCAGTCCTCACCATCCGAGTACTGGCAGGCCGACACTTCTCCCTGGGACTCTGTTGCCTTGTTAGCATCTCCTTTGAACAACCCATCGTTGGGATGCCAATCATCACTTACGCCACGTGCTGAGCACAATGTTGTACCCGTCCCGGTAGAAAACGTACTGGGGGTTGCACAGCCCTTCGGATGAGCATGTGTCGGTGCCGTCGATGCCGTCCCAGGCGATCTCGCTTGTCGCCGTGTACTGGATCTGAGAGACTGTCAGCACGGTACGCACCGTCTCTCTTGGGAAGAGGAAAATTACTTACGCTGTACTTGCCGATGCCCTGATCACCCTCGTAGAAAACAACCGGCGGGTCGGTATTCTCCGGGTCATTCCAGGAGCAGCTGTGTGGAACATGTTAGCTGTCAAAAAAAACTAAAAAAAACCCTTGTTTGTGTCTGCCAGACAACTCACTCGTTATCCTTGTGCTCGGCCGTCTTGTCCTTGGAGTCGCGGTCATACGTCCTCGTCTCGCAGTTGCCCCCGCCCTGCGTCTCAAAGTACGTGCGGCAGTAGCCGTGGTTGTGCCAGATCTGCTCCTGGTTCTCGTCGGTGAAGAGCTTGAGCAGCTTGTTCTCCAGCCCCGCGATGATGCCGCCCGCAGTGCCCGCCGCCTCGATGAGGGCGAAGCCGGCCAGGCCCGCAAAGACGAAGCGCTTGTCCAGGTCGGCCTCGCCGAGCTCGGAGGAGGCTGAGCGGGACTCGAGGGTGCGGTTGCGCAGCGCCTGGAGGGTGTAGTCATGCTCGGCCTTGAGGGCTTCGAGGGTGGCTTCGTCGCGGATCTGGAGGCCGCTAGAGGGGCCGACACGAGGCATAGCCTGCGCAGCGGGCAGGGCGGCCACAGCGAGGACGTTTGAGAGTCTCATGGTGGCGGTTCAAGTGGACTGATAGAGTAGTCTAGTAATTGGGAAGGGAATAGGGGCAGTAGCTCGTGAAGTAAAGAGATGATGCCGCGAGGATTTCAAGGGGGCAAAGACATTGGGTTTTATATCCTTCAGGCTCTCCATGCCTCGCGTAAATGGAGCCCAAGGTGGATGGCTCGGTTATGCTTCTGGAAAAGACTTCGTCGCGACGATCCAGATCGTCGGGGTCATATCAGCCTTGTGGCAACATGGTTTTAGGAATTGGATGCCTACCAAAGCCTACATAGCACTAGAAGCTAGCCGTGGCCGATACAAAAATAACAATGATGACTAGCAACCAGCTCTACGGCTGCAGGCCCCGTGGGATAGGTGAAGATTGACCAAGCCCCCCCGTCAGCAATGACAACTAACGACCACTACCGGCATGGATTGATTGAGGCCCCCGCGAGTCTCCCCACTGCTGGGCCTTGGCTATCACAGGAATAGCCCCAGGGCCCCCAGGGGTTCTGCGCAGATCAAACAAGGTTATTTCTGCTGCCTGGGCGCCATGGATTGGGTCTAATAGATCTGGTGCACCATATTGCATAAGCGAGCTCGCGTGGCGCCAGAATTGGCCCTTCATTTGTTCAATGGTGAGCTGGGCGAGTGGGCGTTGGGATTCCTATGGGGAGGGAGGATTTCAACCGACGACGATCATGGCGTAAGTCGCTTAACTCCAAGTGCCGCACGACTGTCAGCACTTCTTGGCATTGCCTTGAATTTTCTGCAATACATGCTGAAGGATTCCCACAGTCGTCATCGACTGCTTGCCATTGTTCAACTCATTGGTATTCTCACCGCACCACCCCAAGTGCATGCAATTAATGTTCACACCCAATATCAACAGCAACAAACCAGGGAGGGGAGGGGTATCAATTATCGCTTTATCGTTTCTCAGTGCTGCAGCCCCTGGCAAACATGAGACACTGCCTCTCTGAAGAGGAGCTGGGCATATGCAACGTGGAACCAGTAGAAAATCCGGGGCGCAAATAGCTTGTCAACGGACGGGTTGCATGCCATCGACTCGAAGCGGATCTCGACTCTTTGCACTCCCGAGTCATCCTTCTTTGGCCGGATGATGGAAAAGCGATGGGCTCCCGCGAATCCACTACCTTCGTTGCCAAATCCAAAGTCGACGTGGCTCTGCGTTACGTCTGCTTCCCGGTCATCCGTACCGGGTAGCTTCACCTCGAGGGTCTGGAAGGCCCCAAATACCAACGAGTGCAGGGGGGGAAGCTGCGTTTCCGACAGGTCGCCCAGCGACCAGATGGTTTTCTGGGGCGGTGCCTCTACTCAGAAGTCAGCAGCCATGATTTTGGGAAGAGGGTGAAGGCCCGTCCTACGCGAGAAATTGACCAACGTGCGACCCAGCGTCTGCAGTGCCACCCGCTCGGGGCCCAGCACGTAACCCCCAAAGAAGCCTCTGACGAATCTAGCCAGCAGCACCTGATCGGAGACTTGCCGGTGCTGGGGAGGGATGTCGAGGGTGATGCTGTACGAGTCTGCTGCGGACTGGTGCCGCCGGGGGTTGGCGAGTTCATGGACCGTCTTGGAAAATTTGAAGGCGTCTGAGATACCCCCACGACAGGTTATCGGGCCTGCATTTGCGCCTTCTATGCGACTGCGAACGTTGAATGCGTATGCGCCCCCTGCGGTGGCAGCGGCAAGCAGCCCCGTTGCGATGATTCTGCCTGCTGGTGTTTGGAACGGCATTGTGGCCTGTGATGGCTGTGGAACTATTCATCGAGAGAATCCATCAGCAGCTTCAATTTTCTTTTTATTACGGATACTGTCCAACACTATCAGAGCGCGGTAATTACTCGGATCAGTAAGACTCATATCCCTCACGTGGCCATGATGGTCGATGGTGGACTCCGGTTTCGCCCGTGCTTACATGTTGACAAAGTGTCTGGGAGCTCGTCATTTGGGATAGGCCAGGTCGCAAACGGCAAAGGGATGGAAGGAAATTCAAGGGAAGGTCGATGTAAACATTGCTGCGGATCTCCCTAGCTGACTCTTGGGATCTGCATCAGTTCTCTTCAATCAAGTTGGTGACCCCAAACTGGGCTATCTTGGCACACACCTAGTTGAAGCCAATAGGGTAGGCGGTGGGTGTCTTGGCGGTGTGCTTCTGGTCTACACATCTCCCTAGGCTCCCAGTCTGCAGAAAGAATGCTGAGGGGAGAACAGGATCAGTTGTCTAACGGAACAAATGCAAATCAGTAGAATATCTAAGGATGTCGCCGGGAGCACCGTGGAGTTGGCTGCACCGAGACGTACTGATACTGTCAGTGGCAATTCACAGCGAGTGGCGCACAGTTTTCTACAGGCTGTCACGGTTTGAACCAAGACCCCGAAAGTCTGTGTAAATTCCCGTGTCCCGTTTGTTCCAGCCAGCCAGCACCTGGGGGCTTGGGTCAGTTGGTTGGCGATTGCCGAATTGCCTAATTGGGCAATCCATAGGGAATCGTGTGGAGGCGGGACAACGGGAGTCGGAGTGGGGATCACATGCCAGTTAGCCTGCTGACTTGGCAGAACACGCAGACTTTGATGAAGCATGGCTAGGTTGCAACTTGCAAGGCTGCTGATTTTTTACCATGCCCATAGCACATGGCTGCTGCAGAGGTTTGAACATGTAGATGAAGACCCCCCATGCTTTGAAGGAGCTCGGACAGCATTGCGGAGAGGCTTGCTCATGTCGTCACTCGTGAGGCCTCCTGGCCATGGCTAACCTGAATCCGGATTCCTGCTGTCAGCCATGACAGGATTTAATCGCCAACCAATTAGTCGGCCGCACACGGGACAAACGGCAAGCTCCCAGATGCAGGGTCCAGCCCCCATCAGCCACTCACTATCGGCAGACTGCCGACGCCCTAGTTCCCCGGGCTCGATAAACGTTCCTGTTGGTACGTGCCACACGTTAGTGCCATGATAGGGCTGGCCTGGAGCGGATCAAGCTGTGATTGCCATGGCCCGGGGCCCGCGAGACGGTGTGCCATGTACTATGTACTATGTACCTGATATTAGTGACTAAAATCGCTCAGAGGGAGGGAGCCAACCGACTCTAACGCCTCCCTATAACATCAAATCGCCAGAGCTGCTTGGGACCTGCCGGCCAACTTGCACCCTTCCAAGTTTCACCTGTTACCAGGCAAACCCCCAGGACAAGCTGGCCATTCTAGACCGCATCTCTTGCCCGTCATGTGGCGGCCTCCCATACACTTTGTCAGCCTGCACTGTGAGAAACTGAGAGCCCACCGCCGGATGATATTATCTCCTCGAATGACGAGACGGCAAACGCTGACGGGCCCGCACCAGATGCCTACATTATCTTGATGAGCCTGCTGGCCATCCCAATATTGTATCCTGCAGGAAACATCAGCGTCATCAACGCATACCATTTCGGCGTGAGCGTATCCACCGAGTCGGGCCTGAATACGTGTGTCTACCCCCTTTTTTGCGCCGTGTAAGGTCCCACTCAGCTTACTCTGGACAGCGTCGACCTCAAGGAGCTCAAGACGTACCAGCAGCTGTACCTGTACTTTGCTCCCACTTTGACGAATCTCGGCTTCGTCAACATCCTTGTCGTCGTCGTCAGGCTCTGGTGGTTCAGGAAGCACCTGAAGAAGCTAGGTATTGTTATTACTGCGCACCACCATCTTCATTATCGAGCGCAAAGGGGGGATTGCTAACTTGTCGGACAGCGCCGGCATTGTTTGAGGCAAAACGGCGACAAGTGGCGGACAATGGAGCGATTAATGAAGATACCGAGGCCGGGTTGAAGACGCGAGACCACCCAGATGAAGCCACCCAGGCGACCCCCTCGGCCTCTAAAACCGCCGATCCAAGAGGGACTGTCGCCACGCAAGCTCGAGATGCTACCTCCACAGAGAGCGAAGCCGAAGATGAGGCACCACCTTCGCGAAAAGGCAACACGGCACCGGAGAACCCCAAGCGTCCGGAGGTCGAGCAGGTCCAGGAGCCAGAGAAATCGCCCCTCCCGCAGACGACGCGCATAAAATTCGACGCCAACGTTGACGCCCACCCGAAGAACGATGTCACCCTGTACATCCCCGGACCCCGGGATCGCGACCGTGGAGATCCGCTCATTGAGCTGGACAGGAAATACTCGGTCAGCCGTGATCGCAGCATCCATGACCGTGACCTAGACGCCATCACGCCCGTCCTATCCGCGTCGCGACCCAGCCTCCGTCGTCGACGTACAGACGGATTGCGCCTCGTCGAGGCAAAGTCGCTAGATCGTGTTGCCACGGTCGCGTCCTCGGTGTTTGTCCTCGGAGGAGAGAAGAAACCCCCTGAGCGCCGCCCGTCCGTTTCGTCGCAGTCTCAGCCCGCGCTCAACGACAAGCCTTTTCTGTCGCGGCAGGTGACTATCGGGCGGAACTCGCAGTTCCAGAACATGACGTCCGAGGACCGCGACGCCCTGGGGGGGATAGAGTACAGGAGTCTGAAGCTTCTGCTGAAGATTGTACTTGGTGAGTCGAAGCCTATAGGGGTCCTTGAGAGGCTGATTCTGACGCTTTGTAGCCTACTTCTTTGGCCTCCATCTCTTTGGTGCCATCTGCCTCGTCCCCTGGATCAAACGCGCAGATCCCAAGTATCGCGAATACCTTCGCGAGATTGCCCAAGGCGACGTGTGGTGGTGAGTAGCTGTGTATTAACCTACATGCCTGTATATACATGCACACAAGAACTGCGCTGACAAGGCACCCACAGGGCCTTTTACTCGTCCCAGACCATGGTCAACAACCTCGGCCTCACCCTCACCCCGGACTCTATGATCTCGTTCCGCGACGCCGAGTGGCCCATGTTCATCATGAGCTTCCTCGCCTTTGCCGGCCACACTTTCTACCCCGTCTTCCTGCGCCTCTGCATCTGGACCATGTCCAAGATCCTCCCTCGCAGCTCCCCGACCCAGGACCCCCTCCACTTCCTCCTCGACCACCCCCGCCGTTGCTACACGCTCCTCTTCCCCAGCGGCCCCACCTGGGTCCTCTTCGCCATCCTCTTCGCCCTCAACTCCATCGACACCCTGCTAATCATCGTCCTCGACCTCAACAACCCCGAGGTCTCCTCCCTGCCCCTGGGGAAGCGCTTCCTCGCCGCCCTCTTCCAGGCCGCCTCGGCCCGGCACACGGGCACCTCCACCTTCTCTCTGTCGCAGGTCAACCCGGCCGTCCAGCTCAGCCTGCTCGTCATGATGTACATCTCCATCTTCCCCATCGCCATCAGCATCCGCGCCTCCAACACGTACGAGGAGCGCGCCCTGGGCATCTACCCGAGCGAGGAGCAGGTCGACGAGTCCGGGTCCACGGGGAGGGGCTACCTGCTCAAGCACATGCAGAACCAGCTGAGCTTCGACCTGTGGTACATCTTCCTGGGCATCTTCTGCGTGGCCATTGCCGAGGCGGACAGGATCATGGATCCGGACCAGCCGGTGGGTGGAATCTCTGTCAACGTATGTGTGGCGAGATAGCCGATGTACTGACAACAAGAATAGGCATTTAACCTGTTTTCCGTCTTCTTCGAGGTCACATCCGCCTAGTAAGTACCTATATCTGCATAAACACCTACCCTTCCTAGGCCAAACGAGGAGCCCAGCTGACTTGATGGCACCAGCGGCAACGTCGGCCTTAGTCTTGGACACCCCGATGCCAACGTGTCTTTGTGCGGCATGTTTAGCACGTTCAGCAAGGTGGTCATTTGCCTCATTATGATTCGTGGCCGTCATCGGGGTCTTCCATACCAGCTGGACCGGGCCATTATGCTGCCTGACGAGCACCTTGTTGAGAGAGCTGCTGACTCTAGCGAATGACATGGTGATGTGAACTGGCTTATAGAGATAGTTGATGTACTTTTCCCCCTTGAGCCATGTTTGATTTCTAGCCAACGTTCCTGTTTTCAACACGTAGACAACAAGGCGCAATGTATGTTGACTGCGCATAGCCTAGCTTTCCATTGACCAAACAGCCCAGACGTTCACCCACATTACTTCTTGGGGGTTAAGAAAATGGACAACATCTTCTTGTTCCGTCGAACTCAACTCCAACGTATCAAAGACGAGCCGTGTCTCATGCTGTATTTCAACTACCATATAGCTATATTCAGCAACAGGTATTTCGGATGGGCGTAGCTTGAGATCCCGGCGCGTTCCATTTCCCATTTCCCATACGGCTCGCTAACGTGTCGCAACTTTCTCAGCCTCAAGGCAAAATCACCATTCAAACCCGCTTTCAGTTTCGATGACGCCCCGAGTATTCGCATTCCCCGTAGTCGCTCCGGATTCATCCTCGTCGCTAGTAACCTCTTCTGACCTGGAGAAGTCGTCAGAAACATGCCCGCCCAACCCCTCCACCTTGTCGCTCGTGCCGGACACGGCCACGACAGTTGCCTGACTCTGCGGCTCCGTCATAATCTCGTCAACAATCTCATCCTCAGGACCCTCAACCGGGATATCGGAGCAACGAATCACGAAACCCTCTGCCTCGATATCGACCGCCTCATCGATGTCGCAGTGGTACTCAAAGGCAGCTCTGTCAACTCCGAGCTCAATCTCTGGAAGATCATCCACTTCCTCGTCGTCCTCGGCAATATAGACCTCAAGATCGACCTCCTAGGAAGATCCCTGAAATCCGTCGACAACCTCGGCGTCGTGGAAGATGTTCTCTGTCCCGTCCGCGTAGTCTTGACGGCCATCTTGTACAAAGTCCTTGAGAGAGATGACATCACTAGAACTGGAATCTGTATCGGCGCCTTCGTCAAAGTCGGAGTCGGAGTCGGAAGTGGTGAAGGACGAGACAGGACGATTTATTCCGACCTCTACATTGGTCCAGGAGCCGGAGAGAGGCACGGATGGCATTCTGAGAGAAGAGGAACTTTTGGACGATTTCGACACCAGAGGATCATTACCAGTGGCCATGTCGACAGTCTCATAGCCGTCCTCCACAGACCCGCTGGTCTGGGCCAGCTCGGAATCCTGGTCAGAATCCTCCACATCAATATCCGTGTAGGTCGACGACACCCCCTCGTTGTCAACGCTCTGGCCGGAGTACGCCGCTCGCCTTGAAATCGCCCTCTCATGGATAGTAGAGCTCATATCAATGTCTGCAGGCCAGGTCGGAAGGAGGTCGTTGCCCATGCGGATTTCGTGGATCTGGATACCCAGTTGGTGGGCCTTTTCGAGCCTCGCGTTGCCCTTGACGCGAATTTCGCGGTACAGGATATCGCCCAGGTCCTTGGCAATCCACTGCGACATGAGCCTCTGTTGAAGCTCCGAGTGCGCGGTCTCCCGCTCATGGTCCCAGAAGCAATTCGGCCATGTGGGGAGGCAGTTATCGCCGATGTAGACGTCTTTGATGTCGACATTGGCCCGGACGGCGGCGCGCAGATATCGCTCGCCCTGCGTCTGCATGAAGTACCGGGGCTGCGATTTGAGGAGGTAGGCTGGGGCCCGGTCATGCAGAAATGTCTTGAACTCGTCCACGGCGACCTTGCGTTTCTCAAAGAGCTCCACCTCCTCAGCGGAGAAGACTCGCTGCTCTGCCCCAACATCAGGACCATTCAGGTAACAAGCTCAAGAGTGTAGCTCGAGGGTCAAAGATCCGCCACCACTAACCTTCAAGCGCCTGGAAAGCGGCCTCGTTTTGCACGCAGGCTGGGGGCCTTGGCTTCTCATAGAGAAAAACACAGTCATCTTCTGATTCCTGGCTGCCCAAGGCCCCTTCGGTTGAGCCCTTGTTGGAACTAGAGCCCATGGCGGACAAGGGCCGCGGGCGTGATGGCTCCATGAGGGGGAAGGGCCTTAGGCAAGTTGAGTTTGAAAGGTGCTAGGATGAGATATCAAGAAACGCGAGAGAGTGTGGAGGTGGTGCAGCATATTTATACTTGAGGTGTTGGCGTTTGTGCTGCTACCTATATCTTCCAGGCTCTCATCGAAACTTTAAGGGAACAACGTTGAGAAAGTTGTCGTGACCAAATGAGGTAGATGCAAACAGTACTGGGTACCTTATTAAACAGAAGCATAATACCTTGCAGTTGCTGAGAATATTTGTCGGGCCTTGTTAAGCCAGGACAAGAGAGAACTCAGTGTGAATTTGTACCGAGGCAACCAATGTATAGCTGAATACACACCCGCGGAAGTAGGTAGCAGGTACTGTGATAGTACAAACAGGGCTGAATACACAGAAAAATTTGCTCTAGAAACTAAGATAGCAAGACAATGGTTATTGTGCGCTAGAAGTTTTGTCTTGTTTGAATTTCCCTCCGGCGGCCTCGTCTGTTGGATTTGGCTAAACTCGCCCTCACAAAGGCCCAAAGCCGCGAGAGCAATAACGTCCAAGATTCTTATGTGAACCCCGGAGTTTTCTTGCGTCCTGGGTATAGTTTCCCTTCAAAGGGCAACTGAGCAGGTGCAATCACACGGACGGCATTCTGTCCACGTTCGCCGGTCATCATTCTCTTTCGACAGCAGGTATTCACTTTGCAACGTTTGTATCTAAACTGCGGTAGTGACAGCTAGGATAGCTATTTTTTTGATGTCACATCTAGATACTGCTGAAACCTTCCACAGGGGTTTCTTATCCTAGTAGCTACTGGAGCTCAGGCAGAACCCAGAGTCAGATGTCATTTTGGTAGCTTTCAGGTATCTATCGTGGCTTTTTACGACCAACGTTGACACTGCGAGCAGCTGCAAATCGTTCTGGGCGTGTAGTATCGTCTTCCACCACTTCCGAGCAGAATGGAGACGGGAACAAGTCAATGCTTATCCTGTTTCTACGAATGCACCTGATGGGGCTCAGACAAGAGACGTCGCACCCATGGCCGATTACGGCAGGTAAGCGTATAATTCAGAGATCAGCTTCAAAATCTTCGGGCCCAAGACTAGGACTGGGCAATCAATGTTCCTCTTACGAATTTGCTACATAAAAAATGCATCGATGCACATGGTTCTGTGAGATACCGCCTCACAGTATCCCAGCCTCAGTGAGTTGGCGACAGCCGCTGACCTGGGTATGATAAGCTGGATCTCTGTGGGGCCTGGATCAATGATGATTCAACAAGATGATTGCTGACAGCTTGGCATCCAGACACACAATTTCTAACAATTTCAGAAGTGCTATCTCCTCACGTTTCTGACGAAATGACGGGAACAGGCACCCTCGTGCGCGGCAAGAGGACCAGATCCAGTACGCCCAGAGTTCGCACGGGGTGCCAGGCTTGTCGGTACGCCACCATCACTTGGACAATGAGATTAACTAGACATCCTTGTGTGGCTGACATCTCACCAGAACAAGACGCGTCAAATGCGACGAGACGAGGCCGTCATGCCACAAATGCATCCAGTCCGGCTGGAAATGCGACGGCTATGATTCACGCCCCCAAACGCGAACAGTACCGCCCACCCCAACGCTGTCCATCACCAGCTACGCCATCCCGTTTCGCCTCCCAGGCTCCCAGAAGGATCGCCAGGTGCTGCACTACTTCTGTGTCCAGGGTTCCCGCGACATTGCCGGCTACCTGGGCTCCGACTTCTGGTCCACCACTGTGCTCCAGGCGAGCCATGCTGAACCAGCTGTGCGGCAAGCTCTGGTGTCGCTGAGCGCCCTGCACCTTGACTATGTCACTGGTAACCCAAGCAATGAGGGCATGGGCGACATATTGAGACTCCATGGCAAGGCTCTCCGTGCCCTGCGGAAGCGCGTAGAGGAGCCGTCACCTGATGCCACTAGGGCGGCCCTCGTCTGCTGTGTGTTATTCTACTGCTTTGAGAGCACACTGGGAAATAGCGAGACTGCCATGCATCATCTACAGGGCGGATTGAATTTGATGTCCCATCATTACGGTAAGACAGAGACGCATGGTGTACCCAGAGAGAGTCCAGAACTGGAGACTCTATCCGCCGTGTTTGAAAGACTGGATCTACAAGCCAGCATGTTTGACGATGGACGTCAGCCCGCGTTGAGTTTGGCCCAGGGGACCCTTGCCAGTGACCTGCTGGAAGACTCAATGTCGCCATTTCTCCAGGCTGAGCACGCCTACGATTCCCTCATCAAACTGCACAACTGGCTCTTTCAATTTCTAGCAAAGCACAGAGCCTTCAAAAATACAAGGGAGGAGGAGTCAATACCAACGGCGATTCTTCAAGGGAAGCATCATCTCAAAGACCAGCTCAATAGATGGAAGAGTCGGCTCGAAGAGTTTAACCGCCGATCGGAGCAAAGCACCCAGACCACATGCGCCATCCAGGTACTGCTCATTCTATGGCGAGTCTCATGCATGCTCCTCGACGCCGGCTTTCCAGCAAACGAGTCCATCTTCGGGGCGTCGCCAAACACCGAGGCAAGAGAGGTCATCAACCTGGTCAGCAGCGTCCTTGAGGCCACAAGGGAGCGCAACGCGTCGGCCACGGTGATCAAGAGCCCGCGTCGCAACTTTTCATCAGAGACGGGAGTGGTGGCGCCCTTGTTTATTCTTGCCATGAAGTGCTCCGACGAGTGGGTATGCGACAGAGCCGTGGAGCTGCTCTCTGCGTCACAGCGACGGGAAGGCCTGTACGATTCGCAGGCCATGGCGGCCATTGTCCAGCAGTTCCGAGCAGCGAGAGAAGAAATGTTTGCCATTTCAGATGAAGGGCAGCAAGCTACAAATGCACCGCTGGAAATTTTGTTTGCTGATGGGATTGATAGAGCTAGCGGTTGCATGGACAGGAAGGCCGATTTTATCAAGGCATATGTATCCTCCCCTCCCAATGCCTACATGTATATATAGTCCACTCAAACTACCTGTTATATAGGATCTCGACGTAGATACAGTCCTACGCCAGGATTGTGATGGCCTATTTTGGAGATGGCGACAATCCAGGCCTCCCCATGGGCTATACTGATATCAGCCTCCTCAGGCTACGCGGCGTCTCGGTACTTTTGTCTCCCAGCTAAGCTTGGCACGGAAAGGTCTCAGAACTTGGACGACGCACATTGGTCCAATCGTCTATTACCACAAACCAGAGCTATCATTCAGCAGTCAGCACAAGCCTTACCCTCTTGCCGGGCTGCTGCGCGTCATCTTACTGTGGAGACTTTCCTTGTTCTGAGCCTGTCTCAAACTCCGGTGCTTCGTCGCCTTCTATTCGCCAGCTCGTCAATTTTCAAAATCCTTCATCTAAGCCCCATCGGTGTACGTAGTAAGGATATGCCCAACGTACATTACGTACAATATCCCCGTAACTGCTCCAGCTCCGGCCCACCGGCTCCAGGCCCTTGAACCATAATCGACTGGGAACCATGCACCCTAGGCTTGCTTGTCTATCGTTTTCTTCCCTTCTTCTAAGTTGGTTGCTAATTTTAAATTGGGCCGTCTTCTTTGGACTCCGCCTAAGGCCCAATGCGGACCTTACATCGGAGACGATACGACCCCTCCCAGCATGCAATCGACCTTTGAGGCTTGGGAAGATCAGCTAGGATTAGAAACGGCGTAAGTGACCCTGGAAATCGGGAAATGCAGTGATGAATTTGTTTCCAATCTTTTTAACTATATATATATATATATGCGTGTACCAATCCCAAATTCCTGCACAGACGAATCTTGGCCACACATCCCCCTCTGCAACTTCGTCCCTAGCACAAGTTTCTATCTTCCAGGAATCTTCATAACCAGCCCTTTACCAAAATGTTGTCTTCCTCCACGACCATAGACGACCTACCTACGTCTACGGCCAGCATCCCCACCCCGAGCTGCACCACGGCTGTTCCCGACAAAAATGGCTGGGTGCCGCTCGACGCCTGCAACTCGCAATATGCGTACAATCCCAACTTTGCGGCCGAGTGCGCTTTTGCTGCACTGTTTGGGCTGAGCATGGTGATCCATCTCATCCAGGCCATAGCATGGAAAAAGGCATGTCCGTAGCGGTTCCTATACAAATCACCACTCAACGCTAATAGCAATCAACACGTAGCCGTTCTGCTGGGTCCTCCTCGTTGGAGCCTCATGGGAGTTCTTGGCCTTTCTGATGAAGGCACTCGGAGCTAAGGACCAGCAAAATGTCGGATATGTGGTGCCGGCGCAACTTCTCTTCCTGCTAGCGCCCCTTTGTAAGTTTATTCTGATATCTCCAGATGATTCATCAAGTGGTGACTGACGCTGAATCGTCACAGGGATCAACGCATTTGCCTACATGACAGTGGCACGGCTAGTTTACTTCTCTCTCCTGGATCAACGCGTCTGTCGTATCAAAGCAGCATGGCTCACTAAGACATTCGTGTGGATCGATGTCCTGTGCTTCCTCACGCAGGCCACGGGCGGCGGCATGATGTCCGTCACGGACCTAGCAGATGACAACCCCATCATCACCATCGGCAAAAGGCTGTACATGGGCGGATGCGGGGCCCAGCTGGGCTTCGTCATCCTATTCTGCGTCATCATTGTCCGACTCCATATCAAGGCCAAGAGGGAGCTCCGCGGCGACATGAATATGCGGCGGCCCATAGTTCTCGCATGGGTCATGTTTGCGGTGCTGATGATGATTATTGTAAGCCATCAACATGGATGCATCCGCTTCGATGTTTCCTTGCTCACTAACTTGACCATTCTTGCAGACTCGAGTCATCTTTCGTCTCGTCGAGTTTAGCCCTGCGAGCTCCGACGACCATCTATCTACAAGCGAAAAATGGGCGCTCGCGTTCGATGCCATGCCCATGTTCCTTGCCCTGTTCTTGCTGAATGTGGTGCATCCGGGATGGATTCTCCGCGGACCTAACAGCGAGTTTCCACGGGCGATAAAGAGGAGCGAGAGGAGCAATACTCAGGAGGGAAAGACCAATCGAGACGTGTAATTCATCGTCTAACATCGACGTAAAGCCATATGCAACCTAGACGAAAGAAATTTATAATAAATATTACCAAGACAATATTCTCAGCGCCCTTAATTCAACATACCTACCGAACGCTTACATTTCTCTAAGACCTAAATAAGATTATATTTAGTGTACACGCCAATATCCGTCGTGACTGGGACGCTAGCTCCAGGAACTTTACGCATGGACGCACTCAGCGATGCGATTCGCACGGCTACTGCGCGTATAAGCACGTTGAAAGACCGGGTAATCGGTATATTTCACCCGTCATTGTTCTGGCCCGCTCCAGAGCATGGCCTGCCGGTGCCATTTTAGCAGAACCTTTGCCCTCCGGCTAATGCCTTCGCGCAAAGCTGCTTCGCAGCTTTGCTTGATGAAGTAGTGCCAGACGGCGATTCACTCGTGCCATTGATAGAAGCATTCGGGCGGGTATGCTTGCAAATGCCAATGCTAAAATTAGTTCAATTATTCACATTTATACCTGTGTCTATACCACTGGGTACAGGCGGACGTTGCCAAGAGAAGATGCTATGGGGTGTATGGTACTGTAGCCTTGGCAGCCGACCCCATGGGGTTAAAGATGGTATGGATCCGGCGTTCTTCGAGGATATTCATCAAAGACGACTGTTTTGGAATGTATTAGACTTGGCGCCCAGACTCAGGCTTAAGAACTCTTCTTCCATACAAAATAATTCACCCCCTGACTCACGTGTGATCCACCCACTGACAGGTAGCGGGAAATATTTGATCCGACAATTAGCGAGTATGAGTAGGTACGAATACGTATTACTTTCGGCGAAAACAAGTCCGTCACCAACTTCACCTCTGCGTGAAGCATGACCAGACCATAAGTACCTGCCTACTGACCTACCTACCTGGCCAAATCCACCGAGAATGCTCCCGTCCGCTCCATGGAGTCATCATCACCACATTCCAGTTCCTCCACATCATCTACACCCGCGCCCACTTTATCAATAAACCAACTCACTCGCATTCACTGCAGAGAACGCTTGGTGGTTGCTCCCTTGTACTGGACTAACCGCTAGCTCGAGTTGCTGCAATGTTCCTTCAACGGTCCTTTTCGTGCACCACAGCACTCGACGCCGTCGGCTTTTACCGGCGAGCGTAGCGGTCTCTCATTTATTGCGCAGCTGATTAACCGGGGGAAGAAAATGGGCATGCGGGAGAGTAGTATACTGGGCATTGTTGCACATTCTGACTGTCCTCTCGACGACCGGTATGTTTCTCCACCAGCTTCGGAAGCTCTCACTGACTGTGCCCTCTTCCATAGAAACAATATTCACTTCTACTTCAATGGACGTGCCCGAGCAACCCTCACATGCACCTTGCTCTTCCTCCGAGAAGAAACAAACCATAATCCCGACGTGCGCGCACCTCCTATTGCAGCATATATCGACCAAAGGCGCATAGAGGAGCTGCGTCTTGACGCTCTGCGGCCAAATATATATAGACGACGCGGACGATCCATTGCACACTCCTTGTTCATGCTTAGGTCAAAGAACATCACACCCTCGGAACCATTGCGTGACCCATACATAGCCGCGCTCTTAATCGCAATAGCACACGAACAACGCACAGCGGTTTTGGAGCGGTTAGGGCATGAAGACGAGGCATGCCGCCATCAGACATACCCCGTATGGCCCCCGGTCTATCCCTGTTTCGTTCCACTTACCATTCATATCTCTGTCCAGGCTCAGGTGCTATTCTCTACTATCAACGACAAGGAGCAAATCTATCTCTACTCGGCCGACATTACCTCTACTTTCCTTGACCTGTTAAGCTACCCCGCCGTTCCACCTTTAGCCCCGGTGTCTCTCTCGATTAGCATTATGAGCATCCCCTACAAGCCATACGAATCGCTTCGAGATCGCATTTTTGCACTTCTGATTTCACCTCAAACCCACGAGCCGTATAAAACGCGGGCAGTTCAACGGGAAGGTCCGCAGTATCAGTGAATCAATAATGTGCCCCTAATCTAGGAGCCCAAATCTCTAGCGCCTATTCTTTCATGCACCGACCACGAGAGCTGGTGTAAGGATCTATGCAACGCGATAGACACCGAGGAGAGCGACGGCTACGCCAGTGATGACTTAGGCAACGAGCCTAGTTTCGGCCTTCATTTGCCCTATCTCTCAATGGTAATATGCCTACCAGTACGACAGATGGACTGGCCCATATAGCCTTTACCCTATGTGCCAGATGCTGCCACCCATTCATCGCTGGGACGGGCGATGCATTTTCCTACCAAAGATCTGCTTTTGTGCGCGGCGGTAGTCGTGACTGCCCACCCACACTTAACAACATCATCATTAGGAATTGTCACCGGGCATGATGAGCTGGCGGCTAATAATACGGCCCAGCTCAGCAGCGGCGCTTATGGTCGCACATTAGGTCGAAATGAAGAAATGGAAGGAAAATACGCATTTTCACCGCACCACGGTAGAGTACATGAAACAGTCAAATAGACAACCACCCATTATAATGCAGATAAAATACCATTATCCGCTCCGGGATCGATTTAATATTCGACCGTAGGCGGACTCCAGTGACATAGTCAGAATCAACGATTGGTAGCCGCGAGTCTCGCAACTAAATGCCGGCCAAGAGACGACCTCTTGAGTTTGCCAGAGGCAAACCAGTGTGCAGTGAACCCAAAAGACGCCTCTCTCTGCTTGTCAACGGTGGGTTCTACCCAGACGTCGCGGCATTGGCCGGGTTAGACCCCTGCATCAGCCACCTAATCACGGGTCCTGGAAACCACACCAATTTGGCCTCGATGTGGGAGCCCCAGGTTGTCCGGCAGCATCGGCCAGATAGCCTTGGCTATGTATGGGCGGCGCTGGCCGCCTTCTTGCGAGCCGAGAAGGTCAAGGCGTCGCCAACAGCGACGCCAGATCGCCCCCAGCGGGTAAAGACGACGCCATCCTTATATGCCGATTTCGTGCCGTCTGGGAGCTTCCAGATAGGCAGCAGCTCGCCTACCCGGCCAGATTCGGCCGACGCATCTGAAGCAAGCATTGGCTTCACGGACAGCTTCTCGGCACCTCTCCTTGAAGATGTAACGGTGCGCCTAGCGAGCTGCTTCATTCGCTGCGTGCTCAATTACGCCCAGCCTCTGAGTAGGACTGGACCCTTTATTTATTTCCGTGATGATAGGCAAACATACAGCTACCACACGATACATGGCAACAAAGATATCAAAGCCATTGACGATGGTGGAGTGGAGCTCTACAATGCTTAGATAAAGTACAAGTGGCCATACTGGAAGGGAAACGAAACTTCCAGGCTCTGGTTGACGGGAGGCCAACTGTCTCTGATCAGGTGTTGGCCCAGATGGTCGGCGAAGCCCTCGCCTTAAAGCGGGATGAGATTCACTTCGGTGTAATGGATGATAGGTAAGCCCCCTAAAAGCTCGAGTTTCCTACCTTGGTCAATTATCAATAACATATCATAGTGTTATAACCATTCTCGCCATTGCACACTACGTTAAAATTTTCCATTTCCATATCACAGACGACTTCGTCGAAGAGTACGAGTCGCTCCCCCTCCCTGGAACAGGATGCCATCTCTGGGTAGACTCCACGATCTGGTTTGACATTACAGCGCCAAGTCACCGGAAGGAAATAGTATCCCAAATCTTGGCCTTGATGGAGTGGGCGGGAAAAGGTCAAATGCATTTTCAACGAATGGATATATCAATATAATCCTCCACCAGTTCGAGCATCAGCATGCTCGGCAGTAGAACAACAAGGTATTTACTAATACAATATACCGTCTCTTCCCCGTTTCAAAATCCTAGGATCTCGAACTATAGAAATATCGAACTTTGCCTGCGAGATGTATATTTGAAAATAGACACCAACGTACTCTTACTTAAAATATCCGCTTTCACAAAGTTAAGTGTCTAGAAACTGAAAGTTATTATATGTCTTTTTTAGTAGTTGAATGGACGTAAAAGAAATGATACATATCACTACTAATGCCTCGCCTCCTGAAAATTACCTAGGTATGCCATAATACTCAGGAGCCATGCTTTAATCACGGAACAGCCCAGCAACATATAAAGTAAGCTTCGGGGACGGAAACCAGGAAAGTATCTATGATCATAATGGTAGCGGCGAAGCAGCTACACTCCTTCATTCAGTCCATAGGGACTTATAGATGGATAAGAAATAATATTCTTGGTTCTTCTGAAGCTCAACTTTATGTGTATGTATTATATCAAAGTTGAACATCGCTATTAGGTATAATTCAATTCGACACCTATTTCAGACACCCACCAAAGCATATACATTTTACCTTACCCTAGCCCACCTAACATCCCAGACTTCATCATTTCGCCGTCCATAAGAAAGGCTTCACATAACTAGATATAGTTTTCCATACAGATTTACCCGGCGGTGCTGTTAGCTTTATTTCCGGTGCCGCTTCACCGTCTCCCTCATCCTTTGGACTTTTTAAGCTCCCTGTCTCAGTTGATGATGCCGGCACGCTCCCTGGACATACTGAGCAACCCTGAGAAGAAAAGCTCCCGTGGGCTGCCGGGATTTCAGCCGGCTTCATTAGGTTAACAGCATCAGGGCTACCAAGTGCAGAGGCGCCTCTCGAGTGTATCGCCATGTATCCGCCTATCCACAGAACGTCGCACTTGCACTGTCTCCACTCAACGCCATCGACTGCCAGGCGTCCGAGTCCATGCTCGTGTGTTCTGGTACTGGGAGACGGTGACGAGGAAACGCCCACAAAGGCCGCGTGCTTCTCAATGACGGAAGCATTGGGGCCGCCAGATGGGGCGTCGAGGGAATAATGCCTTCGGCGATCCATGTCCACCGAGACCCTGAACATGTCCTGCTGGGACAGATGAGGCAGGACCTTGTGGACTGCGCCCTCAAAATGGGCTGAACGTGGCAACGTCACCACCTTCGACTTTCGGATGGCTTCCCCTTCGTACCGTGTTAAGGAGACTTCGGTTCCTGCGCCGGATGTGTCCACCTGCGTCATCATGGTAGAAGCCAGGGCCTTGCTGAGCTCCCGACTCTGGCCCCTGGTGGTGGTAAGAGTCTGAGACTTATCTGGAGCTGTGTCGGTTGTGGAAATTGCATCAGGTGCATCAGAGGATAGTCTTGAGGGGTTGCAGACGCTCTTCGTGGTCTCTGATAGTATCTCGGGGCAACGAATAACAACTGGCTCCGAATTCTTGGGGAAATCCGGCTGGATGACAAGATAGGTCCCACAAGATGAAAATGAGATAGATTCTGGGGCCCATGTGGTTGGAAGTCCTCGCTCCACAATGTCTAGATGTTCTTTGAAAGAGTTAGCTCGCAGCCCCTAATTCTTTAGGCTTAAAATCCCCTGGCCACATCAAGTTTGGGTCCACTTACCATGACTGAAGTTCCAAATCAGCAGCACCCTATGCTTAGTATAACGATCTCTATTAAAGACAACACTGAAAGCTAATAGCGGCTGAGTGTGGTGAAAACAAAGTTTCTCCACCTTGGAATTGTGAATCTCAAGTTTGTTGACCAGCTTGACCAGCAAATCATGTTCCACGTCACGCTGGCATTCAAATGCGAGGAGGTGTGAGACATCCTCTTCAGATTCGTGCAGAGCCAGGAAGCTCCCGTTCAGGGAGAAGTATAAGTTGTAGAAGAATGATGAGTGCTGAGGCGTAATCGAATTCGATGCAGCCCATGTGAAGTCCGGTTCGATATTCGGCGTCAGAGTTCCAAGCGTCTGGGAGAATATCTTGGAATCCGAGGGGCTCTGCGCTGTCTTCACAAAGTAAACAGTCCGTAAAATACAGAACGACGCCGCATCGGCTCCAATCTCCAGTGGAAGGTCCAGGCCGCGGGCCATGGGATGGTCCAGATATTGACGAATTGGCTGGATAATATCCTCAGGACACAGGGCCAGCTGGATCTTACCCGTCGGACGCTCAAGATGGTCCATTTGCCAGACCTGATACGTGGCTACCCAGCCCTCACAAAGCCACCGAATGTCCTTTCTGCGGTTACGGCTGGCTAAGCGGTAGTTTGAAAAGGTGTTGCGGTCATGGATGAATCTATTTCCCCTATTAGTCTCGAGTTCATTTCGGCCTGATCAGACTGAAATAGTGGCATACCTTGGTGCCCAAATACACAGAATCCCCTTGATGCTTCCATCCAGCGAAGTCTTAGACATTTTGGCCACGGGAATGTCGGAGATTCCTGGATAATCAGGCGCCTCGGGCTCCTGAACGGTCATATCCATACTATTCAGTGACACGAACATGCGGCTCTTGGCAAAAAAGGTCATCTCGTCCCACACGATTCCCGGCGTCTTTTCAAGCTGTGTATGCCAAGTCTCTTCCACCTTCTGAACTTCCAATATCAAAGACTCCACAGAAACTCGGACGTTCGACAAGAGCGCCGGCGTCGGCTTTTGGTCGTTCATATAGCCCTTATCAATAGCCTTGATCCAGTTCCGAACTATCGTCACGGGAGGATGGTCATATCCTACAGCCTGACGGTGGTATTTGCTTGTGTAAAACGCTTCTAGCCAAGAGGATAGCGCTAGAGAGTTTCCCAAGAATATCGAGAGGAGGCTAAGGAACATGGACTCAATATGAGCCAATGAGGGGGTCGCCGATATGTCCATCCTCTCCAAGCTTCTCTGAAGGTGACTGAACCAATGAACAGATGAGTAAGTTGTGAAGCAGTGCTTTTGGTTGACATCTTCCTCGGAAATCTGTTGATTCAGTGTACCTGAGAGTGGTCCTGCGGGTGAGTGGTATAGGAGATGCTGTAGGCAGCAGGCTGCCATAACCAGATGAGAAACCACTGGTCTAGAAACGAGCGGTTGAAATATTGTTGGCTTGGTTGAGGAACCTTCTCTTGCGGATGCCTCCATCCTAGACTTCTGAGGATCATCAAAGTGTTGCAACTCTGTTATAGCCTGTGGGCCAGCCCGGAAGATGTCATGTCCCAAAGCGACACCAGGCGGTTTGGCCATGAGTGAGAACTGGGCACCTTCAATATTCTTTTTGGCCTCTATGAGTTCTTGGAGCGAGAGGTGAATGAAGCGCAATCCCTTCTCTCCCTTCGGGCATTCGGAGTTAGGGCCAACTCTGGACGGCTCGACCAGGCCAGCACAGGCCATGACGGCGCATTCTTGGAACTCGGTCACTTCATCTTCATCATCATCGGCACTCAGCATCTCTCCTTCCTGGGCAGCAATTGCTGCTCGGAGCTGACGTGATGTCACTGGCACGATGGAGAAGGCAAGCCATGTGAGGATTTTGGAGGCGAGGCTGGCCGCGTGAGAACCAGGTGCGTGGATAACTGCCACGATGCGCTCATACATCTTCTCTAGGCCTTCTGGTAGGTTCACTTCTCTGATCATTCGGAGCCTCCGCTGCCTAGTCAGGTGTGCCGACCGCAGGCAGCGGATCATGAGCCGTGCCCATAGAAACATGCCATCTGCGCCCTTGCAGAGATGTTCGGTGAGGCTGGCCTTGTCCTCGTCTGTCAAGGAAGCTTCAGGAAGAAGCCCATCCTCTGCCATGTCTTCAAGCTTTTCTGCGAAAAAGCGGTAGATGTCGGGTCTTGTTTTGCGCTTTTGCATCGCAAACCTTCGTCCAGGAGGGACCGCCAGCTTCAGTGATGAGACATTGACTCTGCTAAGAATCAGGAGTCGAAGGCTCGGCAATCGATTCGACAGTCCCAGCAACGCCTGGCTAAATGATTCACTGTCGGTACATTCGTCGACGCCGTCTAGAATCACAACTGCGTTTGGGTCCAGGCAGAGGTGGAGGATATCCAAAAGCTGGGCGTCGGTAGCGTGGAGCTGACCCCCCTTCTTGGTGTCCATAAGAAAAGTGAGACGGTCGAGAAGGGTGCTATCAGTCCTGTTCTCCCAGAGAAGCTGGGCCGCAATAGCTCGGTAGGCGCTCGATGGCGCACATTCAGGGGGACAATGGTGGTCGAAGAAATAGTAGTGCACTGAGGAGCAGGATTCATCTTGAGGCTCTGCACGCTGTAGCTCCTCAACGATGGACGTCGCAAGAACCGTCTTGCCAGCTCCAGGGTTTCCTAAGGCGACGATGTATTAGCTCTCATTTTCACCGGGGTACGGGAGCAGAGTATCTATTCCAACCTTGTATCCAGAGTAAATTCGATCCGAACTTTCTTTGAGTAGGGTGTGAGTCGCCTTCACGGGATAGCCACTGCTTGTAAGCTTCCTCTTCGAATATCCAAGAAGCCGTGCCGTCAAGGCGTAGCCGGAGAGATCTTTCATAGGAATCAACATAGCTCGGCGCGGACATCCACTCCTGAAGTTTGAGCAATGTTTTACCTGCAAAATCAATCAGCGCCAAAAAGGCTCCGCGTGTACCGTAAATGGAGTAGTGTTAAATACCCTTTCTTTTGGATTCGAGATCCTGTAGTTTCCGATATATCGCTTCGAGACGTGCCGTCGTATCGTGCCTGTGCTCTGCGCTGAGGGCTCTCTCCTCCTCCATGATTTTCCTCTCATCTTCGGCCAATTTGCGCTCCAGAGCCGCATCCTCACGCTCAATGGAGCTTACATCACGCTCCTCTGCAGCTTTTGTTATTTCATGGGAAGACATGGCGGCGTTCCAGATCATTAGTTGTTGAAAAACAAAAAGGCGGTTGGTCGCCATTCGCTCCATGACCTCTCCAAAACGAGCTTCAAACGGTTTCCAAACAAGGCTGCTCGAGACTACCGGAGTCCGCTTTCTTTCTATTACACAGTCAGAATATATGTACACTTGAGAGCTGTGCTATTAAGGCGTAGGGTAATTGACTTACTCCCATCTGGCTTTGTCAAAACACTGGTAGCAATGTGAAGTACGCTGAAGATGTCCTCATATATTCTGCCAATATGCAATCTTATCCTGCCTCGGCTTTTCTCATCTTGAGTCTGGGTAGGCTTCTTTACGCAGAGCTCCAGCATCTCATCATACTGAGGGATCGCGTCGGTCAGCGATGATAGCAACTGCGTAAGTTTGTCAAAAAAGGTGGTGTAGGTCTCGGCCAGCTATCAAAGAAAACAAGATGTCAGCTTTCTCGCTATACAAATGAATTCATTTCCAATCAAACAGTCAATAAAATAGGAGCATACCTTAAAAACAAATCGGACCGATCCCCAAACAAGGGCAGCAATTTCCGGTTTAGAAGAGACGAAGATCTCGACAATCTTAAAAAAGGGCTCAAGCTGGTCGCCGAGCTTTTGGACCATAGATATGCAGGTTTTTGATGAAGATCCCCTGCGGGTCATGATATCCAAGCTCTTGATTTCTTTGACTATGTCATCTGCGGACGCGCAAGGCGTGGTGAATAAGCTGAGCTTCTCCTTCTCAGGCAACGACGCCAGGAAGTCATTGTAGGCTTTCTCGATGGCATTTTCCTGCACCAATGTCAATACAGTTTTGGATTCCCCATTTCAATTGTGGATGAAATGACCTTGTTTTCGGCTGCAGATGGCATAATGCTCGTTTGCCTAGTTGTACTTCGTACGGCTAGAGGCAACTTGTAGCTATCTACTACTTACTATTACGTGATGACGAGATGGGACATTTAAAGGCATGAACGGGAGGAAGTGAAACACCAAATGCCGAGGCGGATTCTATGGCGCAGTCCCGCCTCACTATGTAATCAATGGTATGCATCATGTGCTCATGCTCCTGCACACTGGTAAAACTAATGCTGCATCGGGCGGCATACTTAGAGCTGTAAGACCGCCAGACTGTGAACATCAGCCACAACGCAGCCCCAACTCAGCCCCCAGAAGAGACGTCGCTGGGAAGCAAAAGTGCAACTATGCTGCAGGATCTCCACAAACATGCATTTTTATCCAATGTCGTGGCGTGGGACAACGACCACTAGGGTAAGTTGGTCAGCAAGGGCAACAGCCGATCAAGGCACAGCTATAAGAAGGTCGGCATCGTCCCTTGTACTGGACAAGTCTGATGGGTGCCACTAGTGGCCATATATGGTCAAACAATGCTCCTACGCACTTCCCAGAAATAAGCGCGGGTAGGGCTCCCTGACGGCCGCCTTTTCGCCTTATCTTGTAGCTGTTACACTACCATAAAACAATACAGAGAACAATGGCGTCCAGACTAGCAACAACAGAAGCGACAGCATCCCGGCCCATCTCCTTTGACAGAGACCTGGACCAGATGGGCGCCGAGTCTTGAGACGAGATAGGAGACGTCGTATTTTTCAAACCCCATCCCTCCTCAAACGGCTTAGAAACTTGCCATCTTGGATTTCCTCCATTCCAATACCAAAAAGTGTCGCATATAAGGGGGCCATGTGGTGAGGTCCGCATGGCCTGGCGTCTCCGCTGGCACGTCGCTTGTCAATGAATCGATTCAATATGGTGCGAACCGCAACATCAAATGCTTGACCCTCTAGCCTGCATGACTTTGAGGAGTTTTCGTTGTTCTCACCGTCAGTATAGTCGCTGATTTTCGGGTCGTGTTTAGAGAGGTCCGCATCCACGATGGCGGCTTTGACCACCATTGCTTGATCGTGATCGAAATAAGGTGCGCTGACATAATGCTCGTCCGTGGTAGAGTTGATCCTCCTTTCCGAATTGGGGTCTTTCGTGACGTTCAGGAAGTCGTACAAGAGCACTCGGATCTTATAACCTCGTGTAGGATCTGCCGCGATGGCGATTGTGCTGGTGAGCCCTGGTAGTTTCGATGTGGATGCCACTGCGACTGGTCCAGGGGGTGGGTTTGACCCCTTCTTGGTACGGCGATTTGCTCTACCCATTTTAAGCGGTCTCTAGGGGAGCTCGTAGACGCCTTGGCGAAATAAAGGTTTGGCAAGTGTGTGCGTGATATGTAAGTGTCCTGGTGTTCGTATGAGGACTTGGGATTCTGGGCGCGGAAGAGGAGAGGATATTTTTCGCAATAAAATGTGGAAGATAATAGGTAGAAGATGAAACTTACCAGGAGATAAATTTAGGCTATGTCACAAAACATTGGTTTGGTGTCTATTAGGTAGTTACATTTATTTTTAAACTTTATCCCAACATTTCTCCAATGTGGCGTCCCAGGCAATATCCTGTTATACGTATGACTGGGTTAAATTTTATATTCCCCCTCTTCGTGGATAGAATTAGAGAAATTTTTTGGTACAGATATGCGCCTTGAATCCAAATACCACCCGTTGTCTAGGACCTCCAGAGTTGGGGTCTTATAGAGGACACTCATTGCGAGCGAATAGAGGAGAAAGCTGATGCCACATCCCAGAAATCATCCAAGAAATTCATCTACGAACAAATGATAATGAGTGTAATAAACTGACAACAAGACCTTAAAGTAAGCTAGTTATTTGAGCAGCTACGTCGCGGTGATGACTCTAGGTCTCTCCCAGCCCCAGAAGAAATCTCAGGTTCCAACTTTCCCAGTGTCCATGGCGGCCTCATGTCTGAACCCCGAGATTTCAATCTATGGCTTGAAATTTGCTACCGGTTTCGAAAGTTGTTCTAGTCTGAGTAAGGATACCCCTAACTTTATCCTTGGGTGGCGGGGGGCGACGAAATACGGCTCTTGTCTAGAACCCGAGTGGCGTTTATGCTAAGGCCGTTGCCACATAGGCATTGACAGCGTTACCAACTCGTTGGTGAGAGGTTCATCTAAGTTATTATAAATGGGGACGCTATCAACGGGAAGAATGTGTCTTTCCAGAAAATTGAGATTCAATAGCTGAGCTTGTGGACATACGATGCTACTAAACGGCATGGCTGGAGGTCCTGTAGCGTCATGTGCTCATGTTTCTATACATTATTAGACAAACCAATAATACAGTCCTAGATTTCATATAGCGTATACCAAATTGTCTACTTACCATAGCGTGCTAAGTATTTCTTTGTCTAGCTCATTCGTATTCTCATCAAGGATGAACCTTGGATCTGGGAAAATATTGTTGTCCGAAATGTCCTCAGCAATAAGGCAGTCTTGGGTCAACGATTACTTATGGGGAGATTGCAATTTACATATCTACCGTCCACCCAGCATAGGACTGGCGGCCGCTCAAACCCACAACCCTCTCACCAAATAACAAACCCACAGCACATAGAAGCCCTTCGAACCCCACAAAGGTAGCAGATGATACCTCAGTTGCAAGCAGTACTTCTTACTCTCAAGTGAGAACCAGCCATACCACAATTGACATCCCCAGTGAGAAGGGCCCTCGAAGATAATCACTCGCGGTTGTTATAAATAAACCAACAACAAAGTGCGGGGGTTTTAAAATGCACAGGTATACGGCCTCATACCCGTTCCCATATGCCTGGATATGTATGTGACTTCGAGTTCTCTTTTCATATAGAATGGTTCATCTAGTACCAAGGTAATAATAATGATGTAAACCTAGTAATGTTTGATCCATTAATAGAAGACCCACGCCAAAGCCCCATCTGTCAGTCAAGCCTATTATTTCCTTGGCTTGAGCGGCCCAACTTTATCTGATAAATTTTGTTGCGAATATGCTACTAATTAAATGGTAATCATGTTTTCTAGGGGGTTGTCCCCTCACGCCACCACAAGACAGTGCGGACGTACCAAGTTACAACGTCCTATCCAAGGCATGGAAAGGCTAGAAAGGTGCCTCAAATTATTAATATGGCCGCTACTTTTTAGCTTCATTGTGGGACGATAGTTCTTGAGACAGTCAACCTCTGTGCGGCACTGCACTAACAATTTTCAAGGTCTGGTTGTCAGGTGAGTGGCTAGCAGAAAAGCGACGCTATCATAAATTATAACATCACATGTATATATTTATTTGTATTCGTATGTATATTGGTAGGTGTATTCATATCGTACTTAGATATTTATTTCTATGTATATTTGTATCTGTAATAGTTACGCAGGTATCCTATGTATATGGTTATTTATCCTGGTTTTAGTTAGTTCCTCTTTTTTTCTATGTACCGCCTGCCAGGGTCGCTCGCTGATCTCGGTGCTTCGCCTTCGCAGTGTCGCGCGAACTCGCACCATCTCGCCTCCCACTCAACCTCGACGCGCAATGGCAGCAGCCGCGCCACACTGGCCACGACCACCCACGCGTACCACCCAACGCTTAAACCTAATGGATCGAAGTAGTGATGACGCGGCTTATGGTGGGACTGCATTAGATGGGAATCGTATGTCCGAGCTCACGGGTGCCATGGTGCGACCCATTCAGAGCAACGCCAACCATGGTCATCTATAAAGGCAATGTCTGGGAATGCCCTTGGGGATGTCCTGGGGGGTAAACCAGACTCCCAGAGCATCGATCTCAGTATACATTTACCTGCCTATCAACAACCATCCATCATGACTACCACCATCATGACTAAGTATGACGAGGCTGTCGCTAACGAGCCCGTTCATCCTCCGACCCAGGGAATTCCCCCCGAGACTCCCATGGAGCACTCTCCCAGTTACAACGAGACGGTTCCCATCACCAAATCTCCCAAATCCACACTAGGCCAGCGCTTCCACAAGATCAGCTCTAAGGTAGGGCGGCCTCTCAACAAGGCCGCCAATGTCATCGGCGCCGAAGGGTGGTGGCCTGATCGCATCGAGAAGGAGACCATCAAGGCTGCCCGCATTCTCTACTCCTTCACCAGCAAGTCCCCCAGATCCTAATCTTGGAGCGCTCTGTCTAACAACATTGCAGACCTCGCCACCGAGCGTCCTCCTAAGCAAAATGGCCCCATGCATCTCACAGGGCTCACCCGCAACTCCATGGTCAAGATCCCGCCCCAGGTCCTTCAGAACTGCGCCGGCCTCGCCATCTTTAACACCATCCGCGCTGGTGGTTGGTCTGGCTCCCTCTCGGGTGGCTCAGGCGTCGTCGTCGCCCGCCGATCCGACGGCACCTGGTCTCCCCCCTCGGCATTCGTCATCTCGAGTCTCGGCGCAGGCTTCGTCTTCGGCCTCGACGTGTACGACTGCGTCTGCGTGCTCAACACGAGCGCCCAAGTCGATGCCTTTACCCGCCCGCGCCTGGCTCTCGGCGGCAGTGCCAGCGTGGTTGTCGGGCCCCTCGGCGGGGGCGCCGCTGTCAACGCCGCTGTGAGCAAGACTGCGCGCCCTGTGTGGAGCTACATAAAGAGTCGCGGATTGTGGGCAGGGCTACAGGTCGATGGCACCGTCATAGTCACCCGGGCTGACGCCAACGCCCTGTTCTACAACGAGCGGGGAATCACGGCCAAGAAGATCCTCACGGGCGACGTAGCCTGGCCACTAGGCGCGAAGCCGCTCCTGGAGGTGCTCAAGGCACTCGAGGGACGCAGGGATGTCGACCAGAACGTTGTGGATGAGGTAGGCAGTGCGCCTCCACCGGGCGATGCTGCTGTGCACGAGGGCGACAAGATTCCACAACCTCCGCCCGCCTATGAACAGCCATCGTATGGGGATGAGAAGCAGAGCCCCAGTAATGCGGCGGAGACCAATGAAGATGACCTTTACGCGAGCTCCGCGATGGACGAGAAGGAGAAACTGGCTAAGTCGGGATTCTAGATGGCATCAATGACGATATTAACAGCGTCGGGAAGCCCTTCTTCAGATCTGGATGGAAATTTTAGCAAGCGATCGATAACTTTAACATATAAATGCGTGGCTTCGCCGTTTTCTCCGTTCGTTGCATTCCAACGCCTGACCCCCCTTGAAGCTTTCTGCTTCGTTTCGAGTGACGTCGTTCATCAGCACCAAACGGCAGGTCGCCGAGAAGGCCACCAGGTATCATGGGTTCTTGGTTGCATAATTTCGAGGTTTCAATATTACCTAAGTACCTATGTATCAATGAGATTTATACCTTTGTTCTCCCAAGAAAATCTACAGGTGTACGTAGTACGTAGTAGGGAAGTGAGCTGGGAAGTTGCCCTGTTGTCCATTAAGCGCGGCTGAGTTTAGCCCCTCCTCCAAACTCAGACCCTGTTGAAACTTCCCTCCTCCATCAATGCCCCGCGGCGGGAGAGGCTGCCAGCAACGAACAGCACACGATTGACGTCCAGTAACCATACGCCAACCGTCCAACCTCCCCCGTCATCTATTATTTCGAACCGTCGCGAGCACCTAGCTATCCCACTCGCCCGCGCGCCCACTCGCCCACCATGACGACCAGCCGCGACCGCCGTGTAACCAAGGAGCTGCAGGACATCCAAGCCGACCGCGACAGCTCGGGCGTCTTTGCCGAACCAGTCGACGATGCCTCGCTTCAGGAGCTCCGTGGCACTATCCCCGGCCCGCCCGATACCCCCTACGCCGGCGGCACCTATATCGTTAAGATCTCCATCCCCGACTCGTACCCCTTCAAGGCGCCATCCATGAACTTCATCACCAAGATGTGGCATCCCAATATCAGCAGTCAGACGGTGAGTTCCGAAACTCGATCCTCCCACGCCACCCACCACTTCGCGGCCGTCGTCTCTCGCGCAGAAGGAGATCCATCCCCCAGTCACTGACCCCATCCAGGGCGCCATCTGCCTCGACACCCTTAGCACCGGCTGGTCGCCAGTGCAGACCATCAAGACGGCACTCCTGTCGCTGCGCATGCTGCTCGAGTTCCCCAACGCCAAGGACCCCCAGGACGCCGAGGTGGCCAAGATGATGCTCGACGACCCGGAGGGCTTCGCCCAGAAGGCCCACTCGTGGGCCGTCAAGTACGCGGGCGCGCCGCGCTGCGAGCTCGACCTCAGCAAGTACAGGAAGGCTGACGGCGGTGGGAGCCAGCCGTCATCCTTGGAGCAAAGGTGCGTGCGTGCGCGCGCGTGTGTACGCATGCGCATGCCACATATACATACAGTATGCTTGGGGCAAGGTTGCTAACAAACGAGCATAGATGCAAGGGCTACCATCCGAACCTCGTCGCTCGTTTCACTAACATGGGTTTCGAGATCGAGGCCGTGGTGGAGGCCTTCCAGCATGTCGGCCTCCCCCGGCACGGGGGCATGGATTACAATATGGAGGATGCATACATCGGCGACGTCACTGCTTACCTCCTGGGCGACGATTAGCGATGATTATATTGAGGAGCGCGGCAAAGTACGAATTCCCGGGGACTTCGTACTGATACTTTGATCGGATGCATCTGGGAGGGAGTTTTTAGAATGGTCTATATCATTTGGGTTTCAGCATTAGGATCGTCTCAGCGAAGACGCAGGTGAGTATCGTTAGTCGGCGTCTGGGTCGTGGGAAACGGCAATGCATCAAATATCAGCGCCCTCTTGGCCTCACGGCCCAGTCACATCCGGGGGGGGGTCTCCAAGAGTGCGTGCAATGGTATTCACATCCAATAACCTCCGATGCTTCGCCGGCCTGCCTGTTCTATATGAGATACGTACGGTAATGGAACAATTAAAGAAACGCAGCGCGATGCCGCCTCATGGTACAGACGAATCAATTCCCTTGCCCAGCCTTGGCACGCACATTTACAGCAGATCCCGGCGGACAAACTCGTCGTACAGAGCCTTGCCCAGACCGGCGGGGGACCGCTCGACGATGACGCCGGCGTCCTCGAGGGCCTTGATCTTAGAGTCGGCACCACCCTTGCCTCCGGCGACGATGGCGCCAGCGTGGCCCATGCGGCGGCCGGGGGGGGCAGAGATACCGGCGATGAAGCTGACGACGGGCTTGCCCTTGCCGACAGTGTTGGCCTGCTTGAGGAACTCGGCGGCCTCCTCCTCGGCGGATCCACCGATCTCGCCAATCATGATGATACCGTCGGTCTCGGGGTCCTCAGTGAAGACCTTGAGGCAGTCGATGAAGTTGGTGCCGTTGAAGGGATCACCGCCAATGCCGACGACGAGAGACTGGCCCAGGCCAGCCTGGGTGGTCTGGTTGACGGCCTCGTAGGTCAGGGTGCCGGAGCGGGAGACGATGCCGATGCGGCCGCGCTTGTGGATAAAGCCGGGCATGATACCAATCTTGCACTGGCCGGGGGCGATAATGCCGGGGCAGTTGGGGCCGACGAGACGGGTCTTGTCCTGGGACTTGAGCATGGAGGTGATGCGGACCATGTCTGGAGCTCATTAGCGCGAACCCCCGAGTCAGGGGCTTGGCATTTCGCTGACGTACCATGCTGGGGGATACCCTCGGTGATGCACACAACGAGAGGGATCTCAGCCTCGAGAGCCTCCTCAATACCAGAGGCAGCCAGAGGGGGACTACTGTGGTTAGCTAGGTTCCTGACAGGGTCGGGTGGGGAGCTCCGTACGGGACGAAGATGGCGCTGGCAGTGGCGCCCGTCTCCTTAACGGCATCAGAGACATTTTTGAAGACAGGGAGATCCAGATGCGTCTCGCCAGCCTTCCGGGGGTTTGTGCCGCCAACGACCTTGGTTCCTAAGCTTTAGATCAGCTTCGTGTTCCCATGCGATATTATCAGCTCGAGCGCGGGTCAATCGTACCGTACTCGATGGCCTGCCGGGCGTGGAAGCTATATCCTGAGTCAGTAAAGGGAAACCTCAAAACTCCCGTCCCATATGTAACTCACGTTCCCTGCTTGCCAGTGAAACCCTGGTAGATCAGCTTGGTCTCGCTGTTGATGCGCAGGTTGTCAATGGTCTTGGAGTAGGGGCTGCTGCCGGAGCTGTAGGCGCGACGAGAAGCCTGGCGCAGCGCCGCCGGGCGCAGGACTGATCGGGGAACGGCTTGCATGATGGGTGGAGGAGGGGAGAGGCGAGCAAATTCAGAGCTCTGAAGGGGGTAAAGAGGGAATAGAGGGCAGGAGGCTGCTGGTGCTTGGAGCTGCTGAGGGAGAATCCTTCGAATCAGAATCTCGCACAGGAAGCTTTCGCGATACGTATCAGGTGGGCGTTCCCATGGGGTCGGGTGGTACCGGGGGCACGGTGCACAATTTTTCCGTGATTGCCGTGTACGGTTGCCGAGAGTTTCTAGACGGTGCCCCGTTCCATTATCCGTTTATAATTCTAGCGTGAAAGACGTGACTTTTGAAATTTTGCCCCACCACCGTCTCTGACGCTCACTTTACCTTCATCGACGAGGGGCACATTTTATGTCGGCCTTTTTCTTGTTGTATTCCGCCACAGCATTTGCCATCGCTAAACACGACAATGGCGACCGCCGCAGTAACGACCATGACGGCGCTTGGGCCGAAGAAGAAGGGCGCCGACCTTGTCCCGGAAGGCGAGCGCTTCCTGCGATGTTGCGCCGACGTCGCAAACGTCCTGATCGAAGACCATGAAGCGACCAAGGACGGACGGCCGTCCAAGGACATCAACCTCAACACGCTGCGTGGAAAGATGGCCAAGAAGCACAAATTGGGAAACATTCCGCCCCTAACGGCTATCATCGCTGCCATTCCGGAACATTACAAGAAATACATTCTACCGAAGCTGATTGCGAAGCCGATCCGTATGTGCCCATCCTACTCTATTTCGAGAGTCATACTTACACGATGCAGGAACATCCTCAGGAATCGCTGTCGTCGCCGTCATGTGCAAGCCTCATCGATGCCCCCACATCGCATACACTGGAAATATCTGCGTCTACTGCCCCGGCGGCCCTGACTCCGACTTTGAGTACAGCACCCAGTCATACACCGGGTACGAGCCGACATCGATGCGAGCCATCCGGGCGCGGTACGATCCCTTTGAGCAGGCACGAGGACGAGTGGACCAGCTCAAGTCCCTAGGACACTCGGTGGACAAGGTCGAGTACATTCTCATGGGAGGCACGTTCATGTCCCTGCCCTCCTCGTACCGGGAGGACTTTATCGCACAGCTGCACAATGCGCTGAGCGGCTACCAGACATCCAATGTGGACGAGGCTGTGGAAGCTGGCGAGATGAGCAATATCAAGTGCGTGGGCATCACGATTGAGACGCGTCCGGACTACTGCCTGCAGCCGCATCTGACGGACATGTTGCGGTACGGCTGCACGCGACTCGAAGTGGGAGTCCAGTCGCTGTACGAGGATGTCGCACGCGATTCGAATCGAGGACACACCGTTGCCGCCGTGGCAGAGACATTCTGCCTTGCCAAGGATGCCGGCTTCAAGGTTGTGAGCCACATGATGCCGGATCTCCCCAACGTCGGCATGGAGCGCGACATGGACCAGTTCAGGGAATACTTCGAGAATCCTGCCTTCCGCACAGACGGTCTGAAGATTTACCCGACGCTGGTCATCCGTGGAACTGGGTTGTACGAGCTGTGGCGGACGGGCCGGTACCAGAACTACACGCCAAACGGGCTGATTGACCTGGTGGCGAGGATCATGGCGCTCATCCCGCCGTGGACCCGCATCTACCGAGTCCAGCGAGATATTCCCATGCCGCTGGTGTCGTCGGGTGTAGAGAATGGAAACCTGCGAGAGCTGGCGCTGGCGCGGATGAAGGACTTTGGCACGACGTGCCGAGACGTGCGAACTCGCGAGGTCGGCGTCAACGAGGTCAAGAACAAGATCCGCCCGAACCAGATCGAGCTCGTCCGCAGAGACTACACAGCCAACGGCGGCTGGGAGACGTTCCTAGCGTACGAGGACCCGAAGCAGGACATCCTGGTGGCGCTGCTGCGCCTGCGCAAGTGCACTGAAAAGTACACATACCGCGAGGAGCTGACGGGCCAGCCGACGAGCATGGTGCGGGAGCTGCACGTGTACGGGACGGCTGTGCCGGTGCACGCGCGCGACCCCCGCAAGTTCCAGCACCAGGGCTTCGGCACGCTGCTCATGGAGGAGGCGGAGAGGATCGCACGCGACGAGCACGGCAGCGTCAAGCTAAGTGTCATCTCGGGCGTCGGCGTGCGGAGCTACTACAGGAAGCTCGGGTTCTGGCTCGACGGGCCGTACATGAGCAAGTGGATCGATGGCAGGGAGCAGCCGGAGGAGTATTAGGAGGGTTGGTTAGATGAGACACGGCATTTACAGGTTCGGGGCGTACGGCGCACAAAAGACGGCATTGGGAAGATGGCAGTCGATTCATATGAAATTTATAAGATTAGATACCCACCTAAAAACCAAGCTCGATGGCTGATGTGATGGGATTTGCTAGAACTCCCCATGTACGTATATACAGTGTGATAAGGGTTCTCGTCTGTCTTGAGACCGGTGCGTGTATGAGTCGCGGGTTGACCGTTGAAGATGCACTGAGCCAACCAGATGTCCCAGTGATAGCTGAGTCAGCGGCTCACCGTTGTCTCGGCAGTTCTCAGCCTTGAACACAGCCCCGTCAAGATTGTCTCTCTCTCTCCACAGTCACACTCACCCTCACTTCGCTTCACCTCACGCACCACGCCAAGACTCGCCGAGGGGCTCACAATGCGACGGCAAAGCCATGACACCCGGTCGCAATGACGCCTCGCCCGCGGCCCTGGAACCCCGTCAGCCCCCCGGCGACCTGCCTGGCCAGCTTGACCCGGACTCGCGTCTCAACCTCCCGGATCGCAACCCGCGTAACAACGCCGCCACAGCCGCCTCGGCAGCGTCAGTCAGAGCCCTAAGTGCCCAGCTCGTCGCCTTTTACTTCCGCGCGCCCGCCAAAGCCTTCTTCCGCACACGCGTCGACTACCTCGGCTATGCACGCAGCGTCCACCACGCGCAGACCAAACGCATGCTCAAGGCCCTCGTCGAAGATGCAAACGCCTCGCGCCTCAATGTCTTCTTCCGCCAGGCATGGCTCCTGCTACGCAGCACCACCCCGGGCGTCCTGACCTCGGCCATCCGCCACCAGGGCTGGAGCGTCGTGCCCCAGCAGATCCTCCCGCCGCTCATCGCCAACGTCGGCGTCGGCGCCGTGCTCTACACGAGCTACCTGCACATCCTGGGCCACATGCACGAGGAGAGCGCCCGCGCCACCAAGCGCGCGTACCCGCCGCCGCCGCCCACAGCGACCTTCACGGCGGGCCTGATGGCGGGCGCCCTGCAGAGCGTGCTGGCCGCGCCGCTGGATGCCCTGCAGGCCCGGTACGACCACCGCGACATGATGCCCAGCGACGGCAGCAACCGGCCGCGGAGCATGTGGAGCTTCGGAGCCGAGAAGCTGCGCGAGATTGGGCTGCGGGGCATCTTTGCTGGCTGGGGCCTGTCGTTCGCCAAGGACGGGCTAGGCAGCGCCGTCTTCTTCAGCACGTTTGAGTACGTCAAGGCGCAGGGCTACTACCGCTTCGTGACGTGGTACTACGGCGGCCTCGCGGACGAAATTGTCGACCTGCTGGCCATGAAGCGCCCGTCGCACCGCGACCAGGCCTCAAACACCACCGTCATCCGGCCGCACTACGCGCTCGAGCCCATGTTCCTGCTGCTGGCCGGCACGAGCGCGTCGTTTGCGCAGCAACTGCTGCTGCACCCGCTGACGCACTTCCAGGTCAAGCACTGGGACCACCTGGAGGACATCGACGCCAAGGCGGCGCGGCTGCGCGAGGCGTCGCGGGCCGCCGTCGTCGAGGATGGTGGCACCAAGCCCCGGCGCTGGCGCATGCTGCGCGCCTACTACCGCGCGTACCAGGAGACGTGGGCCGTGTGCGCGGTCGAGGCGAGGTCCGAGGGCCTGGGGCTGGGACGCTGGCTGTACCGCGGGTTTTGGTGGAACTCGATCAGACAGGTGCCGAGCACGAGCGCGGGACTCATCATCTTTGAGCTGATACGGCGCAAGTACGGCTACGGGACGGAGGAGGTGAGGATCACCAAGGACGGTTACGACATTTTGCTGAATTAGGGGGAAGGGGGGAGAGCAGCCCATGCGCATGGGTAAGTATTAGGTGTTGTGTCGGTTCACACATGTGCGAGGCGTTGGCGCGCGGGATAGAATCTCTGGTGTATTTCTTTTCCTATGTGGCTTGGAACTCCTCTCGATACCACCGTGTTATGAGCTGCCTGCTCGGGCGAACGGCTACTTTTATAAATTTGCCTCTAAGACATCATCGTATATATGGATGGCCGGCCATCTCGATTAGGCGACATATGGACAAATCTCAAATGAAATTCACCACCCTCTTCCACTCTCTAGCTAGGCTTCGTTCCACATCTCGATCACGCCGATACACTCCTAGCCTGTGGCGCCGAAGGCGGAGTTCAAGGTCGTTGTTTACCTAGAGTAGGGTACATAGAGTAGGGTACAGGGTAGGGTGAGTACCGGAACAGCCGAGTCGGTTGGCAACGAGTAATCATAGCCACTTGGGAAATCGATATGCTGGGTTATGATATAACTGGATACCAACTAGATAAGGGGATGCCTCTGCTTTGTTGTATTAAACAGCTAAATCTAGCTGTTCTCCTGATGGAATTCTTGGCCGATGATATCAGCCGCCTTCTCGCCAATCGCAAACGCCAGGTTGGCCGTATTCGAGTTGACACTCTTAGGTATTATGCTCAGGTCAGCCACCTTGAGGCCTTCCACACCATGCACGTTCAGGCGCGCATCTAAAACGCCCCCGTCCAGCCGCGAGCCCATTTTGCATGTACCCACGCTATGAGAGTGGGTGGTGACAACTCGGCGAGCCCATTCTTCGATGGCTTTGTCGTCCGCCGTCGTGTAACTAATATCAGGCACGTCTTCGGGCAAGGGCTCCTCGACCGTGACGCAGGCAGCGCCCGAGCCTTGGGGGAAAGATGGGTGATCAGGGGCATGCTCGCCGCGGAAGGCAGGCATGCGGCGAATAATCTCCCGTTGCCTCTTATACAACCACACCATCATCTGTGTATCGATACCGAAGGGGTCTGATAGGAAACCCGAAACCAAATGAGGCGTGTCCGTGAAGGACGGGCCTGTGACGTGAATAGAACCACGAGAGTAGGGGTGACAGACGAAACCTGCCACGCTGACAAGCTCATGCGGGACATTCGGGATAGTGCCAGAAAAATAACTGAAGACGTAGCAGTACATGTAAGCGATCTCTGAACGCAAGTGGCACGTTCTAATAAAGTGACCTCTACTTACCCCGAGTAAGTCGCCACAACTCCGACTGCCTTGGTAGGGGTACCCTTGAAGTCCCGATTCCAAGCAGCCTCAAGCTCAGATCCCATGCTACGGACCTCCCTTTCCGAGGGACGGAGCCTCGAGGTGACCTCATAGGCATTCCATCCAATTTTGCTGTTGTTGTGCGCCAGCATGTCTTGAAGTGATTCGGAGCCTTCGAAGATGCCGTTGTAGGTCTCATCGGATGGCAAGGCGGAGAGGTACGCAGTAAAAAACCCGAGGTGATCCTGGAGGTTACGGCCAACACCGGGCAGGGCGACGGCAGTATCGATACCCGCTTGACCAAGAACCTTGGGATCACCGACGCCTGACCTCTCCAGGATGAGTGGCGAGCCGAGTTTCCCAGCCGTCACAACCACCATTTTCTTTGCCCGGACGCGCGTCGCAGTGCTCCCGCTGCCGGCCCTGGAGGAGGTGTACTCAGGGTTGCGGATGAATTCCACGCCGACCGCCTTGCCGTTCTTGATCAGCGCGCGGAGAACATGGTGCTCGGTGAGGACATGGAGGTTCGGATGCTTTCCGTCCTGGAGTTTCGGGTGTAGATACGCGTGGGCTGCATCCTGGCGTTTCCCGTCGCGGTCAATGTAGCGGAGACAACGCTGGAAGGCATTGACGGTGGCCAGATCCTGGAGATCTACCGCCTCTGGATAGCCCACCTTGGCCGCAGCATCAATGACCTGGCCTTGCAGTACCGTCGGCCCAAAATCGCCGTGAGGAGTGACTTGAATAGGACCGTCGTATCCGTGGGTATCAGGCGAGCGGCCACCAACCTTCCCGTGATAGGTCTCGATCTAAGACAGGCGCGAATTCTTTAGCAACAGAAACAAAAGCCCAGTGGCAGTCGGTTAACTGACCTTCTGCATATATGGCAACATATCATCCGCCCCCCAACCCGGGATTTCCCAATCATCCATCGCCGCGGCCTGGGCACGGCTGTACACCATGACGTTGATGGACGAGCCGCCGCCCAGAGTACTGCCAGTGAGGATATCCAGCTCCCGCCCCCCGAGCTGAGGCTCGCTCGCGCCGTGGTAGGACAGCATCCTGCCAGTGCCCGGACCGAGATTGGAGAGCCAAAAGAGGGGGTTGCTGACGGCCGGGTTTCCCTCGTTGTTCGGGCCACGTTCAATCACCAAGATGGACAGATCGGGGTGCTCGTCGCTGAGCCTCGCGGCCAGGACGCAACCAGCAGTGCCGCCTAGCATGCAGCAGAAACAAGTAAGCCATTCGAGTTGGTTCTCGCGGTCGCTTGCCCAGCTGAAATTTGCGACTTACCGCCTGCAATGATCACGTCCACCTCGCTCAGGCCGGCGGGGAGATCGGTGTAGATGCCACCCATGTCGCGTTCAGGTTAGGAGTAGCCGCTTGAGGTGAGGAGAGGAATGGAAAGAAGCGCATTGAAGAGCAGCCGCAGTCGTGGGAGCGTGGTTGTCACGGGCGAATGAATATTAAGTACTTGTTTGCACCACTAACAGCAGCTGGAAGGCCTTTGAAGGCGTAAAAGCCTCCCCAACCGCCGTCGCGAATGTTCCAACTGCGGGTGCACGTCCACGCATTGCAGACAATGGACCCCCACAAATCCAACACAAAGAAGGTGCCTACATGTACATATAGGTCTTGGCTAGCGTTCAGGGCTTCGTATATGATAATACCTATGGGATGGGTGCGAGAGCTGTGCTCAGAAACGCGGCAGGTCCATGTCCCCAACAAGGATCGAAAGGATCGAATGGTGGGTGATCGGTTTGCGGGGGCTTCTGGGGATCCCGAGTCTTCGAAGTGCTATGTACCGAGTACGAGTACACATTAACACGGTCTGTCTTCTCTGGCCCTCGCTCTGGCAGTTCGTCTTGACGCCGCCAGGTATTTACCTGTTATTAAGTATAGACGATGCATCTGATGGTGGTATTGCCACAAAGTACGAATACGTACACCCTGAATATGTATCAATTACAGGTTTTGTGAGAGTTATCTTTTTGCGTGCTTGTCGGCTGTCGCTTGGAATGCATCTAAAACGTCACGCGCCCGCCATGACCCTGGTCGTTGGTCATTAACTTATAATTAGAAAAAGGCACTTCCCCAGATCCTTTCACTGAATCTGGTATTATCCGTGTTGCTCGATGGACAATATTACTGGTTAGTCACACCTCGCGCGCCACAACTCTTTGGCTGTGACGGACAAGCGGCTAACAATTGCTCTAGCAGGCATGTGCCAGCCTAATATCCGTATCCGTACTGGGGGACATGTAAGACGGGAAGATTGGAAATTCCCAACAGCCCAGGTGTAGGGCAGGGCACCCAGGGTGATACAAGGCCAGCCATGTGGATGGGCTCAGTCGCTCCCCGGGCCCTTCGCCGTCGAGTGCTTGGACCAGCAGCCTGTCTCGCTGCCCTCGGTGATGATACACTGCTACAGTGAGGGCTGTTGACACCACCGCGACCGCGGGGGCCTGGAGTGCACCATGGAGAGTGGGGAGCTGGGCTGTGGCAAGATCATCGCGTCACTGTCAGGATCGTCCAGCTTGCATCGTGCCATGCCAGTCCAGGGTTAGTCAACAGGGGTCCTCCCTCGCCCTTCGGCGACGCCAACACCAGTTGGTCAGTCTGCAAACAAGCTGGAATTCTCGCTGACGTATCCGTACATGGACGTGACGAGTTGACCTGTCCCTTTTTTGATCTGGACTTTATTCAAAACCGTGTGTCTCCCACGTGCGCCATACATGGGAACCCCAGACTTGTATCTCCTCGTTTACCCCATACAAAGCAAGCCTCTTATACCCATAGTCGAGACCCTCTGCATACCCTACCGTGCGGATGGGAAGACTGGATGAACACGACTGCCTGAGCCTATTTCCTCCTGGTTGCTGGTAAGAAACTATGCTAAGAGCACTACGGCGGCCTCGTCTACAGTTGCATCCGCGCTGCCCATTATAGGAGAAGAGGCCATATATCCTATTATTATCCCCCGAACGATGCTGGCAACGCTGGACCGTTGACCTCGATTCGCCCTCATCAATCTCGACCATGGCCTCTGGCGTCAACAACCAGCCACACGTTGACAATGGGTCGACCAACACGCCTCTCAACCTCAACGAGCCCAACCTGGCCCTCCACATGACCCTCGCCGCCTTCACCGGCATCGCCTGGTACAATGTCATCGAGCTCAACATTGCCGTCTACATGACCTTTAAGCGCAAGCGTGGCCTGTACTTCTGGTCCGTCTTTGCCTGCATCTGGGGCATCGCCCTGCACTCTACCGCCTTCATCCTCAAGCTGTACGGCATCGTGCGCGCCTACCAGGTCACCTGCACCCTCATCACCATCGGCTGGTACGCCATGGTGACGGGCCAGTCGCTAGTGCTGTACTCGCGGCTGCACCTCGTCGTCCACGAGCCGCGCCTCATCCGCGGCGTGCTGGCCATGATCGTCTTCAACGCCGTGGCTATGCACCTGCCTACGACGGTGCTCACGTACGGGTCCAACTCGCCCGACTGGCGCCGCTTCAGCGAGGGCTTCCGCGTCATGGAGAAGATCCAGATGACCATGTTCTGCGTGCAGGAGCTGGCCATCTCGGGCATCTACATCTGGGCCACGCTGCAGTTCCTGCGCCCTGCGTACCGCCGCAGCATCCGCTCCGTCATGGTCCAGCTACTGTGGATCAACGTGGCCATCATCGCCATGGACCTGGCCATGCTCACCATGGAGTACCTCAACAAGTACTTCCTCGAGGCCGTCATGAAGGGCGCCATCTACAGCGTCAAGCTCAAGCTCGAGTTTGCCGTCCTCAACCAGCTCATGCAGCTGGCCAACTCGTCGCGCCGGCGCGACCTCGTCCACGACGACAGCCGGAAGCCGTACTTGGATACCACCGGAGGCGGGGGATCAGGAGCAGGGCGTGGCGGTGTCGCCAGCTTCCTGCGTCGCTTGATCCCAAGGCCCCGATCCGACGCCGTCGACGAACCTAACAACTACTTCATCTCGCCGTCTATCCTGCAGAGCACCGGGTCGACTCGTCACCGCCACCTACAGCAGCGAAGCGTGACGGGCTGGCACGACCGCCATGGAAGCCGGGGAGGGCACCCAGAGCCCCCGGAACATGGCATTGCCATGACGACGGAGATCCGGCAGCGGATCAGCACTCCCCATGGCACGCAGGAACACTCGTGCGACGACCTCGACAGGGCCGCCTTCTACCATGGCGAGAACCGACCAGGGAACCGGCTGGGGAACACGTCGCTCACCATGGTCGGCACCAGCATGGAGTCCGGAAAGTCTGGGCAGTCACAGCTGGAGCTGGTCGACTATGCATCGGTGTCTTCCGACGAGGCCGTGGTGACTACGCCGTTTCAGGGCGGGCTCACTGCTCCGCCACCTGTCGCTCAGCCGAGGATATGATATGGCTCATGCCGCCTTTGGCTATGATGCCTTTAATGGACTGTGCTCATCATGTCTCATTGAGACTTGATGCTCAAGTCCGATGTTCGCACTCCATAAGCCTAGTATGAAGAGTATTCGCCCCAATGTTCTCTGATACCAAGAATAATTACGGCCGACGGAAAGAAAAAAAACAAAGAATGAATGGAAAAAAAAGAGTTGGCCACCAGAAACCGAGGATCAACAACACCAGGCTGTGCTCAATCCCAGACGCGTCCTTGGGTACAAGCACGACGAAGATGAACCACCGGCAAAAAGAATGGTTTCGCCCGGGCTCGAACCGGGGACCTTCTCGGAAGTTGTTAACATTATCTGTTAACGAGATGCCATAACCAACTAGACTACGAAACCGATCATTGGTCGATGAAAGTCGACAGGCGATATATCGCTCAAGAATGCGCACGTATGGCGCCTAGCGGTCCCACAGATGAATCTGAAGAGCGGAGTGGACAACGAGCGCAGCGAGGGGAGATATCATGGACATCATTTGAATTAAGCGGACTTAGACAAAAGCATATTGGGTAACTGGAGTCTCTGAACTTTACTATGTATATTATTAGACATGAAATATACGTATTAATACACCGTGAGGACAGTGTCACGGTTACGAGTTCACAGTCTTTCTAAGCAGTGCCATGTTGAAATAGGCATCGGAGATGCCATGATTTTTTATTTCAGAATTATTTGTTCGGGATCGTCTACTTAAAGCTGACTACTCCTCAGTGACTAACAAATTCCGCGGTTTGATCGCATCCGCAAGATGTGGCCTGTTTCCACATCTTATCTCAGGCTGGCCTGTGAGACGCAGCTTCAGAGCTGCATTCTAATTTTACCACTTCTGAAACGAACTAATGAAAAACTCTCCGAATGGATATAGACAGTATTTTGTTTCCCATTATCCCCGAGCCGTCTAGGATTGGTATTACACCGGGCATCCCTCGGCTCGAGGTGCACTACCACTCATCCTCACTTGCAACTTTTCAATTTAACATACAGGATGACTGCATTGTGCCGCAAGAGGCACGGCCGAGATTGATTATCGCCCGCTTCTCACCCCATCTAGATCGTGTTCGATTGCGGTCGGTAGGAATGGTGAGATCCGACAGCTGCTTCACCTGCTATTTTGGGTCGTGGGATTACACGACATGTGGAGCCCAGCCATGTGTGTGGTGGCCATGTGTGCTGCCATCATACTAGGAAGGAAATCCTATTTCGAATCTTTTAACTCGATTGGTTGTGTTAACGTTTCTTCCAGTTGGATGCGCTTCTTCGCGAGCCTCGACTCTAAACCGCAGCCTGGCTTGATAAGTTCAGCCTTCTCGCCCTTCATGGACTTGACTTGAGTATCTCTAGCTACTGCTTCTACACTCCTTTTTCTCTTTGCAAGCGTCTTTGAGAGACTGCTCAACCCGGGTTCTCACCCTAGTCATTCCTTTACCGCCAACTTGACGACAGGTCGCCAATATCATATTCTGATTCTCTATCTGCCCCTTTGACAGTCCATCAACATCAAAGAGCAGCTATACCTTTTCGGTCTGCCTTTATCTTTCTTAAGAACCTAGAACCACCAGACCGTTCTCTTCAAACCAACAGCCTTTTGCCATCATGTTCACCAAGATCACCACCACTGCTGTCCTCAGCACTCTCGCCGCGCAGGCCTTAGCCTCGTCTCACGGACACCGCCATGTTGACCGATCCAACCCTACAACCTTGGAGACCGTCGTGAGCATTCCGGAACCCACCCAAGAGCCCACTCCCGCTCCCCTCCCTGACCTGGGTGATCATCTATCCGTGCGACAAGAACCCCCCTTCTTCGCCAAGCGAGGCCTCGCCTACAACGACGCCACCCTAGCCAACATCTTCGGTGACGGCTGCGAGGCATGCTCCTGGGGCTACAACTGGGGCTCTTCCCGCAACGGCCTGGACGACAAGTACAACTTTGTGCCCATGCTGTGGGGTGACCGCCCCGAGTTCACCGGCGTGTGGGACAACAACGTCGAGGAGGCCCTCAACACGGGCTCCAAGGCCCTCTTCAGCTTCAACGAGCCCGACCACGCGGAGCAGGCCAACATGGATCCCGTTACCGCCGCCGCCGCCCACGCCTTCTGGATGAACAAGTTCCAGGGCCGCGCGCAGATCGGCGCCCCGGCCATCACCAACAGCGGCCAGCCGGGCCAGGGCCTCGAGTGGCTGCAGGGCTTCATGGACGCCTGCAACGCCATCGAGGGCGGCTGCGCCGTCGACTTCTGCAACGTCCACTGGTACTCGGAGGCCCAGTGGAAGGACACCCTGTACGAACACATCCAGGCCGCGCATGACATCTGCGGAGGGAGGCCCATCTGGGTGACCGAGTTCGCGCCCGTCAACTCCGATGGGGAGATCTTCTCCTTCCTGGAGTCGGTCCTGCCCGAGCTCGACAACATGGAGATGGTCCATGCCTACTCCTACTTTATGGTGAGTATCGGCAGCCTCATGTTCTCGGATATGGACCGCAGCGACTTTGGCAACCTCTACGCAGGCACCCTCTAAGGGGCTGCAGACGGGGGCATGGGGTGGGTTCCGCCATCCCTTTTCGCCTCTTGTTCAATGGTAATGTGCTAGGAGGATACGTATAATGTGGTTTTATGTTTTGGGAACGGGTTGTCATTTCTTCACTTCTCTGTATATAGTTATGCTGCCTGGTTGGATGACTGGGTGCATGTATAGAACTATTAGGTTATGGACGGGTCGCCTTGGGTGCGTTGGAGTTTCCGCAGGGGGCCCTGTTCTTTGGATATACTCATGGCCAAGTCTTCTATTACCAACTTGGTACTTTTCAACTTGGTACTTTTGATGCCGTTCCTCAGCTCCAACACCTGTCTGGCGGTCCGGGACTCCTGCATAAGCGAGGCCGCCCAGATCAGGCAGGCCGGAGTGATCGAACATGGAATCTGCATATTCGGCTCCCGCCATGGACGACTTCTCTCTCTCTCTCACTCTTCGGCCTTTTAACTCGAGCCGACCTCGAATATGTCGACGCAATCACTTCCCCTCTCTCACAATACTGATCCGTACATCTAGCAGAAATGAAGCTCCATACCTTAACTACGCTCCCCATCTCCCTCTTATTCACCTCCCTCAGCAATTTAGCCCACGCGGGGGATCCTTCCCCTCCCACCTACCAATTCCTCCCGTCCCTCCGTGACCAAAATGCCCTCCAGGACGCATGGATGATCGAGCGCCGCTCCGCCATTCCCTCCATCCTCCGTGCCCACGGTCTCGATGCATGGCTCATCAGCCAGCGCGAGTACGCCGAGGACACCGTCTTCTGGAGCCTCAAGTATGGTGTCCAGTTCTCGGCCCGTCGCCGCACGACGACCCTGTTTTTCGCGGATGGCACTGAGCGCACGTGGATCGACAACACGGACAAGCTGTGGGAGGACATGAAGAGCGTGCTAGGGGAGCATCAGCCGAAGACGATTGCCATCAACGCCGATCCCGAGATTGCCTTCTCGTCGGGCCTGCACGCCGGTGAGAGAGATGCCCTAGCCGACGGGCTCGGTGAGGAGTGGACGAGCCGTTTTGTCGTGGACTCTACGCTCGCCGTCGAGTTTATTGGCACCCAGATCGCCGCGAAGCTTCCCTGGTTCCGGCGCCTCCAGGAGACGGTATGGACGTTGATCGCCGAGGCCTTCAGCGAAGCCGTCATCACGCCGGGCACGACCACCACGGAAGATGTGGGGTGGTGGATGCGCGACAAGATACAGGCCCTCAACTACACGACGTGGTTCCACCCGACCGTGTCAGTCGTCGATGAGGCAATGCCCTATGATGACGGGGAGGAGGGCCGGGTGATTCAATACGGGGACACGCTGCATGTGGATTTTGGCGTCACGGCCCTGGGCATGAACACTGATACGCAGCACCTAGGCTACGTCCTTCACCCGGGCGAGACTGAGAAGGATATCCCCGATGGTCTGCTGAAGGGCCTCGCGAAGGGAAACCGGCTGCAGGATATTGCGCGTGCGAATATGATCCCGGGCAAGACAGGCAACGAGATCCTCAACGCCACTCTTGCGCAGATGAAGGAAGAGGGCATAGGTGGCAAGGTATACTCCCATGGCATTGGAGACTGGGGTCACTCCGCCGGGCCTCTCATCGGTATGCTATCCCTTTCTCGCCAGGCATCCCAAGCCCTGTACTCACTACTAGTCCTCAGGCATGAGCGACCTCCAGGACGGCGTGCCCTTCCTGGGCGACCTACCCCTCATCAACAACACCTGGTACAGCATCGAGCTCCTCGTCGAGCATTTCGTACCCGAGCGCAACGCCACCCTCAAGTTCCCCCTCGAGGAGGACGTGTACTGGGACAGCGACGAGAGAGACTTCAAGTGGGTGTACGGGCGGCAGGAACATTTCCATCTGGTCAGAACGCCGGTCAAGGACCAAGATCTGTAAACAGTCGATCTACGTATCATTCCCCCTATGGATGAGAAACAGTGAGATATCGAGGTGCATCGTGCATATTCACCTTGTCAAAGAGACACATGATAGAGGTGCTAGCTCGTGGCCAAGCTCATCTAGTCGGTCAGGGTCCGGGCAGAATGGTGAGTGGTGAGATGTCCGATATCGCCCGTTCAACTGTCCAGGGGCGCATATTACGTACTAACATTCGAACTATCTTTAATATATATAGCGCTTGCGTGATGATACAATCAGAGACCCAGAGAAGCCTTTGAGCGAAGAAGTGCGAGAAGGTGGCGGGCCTTGATGAAGACGAGTTGATTGGTACATATACCTATCCGTCAACTTGGGCTTCACCAGCTAAGGTATGGTTTCCCATTCCCTAGATACAGGCAGTTAGTCCGTACCGATGTTGCTCTAGCGCGTCGTGCGTGGCCTTGAATCCTCATGGGGCAGCTTCCAAGTTGCCGAGCTAACAAGCCACATGCTGGAGGTTTAGGCTGAAGACAGCAACGTGTCCTTGATGCCAGGGTCCACAAGTCCAACCATGTTCTCAAGTGCATAGTAAGTACCTATCCTAACGCCAACAAAATCAAGAGGCGACGAGGCGCAAACGATATTCCCATTGGCTCTCTAAGTCACGTGGCTATGGTCTGATTAGGGGCAGAGCAACCGCGTGAGAACTCGTGCTGGTGTGGCTGTCAGTGAGGATATGGTGGGGGGGCACGACACTAAAGCAGGTATGGGAGAAGACCCTAATGCGGACGAAATGAAACTCCAAAAAATGATGATGCAACCAGTGTTCCGGGATACCAGTAAGGGAACCAGTCACTCGTCTCAGACTGCGGCTCAAGAACCGCATGAGGCCATAGAACCACCGCAAATGGTGCGTGATGCTTTGTGCCTGGCGGAGTGGGCCTAAGGCGGCGTTGGGGAAGGGACATGCATGACCCGCACGTGACCTTTGGTGCGGAGTATCAGATGTCCCGGCCGATGGTGGGCGCGCCGAACTCGTCGCTTGCCTCCATCACGCCAACCTTGACACAATGACTATTGATCAATCTCAATATCGGCCACTCATCCTCTACCAGACAATATCCGTGTAGCTTCAGCGTTTATATTTGAGCCTCTGCGCACACTCTCTTGCTCACGTATGTTATCTCTTCCCCATCCTACCCCCTCTCCCTTCCCTTGACCCGTCGCGCAAGTCTCAGACTTGCCCGTGGCTCATTTCGCCCACCTAGCTCCCAAGCATAACACACTTGCTAACTTCCCCTTGCTAATAGGCCTCACTCGCACCGAGAAAAGACCGTTTGTGGCTGTAACGAGCTTCACTTGCCGATATCTCTGTCGTCGTGGTTCCACCAGCCAACATCCACCCCTCAGCGTTACCCCGACCACCCACCCAAGCTCCAAGCACAAGTTCTGTGGGCTTCCCATGGGCAATTGACAACGACGCCAATCGCCCAACCATCCAAGCGTCCACTCTGCACATGCAGAGGCATCCTTTCCCTCGAACCCATGCGCGAAGACGAGCCTCTTCTGTTGTCCTTCACTACCAGCCACACTTGAAACCGCGAGCGGATACGGATCCCCAGACTGCCCGCCTCAATCCCTTCCCACCTCCGTCAACGCGTATCTAGCGGCAGATGCTCACCGACACTGCTCCCCGTGGTCCGAAAATAACGTCTTCTACCTACACCGAGCGGTACCGCCCTCAAGTCGAGCTTTTTGCCCACCACCAGCCGTCCTGAGTGTTGACCCCCCACGTCATCCAACTTAGGCGGCCGAGCCATCAAACTCTGCTGGCATGTACTCCCAAAACCATCAGCAGGGCCACAATGCCCGGCTGAATGGGGCGGGGCGTGGGATGCCCAACCTCCTTTACAACTACCAGCAACACGCCCAACACCAACATCCCTCCCAGAGCCAGCACCACCAAGGCCTACAGCCTGATCATGGCCTACCCAGCACCAACGGCCTCGGCCACCGTGGCAATTTCCCATCAGGCGTTCTCTCGAGCTCCACGCCCTTCAACGCCTCTCTGCAAAACGGTCACAATGCAGCATCTAGAGCCGGTCAACCACCCCCGAATGAGATGTGGTCGGAGCAGATGAGGCTGCACCAAGAAGCGGAGAGGGCCCACACAGCCATGACGGATCAACAGCAACCACACTACTATGCTAGGTTGAAGGCGTCGGAGAACAAGGGCATCGGCGGCCCCCCGCCGGCATCCATCAAGACCCAGGCAGACAACGAAAGCGACCTTGTCGATAGGAGACGACCCTACGACCCGGCCGAGGAAACGAAGCGGCAAGATTGGCATAATATGGACATGAGTGGCCAGGGACTGAGGAACCTTGCCCCCGAGCTCTTTAGGTACCAGTTTCTGAATGAACTGTACATAGCCTCGAACAAGCTTTCACGCCTGCCGAAGCAGATTGGAGAGCTGCGCCAACTGCGCCACCTGGATGCGTCCTACAACCAGATCTCCGAGCTACCTCCGGAGCTGGGCATGTGCACCTACCTGAAGCAGCTCCTGCTCTTCAACAATAACATCTCACAGCTTCCATATGAACTAGGATCACTCCACATGCTGGAGATGCTGGGAATTGAGGGCAATCCCCTGGACGACGACATCAAACATGAGATCATGCAAAAGGGCACCAAGAGCTTGATCAATGCCCTCAAGGAATCCGCACCCAGTAAGTCGCTAATGGATAATCGTACACCAGTCATCCGGCTAATGTCTCTTTAGTCCCCCCACCTCCCCCACCCCGGCAAGATGTCATCATCCAGGAAGATGTCTCCGCCAGCCTCGAGCGCATCAAGGTCTTTTCCTGGAATATCCTCTGCGACAAGTATGCCACCCCCCAGACGTATGGGTACACGCCGACCTCGGCCCTCAGCTGGGCATACCGCAGAGACTGCATCCTGGAGGAGCTGCGTGACAGGGATGCCGATTTCCTTGCGCTCCAGGAGGTTTCGACAGATGCCTTCAAGGAGGACCTAAGCCCGCCGCTCGCTCGCATGGATTACAAGGGCGTGCATTGGCCCAAATCAAGAGCCAAGACCATGTCGGAGAAGGATGCGCAGTCGGTGGACGGCTGTGCCGTCTTTTACAAGCAGAGCAAGTTCATCCTGTTGGACAAGCAGCTTATTGAGTTTGCTTCCATCGCCATCAACCGACCGGACATGAAGAACCAGCATGACGTCTTCAACCGTGTGATGCCCAAGGACAATATTGCGGTTATCTGCTTCTTCGAGTCCCGGCTCACAGGTGCCCGTATCATCCTGGTCAATGCTCATCTGACGTGGGATATAGCCCTCGCAGACGTCAAGGTGATCCAGACGGGTATCCTCATGGAGCACGTCACCAAGCTGGCAGAGAAGTACGCACGCTGGCCGGCGGTCAAGGACAAGAAGATGATTACGCTGCCGCAGGATGATGACAGCGTGGCGCCCCCACCGCAAGCCGAGCCAGGGCCAAGTCAAGAGTACCGCACCAACACGGAGATTCCCCTGCTCGTGTGCGGCGACTTCAACTCGACACAGGACTCGTCGGTGTATGACTTACTTACCAAGGGTCGTGTGCCGCCGGACCACCCCGAGTTGTCGAGCTATCAATACGGCAGCTTCACGCGTGACGGAATCGAGCACCCCTTCAGCCTCCGAGACGCATATGCGCACACCAAGAAGACAGCGGACGAGCTACCGTTCACCAACTACACGCCCGGCTTCACCGACACAATCGACTACATATGGTACACGACCAATTCGCTGGAAGTGGTCAGCCTGCTGGGACCGCCCGATGCTGGCTATCTTACTAGGATACCTGCTTTCCCCTTCTGGCACTTCCCAGCAGACCATATTCAGATCATGGCAGAGTTTGTGATCAAGGGTCGGAAAGAGAAGAAGCACCTCCCCGAGAGGGAGGTTGACTTTGGGAACGGAGGCGGTAGTTCGCGGTCATAAGAAGGCGCCAGCGGCATAGGGGATATAGTATCCCCCTATATTGTGGATCGGAAAGGTATAAGTCTTTAGAAGGGCAGTGTCATCTTTCCCCCCCAGCTTTCAACTGGCACCTCTTCGAACTCTGGATGTAAGTTGCATTTCTTGGCTTTTTTTGCAAACTGGAGTTTCCGGATCTTTGCACGGCTGGCGGCTGGAGTGGACATGGAGGGAAACAATGGGGGCCTGATACAGGTGTCTTAAGTCTATGTGACCAGGTGGGCAGCGAAGGGGACCGAAGCGGTTTTGTAGGAATTGCCTGAATCATTCATGCGCAAGCATTTATTATAAATTGACGCTCCATTGCCTTTGTGATGGTATCACTATGTTGGTTCGCTTCCTTGAACACCCGAACCCAAAAGGGAAACGGGCAATTTGCCATGCGTGAGCTGTGTTTAGGGTAAATACCCCTAACTCGCCACCGAGTTCATGAGGGCTGTCTAGATCACCCGAAGATATATTGCCAAGCGAGGTTAATGTTTTATGAAACAATATTTGGCACAGATACTTTGGGTTGAGGGACGGGACTCCGGTATGGGTTTTCGGAGGCCTTTCTACTGGCATAGGCTGCAGCTATGGTGGTGTCAACCGACACTGATACAAGTTTGAGGTATGTTTGAACATGTCAGCTCTGCTCAGGGCTAGGACATCAACGTTTGTGAGAAACCTAACTATAGGACCGGGGTTCTCAAGCTTAGTCTAACTAAGATTTAATACCTCAGTCCACAATGCTCTTCCCGCAGGTATTGTATCAGCAAGTAGCAACTATGCGTCACATGCTATTTTGTCGTCTTTTTCTTCTTTACTATAATGCTGTCTGATATCGACCCTCGGAGCCAAGGCTTTCGGGAATTCCAAGCACCGCCGCTTTGCCCAGTTTTCCCGGGCCCCATTATTATTCCCAGCTTGACGGTTAACGACTTGAGACATGCTACAATAGACACAGCCATCGGGACGACAATTCTGCGTGATCGTCGTGACAGGTCTGGGGAAATTGACAGAGACGAAAGAGAATAAAAATAAGATCGTGTCAATTGCGGGGATGAAGTCTGGAGCGCAGGAGTAGCGTCCCACACACGCCCGCAAACCAGAGGTTAACGGACAGGACTCGACTCAACGAGGAGAAGGATCAACACACATGGCCCGATGGGGGAAATGTCCAGTGTCTCCGACAGGTCACCGCTCATCATCCTTAGGACCCTCGGGGTCAGAGGACCGAGGAGTTTATTGTTTTTAATTCAGCAGCTATTATTAATATTACCGACATTGTATTGAACCAGCGGGCATGCGGATAGAACGGGTCAGCACATGCCGCACAGCTGACAAAAGCGGCCCTTGCAGTAGCAGAGCGCGAAGAGTGCCTGAGACTCCATCACTCCAACGGTGCGCGTGCATATGCTGCATGTTCCCCCTCGCCTGGTAGCCCCGAAGAGGAATTCTACCGGTGCACGTCGCCCAACTCGTGCCTCCCCTTGTCGCATCCCTTCGCCGACTTCTGCTCGTGAGTCGTCGTCGCTCGTGGCCCCTGGCGGATCCCCGTCCTCCTGGGTCCAGGGCACCAGCTGCCACGTCGTGGCAGAGCGATCCCGACCCTCATCGCGCGCGCGGCATCCAACCGGACACCTTTGCTGCTCGGGTGCCTAGTGGCTGTTGGTCCCAGTTGGCGGCGAAGCTCTAGGCGCATCCAGGTCTAGCGGACCGCGCGCCGCAACACGCCATAATAGTACGAAGAAGGGGGGGGGCTGGTCGATCTGAGAAGGAGGAGGAGTATGAGGAACAGTTGGGAGGAGTGTGTGGCGGCTGAAGGCGGCGGAGGACGAGGACGAAAAGTGATGATGAACGAATAAATATGTACCCGGGAGCCCCATCCCCAGGTTCCCCAGGTTCCCCTTAGGCTCTCCCACCCCCCCGCCGTCTCCCACACGAGAAAGACATCCATGGATGACCCCGAGGCATTGACAATCGCTCAAGGCCTGGTTTGATGTCACCCTGAGTCCCTGACACGGTGACACCCCGTCACCCGCCGAGAACGACCACGGGCATTGATCCTTATTCCACCGTCGCCCGACTGGACCAGTGGACAGGCCATCCGTCGCTGCACAGCATCCGCCTCCGGCCCAATCAGGACATTTCTACGCATTCCACGCATTCGCGCGGTGAAACGCAGTGGTCCGTGACACTGAGACGCTTGCCGAACGACCATAAACACGCGTGGAGCCGACGAAGGGGAAAAGGGTCGAAAAACTGAAACCTCACGGCTGTCGGAAGCCAGTGGAAGCCAGTGTCACCTAGGGTCGTGGGAACGTGAAACCTACCAGTTGGACTGGAGTGAGACGTCACATCGGCGACCGACCGGGCCACCACTACAGAGTACTACCACCACCACCATCCACCAACCCACCAGACCACCAGACCACTGCACCGGGCGAGGCAACATTGAGTCTAGGTTCTAATTACTGGCGTCGACCCCCAAGGGATTTGGGCAGTCGCCAAGCACCAGAGTGCCATATTACTACATACATACGCCGCTGGAGTGATCCCGACGAGTTTTGGAGCGTATACCCAAGAGAGAGATATCTGAAGATGAATGCCCGTTGAGAGAACAGTCGTCCCCCCCGAAAGACAACACCGCTTGGCCGGGCCATTGCATGATTGCATCCGACGACACGACATTGAAACACTGAAACATCCAAGCGACGGCTACTGGCCCACTCCGCGTCGGCTCGCTGCCCGCTCCCCGCCACCGTCCTCCCGCCCGGACGCCAGCAGCTGATCGTCTGTTCTCTCCCCGGGCTTCCAGCCTGTTGGACCTCGCACAGCAGCTCAATCCGGTGCAACCCTCAACGCAGTGGGGAGAATAAATACTGTACGAATATTATTGCTATACACGCAACGCGGGCAATCCGGCCTTCGGGGAGGATTCAAACAGAAGAGGAGGGCCAGCTTGGGCAAAACGAAACGCGCAGTCGGCCAAAGCCGAGCGTGAGGGTTTTTCTGGTCCTGCCGCGCCCTGCCTGCCCCCTTCCCCCCTTTTCTCCCCTGTGGGCGCAGCAAGCCCCTGCCACTGGGCCTGCAACGGACTGACGCCCAGTTCTCTCCCACTGGGTCCGTCCAGGGACCTGAGTTCTGAGTGAAGAGCAGCAGCAGGCTCGCAGGGAGGTCTCGCACGCAAACTTTGCGGTTTTTACGCAAGGGAAGCCGCACGCCGGGGGCTCGGGCGGCGTTCCGCGGTGTCAGATCTGTTCTAGAAGAAGCCCGCTCAATTGGAACCTAAGTTTGAGCGCGCACTACAGGTCGAGGCCAGGGCACCCAGGCACCTGGACTGGACAGGGTCAACTGGCAGCTAGCTAGCTAGCCAGCCCAGCCAGCACCACCTGGTCATCAGGACCCGACCGACCGGACGGCAATCCAGCCGGTAATTTTCGAGGAAACAGGAATTGATTGCCAGGGAGCGCGACTCACAAGACCGGTGAGCCCAGCCAGTTGGCGCCGCGCCGTTACCCGCATCCGGGGGCTAGCGGATGGTTAGCCACCGCCCCGGGGAAGCTTACAGCGCACCCGGGCCCTCTGCTGGGCCGCTGGCAGCCTCCTGGGCACGCGCCACAGCGCACCACTGCCAGTCTGACACCCAACTGACACCCCACTGGCGCCCACTGGCACGGTGCGCCCACTGAGTCACTGGCACCCACAGTGCACCTACGTAGCTGCTGGAGTTGTTGGTCGTCTGTCCAGCAGCTAGCTGTCGGCAGAGATAGCCTATCAGATATCATCCAAACCTCGAGACAAGCTCGCCGTCGCTGCTGGCCATTCGCACGCGGCTCCAAACCTTGGGGATCCAAGCTGGCCTGGAGCACCCCCTACTGGCGCATCGCCTCCCTAGGGACTGGAGCAACTGGAGCACTGGCTGCCGCGGGCCACCCGGCGACAGGGGGAGTCCAGACAGGCTAACGGGTCAGACAACGCCCATTGCGCCCATTGCGCCTCAGGTCTCCACTGCAGCTGCTGCTCAGGAGGCAGACCTGAATCCCACCAGTGCCACCACACACGAATAGCCAGCAACTAGGCAGGTACTACCGGGGCCGCCGCTGTGGCCCCAATCCCCCATTCCCAATGTCTGAACACATCTACGGCTACTACGAATTCTCTGCCCTCCCTCCTCCGCCACTCTACTCCCGCCGCTCCAAACGACGCCAGCAGCAGCAGCAGTCCAAGGGCTCCAACGACATCCACGACGCCACTGCTGCCAGCGATCCCAACACCACCAACACCACCAACACCACCAACGACGACCCCTCGGCCTTCGCTGGCCCCGACCCAGAGGCCAGGCCGCCGCGCTCCCGTCGCTCGCTGGTCCGCGGCAAGCTGACCAAGGCGCCCGCCGAGAGCAGCCAGAGCACCACCTCCCTCACCACCTCCCTCTCCACCGTCCCTACCAACAGCAGCGGCGCCAGCAGCGACAAGGCGCCTGAGCTGGCCTCGCGCGTCGCCCCCGCCAACGGCTCCGGCGCCGCTGGGGCTCCAGACGCTCCCGACTCGCCAGACCCTCGAGCTTCCTCCTCCACAGCCGGCTCCTCCGGCTCCGCCCCGGCGCCCGGCTCCGCCTCCTCCCTCAATCACCGCCCCAGCAGGCCTAGGCGCACCCAGCCGCTGGTCCCCAGCAGCACCGCCGAAGCCCTCTCCGGCGCTCACTTCAAGTATGCCGCCATGTATCCCGACACGGACCCCAGCAGGCAGCAACCAGCCCAGCCCGCCTCGAAGCAGCTAGGCACCGCCGCCGCCTCCTCCTCCTTCCCCCGCACCGAGTCCGTCTCCTCCACCAGCGTCACCACCGCCCTCTCGACTCGCACCGTCATCTCCACCGACCCCTCGGCCTCGGGCGAGGCCCAGAACCCCCTCTCCTCCAAGCCCTTTGTCCAGCGCAGCGGCCGCACATACCTCAATGACCCTACCCTGCCGTACCTCCTGCCCGTGGACCTGGCCGAGCTGCACCGGGAGTCCCTCCGGACGCTGCTGCTCATCCAGGTCCACGGCGCCCCCGTGGCCTGCCCGGCCCTGACGGCCAAGCCGCCGATGCGGGTGCTCGAGCTCGGCTGCGGCACGGGCTTCTGGAGCATGATGTGCCACCGGTATTTCAAGAGCCACGGCCACAGCAACATCCACTTCACTGGTGTCGACATTGCACCCCTAGCCCCCGGTAGCGCCAACACGCCGGCGGACTCGATCAAGCCGGACAAGGACATGAACTGGACCTTTGTCCAGCATGACCTGCGTGTCCTGCCCTGGCCCTTTGCCGACGGCGAGTTCGACCTCGTCCTCAGCAAGGACATGTCCACCGCCCTCCCCCTGGCTGACCACATACCCTTTATGGAGGAGGCGCTGCGCACGCTCAAGCCGGGGGGCGTCCACGAGGTCTGGGAGACGGACCACACCATCCGCATGCTGCGCCCGCACGTGCCCAACCCGTCCGCCACGGGTGCCCAGGCCGAGGAGCAGGACGCCGCCAGCAGCCTGGGGGCCTACATGATCAACGTCAACACGCCGCTGTCGGCGCCCGTCAACACCTATCTCGTCGAGTACAACAACTGGGTGTCCAAGGCCTTCGAGTCGCGCCACCTTGTCGCCAACCCATGCACGCTCGTGGGCTCGCAGATGCTCATGGAGCCGGACCTCACGGGCGTGGGGTCGCACCGCGTGGCCATCCCGCTGAGCGAGGTGCGCTGGGAGCGCGAGGGCGTCGGCGGCGTGGTCACCAAGGACGGAAAGTCGTACGTCGACACCAAGGGCAAGTCTGGGGACAAGCTGATGCGCGGGGCGCACCAGAAGGCGGAGAAGAAGACCCTGACGGCCGGGCAGGCGGCGCTGCGGCGCACCGCGCTGCTGACCCTCGTGGAGCAGATCCAGGCGCTGGAGCCGGCCCTACGCGAGGTCAGCGGCAAGAGCCAGGACGAGTGGGACGTGTGGATGGGCAAGATGATGACGGAGCTGATGAGCGACGGCGGGACGAGCTGGGGAGAGTGTCTCGAGTCCGGGGCGTGGTGGGGGCGCAAGAAGCCGTGAAGAAGAAGGATACGAAAAGGGAGAAAGGGGGGAAAAAAAGAGAGAGAGATGGGGAATGGCTGTCTCGACCATCTGACAATGCGTTGGATGGGGGCAGATCATTCACGTTTGACGGTAGATAGAACACTGATGACGACCGTGTGGATAAGCATTACAGGGGCAGCGGGGTTTGGGGGGACCTTCGGGGGGTTTTGGATACCAGGCTTGATGCCTACGAGAGTGAGGACATTTTTTTGTGGACTGCATATATACATTGGATTTCATCTATTATATTTTCATGACCTTTTTTACAGTGTTAAGCCCCGGTTGAATTGCGCTCGTCCTGTGCTAACTATGTGTGCTATGCGTCTGGGTCGTATCGTTTGCGCAACGTCCGGTATCGTTTGAGGTAGTACCTAGAGGGTCAGCACATTATATGACGTGTTGAAAGAGATCTGGTTCCTTGGAGGAACAGTCACATACAGCATCTCAATTTCTGGGGACCGGTTAGCCAAATGCCATAAAAAGTGGTGTATGGTGCCATAGTCGAACCCACCTTTCTTCACATACTCGGCCTGCCCGATGCCCTTGCGGATCTTGTCCTCGTCGCACTCATCTGCCTTGCTCATAAACGCCTTGTGCAGGCGCGGTCTGAAGTACTCATACCCGAGGGGATACTCCCGTCCCAGGAAGAGCAGCTCTGCATGCTCACCGGTCAGTTGTATGCGTCATGTTGGGGTAGCTCGTCGTAACCGAGGCTCATGAAGCACGGCATGGCTGGAGGGACTACCTCGTCGTCGAAATGAGGCGCTTACCCTTGTATATGGCAATGACTTGTCGCCGTAGCTCTGGATTCGGGGGTCTCATTCTGGGCCCTTCACAAGCATGGCGAGTTGTCGCAAGGTGAATGTCGCGTTGGGAGATGCTGCGTCGATGATGTCTCCCGGCCTGTGTGGCCCATTCGGCTACTAACGTTAATTCGTTTCCCCGCCACAGCCCCCACCAGCCACACCCCGCAAGGCTGTCGCGCTTAATGGCCCTCAGCCTTCTCTAGCATCACCCGCCTAGACCTCGATCACGACATTGCGCCCGCTGGAGCGCACTCCGCCCTCCGGCTCCTCCTCCGCCATGACTCCCGCCGCTTCTCGAACTCCCGTAGCTATCAGGGTTTTCCCCACCCTCGGTTCATACCGGGCCATACGACCTCGGCCTCTTGGGGCCGTCCCCATCGGTCATTGCGGTCCCGTCACCGATCGTGGCCTCCTAGGCTCCATCCCCCACCTATACCACGATCTCGGCATCCTACCCTTCGCGGGATGCACCGACCAGCAGATCACCCGAATTGGTGACATCCTCTCACTCATTGTCGGCCTGGGGGGCCCGGCCGCCATAGCCACCAGGCTGGAGTGGACCGGCAAGATCGTGAAGCAGCGCATGCCCCCCTTCACCAAGTCCGCCATCCAGAAATCCCTCGACCCTTCAACCGTACGTCACTACCACCCTTCCTCTACATACCTGCAGACTAACTCCCCCACAGGCCGGCACGATCAAAGCCCGGCACATCTACGAACTCTCCGCCAACACCCTCAGGAGCCACGTGCTCGCGCACCTCTGCAGTGGCAGGGGGTTCAAGCCCAGAGCTCTCAAGATCCGCCCCGTCGACATCCACGTACCCGGCAGGCCCTCCCCGCAGACGGTCCTCCAGATCCCGGCGCTGGGCACCGACGGCAAGGACACCCGCACGCTGCCCGTCGACGTCTTCACCAACGTGTCCATCCAGACCAGGAAGGGCCCGTCCACCACCGCCCCCCTAGTCGGCGAGCTGAAGCTGTACACCTGCGGCGGGCGGGGCGACTATGCCGGCTCGTGCCGCATAGAGTACACGATACTGCGCCTTAGTAAGGACGACAGCGGGACCTCGTGGACCGTGTTGAGAGCCCAGGATCTACCACCGACGTCGGATCGGGATGCGGACCTGCAGAGGCAGAAGACCAGGACGGTGATGGAGACCAAGGTGCTTCCCGGGCTGTGGGATCTAGAGAGGGAGGTGTACGGCGAAGAGGCGGACAAGGTTCAGCTACTAGAAGAGGGACGCAGGACGCGTCGTGGCAAGAAAAGGCTTGATGCGAAATGTGGTGGCGATCAGGGTGCCGGCGGGGATCTGGAGCTGGCGGCACTTTTCGAGTCCTTGGCACCGCCCGGCGATGAGGGCCCTGTTGCGAATCTCGGCGCCGTTGGGGGAGATGCCACGGAGGGGCAGGGTTTGGAGACAGTGTCCAGGTTCGAGAGCAGGAGGTGACCAGCCTGATACCCAAGACCAGAGACGAGGGGTTGTGCATATTACATTGGCGTTATGTTCAGTTTTGGAGCTATGGCGGTATGCAACATAAGAGCATAAATACTTTGCATTTTCAAGGTTAAGGGTTTAAGATTTTCCAAGTAGTAGTACGAAGTAGCCACCATCGACATAGACTCGACATCAGCATAGACACATCACGTAAAAAGCACTACTTTTATTGCCTATAACTCGCTGGTTGGCTCTCTCGACCACGCTTAGACCAACTCGGACCATCAAGTAGGACTCGTCGGCATGCTACCGCCTCCGCTGCCCCCGCTGCTATGGGGGCGCAGAGGGCCGCGGCCAAAGTGACGCCACAGATTTTGCGCTTCGATCGGCATGGGCGAGGGCTCCTCGTCGCTGGACTGGGTAAAACCGCTAACATCACTGAGCATACTTGAGCTGCGGCCGCGTGTCTTCATAGGCCGAGGCTCAAAGGCTGGCGCCGTTGGCGGGGGCTGCCACGTCGACGGTCCGCCCGAGACGGCCGTCACCGAGGGCATCATGTCTGCGGTTGACCCAGCCCAGATGCTCACCGGTATGTGAGGCGGAGCCGCCGGGTTCGGGTTCCACGCGCCTGGTGGCTGCTGCTGAAAGTCACCAGCTAGATCCATGGACATGGGACCAGCCCCGCCATTGACAAGAGCTGCTAGCTGTGCTTCCATGGCCCTGATCTGCCCGATCTTACCCGCGTTGGTAGCACGGATATGGGTCAGCCGCTCCCGATAGTTACTCTCGATCCCGGCCGTGTGCTCATGCCAGTGGGCACGTTCCTGTCTGCGACGCTCGGCCTCGTCTAGCCCCCGATTGTTGGCATCGGTAATGTTGGCAAGCTCGGTCTCGACCTTGTTAATGCGCATGCGGATCTTGTTGACCTTGCTGACCAGATTTGAGTGCTCCAGTTCCTTTGCCTTGACCTCCCTGACCAATTTCGCCTTGAAATCCTCGAATTCTTTCTTCTCACCGTCGTAGAGCTTCTTCTCCCCCGCGTACAGCCGCTCCACCTTCTTCTTACGTTCGGTGAGTTCGGGGGCGGAGTCAAAGTTCTTGAGCTGGTCGGCTAGGGCCACCGTGTCACGCTCCGCCTGAGACTTCTGGGTTTCCTGCTGACGAATCTTTTGCTTGTACTTTTCGTCGTGGTTACCCGCGGATGCGAGCTGGTTGTCTGTGAGCTCAATGTCCTTCTTCAAATTGTTGATCCGAGTCTTCCATTCCTTGCGCGCCGTCTTAAGTCGATTCTTCTCCTCGCCGAGTCTGGCCTCAGCGGCCGCAATGGAGGTCTTGAGCGTCGTAGCTGGAGAGTCGGGTCGCAACGAGCGCTGGTCGTTGGGGACAGCCGACGCTCCGGACTCGGCGTCGCGCTGGGGCTCATGGACGGTGCGAATGCTAGTCTTGAAGAGAACTTTTTCGGTGCGACGTTCCACAAACTCACAGACGTACTTGGACGCCGGCCGAAGTCCGTAGATGTCACCCGTCCATCGAGTGCCCTGCTGCTCTTCTTCCGTCTCCTCGCCCGCATCTACGGGGAACATGCGGGTGGGCTGCCAATAGGCATTGTTGACACGGACAAAAAAGGGTCTCTCTGGACTCTTGGTCGAGGTAGGGATCGCCTCTCCGGCTGGGGTGCTTGCTGGTTCTGGTTCTGAGTCGTCATCGGGGAAAAGACTAGTGTTAAAGCATACTTCATCGCTGCCGACATATGATATCCAAATCTGGCGTTCCTGGCTTTCGAAGGGTGCATTGCCGAGGTTGTGAACATCGGTAGCGTTTGAACCGACCTGCTCCCTGGAGTTGTTGGACAGTTCGTACTCCTTCATGACAACAATCTTGGTGCTTGCGAGCGCGGCCCATAAAGGCTGCTGTAGGCGTACTTGGGTGCTTTGTTTCCTCCTCTTTTTGCTTGCGCTGGATGAGCCGTGCACCTGTTGAGTGCTGGGCTCTGCGTCCGTTGCTGTATGTCCCGCGTCGGCCATTGTGCCATCGCCGGTCCCAGCAGCAGACTTGCCTGCCTCGGGGTCGATCGTGCTCCCTCCTGCGCCAAATTTTTCTCTTCTTAAATACCATTCTTTAATATGCCGTATTATTCCCTGCGTCAGGATGTGCACGGCTAACAGGCTTCTCATCCATGCTACGAAGCCCTTGACCTCGAAATCTTGTGCATGTAGCTTGAACGGTTCGTGTAGCACGGCCGGCACCGGCCAGTTGTCGGGAATGTGCCGCACTAGGCGTGCCCAATGCGACTGCGTCCCCCGGAGGAGGTGATGCAGCATAACCCAGATGAAGCATGTTGTCAGGCCGCGTGAAGTCCCGTCCCTGGCCCCCGTTCCGCCGCCAAGGGTGATGGCAATGACGGGCTTGGCCAGGTCTAGCATGACCTCCTGTAATGGCTGCCACAAGAATAGCCAGAAAAGAATAAACAATACGTCCATGCAGAGGAGAGTTATCGGAGAAGGCGTCGTCGCCATGCCGTCGAGAATTTCCGCAAAGTTAATGTTCATGCCGGAGCTCGTCGTGACGGGTGGGACAAAGGTAAGGACGGCAAAGATGGTGTAGATAAAGGTCAGCGATACGGCAGGGACATGCATGAGGATGATGAGGATGGCCAGGGTGTCCTGCATAGGGAGCGCTTTGAGGACGGTGGCCGCTAGCTCGAGCGGCCCCGAGTCGCGATGGACATCGACGTTCTTCATGGCGTTGACGTCGATCTGGCGGTGGCCCGCATCGATGTCTACGATCTGGCTGGAACCGAGGTGCGAGCCACCCGACTCGGATGACGTCTCGTCGGAACAGCTCCCTTCAAAAGTTCTACCGTCCGCAGCAGATTCGCCATGATGTTTGGAGACGCCGTTGGTCAGAGACTGCGCCGCAGCGGAGGCTCCCTTGCGAGGTGGCGAGCAGGGAAGTCGTGCCTGGCCGGGGCTAAGGTCGGCCGCCGACCTAGCAGCGCCCTGGGCGGAGGCGTCGAGTTGGGCTTGGCTCTTCTTGCCGACAACTCGTTTGGTGGTGGCAGGGCCTACGAGCCCATTCTCGTGCCTAGTATCGCGCTGGCCGGCGGCGCCTGACTGTCGCTTGCCCGAACCTGAAGCGCGAGGCATGCGCAGAGCTGTTTTCCCTCTTTTGCCAGCCTACGCACTGCCCAGCAGCCCAAGAAAGCCCGGAGGACCAGGCCAGGGCCAAAAGCAGCGAGAATGGACGAGGCTTCTCGAAATCGAGCGGGAAGGTTACAGGCAGGCGAGAAGGCACGGGGAAATCGGGTTGTCGAGGAAGGCGGTGCGACCGAGGGCGAGGGGTAGGATTGGAGTCGTCATACGTCGGAATGGGGGGAATCTGGATAGGTAGGCTGCAGTGCGGATTCGATGAGTTTGGGAGCAGCAGGCAGGGAAGGTCGCTACCTGCTGGCGGGATGGTCGTGTGCTGGCGCTGGCGGGGGATGGAATGAGGCTGCTGGCGTTTGTGGATGCAGCTGCGATGAGGGTCGGAGAGAGCACTGCAGCGTTGCAGTTAGGTGACGACGAGGTGTTGAAGGGGTGAGATTTTTGGAAGCGGGAAGAGTGCAGCAGAAGTATCAGGAACAGCCGGAACGGGAATAAAGGCGCGGCGGGGGCGGCCTGGGATTGGTTTGGTGGTTCGATGGATGGGCCTGGTTTTGGCAGTGCAATTGCTTGGCCTGCCCAAGTGGCCTGAGGCCAGTCGGACATTCGCAGTTGCCAGGGCTGAGCGGCCCTTGGCCCAGTGGGGTCTCAGGCACACGATGCGCTAACGGCAGGCTTGTCGCAGCGGCAAGCTGGAGCACTGCAGCGCTGACGGGCGCTGACCTAGTGCTGGGCCACAGGTGATCTGCCACTAACAACGCTCCAACCTGGAAGGCCAGTGGAGCGGGGACGCAAGCACCCCGCCACCCGCTGCAACTTCTGGTCCAGGCCTTATCCCTAACCGCTCCGCATAAATGTTTGAAAGTGCCATGAATGTACTGATCCATTTGGAAGCAGCGGCTTTATATTACTGGAGCCCTCCCCGCATCTGCCCGACTTGTACTGCGCCCGCGGGGTTTGCACGCGCGTACGAGAAGCTGTTCCTTCTCACGGCGCCTGTATCGGTGTTATCGTTGGCAGACCGGCACTTGGAGCGAGAGGGTGTGCACAGTGCAGCTCACATGTGGGGAGATTCCCTCGGTGAATTTTTTTCCCTTGGGGGGTTTCAGGACCTCCAATTTGAATTTCCTGTGATAATGGGTGACAAACGGCATGAGTGCCGAATTCCGCCAGTGACCAATGCAACCGCACCACGAGACGTCTGCCACCAATGGGGATGCGTGCATATAAGCAACGGCGATGGATGCCAAATGCCAACAGTGGCAGCATGATGGGAATGCGGTGCTTCAATGAAATCCGAAACAGCGTTGGGCATGCAATGGCATTGCTCAGTTCGCCCAGGGCCTCGGAATGAAGCCTGGAGGTGCGGATACAGAGTACGTAAACCTAGGTACCTTGTGAAATTGGACGGATCAGGCAAGTGCCGGTGGGGTCAAGCTTTTCCCACTGATGCTCTCCCGATGGATCCTCGTCAATTTCCAAGGTCCCCATCATCATATTGGTCTAGGTGTTTGTCCTCCGCGGAATAGTGAGTGCGGAGCACTGAGTGCTGGCATCGTCATGGTCCTCATCGCTCCTCTCTCGCTTTCCTTTTCCTTCTTCCGTCCACTGGACCATGAAGCACGGTTCTTCATAAGGCCCGTACGACAGGCTGACACGTTGGCAGTTGGCACGGCCCGCATCGATCCTGCATCAGCAGCGTGGGGAGAGTCTCACGTTATCATTCCAACCGTCTCACGGACCACGCGGGCTTCAGCCATGGCCCCAACAGGTCCCCAGTTGCTACCAATCTCCGGGTAAACTCTCTGCAGTGCCCACAGATGATTCGTACGACGTACTCGTACGAGAAATATTACGATTGAGTGCTTCGTCAGCTCCCGACGTATTCTCCAATTAGCAACCGCTGTCCGCGGGTGAGCGATTGCGGATTGAGGATTGCTAATTGCGCCTTGGAAGCAATGCAAAGGGACTTGCCGCTAAGCCCAAATGATGGTCTCCCCTCGGCATACCTGGGCAGAACAGTGGAGCCTATCGTCACACTTCTCGATGCTCCTCAACGCTCACACTCAGGCTCAGTTCCGCTCTGTCCAGTCAGCGACCTCCCCGCTGTCGATCACGTTGCTACGTCGATGCCCCCCGGCTCTTTGCCTGCCCTCGCCCTCGTCAGGATTTATGAATGACTGGATGTCCACTCTCTCTCCTTCCCTGCCTCTTACCAGTGGCCGTCAGATGCTCTTATGACCTCTCTTCCCCTCACCCACGCAGAGCTCTCCACGGGAATTAATGGTCTAGGGGCGAGAGACTGGGCATTGTCATTACAACAACCGAAATTGGCGGCCCAAGCTCCCCTCCCTCGGCAGTTGGCCTGTGCCAAGACTCCTAAGAGCACAACGGTGAGACGGTCACACCAGTCACTTACGAGTACTCACGGCGGGAAGGGCGCTAGTATTCGTGTCTCCCTGCATAACTTCCCTGTGTCGTCCAGCGCCACCCTCCATGGCTCAACGGCATGGCTAATACGCACTAGATTTACCCGGCTATCCCGTCCTGCGTCGGAGATTTCTATGTGTGAGCCTCATATACCCACCATGTTGACTGGGCTGGACGGAAGCTCGCTCCATAAATACTCAAAGGGCGACGAGAACCTCGAAGGGTCTAATAATGGATCCTTCTTGTTTTGATTTAGACACCTACCAGATGGAAAACGCAGCTTGCTATCTGTACTGCATCAACCCGTTGTATTTGCTAGCCGAAAGCAGGCAAACTGCACGCAAAACCATCCAACGTACCACGGTATGAATATTCTAAAATATGTGCGGATACCTATTCACTTTCCCAGTCAGAAGTGTAACAGCAATAAAATGATTTAAGCTATCAAACAGAACTCGTAGTTCTTGCGGGCTGACTCGCAATCAATCACCCATCCCACATTGGCGACAGCCAAAAACCTTGACGGCCACACTCTCAAATATGGAGCTCCCTCCTTGAGTTTTATATTGATTGATAAGCTTCGCCTTTGTAGCACCCCTAGGTCATTCCTTGTATCCCTTCGTTCGGAACCGAAACCGTACACTCATAACTTTGTTCATCTTGATCTAGTCCCCAGTCGCCTTAATATAGTATCACTGATCTTATCCATGTCTGACCCAGTGGCTTTTGAACTTACCGTGATGGGCAGGAGCCCGATACTTGGCCCTGCAGCGTTAGGCTTAGAAGGAAGATTTCTGATGATAATAGAGGTGATGTATATAGACTGACGGCTTGAACATCGCATGGTAGCTGGGCGGGACCTGGTCCATTGCTCGCAGCAAATCAACGAACGCATCTAGCAAAACCATCACACCTGAGCACAGGTGATAAAGATATCCATCCCCATGGTTACTAATCTTTGGCATCCAGCCGGGCGTCATCGTGGTAGCTAATGGTGGCATACCGTAATGAGGCGTCCAGAGACCTTAAAGACCTTTGAACTGAATTTCCAACATCCTTAAATATTCTCCATCGTCTTTCTAGGCGATATAGTAGCGTCCACGAGTGCAGTATTTGGTCTCAACATCCCGGCATAGGGTAGCATCGAGGTTGACAAAAAAGATAAACGAGAAGAGAAGTGTCTTGGCTCAGGCTAAGATCGTCAAGAGTAACCCGGACGAAGTTACATTAAGTATAACTTAGCACGCATAATTGGAAGATTCAAGAACACCAGTCCCTTTACAAACGCATGATTCCCTAATCATGTTTCCGTCGTATGTGAGAGCATACGTAGTAGTACCTACATATGGTTTTTGTCATGGTCAAGCCCCAGTGGCTGGTGGTTCAGGACGCCACAGCAGCTATTGACTGCCAAGACTGGGGATGGCGGGCAGCGACATGACCTACGCGACCTCGACTATCACCTCGAACCCATGCCAACAGCCCAGCTAGTGCACGGCCGGACCCTGTAAACCCACGGGCTTGAGATGACCTGACAGCAAAGGCGTCATGGACTTTGTGAGCTCCCCATGGCTCTGGATGAGCACCCACGATCCCCCGCACCGCCCGACCGCTAACCGCGACAGTGGTCTCGGCTCCTGAGCCCTCTCTCCTCTGGGAGCTCCCGCCAGGACCAGGCCAAGGACCCTGCGAAGCGCCTGCACAGGTTCGAGAAGGAGTACGGGAACCTGCTGGTACATTTGACTTGCCCTCAGCGCGTGCCATGCAATTGCTGACTCCCCTAGGCGACATGGCGAACCTCGTCGAACCTGTCCCGCGATAGCGACGCCGCCGAGACACTCGAGATACGCCTCCAGGAGCTCACCAACATCCTCAGCGACGAGAGCCGCCGTCCCCTACCCCACCCCTGCATCCAGTTTGCCTCTCTCCGCCAGATCTATGTGCCGATAGGCAAAATTGCCACGACCTCGTACAATGAATGGATCATCAAGGAGGCTGTTCTGTTCTTTGCCACCCTCATCGAGAGCGAGGAGGAGGCCTTCGTCGAGAACACGACATTTTCAGCCAGCCTAACCAATCTCCTCGTTCGAATAACCAGCGCCAACAGCGTGCGTCTCGGCCTGGACACTGAATCGCGGGTCGTCGAGCTGGCCTTTAACATCACCACCAAGATCCGCCTCGATCCAGACATACTCCCCGCGTGGTTCAAAACCCACGATGGCTCCCGTCCCGACGAGAGCATGCGTGATAGCCGGGACAAGTTTGAGGGGCGCACGCAGAGAGGCGACTTCCCCCTGTTCTACATCCTGATGGACTACATCCACCACGAGGGCAAGGTTGGAGACTTTGCGCGTACGGGGCTCCTGTACATTATCGAGGCAGCCTCCAGCTCTACGCTGCTGGAGCAGTGGATTGTAGAGAGCGACCTCTCAACGCTGATGGCAACTGGTCTTGGGGCCCTGTATAGCCAGCTGAGCCGCAAGCTTGTCATTGACCATCTCCCTCACAACCTCCCGCCCATCCTGGCCTTTTCCGACTATCAGCATCCTACCTCCAACTTTGAAATCATCAGTTCTTGCTCAACCGAGTTCCAGTCACACTTAGAAACCTTTCTCTCGCATCTCCTGTTCTGGCAGGACGTCTTGAACCACTGCAAGTCGGTTGAGGTCAAGTCGACCCTCCTAGAGCACTTTCAAGTCATCTTTTTGCAGCAGCTACTGTGAGTGAGCGTGCTTTTGGGTATATATGCACAGCTAACAGAAAACTACAGATATCCATCGCTTCTGGAGTCCTCCGATATTGACGGTGGATCGTCGGTGGCGGTTCTCACTTATCTGCGACGCATCCTCGAATCCCTAGACCATCCCGACATGATCAATCTCATACTCCACTACCTTCTCGCCTTGCCAGACTCGCCCTCTGCACAGGAGTCTGAGCCTAACAATTCCATCAGCGTTGCAAGGAAACGAAAGTCGGTGGATCTGGCCACAATGATGGCGTCCAAATCGGACACGACAGCAACGCCGCTCCTCTTTAATCTGGTTGATCTTATACTGGCCTGCTTGAGGTCGCGCAACCAACAAACGATTCACGTTACACTCCAGCTAGTCTCTGCTATCCTGAAGAGGCACCATCGGTACGCTGTGATCACCTTGCTAAAGACGGAGATTCTGCCTGGGCATACTGTCCACCGCACCATTGGGGCGCATGAGCAGGAAGTCGAATATCTAATGAGCCTTGCTGGCTCGGTGGGTGGCCAAGACAACTTTGACGACGTCTACGACAGTGTGCTCAAGGACACCATGTTGCGACTAGAGACCCATCCGTGTTCAGTAAAGCTGGTGGCTCCCAATGTGGGCAGAAACAATCATCATAGAGCGGCTGGGATCTCCGATAGCTTGCCCGGGGCACCGAGAGAGGTGCGGGAGCATACCCTCCGCTCGGACGATCCACTTCTTAATGCCATGCTGGACCTGCTGGAGTCGTTCTTCCTTAATCCTGTCGAAACAAATCTCTCGGTGACGGAAAGCCTGGTCGACCTCGGAGTTTGTGGCTATACGAGCATCGAGGGATGGCTAGCACGAAGCCCTGCATCGTATACGTTTGACGGGGACGAGGATGAGAAAGAGGGCGAAGGGGATTCTGAAGCAGCCAGTTCTGACGACGTGCCCGAACCCAGGGATCCAGAGTCACTTGAAAACGAGGGGGACGAGAAGGAGAAGTCGATGCGGGATTGCAGACGCCGACCACAGTGGAACCAGCAGTCTGTCCCGCGCATCTTGGACATAATCCGACGACTGTGCGACCAGGTCACTACGTATAAGGAGAAGATACCACGGTTTGAAGAGCTTTTGCAGCAGCGCCGGGAGGCCTTCCACACGGCTGACATGATCCTCCACAATCCGCTCCCGACCAGAAGGGAGGCGCCCGGGCGCCTGGGGACACCAGATAACAGGAGCGATGTTGTGTCTCGCAGCGGATCACCCTCGCGCCCGTCAGCGTTTGAGGGCTTCGCGCAGCGCCTACTGTCGGAGCTGGGGACTCCTAGTCGGACCGGAAGTCCGCGGGGACGCAAGGAGAAAATCCGGAGCGGAGGGAGCGGGGCCACCACCCCGTCGCATAGGGCCGATAACTACGCGTTGGGGCTGCCTATTCCCCCGTCGAGAGAGTTCTCTCTGAACTACCATGACCCCAACAGAGGCGGTATGATGCTCCGGATGACCTCACCCTGCCGGGTCGGTAACGACATCGGTGTGGACCTGGACAGCCGGGAGGATATGCTTGCGCATCGCATGGCTGACTTTGCGGCCGTGGACCAGACGATACTGGCTCGGCGTGTCGGGCTCCCCGATGGCAAGGTCAATCCCATCCCTCTGACGTTTGACAAGACGCCCATGCGGGGGCAGCCCGTGGAGACGGTCAGGGATGGGGATGAGGACGAGGACTACGACGATGATGACCAGATGGGCAAGGCCGTGATCGGGCCGGATGCGGATGAGATGGACGACGACGATGCAAGGGACGGGGACCCTGCAGAGGCAGATAGCGGGGGCCAGGAGAAGGAAGAAGAGGAGCGGCAGCGGGCAACGGGCGGCGGAGACTCGGAGACCGTCTCGGTGTCACACGTCATCACGAATGTGTTGATCTTCCAGTCGTTTGTGTTTGAGCTGGCTAGTCTGGTGCAGGTTCGGGCCGGGCTGTTCAACGAGGTGCGGTTCGTATGAGCTGGGGTAATAGCTCGTGCGGGCAATGGTAATAATAGCTGAGGCATTGATACCCATGGTGGAATGCAGATTGGTGCATAGAATGCGGCCGTCGTCTCGTGGGAGGATAGTACTCGAGGTACGATGGTAATATGATGGGGTCATGGGAGAAAGCCGTGGCTGTGAATGGGTTTGGTCAAGCTTCGAGATGGCACTACTTCGGGCCTTGGTGACATGTTGTGCTCACTGCACCGGGTGCTAGTGATATCCCGGAGGATGGGTGAGTGGCTCTCAACTCGAACTCTCTCTCCGTCAGACTCGAAGCCATTCTCGTCAAGATGGCAACTACTTCCGTGGCCCCCGAGAACAACACATGGCAGAAGTGGACCGTCTGGGGGGCCCTATGCACATGTATGTCGAGATAATTGCACCGAGCCAGCGGCCTGGAAAGGCAGGAATCGCGTTTGTAATCGGACGCCCCCCTGTCGGTTGCCGACGGCGATATAACCAGCCGGCCAGGTTGCCCATGCCATGCACTAACATTTCTTCACAAATAATTTTTTCTTAAACCCGACGGGTGTTCTTCTAGCCTTCGGTGTCGATTCTTATAGATTTTCTTTTGGCATTGACACAGCTTAAGCTGCCGTGGGAGACTTGTTGGGGACATGTTACATTGATTGATGCTACGAGTACAAATCTTTGACGATCATAGTACGTTCAATGTAGCATCTATTACGTGAACTAGGCAGTGGCAATGGCTTGATGATGGGGAAAACGTCTAGCAAATCACCACTGGAGCTTGACCAAAGCTGATCAAGCGACCCTGCTGGCGCTTGGGGAGGATCTCGTGGCATCTGCGCACCAACAAACCTAACTGCCAAACTGGGGCCCCCAAGCTCGGCATCCATCCGCCCTTGGTCAAGCGTTTCCCACCCAATACAACGTTGTAACAGGCTGGCAACAGGTTAACCAGTCAACAAAGCCCAGCCACAGGCAGCCAGCCGACAGCAAGGGCAGCGAGTGGACGGACGGATCGCGATGGAGCGCGCGGGCAGGATTTACCCCGGACAACAAGCGCTGCTGGCTGCATCCCTGCTAGCCGCACTGGCCGGATCGCGATTCGCTCTTTTCTTTGCCGAGTCCCGTCTGAGTCGCTCGGTGTGTGTTGGAACTTGGGGAGGGGGCCTGGAGGCGGATGCTGCTGACATTGAAGCCAGGCTTGCCAGGCCAACAACAACATCGGCCGAGACACGCCGCAGCCATTTCCATCATGAGGTGAGGCGGTCTGTTTAGACTCCGAGCGGACCGTGTTCTAGCATCACGGCGGCCTGTTGAGGCGGTCGGGAAATCTGGGGGCGGGCAGGTGTGGGGATAAGCTTAAGCCTATGAGCACCATCATACGGATAGTTGAGCGGCCAAACCTGGACCCCTCGAGACTCTCTGATGTTTGACATTTTTGACATGTTTGGACCCGACAATTGCTCCGCAGTCCGATGCAAACCCTATGTCAAAAGTATGTGTGCTGTTTGCGGCGACGAGGATGAGTCGAAGACGTGTTTTGTTTCGGGACGGCTCGACAGAGTGTTCTAACTAGCTTCTCGGTGTCCCGGACGCATCTCGGATCTCGGCGCCACATGTTGTAGGCTTCCCAGCGCTGTGCCCGGGTGTGGAATTCGAAAACGGCCATGTTTACATATTGGGCTTTTCCTGCCTCTCCACTTGCGCTTCGCCATGATGTCTATTCTGCACTCGTGGCGTGTGGCCATCGGACCTTCTGTGGAGACGGGCCTCTGGGCGGTGGGAGCAATCCCAAATGGCATCGGACATGGTAATAATAGGTATTATGGATTCGTAATGGCATGGAGGATCTTGCATGCCCAGACTACAATGCATCCATCAGCACTGCAGCAGCCCCCTCACGTGTGGTGGCACAGGATGAGGGCACCAACAAGAGAAACTCGCCCGATTCATCAGAGGCTGCGCGCGCTGCACCCTGATCGACACTCGTGCCCCAATCTTCCCCAAGCTGCATCTTTGGGCGTCCTTTTTTTATTTTATTTTATGTACGTACTTGTACTCGTAATACGGACATCGCATTCTGGTCCTGATGGTTTCACGTTGTCTCAGAGGACGGGCGAGGAAATCCATGATTCGATGCCGTTGCCGTCAAACGCCCAATCCCACGATCCCCCGTCCACCAACGTCATTATTCTCCGAGAAGGCTTTTTTCTCGCTTCCTCGGCGGAATGGCGGCATGGCGGCATGACGGCATGGCCAAGCGGCTTTCCAAGTCCAAGGATTTCGGGTTTTGCAAGCCACCGGGGCTGGCAGTTGGCCAGTTGCACCCACTAACAGAGGCGCGATTCCAGGGCCAAGACATTTTAGACAAGCCACCCGCCAGCTTGAAGCCTTTGAACTCTGCGGCTCGCCGGCTTTCAACTTTCCCCAGCCGGGGTGAGTACTCCACAGTCGGACGAGGCTTGAAGGCTCAATGTCAACGAGCGACTTGGAGGAGCGTGGGGTGAGTTAGTTGCCAGGCAGTAATATTAGAGGGCCAGTCTCGATTCCCTCGAGGGAAGGAAAGTGCCAATGCTCTTGCTCACGAAGGAAGCGCGGCATGTCTTGCCGAGCACACGGTGTGTAGGTCATGTGTGAGAGAGAGCGCTCTGAACCTTCTTGCCAGCCGCCGCTGGGCGAGCAAGCACGACCGGCCAGCACCTGCCAGCACTGCCAGCACCAAGCCAGCACCAGCCAGCAGGCGAGCCGACGGCCAAATACTCGGCGTTGAAAACGTGAGGCCCTGGGCGCTGCTACACCAACCCGCGACGATCCCACCTCGCACCCCCTCTCATGAACCTTCTCCCCACACCCCGTGACCACCACGAACTCCCCCCGGGGCCAACCAGCGTGCTGCTCTCCGCACTGCCGTCTGCCTTCGAATTCCCGTGCACCCTGAGGCCTACCTAGGATACCTCTTCGCTTCTTGATGCTCTCAATGCCCGCGGCGCACCCGTTCGTTCCCCGAGCCCTTTTTGCTTTGCGCCGGTGTAGGGGTTGTCTGTTCCACGGCATCCCTGGCGCCTCGTTTAGTGCTCTCTTTCACACCAAGCCTTGTCATGTCATGGCCGAGGTGATGAGCTGCTAAGTCTGGCACCAAGTATCTGTAACAGCATGTCACAAAAAGGGAAAAACAGTCTGACCAGCCTTCTCCACAGCCAACCGCGAGGCTTCCCTCCTACAGCCCATCTCCACCTTCCCACACCACCAGCAGTCCATGCCATTTCCGACATGGGCAAATGGACGCCCACGTCCCCGCTTCTAGCCTCGCCCGTTTGGATGGGGACGAGGATGGGAACCAGGGATGTCGGTGCCACTGCCAGCCAGCCTGGGGCAACACGCCGTTCTCATCGGCCCATTGGGAGCATGGACAATCATTGTCGGGCATGTGCGTGGTACGAGTATTACCACGGTCTGGTAGTCCAAACCGGCCGTGTTTCCCCAATGCCCCCTTTGCATATAAAGACCCCCAGAACCCGTCCACCCCTAGCCACCCCCTTCCCATCTGCTGGCTCTGTTTCCCCGCCAAGGATCCAAATAGTACTATCGCATAGGAGGCTGGCCCAAAGGGAAACTCAGTCACCATGGCGATTGGCAACATCTATGTCATTGCGGCCGTGTCCGTCGTGGGCGGCGCCCTCTTCGGCTTCGACATCTCCTCCCTCTCCGCCCAGCTGGGCACCGAGGCTTTCAAATGCTACTTCAACCAGGGCGACCAGGGCCCGCCCTTCAACAACAATCCCCATTGCTCCGGCCCTAGGTCGCTCGTCAAGGGCGGCATCACCGCCTCCATGTCCGCTGGCTCCTGGCTTGGTGCTCTCATCTCCGGCCCCCTCTCCGACCGTCTGGGCCGTAAGAAGTCTATCATGCTCGGTTGCATCATCTGGTGAGTTCCAAGACAATCAGGGCCCGTGTTTTTGGACGACATGTCGTTGGAGGGAGCAGTGTAGGTCTTAGACCTGCCAAGCGCCCCGAGACAAGCATCGATTTCCTAATCGGGTAATTCCACCATCTCACGAGACATGCCCACTAACAGCCACCCCAGGATCATCGGCTCCGTCCTCTCCTGCGCTGCGCAGAACATCGCCATGCTCTGCGTTGGTCGCGTCATCAACGGTCTTTGCGTCGGTATTGAGTCCGCCCAGGTCCCCGTCTACATCGCCGAGATCTCGCCCCCCTCCAAGCGTGGTCGCTTCATTGGCTTCCAGCAATGGGCTATTACCTGGGGTATCTTGATCATGTACTACATGTCCTACGGCTCCTCCTTCATCGGAGGCGACACCGCCTACACCTATAGCACCACCTCGTTCCGCCTCCCCTGGGGCCTGCAGATGATCCCTGCCGTCTTCCTCTTCTTCATGATGATGCTGCTGCCCGAGTCGCCCCGCTGGCTCGCCCGCAAGGACCTCTGGGAGGACTGCCACGCCGTCCTCACCCTCGTCCACGGCAAGGGAGACCCCGCCCACCCCTTCGTCACGGCCGAGCTGCAGGAGATCAAGGATATGTGCGAGTTTGAGCGCCGCCACGCCGATGTCACCTACCTGGATCTCTTCAAGCCCCGCATGCTCAACCGTACCATGATCGGTCTTTTCACCCAGATCTGGTCGCAGCTCACTGGCATGAACGTTATGATGTACTACATCAACGATGTCTTTGCTATGGCGGGATACAGCGGCAACGCCGGTCTTCTCGCCTCTTCGATCAACTATGTCATCAACGTTATCATGACTGTCCCGGCTCTGCTGTGGATGGACCGCTGGGGCCGCCGTCCTACTCTCCTGGTCGGCGCTTTCTTCATGTGCGGCTGGATGATGGCCAATGCCGGTATCCTCGGAAAGTATGGTAAGCCTAATCCTAACGCCGAGGTTGCGTCGCAGTCCATGTCGGTCACTGGCGCCCCCGCCAAGGCCATGGTTGCCTGCACCTACCTGTTCGTCGCCTCCTATGCCCCCACCTGGGGACCCGTCTCCTGGACTTACCCTCCGGAGCTGTTCCCCCTCTCCCTCCGAAGCAAGGGTGTTGCCCTCGCCACCTCGGGCAACTGGGCATTCAACACGGCGCTCGGACTCTTCGTCCCCGAGGCCTTTGAGAACATCATGTGGAAGACGTACGTCGTCTTCGGCGTCTTCCTCATTGCCATGTTCATCCACGTCTTCTTCCTCTTCCCCGAGACGGCCGGCAAGACCCTCGAGGAGACCGAGTCAATCTTCGAGGACCCCAACGGCATCCCCTACCTCGGCACGCCCGCCTGGAAGACCCACGTCTCCAGCGCCGTCACCCGCCGCGCCGAGGCCGGCGACATTGAGGCCAAGTTCCATGTCAAGGAGCGTGAGGGTACGCCCACCGAGACAGCACCCGTATCGGAGAAGGTCTAAGCTTTGCGCTGGGTGGCTTGTTGCTGCTCTTGTCTCAAACTCTAAGGTGTTTTGGCTCAGAAAGGTTGTTGCGGAAGATTTTGAACTCAGAGTGCCATCGAGATGTTGTGTGTAGGAGTATTATAAGTTGGGCGGATTTGTGGCTGCTGCGGGATACCAATTTTTGAGTAAATAGCTCTAATGGAAAGTATTATACCATGGGTATTGTAAACAGTGTGCAATCGATGTGATACTTTCAAAAGCCCTGGGAGATTACAGTCTTGGTTTTGAGTAATGAGGTTTACTTCTTAGGAGATTTTGGCATCTGAGAATCGTTGAACGATAAACATTCTGAGACCATGGATACGGATAAAGTTTCAAATAGAGAAGCAACGCATGGTGGCCTATCATACCGCCCACAGCCAATAGAATATGTTATTATTAGATTAATCTACGGATACATTATACATGCTAATAAACACTCTCGACTTCATAGTCTCCCATTCGCCTGTCTGCGACTACACTGTACGGAGCGTTTTGAAAAGTTCCAAAAAAGCTTGAGACCACGCTCTTATTGTTGAAAAGCTGGTGCCTCAGGCATCTCAGGCAGACCTCACCTTCTTCGCACCTCACGTTTGTAGCTAGCTTCCTTTCTCCTTCCTCAAGAGACCTGATTCCCACGCCCTTCCTCGTGCCTCCCTCGTCTCGCGATACTCATTGTCACGTGCCACCCGCTGCATGTATATTTTGGGGCACGATTAGGCATCCTACCCACCTGTACCCCTTACTTTTCCACGGTTAGAACGCCACCTTAACTTGGCTTGAGCCTCGCTCGCTGTCGGATACGTATATCATATACTTCCTGGCACCTGAACTGTGAGAAGCCAATTATGCCTGATTCAGAAGGAGTGAGGTAGTAATTGTAGTAAAGGAAAAAGATACAAAGTTAGCTAGCTTAAAATGGCGAGGGCTTCCCACCCCAACGAAAAACAAAACAACACATCGGGCTTGACTCGTGAGATGTCACTTGTGCCTAATTAGGAAGGATTGAGGCGACAATTATGACGAAGGAAAGAGGTACACAGATAGCTAGCTTAAAATAGCCGCAGGCCTCCCCCCTAACTTAACAACAACAACAACACACATCGGGGTGGATCAATCAATCGATCGTCAATTTCATCACTTCTCATTGCACTGCGCGTTCTTCTGTTATGCTGGTCGAGCCTCTCTCCTAGTCCTGCCAGTGGAACCCTTCGCTCCTAGTATTGATGAGAAGAGAGCTATCCCAAAGAAAAACAACGCCGATCGCTGATAAGTTCTCCACGCAGCGAGCACGCTCTGGCTATCGGAGAGCTATGCAAACAAGCCAAAAAGAACCTCGATCCTGTTATCCAGGCAACGGATGAGTGGAAGGCGGAAATTCAGCCCACTACTACGGACGAGGCGACCCGACCCAGGACGATTATGGGGAACCGGATAGGAAGATGGAAGCGCTGATGCTGGCGCCGGCGGATGGGGTAGAGACGCCGACGAAGGCATACCCGCATGGTAAATGATGGAACGATTTGAGGAAAGAGGGAATGTTGATATATAATTTTGCGTTGGACTTTACGGATTCTGTATTTTGGTTTGGATGGCGTCCGGGGAACACGCGTCGAGGCTGATACGTCCTTTAGCACCGGGGGATATCATATGATACCCGCTGCATTTATATCTTAGGGCTCGATTAGGTAGCCTACCCTTTCCTTCTTTTCCCAGTCATGGGTTGGAAGACCTTTTGCTACACCACAAGCCGTACGGCCTTATAGGTAGGATTCATCACAAATTGCTTCTTTTTCACCTTTTTGTATTTCTCGACTGCCCGTAAATGCCACACTTCTGGGGTTGCGATAATGAGGTCAGAGCCGCATAACACAACGCATTGAGCGCGTGGATCGTAGTCATGAAGTCTGGACACGGATTCCCTAGAATTTGATTCTGGCCTATGTCATCTATATATGCTCTACTTTCGTCATTCTCTATCAGTTGTAGCTCCACGAAGCCCTGCAGCCCCAGAATTAATCATTGCGTCGTCCACACGGTATTCTCTAAGTGACCTACCGCCCACCATACTTCATTACCTTCGCAAGGCAATGGTCAGCACGTATTTGTTTGAGGACGCGGAGGAATATCAACCATCCAGACAAGCGTTTCGACAAAGAGTGTCTTCTCTAGGATAACCTAGAATGAATTAAGGATCAAATTCACAGAGAATACGCTACCAGATACACGAGAAATGAACTAAATATGAGACGTTCGTGACCAGTTCACAATTTTTGATAGGGGAAGCGTTTATTTCAGAAAGTCAATTCTAAATCTCTTGCTTCTCTTTTAACATTCCAAGTCTATCGTTCTATAGTTTCATAAGCATAGCAAACATGTCTCGTCTCCCGGTATCATCTTTAGATTAGGAGGCCTTGGACAGGCAGACGACAGCCCACTTGCCCTTCCAAGCCCACTTCCTCGCGCCCGTCTCGATATCACCGCCAATCTTCTTGAGCTCCTCATCCTGTCCGGGCTTGAGGCCGACAACGACGTCTGCCTTGCACGTCCGGAGGGACAGGACGTTGACGCCGGAGCTTGGTCCCATGGGGCCGAGGGCCTCAGTGAAGGGAGTTGTGGGGTCCCAGTGAGCCTAGTTCATGTCAGCGTGATTTCATAAACATATAGACAACTTGATTATACATACATCACCAGTCAGCTTGCGGTAGTTGAGATCTCCCTTGAAGATGACGAGCTCGGCGGGCTTGAGGTCCTCGAGCAGTTCGGGGGCCTCCTTGGGCAGACGCCAGAAGCTGCCACCGGCAGTCCAGTAGCGGTTGGGGCGCATGACGAGCTGGCCCTCAGCGTGGATCTCGGCCCAGTGCTGGAAGACGAAGCTGAGGTCGTTGTTCTCGCCCTCGGTCAGAGGGACGGGGACCTTGTCCTGGAGCTTCTCGTCCTCGGACTGTGTCTCGAAGAAGGCACGGGGGTTGGAGATGGCGTTGAGGAGAGCGCTGAAGTCGCCGGGGAGGACGTCGGAGACGAACCAGGGGATGGACTTGGGGCGCAGGACAATCTGGGTGGCCAGGCCGGTGGCCAGCAGGAAGCCGGCAAGGATAAGATCGACATAGAGCTCGAAGCCAGCGTTGTCGAGGACAAAGTCGACGCGGCGCTCCTTCTTACCCTCATCACGGGCCTTCTTAAGAAGCTCGTAGGCCTCGGGAAGGTTGTTGATGAGGATGTTTTTCTCAGCGGCCTTGCGAGCCTCGGAGCCCTGAAGCTTCTGGATGTCCTCGTAGGTCATGTTGGTCAGGAGAGACAGATCGGTGGCGTTGCCCCAGAGGCAGATCTCAAACATCTCAGAGAACAGGACCTTCTCAGCCTCGGCATCGTGGGTGGCGTCCTTGTCGGCGTGAAGAGCCTCGACAAGCTCCCTGTAGCGCGTGGCCAGCTCGAGAACAGCGTTGCGCGACGTGCGGAAGGTGTCGATCTTCTGGCGGGCAAAGATATCATAGTTCTTCCAGTGCTTTGAAAGGCTGAAGAAGGTGCTTATGCGCCTGTGGTGACCGAGTCAGCTTGTTCATTTCTCGAGTCGAACATGTCGCATACCTGTACATGTAGCACTCGGAGAAGAGCCAGGTGACATCGAGCCATGACGGGTTGCCACGGTCTTCAATCTCCTTATTGTAGGCGGCGACCTCCTCGGGGAACTGGTCATTGACAATGGGGCTGCTTCTGTTAGATCTCGCTCGTTCGGCCGCTCGATGGGGAAGGGGGCGGTTGCGTACGTCAACTTGCGGTCGTGGAGGACCTCGTACTTGAGGTTGGCGAGCTGCTCGATGATCTTCTTGCCCTCGGCCTGCTTCTCGGGGTCCTCAACCTTGGAGACGGAGCGGTGGACGTCATCGATGGCTTGGGTCTGCACGGGTCAGAAAGGCTTGTCTTGTGGCCAGATCAGCATCCTCACCAGAATGACGGGCCAGCGGTTGCGGACAGAGTCGCTGGCAAAGGACTTGGGGTCCGAGGTAACGGACTGGGCTGTGAACACGACTGTCAGCGACGGCTCCGCCAGCTAGGTAGACAGGAAGTCGCTTACGGGTCTTGGTATCGTACTCCATCTCGGCGACTGAATTGAAAATGAGGATTTGATGCTGTGGTATGGCAATGCCCAACTTGACCTGGGCGCTTCGAAACTTTTGGAGGGGCAGACGAGGGGCAGATCTGCGAATATCGGGGCTATTATCTGGCATACATGCATACCTGCAAGGTCCCGCGTCGCGCCCGAGAATCTCCACCAGGACGTCATCAAACTGCATCAGAATGGGCCTAATACTGGGTCCATCTCGACGAGCCGCGACTGACGTTACCGAGATTCAAACATTTTCCCTCATACCCATATTAATTCCTGCCTGAAGACCGTCTTGTCCACTTATCGCGACGTCGCAGGACGGGTTAATTGTCTCACCAGCCTGCGCGGCTCCCGACGCTCGGCGAGCACTCCCGAATCAACGGCCGTCGTCATCGCTCGTGCTATCGCCGTGGCACGGCGGTAGATGCGGTCGACTCAGTAATACTAGCCAGGAGAGAGACGGGAACCGGAAACGCCTTGCATGGGATCTGAGCCAAGGGGGACACCAACATGGCTGAGCGCCACATCGAGGCCGTCACCAGCCAATACCGTCTACTGAAACAAGCGCGTGTAGAAATTCTACTCCTGATTACACGCGTCTCCGATCAGATAACAAGTCCAGAATGGATGCCTCTTTGCTTCGCAGACATCGCCCTGGCCCCTAATACCGTTTTCGCGAGGAACGGGCCGATGATGTTGTTCGTGTTGTCGCTTACCAGGGTAAAGACTAATGTCGCTTTGTGATACGATTCTCACCTCGCGAACACGACGACATTCGTCCATGGATTAGAAACATCTTTCAAGTGGACTTCTTGTACGGGACTCAACTCCCTCTCTCAGCTATCCACCGGTGGCATGTGCCAGCTGTCAATTCGCTATTGAAAGAGGCATCATGATCTCCTAAGGCATGGAAGCTTCATTCGAGGCTCGCGGTAAGGTATATACGCGAGATGGGTTTTGAGAGCATTTTCGATGCTTCAAGCAGGCACAATTCCTGTGGACGTCGAGTGACGAAGGTAACCAAAAACCAGCCAAGCTACCGCAGGCTTGTCGAACAGGAGGTTACTTCCTTCAGCAAGTTCTAAGAAGGATGTAGAAACCTACCCACGTTCATTGTGTAACGATTGAAAGTGAATGCCTGCTGCGAGTCAGAAACCAAGTCAAATATCGGAAAGGCGACATGGACACCTACGACATGATGGTGGATTCCAGACATATTGACATTAGGTACCCTGCAGCACATGGCATACGTTTATATCTGAGGGTAACTGGAATCCCGTGCCTCCATCTGTTCCGACTGCTTTCACTCATGCTCAACTCCGCCTCTCGACATGGCATGGCCACGAATGAGGGACCATGGTAAAGTACGCCTCCCACTTCCACTCCTGTGTTGGATCCTGTTGCCGGAAGCTATAATCACGAACTAGCGTCGCCAAGATTTTTGACATCTCCATCCTGGCCATGTGCTGACCCGGGCAGGAATTATAGCCGTAACTCCACTAGATGACTTGGTCAGCGTGGCGTTACACAGTATCATTACGGGTCAAGAACTCACTGGCATGAAGTAGTTGTCGAGATTCGCCGCATCATCCGTCAACCAACGATCGGGGTTAAACTCGAGAGCGTCCGGGCCCCAGATCTCCTTGTTGTGATGCATGACCCAGGGGTTGATAGACACAATAGTGCCCTTGGCAAAGTGCTCACCTCCAATGTCGAGCCCGCCCTCGCCCACGTCGCGCGGCAGGCCCATCGGCACAGGTGGAAACACCCGCAGGGCCTCCTTGATGCCCGCCTGCAGGAAGGGGAGCCTCTGCGCATCGGCGAAGCTGACGACGGGGTCCTGGCACATGCCCTGCTCCCTGACGGCCTCGTCCACCTCGTCGCACACGCGCTGCCAGGCGTTTGGGTGACGCAGCATGTAGTATATGAAGGCCTGCAGGGCGCACCCAACGGTATCACTGCCCGCGCTGACGGCTGACGTGGTCGCGGCGTAGATGTTACGTATGGTGACGCGGTCGGGGCTCTTCTCGACGGCCCTGAACCAATGGGCTAGCACGTCGTACCTGCTGTCCGGGTTCTTGACGCGTGCATCTAGGGCCCTGACTACCGTGTTGAAGATATGGCCCATTGGGAGCACACCGAGCCATGTTACTATGGGGTTGCCGAAGAAGACGACAAGCAGCCAGCGGACGTAGCCGGCCACGGATAGGGCAACACTAAGGTAGGGTCCGTTGCGGATGGAATGGCCAACGTCCCTATCTTCCTGCAGGAAGCCAAACTGCTTGGAGAAGAGGACCTCACCGACGACGTCAAATGCCAGGAAGCTGAAATACTTGTCGAGGTCAAAGGCCTCTCCAGACTCGGCGTACCTGTCCAGGCGAGATGTGAACAGACGGACTGTGTCGTCGACGGCCTCCTCGTTCTGCAGGATGTTTGCGAGCTTCCACCCCGAAGCTAGATGCCGCGATCGCTCATTCTTGAGGATGGGGTCGGTCAACGACATGGGCGTCTGATATCGGTAATCCGGCAGCGCCATGGCTTTGTAGAAGCTGCTCTTGTGAAGGGGCCCCATGAGGATCTTCTTGATGGCGTCCGGGTGGCTGACGCTCACCTCGTTGGGAGCGACACGCACAAACGGGCCTGCTCCCGCAATACGCCGTCAGATACAACTCCCTATTTGCACGGGCCTGCTGGGGTGCCAACAAGACTCACCATATCTTTCGTGGAGGTCGTCCAGCACGACGTTTTGGTCCCCCTTGATAATGTGGATGATGTGCCAAAGCCTCGAGAACGAGGCCAGACCTGGCCCAGGAATACGGCGTAAAGGGGAGAGGAGCCAGCTCCCCAGGATCCAGGTGGCAAAGAGGACGAGCAACTGTGCTCCAACTACGGGCCAGGAAAAGTTCATGGTGAAGACACTCTCCCAAAGATGGCGGAGGGGAATAGTCACAGCGGCGGGGAAGGGTCACACAGAAGCGAAACGACCATTATTAAAAAGAACGGCGCGGTGTGGGATTTTGTGAATAGGATCAGGGCCCAGGGATTAATTTAGCCCGGACAACTTACAAGTCTTGGGCCCCGAGGTGCAGACTGCATATTATTGCAATGGACTGGAACAAATCCCGGAACCCCAGCGATGCCGCCCCTGGTATTATTGCAGCTATTGGAATATTAATGGGCATTAGGATGCCTGGATTGGAAGGTTTTCTTGTCTCCTCGGCGCAGATACCGACCCTGGCTCGCGTGTATGCAGCAACAAGCCCGTCAGTGTGACCCTGGTTGCTGCTTTTGACAGGGAGGCGAACCAACAGGTTGGACAGGCGGGAGAGCCAAGGCAGGCAAAGCTGCTGATTCCAGCAGCGATCGCAGTCTTTCCGCACGAGAGGGGGGCATACTTGCATAATTACGGTTGCTTTTGCTTTTATCTCATTGTCCAAGATGCGACCTTGACATCCTTGATAGGCTGACAGCCGTTTGCAGGGAGACGAGCCAACACGGTGGGGCCCCGCTGGTTCCGACGGACGTCAAGCCTACGATTTCAACGTTGGTTGGAACGGTTGTTATATGGTGTCGAACAGCTTGCATATTTAGTATTGGGCGGGCGGGGACCCGTCCCGTCAGTTTCAGTCCCCAGTCAAGCCGCGGATGATGTGGGTGTGACCGCCTTTGGGACTGGTCCATTTTCTCAACCAACAGGTTCTCCCCCAACCACTGGAGTCGACAGCGGACTGAGTCTACGGTAGGAGAGTCTACTGTGGGGCTTTAGATGTCGATATCTGAAACCTCTTTGTGCGGCCTTCAACATAATAACTTGGGAGCCTTGCAAGTATGCCTGAGATTGTGGGGGGATCCGTGTTGTGACGATGAGCGACATGTGTCGGCCTCCTTCCCCCTAGAAAACTAGCAAACTGTTGGTAGCTCTCAAGGCGTGTAGACATGAACCCGGTAGATATTCACATGGAAGCACCCTGCAGACCACAGAGTACAGACTGCAACCGCCGCTCGAGCGTCTACTTGGCCGCATATGATTCCGATCCACACCACCATGTCAGTCAAGGAGCCGCAGAACGTATTTGACTCTTTTGTTACTCAATATATACATTATAAGATGCGTGAGTTCTGAAAACAGCAGGTCACTTCCGTGGGAATCTACCCTTGCTCTTGGTACCATCCGGAATAAAGGGGTTGACCAGACTGGGGCCCTCCGTTTTCCAAATGACTATGGCACTCGAGTTTCTGTGATTCATGTTCCCATTATAGTCTCAAGAATTCAACCTTTACTTTGCTTATTTCAATAGGGGTCCCTGCTCTCCGACAGAATATGTAGTATTCTGGATATCTGCAGGCTCGCAGTACCCACTGATCAGACTAACATGTCGGCTTCGCAAGAGCAGCCAGCGCCTACGACGCCTAGCGGCGGCGGCGCTGTCATATTCCCCATAGAGAGGAAAAGTCAGATTGCCGTGCTTTCTGTATCCATCACCTTCATTATACTGCCGACACTGGCTGTCTTTCTCCGCTGTCTGGCTCGGCACATAGCCAGGAGGAAGCTTGAAGCCAACGATTACTGCATTATAGCCGCAGTGGTAAGGAAACAGCATACTGAGGTATCCAATGTAGTCCACTGGTCTAAAGACTGACGCACTCTAGGTCTTTACAAACGCCTATCAGTCCGTAGCCATTGTAAGCGTCCTCCAGTACGGTGTGGGTTTTCATTTTGAGGAAATCGTCGCTATGTATGGCCCAGAACCCTTTGTCAACTTTCTCAAGGTGCGTCCCATTTTGGCTAGACAAGATTTTACTACCTGATGTTACTGGATAAATAACCTCACCACACAGATGATGATACCGATCCAGCTCCTCTGGGCCGTCAGCCTCAGCCTCTGCAAGATCTCCATCCTCCTCCTCTACACGCGAATCTTCACAATGCGCTTCATGAGGATCCTTGCGTGGTCCACTGCCGGCCTGATTACCTGCTTCGCTCTGTCGACCATCCTCTCGGGGCTCCTCATCTGCCGACCCCTGGCCCTGAACTGGGACACGACCCTCGAGGGAAGCTGCGGCAACCAGATGCTCTCCTACACCATCACGGGGTGCCTCAACCTGGTAACAGACGTCATTGTGCTCCTACTGCCTCTCCCGTACCTGTGGAAGCTCCAGATGCAGCTCTACAAGAAACTTGTCATTGGGGGCACTTTTTCCCTAGGAATATGGTGAGTCTCAACCTTCATGCACCATTGTTCAACAAGCCCATGCGTCGCCAGACTGACCCTACCGGCCTCCCGGCCCCCCTTCGCTAGCACCGTCATCATCTCAGCCATGCGCATCGACTCCATCAAAGAAGTCAACTACGCCGACCTTACGTTCAACGTGCCCAAGGCCCTCATCCTCTCGTCGCTGGAGCCCAGCCTGGGCGTCACGCTCGCGTGTATCCCGCTTCTTCGCCCGCTGCTCGGCCGGTCGAGATACTCCAAGACCGGGACCGCTCGCTATAGCATCTCGGGAGGCGAGCGCTCCAGGAAGGAAGGGATTCCAGCTGTGAGGAGCGTGGGGGTCGTGCATAAGGATGGCTTCGCGGTGCTGGACGACGACTCGTCGCAGCACCAGCTGCGGCCCCTGGGGGCGAAACACAACGCCGTCGTTTCGCATGCAGATATGGGTAGTCGGGGGAGTAGCCACGATGAGGCCGGTGTTGATGGGGGGAGTAATAGAGGGATTACTGTGAAGCAGACGTGGGTGGTTACTGATTCCTGAGCTAAAGGTCTCGATCGATATATAGGTGGTTATACGAGCCATTCATTGCTTGCACTAATACGGCGCCCAGAATATTACAATACGAACATAAGAAATTTCAATTAAAGTCAATGAATACAGGCAAAGATCCTTCTGGTGATGTTGAACCTTTCATGTAGCAACATAACATCGGCTGGACGTTACTAATCTTTAATACAAATGAAAGTGAAGAGAGCGTTACACGTTTCTCATGAAACCGTGACTAAAGACAAAAGAGAAAAAAATTATGTTGTCCTGCTCAATTAAAGGACTGAATCTCGACTCAAGCAGCCAGAGTAATTTCCCATTCCATTGATCTAGATGTAGCGAAAGCAAAGGTCAGCACGAAGTTGAGACAACAGGCAACAGCAAGTAGACCACTTTGCCCACTTACCATTTTCATTCCGACCATTTCTTGCTTGTATGGGCCGCATTAGGATACGTCGCAGCGACTTGGGGTCTTCCCCTCTTGGTCGTCTCCTGCTTCAGCGGTGGCGAGCAAGGATGCAAGGGACATCTCCATTGTCCCGTTGGTGAACTCGTCTACTGTCCATTCAAGACTGCGTGAGAGCTTTTCGGCCAACTCGGGAGAGATGTTTTGATCCAGATATCCGATTGCAATGTCAACATGATCAGGGTAGGAGACGGCAGTGACCGAGATATCAGATGGGTTACCCGCTCCATCCGGAAGGGACAGGGTCATGTCGTATTCAGCTTCTCCAAATTTGAGGGCGCCTCCCGGGGCTTGGTCGAGGCAGTTGATGATGGATGTGAAGAGCGTGGCCGGGGTCGTGCCAGCTACCGATTGTAGCACCTCACGAAACCCGACAGTCTCATGAGCCATCCGGGATATGGACTGCTCCTGGAGATGTCGTAGGAGATCAAGGACGGTCCATGAATCGGACAGCTTTGCCCGGACAGGTATCAATGAGGCGCAGCAACCGGCAGTTCTCTCAGCATTGCCGTCGTTGGTGATGCGGCCAGACACGACCTCGCCAAACACCACGTCGTGGGTGCCGATATGTACTGCCACAGTTCTTGCCCAGGCTGCTCTGACGATGGTCGACATTGTGATGCCGTCTGGGAGACCTTTGGTGATTCTGACCTTGTGAGTAGCATGATGGACCAGCTGGGGAGGTCTCCAAGACAGACCGAGTGACGGGGCGCGGAAGCTTGGCATCGAGGACCCCTCAAGTAGTGTGGACCAGTAGTCGAGGCTCTCGTCCTTGTTCTGGCTTGTTGACAAGCTGTGCATGTATGCACAAGGGGTAGGATGGTCTTCGACTGACTGCCCACTGTAGATTGATTGGAGAGTGGTCATGAAGTACGACAGAGAAATGGCGTCGTATTCTCCGTGGCTAAGACGGAAAAGAATGCGGTGTCGCGAGTCGCTCGTGGATGTGATGATGGCGAATTGGGTAAAGGGGTAGCCGAGCCGAACGGGCCGATACATGTCTTGGGCAATTAGAGTCTTGGTGAACTTGTCAATGGTTTGGTTGGTCTCATAGTGCTGAATGTCGGGCTTGTGGTCTTTGAGGACAACCTGGAGAAGCCTTTGGTTGTGGTAGACATAGGCTGTCCGCAGAATGTCGTGGGATTTCAGGAGCTGCCAGCAGCTCTCCCTCCAGTGTTGAACATCGCAAGGTCCGGATCCATCAAGGGTTACATGGGCAAGCATGTCTCGAGACGGCTGCAGCGTCGCGACGACACAGAGTTCCTGGAAGTCGGTAGTGGGCGCCGCATCAGTGATGATGGCCTGTGTCCAGAGCAAGGACGAAAGGGTCTGTATGGCTGTAGTTGACAAGGCGCGGAACGGCTTATATGTCACCAGCGGCGCGGATTTCCCTGAGGAAATGGCACGCTCTGCAATGACTGCCAGGTCGGACAAGATGGGGTTTTTGAAGACGTCTGCCACAGTAAAGGAGAGTCCTGCTCGTTGACGAGCCTGCGAGACGAGGCGCATGGCCGCAATGGAGTCGCCTCCAGAGCCGAAGAAGTTATCCTTGGCACCAATGGACGGGGCTGAAACATTGAGGACAGCTGCCCAGAGTTGTTGAAGTTGGCGCTCCATGACTGTCGATGGCGCGACCTTGGATCCACCGCCAAGTTCATAGCGTGACAGGACACTGGATTCATTCTCGAGCAGTGTCTGGATTCCCCGTCGATTCAGTTTGCCCGAGTCTGTCAGGGGTAGCTTGGTGACTGGGAGGTAGAGCTGCGGGACCATGTATCCCGGTAGGATACTCTCGAGAGCACTTCGCAGATCTGTGAAGGATTCCTTCTCGCTGGGCGAGAGTGGTAGTAATGCTGGGATTGTATCCGAGTTGGATTGTTTCGCCTGGAGCTCCAATGCGGCCGCTAGGACCATGCTGTCAACGTCGTTTGGAGCAATCAGGCTGACGGCAACCTCGGCGACGTCAGGAAGCTTCTTCTTGATCCAATATTCAATCTCGCCAATTTCCACTCTTTGACCGCGGATCTTTAGCTGTGTGTCACGGCGTCCGAGGCAAACGACCGAGCCATCTGGCATCTGTCGAACCAAATCGCCGGTGCGGTAGAACCGGCTTGGGGGCTTGGTACCCCGATCAAACTGTTGGACCCATGCTGGGTCCGTCACAAATGACTCGATTGTCTTCTGCTCATTGTTGAGATATCCACGGCCCAACAGAGGGCCCTCGACGAGTAGCTCACCCACGCTGCCAACAGGCACCAGGCGGTGGTAGTCGGACTGATCCACAACCCACAAGTTGCTACTGCCCAAGGCAGTGCCAATGTTGGTGGACTGGTCCACGTCGGTGATGGGACCAGCCAAAGATGTTATAATGGAACATTCGGTCGGTCCGTAGCCGTTGTAAAGGGTAACCTGCCCGCCAACCCATCCCTCCAGGACCTCTGACTTCAAGATTTCGCCTATGAAAATGAGTGTCTTGAGAGAAGGAACCTCGTGAACCTTGATGAGGGCGGCCACGGTGGGGGTGAGCACAGCCCCAGTGACACCATAAGACCTCATGGCACGAGATAGGTTGTTCAACCGATCATGCTCCGAGATTACGCAGACGCAGCCGCCAAGGGAGAGAGTTGCAAATGTCTCGGCAATACTGGCATCGAAAGTGTAGGCTGCAAACTGGAGGACTCGGGCACCAGGCTTGGCAAAGACCGGCCCCAAATCTTGAAAGCATGAATAGATAGATCCGTGCTCGAGAACCACGCCCTTGGGCACGCCTGTGCTTCCAGAAGTGAAGATGATGAAGGCCGCGTTGGTGGAACGCACCGTCTCACAGGCAGGATGCTCCTTATTGGGGAGTCGGCTCAGCAGTTGCTGGTTCACCAAAAGCGTGCGAGTCACAACATCTTGGTAGCGGTCCGTAGCCTGGGATGTGAGGATGATATTGGCAGCCGTTGTTTCAAGGATAGTTCGGATTCTCTGCTCGGGATGCTTGGAGTCAATGGACACGACAATACCGCCAGCTTTGAGAGTTGCGAGTTGTGCAACAACGGCCCATTGAGACTTTTCCAACATGAGTGCCACGGCCGTTTCGGGGCCGACACCTAACGCAACAAGATGATGGGCCAGTCGCCCAGACAGGTCATCCAGCTGCGAGTAGGAGAGCTCCCCGTCCCACGCGCACACGGCCGGGGCTTCCGGTCGCAACATTGCCTGCTTTCGTACAAGATCATGCAAGCAAATGTCAGGCTGCGATGGGCAGGGTTGATTCCATCTGCTCAGTTGCCTGCTATCGCGGGGACTGACGACGTTGACATCGCCGACTAGGCGGTCCTTTGTGGCGTCTACGTTTGTTGCAGCCACACGATGGATTTGGAGCAGCACGTGCTCGAACTGCTCCAGGAGGTTGTCTATTCTCTCAGTTGTCAAGATGCTCTGGTCGAATCGGGCGAGCATCTCGATGGACTTGGAATCTGCCGCGGGCCCGGTGCCACACTCGAGAATCAACGGGTATCCGTGGGACTGGGTCTCAGAGTGCTCCATTGGCATTGGAGTGAGGCCCGGGAAGTTTGAATCGGCATGTTCTCCTCGCTCGCTCGAGGGTTGTACAACAAACAGATGTTGAAGATCCAGTGTGGAATCAGGGACAAGCTGGAGTATTTTCTGCAGGCCTACATGTTCGAAGGGCAGCATGTCAATAGCCTGCTGCTGGACCATGGAAAGATACTCGACCAATTTCTGTTTCCGGTCCAGGTGAATGCGGACCGGCACTGTTGTAATGGTCGGGCCCATGACGTCTAGGATACCCTCGACCGATGCAGTGCGGCCCGAAAGCGGTGTTGCGAAGACAACGTCTTGGCTTCCAGCCTCTGCGGCCAGGACTAATCCCCAGGTCGCCCTCAGTAGAGTCGCAGTGGTAAAGGACAAGGCATCTTGGGTGTCGGGGAGGGTGATGCTCCGGATGTGTGTCTGGTAGACGCCAGGATGATGCTTCTGCGGTGTCAGGGGAAAGCCAACACCCAACTCGCCCTTCAACTGCGAGCTCCAGTACTCCTTGGCAGCTGATTCCGAATTAGATGATTGTTGAAGATGCTGCACAAATCGCGTGAATGGTGCAAGTCGTGGGATGGCTCGCGCAGAGTAAATGTCTGACACAGCCTGGAGCAGTTTCCTTATACTCCACCCGTCATAGACGCTATGGTGGCACGTCCAGACAAAGAAGCGCTCGTTGGAGCCGGTAGAGACAAGAGCAAACCTCGAGAGCGAAGTCCCAAGGCCCATTGCCTTTGCGGTATCCTGCTGCATGTAGGATTTCATGTCGGAGGAAACCTCTAGCCAGTCCATTGCCTCTCGCAATGGTACTTGCAAGGATCCCAGGACGTGGTCTTGCACAATCCGCGTGCGAAGGATTGGGGCCATGTCAAACGCCTTCTGCCACGCTTCCTTGAATCGACCGGCGTTAATGCTTTCATCGAGGCGGAACGCCCACCGGCCAATATAGGCTCCTTCTTGTCGCGACGTGATCGACAGCAGTCCTTCCTGCAGTGGAGTACAGGGATAGGCATCCTCAATGTTGTCTGCCGAGGCGCCGCACTGTAAAGCCAAGCGTTCCAGATCGTCTTGCTCGGGCTTGGCCGGCCCTGGCCACAAGGCGAAAGGAGCTGTGTCAGAGACAGTGGTGGAGGCATCTGGCGCTGTGGGCCTTTCTGCTAACTTCTCGTCAACAGCCTTCGCCATGTTTCCGAGGACAGGGTTCTTGAAGATGTCTGCCACATTGAGAGGGATCGGAGGGCTTGAGTCTCTGGCGAGGGCCACCAGGCGCATGGCTGTGACTGAGTCGCCGCCGGAACGGAAGAAGTGAGTGTTGGAGCCAATATGTTTGGCAGAGCGAAGCGCCGCAGCCCAGATTTGCTGGAGCAACAGTTCCGTCGGCGTCAAACGCTCAGAAGATGCCTCTGTCTTTTCGGCGAGGCCAAACTCGAGCATCTGGTCCTCGCTGATGCCCTCAAGAAGCTCTCTAAGGACCCTCTTGTTAATCTTGCCCGAGTCCGTCAAAGGCATCTGATGCAGCGGGACATATACCGCCGGCACCATAAAGGATGGAAGCTCCTCGGTGAGAACAGCTTGGAGCTCCAAAAAGGCCCCTCGCAGTGACTCTGTGAGTGAGAGGATTGGAGATGATGCATCCTTAGAGTCGCTGCTCAGCTCTATTGCGACGGCCAGGAGCGGCTCGTCTCCACGGGGCATGATCAAGTCCGCAGCCACCATCTGAGCAGCCGGGAGGGAACGCTTGACACAGTATTCAATCTCGCCAACCTCGACTCTCTGGCCGCGGACCTTGACCTGACCATCCCGTCTCCCCAAAAAGGTGAGGGAACCGTCGGTGGGACTCTGTCTCACCATGTCGCCGGTTCGGTACATGCGGCGATTTGCCCCTGATCCGAGATTGTACTTGGAGATGAACCCAGGATCCTTGACAAAGGCGTCTGCCGTTCTTTCCGGGTCTCCGAGATATCCACGGGCCACATTGGGGCCCTCAAGCAGCAACTCACCAGCTGCACCGATGGGTACCAGGGAATGATGGTCGTGCTGATCGACCACCCATGCAAGACCAGCCTGCGGAGTTCCGATATTCAGTGATCGATTTCTGTCAGTAATGGGACCGTCAATCGATGCCAGGACGGTGCATTCAGCCGGGCCGTAGCTGTTGAAGACATCGACATGCGCGCCCCATGTCTCAATTGCGGCAGGCGGGACAGCTTCTCCGGCCAGTCCAAGGGTTTGGAGGGACGGCACGTCTTTGGGGTTAATGAGACCAGCCACTGTTGGCGTCAGGCAGGCAAAATTTACACGCATTCTCTCCATTGAGGCGGATAGTTGCTTGACGTCCATTCGGTCCTCTTCTGAGACAACACATGTGCAGCCGCCAAACTGAAGAACACCTAGTGTGTCCATCAGGCTGACATCAAAGACGTACGCAGAGAACTGGAGAGCTCTCGAATCGGTACAAAGGCCAAGTTTTGCGCCGTGCCTGTCCAGACTGGTAAACAGACCCCCCTGGGTGAGCACAACGCCCTTGGGGCGACCAGTAGATCCCGAGGTGTAAATGACAACAGCGGCACTGTCGGGAGTCAAATTTGGTCGTGGGACGGATGCTTCTTGTGGAAGCCCCTTGAAAAAGTCATGATTGACCCTGAGAACGTGCGGCACGGACAGATCCTTGAAATTGACTGCACAGCTTTCTGAGGTCAAGACAACCGAGGCCCCAGTGTCATCAAGTAGGAAACTCAGACGTCGAGATGGTAGCTGATAACCCAGGGGAACAATGACACCACCGGATTTGAGGACGGCCAGCATGGACACAATGGCCCACATGGACTTTTCGAAACAGAGGCCAACCATGGATTCAGGTCCAACTCCGAGATGAACGAGACGAGACGCCATTCGGCTGGCCAGAGAGTCCAGCTCCGAGTATGTCAGCTGTCCATCCCATGCACACACTGCTTGGGCGTTGGGTCTTGATGCTCGCTGTTCGAATATACTTTCATGGACGTATCCGGGCAAGGCGGGTGGAACACTTATGTTCCACTGGGTGAGCTGCTGGATGTCCTTGGGGCTCATGGAAGTTAGCTCATTGACTAGCAAAGAGTCGCCATTGCTGGCAATAGCCAAGAGGGCGTGCTGCAGACTGCCTTGCAGGCATTTAGCCGATTCGTCGTCCAGGAAAGACGCCGAGTACTGCAGAGACAGCCTCATTGTGGAATCGTTGCACATGACATTGAGATTTAAGTCATACTCAGTGGGATCCTCCCCAGAGATGCCTTGAACGGTGAGACCTGCGGTTGGCTCCATTCCCTCCATGGGCTGCCTAGTATACGAGACAGTTGTATTGAACAAGCTCTGTCCAGAAAGATGAAGGGCATGCTGGATGTCTGCGAGCGGCGTCCTCTGGTAGTTGAAGGAGTCTAGGAAGTTGTTCTGCACCTGCTGAGCTGCGCCCGAGATGGTCAGAGCCTTATCACTGAAATTGAGACGCGAGACGGTCATGTTGATCATGGGTCCGGCCATCTCGTTAATGCCATCGATAGGCGCGTCTCTGCCGTTGGCCAGGTAGCCGAAAAGGATGTCCTTAGATCCGGTATATCGAGCCAGCACGACTCCCCAAGCCAGCTGGACAATATTGGCCACGGTTACTCCGTATTGGTCACGGAAATGATGAATAGAATTCAAATCGTTAATATCCATCTTGATTGTCCTGAGCGATCTCTCCTTGGTGGCTGGAGAGGTTGATGGGGGCAGATAGCAGGGATGGGCACTGGAAAGTCGAGATGTCCAATAGTCCAGAGCCTCGGTAGCCGAGATTCGCTGGAGGAAACTAACATAGGTGCCGTAAGAAGGACTCGGGACCTCAGAGAGATGACCATCGTATCCGTGGATTAGGTCTCGGAAGATGACTCCAATCGAGGAGGCGTCCATGAGAGCATGGTTGAAAGTCACACGAGCATATGTCTGCCCTTTCTTAGTTGAGCACAGCGCTAACTGATGCTGTGGCTCGCCGGATGCATAATCTGGTAGTCCAATTCGAGAAAGGGTTGGTACTACATCGTCGGCGTCCTCGCAATAGATTCGGATGACCTCTGGGTCCCAATGCTTCCGCACAACTTGGCAGAACACATGTCCGGCAGAAGGTGACTGAATAAAAATGGTTCGCATAATGGAGTGTCGGGAGACGACTGCCTTCCATGCTGCCTCAAGTCGGTTGAGATCGACATGTGTTGTTCCGACAGCGCCGAACTCGCAAATCTGGTGTACGTGGTAGGTGGCCGGATCTCTGATCTGGCTCATCAGAATACCTTGCTGGATCGCTGAGCAGGGATACATGTCCTCCATGTCCGAGACATTGCTTATACCAGCTTGGGGTAGGATCCTGTCTTGCAGCTGGGATAATTCATCATACGTCATGTTCAGCGACGGGAAGTCAGCCAGCGTGAGGGTCAGGGGCAGGTCAGACAAGTGCGCAAAGAGCTCCTTGATGGAGGACTTATAGGCATGAGCCCAGCGTCGCACAGCACCTTGCTTGTGCATATTCTTGTTGAAGCCGAAGCTGATCTTCAGCCCGTCATCCCACACTGATGTCTCCACGTCGAAGACGGCAAGGCGCTTCACGCTATCACCCACACCGGACAGGTGTGGCTGGTTGTGGCTATTATCGATGCGGAACAGGCTGTCAGTTTCTTTGGACCCTTGGTGATAGCGACCGCCAAAGTTGAACAAGACCTCGGCCCGGCTGTGAGAGCCGAATGCATCGCGTCCGCTGTCGCTCAGGAACCGTGATGCAAAATACGCCAGACCTCGCTCGGGGACGCTTCGACGCAGATCCTTTGTCCTCCGCAGAACGTCAATCAGGTCGTTCGATTCTGATGCAACATGGAGAGGTGCCATTGTTGTAAACCACCCCACAATGTCTGATAGCTGTATAGCATCATCCCAAGGCTCACGTCCGTGTCCTTCGTTGAAGATGGTCGGGGAAGGCCTATCCGGGAACACTTGATTAAATGAGTGGAACAGGGCGGCCAGGAGCAACTCAATTGGCTCGGCCCGGAGAGCTTCTCCCGCTTTGAACAAGAGCTGGCCTTGATTCTCGAGCACAAAATCTTCGCTCACTCGATCACCCCAGACATTTGCATTAGAACCAAGTCCCCAGTAGCCCCAGTCTGCCATCGGCGTCGGGAATGGAAGGGCATGGGATGGCGATACCAACTCCTCAGCATGCTTGGCCAGAAGACGTGTCCAGCCTTGGAATGATGTTGCACTATTGGCGAGTTCACTGGAAGGATGCCGAATCAAATCCTCCAAGTCGCGAATAATGATTCGCCACGAGACCAAGTCAATCACGAGATGGTGCGCGACGAGGAAGAGAACCTGAGTCTCTGTCGATGCCACATTGATCAGGTCAGCGGAGAATACCGGGCCATCTGTAATATGCAATTGGCATTGCGCCGAAGATATGACGGCTTCGACCTCTTGTTGATTCTCAACATGATGGATGTCGAAACGGAACGACCCATCTACTTCGGAAAGCATCTTTTGCTTCCAGCCGTCTTCCGTCTCGTGGAAGCGTGCACGGAGCATTGGGTGTCGAGACACGAGACCCTCGAGAGCCACGGTGATTTCTTCAGCGTCAATCAGGCGTTGCGGGACCAGATATACGTTCTGGTTGAATCTATCTTGGCCGCCCTCATGCTGACTACTAGCGGCCATAGATTCGAAGTAGAGCAGCTGTATGGGGGAGAGATCGAACCAAGTATTCATAGAGTCCACAGCCTGGGAATTGGTGTTTTCAAAGGTGGCTTTCTGAGCGAGTTGGACCATTGATGTGCTCTGCAACAAGTCACGAACCAGGATCGAGATGCCATGTCGCGTGCGGCAACGAGATACAACTTGCATCGCCGTGATGGAGTCACCACCGATGTTGAGGAACGATCGGCTCAGAGAAATCTTGCTCAAGGGCAGGTTCAGGATCTCCCCTAGCACCTCCTGAAGACGCTGCTCAAAGTCGTTTGCCGGAGTGGTGTCAGATACTTCATCGACTGCACCAGAAGTGAAGCTTTCAAAATAGTCTGCGTCTATGGCCTCAAGCCACTGCTGAAGCTTCTTTCGATCCACCTTGTCCGAAGTGTTACGCGGAAGGAATCCAAGAGGTATCCAGGCAGTAGGCACCATGTACTCAGGTACGGCCTCCGAGAGCCGTTGGCGAACCAAACCAGCTTGCTTGAGAGCTTCCGCCAACTGTTCCTTGCCAACTGGGAGCACCTCTAAGCCATCTCCATCGCCGCTGGATTGGTAGTCTCTCAGTGTGAGGAGCGTCACGAGGCGCGACTTAGATGGGCCCTGTCGAGGGTACAGGACGATGCCATCCGCAACCGCTGGGTGCTTGGTAATGTGATGCTCCATCTCACCTATTTCAACGCGCTGGCCGCGGATCTTGACCTGGTTGTCACTTCTTCCGATGTAAGAGAGAGAGCCATCGTTGTTCTGAATAACCATGTCTCCCGTCCGGTACATACGGCGTGGCCCTCCATCGGTGCTCAGACCGGGATGGGCTGACCAAGCTGGGTCGTAGATAAAGGCACCTGCGGTTTTCTCTTTGTCGTTAAGGTAGCCACGTGCGAGAAGCGGCCCCTCAAGAAGCAATTCACCTGCGGTGCCAATGGGGACCAGCTCATTTACATTGTCCTCGTTGACAACCCACAAGGCGCCTGCGATGGCATGTCCAATCCTGGGTGTCTGGCCAACCTGGACAATCTCTCCAGCAGTTGACATAATGGAACACTCGGCCGGTCCATAGGCATCGAAGACACGTGCTCGACGTACCCAGGCGTCGGTGTGCTCTGCAAGGACCGCCTCACCTCCAAGGATTATGGTTCGCACGGCTGGAATATCGAAAGGTTTTAATGTGCTCAGTACTCTCGGCGTGAGGAACATGTAGTTGGCCTTCAGTCTTCGGATCGACCCTGCCAAGTCGCTCATCCTCTCCTCTTCCGATGGCATGCATACACAGCCTCCAAACTGAAGAGTGGTTAAAACGTCATGGAGTGAGGCATCAAAGGTGAACTGGGCAAACTGAAACGCGCGTGTAGCCGGACTCATGCCAAATATCTTGCCGTGTGCTTGCAAGCCTGTCGAGAAAGCACCGTGCTCACTTACAACGCCCTTCGGAGTTCCGGTGGAGCCCGACGTGTAGATGACAAGCGCAGCGTTGGACGGGCTGATTGTTTGGTCCACGGGGGCCGTGAAGTCCGGTAGCTCCGCAAAGAGTGCCTCGTCTACAGACACAATGTGAGGAACCTTGCCCTCAAAGGAAGAGGCGTAGTGCGGCGTTGTCAGGACAATCTTGGCACCGGTATCCCGGAGGATTGCTTGAAGACGGAGAACCGGATCGGCTTTGACGGGAACCATGGCACTGCCTGCCTTGAGTGTGGCAAGCATGGAGACAACAGCCCATTTCGACTTGTCAAGACAAAGTGGCACCATGACCTCTGGCCCAGCTCCGAGGTTTATGAGGTGTCGAGCAAGTCTCTCCGAAAGCCTGTCTAATTCGACACGGGATAGATTGCCGTCCCACGCGCAAACAGCAGGCTCATCAGGCCCAGAGAGAACGTGTCTTGCAATCAGCCCGTGCACCAAAACTTGTAGCCTCTCGGGGATGTCTCCATTCCATTTAGCCAGCTGAGCAATCTCTTCTGGGCTTGCCATGTCTATGGCACCAACAGGAAGTGCCGCATTAGGTCCATAGCCACTGTTGATGTCGGAGAGCTGAGTGAAGATGCGTTTGAAGCGACCGAGGAGGCGACCAAGGTATGGAGCAGTAAGTACACTCTCGTCAAACCGAGCTTCAATGTCGATGGTTGACTGGTCTCCCAGCCCTGTGATACACTCAACATTTAGCGCAAAGTCATCAAATCCCTCCATGGGAAGCACATTTGCCTCAAGCTTCAAGGGTCCCGTGACGAAGTGATCTTCAAGCTCCTTGACAGGCTGAATGGCGAACATGTGCTGGGGCTGGACGTCGCGCCCCACAAGACGGCGGATGTGTTGCAGGCCAGTGTGCTCAAAGGGCATCATATCAATAGTTTGTTGATGAACCGCTGACAGGAATTCACCCACGCTTTGAGTCTCATCGATCTGTATCCGCACAGGGACAGTAGTGATGGTTGGCGCCATAATGTCCATCACTCCCTGGACGGGGGCTCCTCTCCCGGAAAGGGGCACGGCAAAGACTACGTCATTGCCTCTATATGCGGACACGGCCAGAGCCCAGGCAGCTCGAAGAAGAGAGGGCATGGTAACGGAACCCTCCCCTTGTCGGATGTCTAGTCGAGTTTTAATTGTCTGCAGGGGTTGCTGTGGCCGGTATCTCGATGAAGCACCGGGCAAAGCTGGGAAGCGTGCGCCATTGTCGCCATCCAGCTGGGACTTCCAGAAGGGTTTGGCAGCTACCGAAACATGCCCTTGGAGGTACTTGATGAACCGGGTATAGGGAACCAAGGGAGGTATATCTTCATGTGCGTAGAGACCAGAGACAGCCTCGTACATCTTCGACAGACTGTGCCCGTCATAGACAGCGTGATGCGCCGTGAAGACAAAATATAGCTCATCCGGGGCTGTACCAACAATGGCATGCCGAGCCAGTGGTGAACCATACGCCATGGACTTGTTGGAGTCCTCCTCCAGGTATCGATCCAGATCAGGAGCCAACAGCCACTCCATTTTCTGTCTGACAACCACTTGCAACGCGCCCGATGACTGTCCAGGAACGAGACGCGTCCGGAGAATTGATGTCATATCATGGAGTTTGCTCCAAGAATCCTTGAACCGATCAACATCAACCTGCTCGGATATACGGTATACCCAACGTCCCACATAGGCACGGGGCCGCTGAGACGTGATGGCCATGAGGCCTTCCTGGAGCGGCGAGCAAGGGTAGACGTCCTCGATATCATCGACTGCAAGCTGGCACTGGGCCGCAACCTGGGCCAAATGCTCTGCCAAAGACACCTCGTCCAGCTCTTGGGTCTGCTCATTTACCACCTCTTTCCATAAAGTGAAAGGTTCGGGATTGTCGTTGGCCAGGGAGTCTCCTGATTTCTGACTGTCGACAAAGCGAGCCATGTCCACCAGCCTAGGATTGTTGAAGACAGCGGAGACATGCAGGGAAATATTCCAGTTGGGGCTACTAGACATTGACACAAGTCGCATGGCTGTGAACGAGTCACCTCCGGAATGAAAGAAGTGGTCATGGGTCCCAATTCTCTCTGGCTCGACTCCAAGAACCGCAGCCCAGAGTGATTGCAGCGTTTTCTCTGTCACCGTGACTGGTCTGACCTTTTCAGCATTCGAAAGCGAGTAGTGTGACAGGTGCTGTTCAGACAAGCCGTTCAACGATAGGGAAAGGAGCCGGCGGTCGACTTTGCCTGATGCGGTCATAGGCAACTCGGTAACGGGGACGTATAGTCCGGGCGTCATGTAGGATGGCAGAGTCCCAAGAAGTGTGGAACGAAGCTGGGAAAAGATTCGGCGGAGGCGAGGGGAAATGGGGAGGAACATGTGGCCAGCTGGTGAAGGTGCTAGAGTTTGGGAGTCTGTAGCGAGACTATCGTCCAGCTCCACGACGAGGGCCACGATGGGGTTAGCGGCATCAGCCCTGGGCGTTACCAAGGTTGCAACAACCGTCTTGGTCGTACCCAGGCACTCCTTGGCCTTGTGCTCAATCTCTCCAACCTCTACACGCTGGCCTCGAATCTTCACCTGCATGTCCCTCCTGCCAATATACAGAAGATACCCATCAGCACTCTGTCGGACCAAGTCACCGGTCCGGTAGAATCGTTGGTCCTGCAGCCCAATATCTCGCGCCCAAGGGGGGCCCTTGACAAATGACTTTTCTGTCTTGCTCCTGTCATTGAGATACTCTCTCGCCAATAGCGGCCCTCCAATCCACAGTTCACCAACCGCTCCGATGGGGCAGATGCCACCACCATCACCCACAACCCATACTCCGCCAGCAAGCGGACGACCGATGATGGAGGCCTGTCTTGGTGCTTGCAATGGCTCTCCGCAGGTCGCGTAGATTGAACACTCTGAGGGACCGTATCCGTTCAGGGACCTCACCCTTGGTGTCTTGATGAGCTCGTTTACCATGCCTGTCTTGACTGCCTCGCCGCCAAGGACAAGAGTCTCCAGCCGGGGTAGTTGCGAGAGGTCAAGCAACGAGGCTACAGTGGGGGTAAGCTGAGCGGAAGTGATATTGTACGACTGCATAGCTCCTTGCAGGTTGTTCATCCGGTCGTCTTCCGATATAACACATACGCAGCCACCGTGATAGAGTGTGCCGAATATGTCGCTGATGCTGGCGTCGAATGTGTACGTGGCGAACTGGAGGGATCGAGTAGAGGAACTCATCCCATATACCTTTCCATGGGCTTGGAAGCTCGAGAGGAGCGAGAGGTGAGTTAAGACAACTCCCTTGGGCATTCCTGTGCTCCCCGAGGTGTATATGATGACAGCAGCGTTCTCTGGCTGCACGATAGTGTTCACATGGGCCATTGGGAGACGTGACAACAGGTCGGCATCCACTTCCACAATATTTGACACTATGCCAATAAACTTTTCCGAGTGCTGGCTTGTCGTAAGGACAACATCTGCATTGATATCGCGCAGAATCCCTTGTAGACGCTGTGCGGGATGCTTGGGGTTGACTGACACGACAACGCCGCCGGCCTTGAGAACGGCCAATTGACTTATAATGGCCATCCGGGACTTGTCAAAGCACAGGGCCACCTTTGTTTCGAGAACAACACCGAGGTCTGAAACTAGGTGGTGGGCCAGCTGATCTGCCAGACCTTCCAGCTCCCCGTACGACAGATCGCCATCCCAGGCGCACACCGCTGGCGCATCTGGCTGGAGGAGTGCCTGACGATGCACAAGATCGTGAATGCTATCCCGCCCATTTGTACGGGGAACCTCGTTATTCCACTGGATAAGCTGTTCCACATCTTGCCGTGTCAAAATGGGCGCTTCGCCAACATGGGTTGAATCGCGGCTCAGCGCCAAGGACTGAACGGCTTGCAAGAGGGTTTCTAGTACCCGAGTCGCCGCCTTGGGCGAAAGGAATTCGGGTAAATATTGGAGAGATACGGCAATGCTGCTGCTGGACACAACGACATTGACGTTGGCATCATACTCGGTTGGATCCTCGCTTGTGATGTGATGGAGCGCCAGGCCGGCTTCTCCCTCGTTCCAGTCAGGGTTATGACGGTAGGACAGAGAGGTATTGAACAGACTCTGTCCCTTGAGTTCGAGGGCATGCCATATATCTACCAGCGGTGCCCTTTGATGGCCGAAGCCATCGAGGAAGTCGTCTTGGACTTGCCTCAGGGCGTGGTGAACAGTCGTGTCGGCATCGACCTTGATCCGTGTGATCATCATGTTGATTAGCGGGCCGATCATTCCATTGACTCCCTCAACAGGGACATCTCTCCCACTGGCTAGATAACCAAAGGAGATGTCGCGGGAGCCCGTGTACTCGGAGAGAACCATTGCCCATGCAAGTTGGAACACATTGGCCACGGTCACCCCCAAGGTCTCGCCGAGCTTTTGGACATTCTCTAGACCCTCTACTTGCGATGTCACAACCTGCATTGCACGAGGCGGACCTTTCTCCAAGCCTCCGTCTGCTGTCTGATTCATTCCAACGTCCGTCAGTGACGGCATGTAGCACGGTTGCGCGTCAGCGAGCCTAGTGCTCCAATATGTCAACGACTCTGATGTCGGAGTCTGTTGCAGATATTCCACATAGGGGCTGTACAGAGGACCTTTGCTTTCCGGGGAGAAATTTCCGCGATAAGCTTCGAGAAGTTCTTTCATCAACAACCCTAGCGATGTAGCATCTCCAAGGGCATGGCTGATGACGAGGCGAGCGTATACCCTACCAGAAGGCGTGGAATAGACTTGGAGCATGTGGTTGGGTCGGTAGCTGTCCATTCCAAATTCTGAGATTGTCTGCACAGCCAGTAAAGACTCAAGCTCGTCCTCATCACACCTCCTGGAGGTCACATCGGCTTTCCACGACCTGAGAACCATTTGGTGATAGGTGCTCCCATGGTCTTCGCCCGAGATGGGTGGCACGAAGACAGTTCGCAACATGGGGTGCCGATTGGTCAGTATCTGCCATGCCTGGAGAACACTGTCCGCGCTGATTTTCTCCTCCGTATTGACATTTTGGATCTCAAATGAGTACTGAATCTGGTACTTCGACGGCTCCCTGGCTTGGCTCATGAGGATGCCCTGCTGGATAGGCGAGCAGGGGTAGAAGTCCTCTATATCTTCGGGCTTCACTCCGGCCTTTGGGAAGATTTCGTCTTGGAGACGGGTCAGGCCTGTGGCACTCATAGAAGCCAGAGGGAAGTCGCTCAGCGTGAGCATGGGTGGCAGGACAACTAGTTCAGCAAGTAGGTCACGCAGGACCGTTGCATAGGAGTCAATCCAAACCCAAACTCGGTCCTGACGTTTCATCCGTCCATTGAACTGGAAGTTGATTTTCACAGTGTGGTCGAGAGCAGAGACTTGGACTCCGAAAATGGAGCGTCGTCTGACCGCATCCCCAATCGGCGATATTCCGGGCTCACTCAGTCCTTCCAAGTTGAAGAGCCCTCCCCCTTCCTGTTCCATCTTCTGTGGCCGGTCGATGTAGTTGAAGAGGATCTCCGCCTGGCTGTGGGAAGTGGGGAATTGAGAATGCGAGTAGAGAGGATCTCGACGTCTGATGAGGCGCCTCGCGTCCTTGACCCGTTTGAGAACATCAACGGGGCCATCGTTGTCGCGAGTAAGGTTATGGAGCGGGAGCATGCTTAGGAAACAGCCGACGGTGTCAGATGCATCCACTCCTGGACCCAAGGAGCCTCTCCCATGGTCCTGATCATAGACAATTGGAACAGCCCTATCAGGGAAAGCTTGACGGAATGAATGCAAAAGGGTCGAGAGGAACACCTCAGCAGGTTCCACCCGGAGGGAATGGGCTGCCGCACCAAACAGCAGTGCCGTGTCCCGGTCATCGAGGACAACTTCCTCAGCCACCATGTCCCTGTAAAGGTTTCCCTCGGCTTCCAGACCCCAATAGTCCAAGTTTGCCGTGCTCTTTCCAAGAGGATTCTCTATCTCATCAGCGCCTACAACTTCTGCCTCACGAGCCCGCATCGCCTCAGCTTGGGCATTTGTCCACGCCCGGAAGCTGAGAGTTTTGGAAGATCCAGCGGGGTGGCTCTGCAGAAAGGCCTCCAGGTCGCGGAGGATTATGCGCCAAGAAGGTGTGTCGACAACAAGATGGTGAGCGGCCATGAACAATGACTGCTTCACTGTTCCGTCAACCCTGAGTTGGAACAACCGGGCGGAGAAAACAGGACCGTGCTCCAAATCAAGGCCTTTCTGGGTAGTTTTGATGATAGCCTTGGCTTCCTCGTGACTCGACACATTGCTAACCTCGAACCCATAGGATCCGTCAACAGCTCCGACAATATGCTGCTTCACCCCGGTGAGCCTATCATGGCTGAACCGAGCACGGAGCATGGCGTGCTTTGAAACGAGGAGCTTCATGGCTCGCGCAACATCGTCACCCAAAAATGCCTTTCTCAGTGCAAGATAGCTACTCTGGTTGTATCGGTGTTCACCTCCACATCGGGGAACCTCGTCGCTGGAGCCCAGCACCTCAAAGTACCATTTTTGAGCTGGCGAGAGCGGGAAAGGCACGTCGTCAGTTTCTACCTCTCCCAAAGGCTTCCGTGAACTCGACGCATTCTCTGCCAACTGGGCAATGGGTCTGGCTTGAAGAAGATCTCGAACTGCCAACGAGATACCCTGGGCCCTCGCGCAGGAAGCGACCTTCATTGCAGAAATGGAGTCGCCACCCAAACTCATGAATGATCCATAGTCGAGCGGGATCTGGTCGACAGGGATGCTCAGTACCTCAGCCCATATGTTTCTGATATCGTCCTCGACTGCTGTCGCTGGTCGGCTTTGGACTTGCCCCTGACTCACAACATGGGCAGCCAATGCGTTGAACAAGTCTTGGTCCATGTCGTCAACCCACTGTCCCAGCTTCTTGCGATCCAGCTTGGCGGAAGCGTTCTGTGGCATCATCCCCGACAGCGGGACCCAGACAGTCGGGACCATATGCTCCGGGACATGTGCTCGAAGATGTTGGCCGATCTCCCGAGTTTGCAGCGTGGCTTTGGAGCGGTCTTCAGCAGACACTGGCATCACGTCTGATGGCGCCGTCTTGTCGAGTACAAAATCTCCCAGGCTGACGAGTCCAACTAGGCGGTCTTTGCAAGGACCCTTAGTAGGGCAGAGCACGGCAGCATCGATAACGGATTCATGTTGGATCAGGTGATGCTCGATCTCGGCTGTTTCGACACGCTGTCCACGGAACTTGATCTGCGTATCCCGGCGCCCGATGTAAGTAATAGACCCATCACGGTTCTGCTGCACCAAGTCGCCGGTACGGTAGAGACGCATCGGGGTCCCAAACCCATATTTGGATGCCCACACAGGATTAGTGATAAATGCGGCGGCCGTCTTCGTCTCATCATTGAGATAGCCGCGGGCCTGCAACGGACCTTGGACGAGCAGCTCACCTGGGGCACCGATCGGCACCAAGCGATTGTAGTTGGTCGCCTCAGCCACCCAAAGAGCTCCCGCAAAGGCGAAGCCAATATTGAGAGCGTTGCATTCCGGAGTGAGTTGGTTTATGCTGCACTGCATGGAGCACTCTGACGGTCCGTAGGCATTGAACACGACGACGTGGTTGATCCATTGCTTGACAACACCTGGCTTCACAGCCTCTCCGAGCAATATAAGAGTATCAAGTGATGGAACCTGGTCTGGTGATATTGTCCCCGCCACTGTTGACGTCAAGCCGGCACAGTTGACACGATATGAGCGCATCGCGGAATCAAGATGGCTAATGCGCTCCTCCTCGGAAATTACACAAAGGCAGCCGCCGTAGTGTAGTGTTGTGTAAATATCTTGAATGGAAATGTCGAAAGTATATGCTGAGAATTGCACGGTACGAGTAGTATGGCTGAGTTTGAATTTGGCCCCCATGTGGTGAAGACTGGTGCAAAGGCTGCTGTGGGGAAGCATGACGCCTTTGGGAATGCCCGTGCTACCAGAGGTATAGATAATAAAGGCCAAATTGTCTGACGTTGCCGCACAGGGTGGTGCCTCCGATTCAGGTAATTTTGCCATGAAACTTTCGTCAATAACTGTGACGTGACGGACCTTGTCTTCGAACTGAGAAGAGAGATCGTGCGTCGTTAAGACGATATAAGCCTCGATATCTTTGAGTATGATCTCGGTCCTCTTAGTCGGTTGCTTCGTAGCAAAGGGGACCACACAACCTCCAGCCTTGAGAACTGCCAGCTGAGAAACAATGGCCCATTTTGATTTCTCAAAGCAGAGCGGGATCTTGACCTCTGGGCCAACCCCAAGACTAGACAAGTATGATGCCAGCTTGTTGGCTTCATCATCCAGCTGCTGATACGTAAGACTACCGTCCCAGGCATCCACGGCCGGAGCGTCTGGTTGACGAAGCCGCTGCTGCAAAACCCCATCGTGAATGCGAGTCTCTCGTTTTGGTGGAATACGGTTGTTCCATTTCCGGATCTGGGAGATATGGGTTTCAGGAACAATGTCAATGTCTCCAGGCTCCATGTTCTGATTCAGGATATTGATCAAGGCCTTCTGGAAACTCTCAGACACGCTCTCCGCCGTCTGCTGATCAATTCTGGGATGCCAGAAATCAATCGTTCCCTCTAGTCCATTCTCACTAGTGAGGATGTTGAGTGTCAAATCATACTAAGGCTCATTAGCTACCAGTTATTATAGCTCGTGTATCGGCCTTCACTCACCTCGGAAGGATTCACTGCGTCCAAGAGCTCAAAGGACAAACCCGAGCCCTGGACCAGCTCGCCAGTCATCTTCCTCTGACATGACATGATAGTATTTCCCCGGAGGCGTGAAAACTCCCTTCCTTGGGTTTCATGGCCGGCCATGAAAACACTGGGGTATGACATACCCTCGAGGAAATCACTCTGTGCCTTGTCAAGTACCTGTGCCATCGTCGACTCGCTGTCCATCTTGACGCGGCAGATCATTGTATCAACAAAGACGCCGACAGTCTGGCTGATTCCTGACAAAGGAGCCTGACGTCCAGAGCTGACATAGGAGAAGCACACGTCGTCAGACCCAGTGTAGGACCGTAGGACCAGTGCCCATGCAACTTGGCATAGATTGGCGGGTGTGACGCGGGCAGCCTCGCAAAACCGCACAATTGTCTCGGGGCAGACGTTGGCCCGGAATGGGACACTTCTCAGATCCTCGTGGCGGAGATGATCGCCATTCGTCGGGAAGAATGACGGGTTAGCGCCTGTGAGGTAGCCCGTCCAGTACGAAATGGACGTTTCTGGCGACAGTCCACGTTGGTATGTGACAAAGTCGCTGTATGGCATGACCGGGGCGCCAGAACTCTCTTCTAGGTACGCCCGAGAAATGTCCTTAAATAGGGTATCCATCGACGCTCCATCCACGAGAGCGTGCGATATATCTAGCCGCATGATCGCCGAGGATGCTGTGTGACTGCATATTGTTGCCCTGTGCGTCGCTCCATAGTTGTCGAAAGCGACCGGCCGCCGCGAGGAAAGTTCAATCGAGGCTGAATGACCCTCTTCATCCTCCAAGACTTCCAAGGCACCGATACCCTCCTTGAGCACCACTTGATCGTAATGTCCTGGCCTATTGACACTGTCAATGAAGACAGTCCTCAGTGCCGCCTGCTCCCTGACGATGCGCCTCCAAGCCTCAGTCAAGCGCGAGTAATCCAGGGAGCTGGCGGGGTCAGTGGAGCGAATCTCTGCGACACCACTGCATTGGTACATCTCGTTATTGATTCCTTGAGCGACCAGGAACACCTCTTGAGTGAGAGAGCACGGGAAGACAGACTCGACAGTTTTCAGGGGTTCCGAGGTGACGCGTTTCAAATCGGTCATGAGGGCATCGACGTCTTCATAGCTGAGGTTGAGGTGAGGGAAATCAACAAGACTGGCGTGCGACTCATAGTTCTGGAAACGATGCAACAGTCCAGTCAGGGCTGATCGGAACGCGTCAGCAAGGTCATGGCTACTGCCCGTGGACCCTGAGTCGACCCCGAATTTGAGGCGTCCGTCCACCCAGAAAGGTGAGAGAGTGAGATTTTGGGGAAGGGCTTCCAAGGGCAAGGTGCTTCTCGGTTTTCGACGAAACTCTGCGCGGCAAACATCCTCCAGTGTGTTACGCGATGAATTCTTCCCACGTTGCAAGCAGGTCACGTCCAACGTAACAAGCGGTTGAGCGGGTGGCGAGTTGTATCCGTCGCTCGACTTTTCCCGGTATCCCAGGCGGGCATCTCTGATCCTCCGCACAAGATCGATGTCACTTCCTTCACCTGAATTGCTCTCGATGATGGATGTGGAATGACTTTCAAAGCAACCAATCTTTGAGGGCTCTTTCGAACCACTTCCAAAGCTCCCATTGTCAACGGTGCGGAAGTGGACTCGACTAGAATCCGAGGCCGACGTGGACTGGAGAGCAAGATAGGCAGCTGCCGTTACGAAATCTCGTGGCTCAGTTCTCAAGACAGCGTGGATTGCGCCGTCATACAGTAAGTCGTTCGTTCTCAGATCGATTTCATGTTCAGAGTCCCGAAGCAAGGTTTCGTCATCTTGCGCCGTGAAGGATTGGCCATCCGCTGCAAGTTTCCTTCCTGAAATCGCACGCAGCTCACGTTGTGTCCATGAATGGGAAATTTCTGCCGGTTGGGGCCGTGAGCTAGTTTGGGTTTTGCTCAGTATCACGTCGAGTTGATCTGCGAGGGTGTCCCAGGAAGGCGCATCCATGATGGCACGGGAAGCAGCGATGCCAAGGTGGTAGGCGGCAGGAGTGCCTCTGCGGGTGAAGGCCATCGCTCCAAAAGCAAGATCTGGAATGCGCTCCACGAGTGTGCCCGTGGCTTCCGTCAGCTCAGCTTGCGATACCTCCAACGCCTGCTCCAATTCGCAGGTTTCCAGAATGGGGGACTGTCGCTCCTCCGTCTCCAGGCGCAGTTCATGGTCGTTTTCAGCTGCGTGCGAGTGCTTCGCTGACAGAATTGGGTGGCGATTACAGAGCTCCCTCAAAGCATCAAAAATTTCTGTCGTTTCAATGGGGCGGCCAAATCGAAATATCTTGACCCGTGTTGCCCGGCTTGACAGATGAAGCCGCTGAGTCGCATTCAGAGGGGTCTTTAACGACGCTTCGACGACGCCGTTGCCGTTGGCACCGTTGCCACTGACCCCATTTCCGTTGGTATGATTACCATTGGTACCATTTCCACTGGCACCATTTCCATTACTATTAGCGGCGTCGCTGTGCGCCGGGGTGGAGGGAGCCTCGCAACGCTCTGCGCACAGGCAGAGGTCGGCAATGTTGGCGGACTGGAGAATATCCTTTATGGTGATACCATACCCAGCCTCACGGCAAAGCACCATGAGCTTGATGGCGAGAAGGGAATCGCCGCCTTGGGAGAGGAAGGACTTGTTTGCCTTCACTCTTGCAATACTTCGGCCCAGAACTTTGGCGCAGATCCCTCGGATTTCCTCCTGGACCGCGTCCCCGTCGCATTTGCCATTCATGGCTGGGGAGGGCAGGGGGATGAAGTCGACTGGATCCAACGTCATCCTGTGATTCTGGTGAAGCCGTCGAGCTTCGTGATAACTTGATAATGGATAGTACAATAGTAGTACAACAAGATTGAGGGTATTGTTCACCGTTGGGAGCTTCTTGCCAGAGGGCGACGTCCAACAGCCCGACAGTATAGCACAATTAATGTGGGTTATAACAATATGGCTGTGTACCGGAATTTTAACGGTATGCCCAGAATATCGTTAAAAGGCGACTCCTACTTAATTAGGCAATTGGTCCCGTTTTATTAGCTGAGGAGGGTCATTTCTTTGCGATAAGCTACAGGAGAATGGTACAATGTGCTAGGTTCATCCCTCTAGTCCCATTTGCGCATATTGACAATGAATTGGCTGTGATATTCAAGACACTGCCCGAGGTAGCTTTTTGGTTGTGAACATATGAAGAAGGTACTTGTCTCAGGGGGTGTACCTCGAACCGTTACACACCCATATCTCTATAAGCGATGTTGACTTACACGCGGCCTAGATATGGCGTTAACCACACCTAGCACCTCGACCCATGCCTATGGATTGAGGAGCACATTGCCAAACGAGCATTGGTACTCGTTCAGCTTCAAGGAGCTTCAGCTCCAGATCCGCGGCTTGATTCATTCGGATCTTCAGTGGGCAACACGTCCGGACGCCGCTGCGATGTTCGTGTACGCAAATGAGCCTGACTCCCCGGGGCCGTGTCTTGGAATATTGCAACATGGCATGCCCGAAGAGAGACATGCGTATTCGCCTTGGGATGCCACGCCCACGACGAGGGAAGGGACATGCGTGCATCGCTGCATTTTCCCCTTTGGGCCACGAATGGCATCGTGACCAATGCAGAGACATGCCTGCAAGTCCCCTTTCGGACCATCCACGATTCCATCGGCGAGGCGAGCCGCGGAAAGAGATGACGGTGGACACTACGGATACACAGTCAGTGATCGGAGGCTCGGAGCCCAATGACATGAGACACCTCCCAATAATTTTGAACTTGCAATCCTTTCTTTTTCTCTCGTCATCGATCACCGGCAAAGCACAGAGAGTGGCGTCAGCGAGACAGAAGCCTTCAATCTGGAAATCTCAGCCCCCATGTTAGACCCGATGCAGCGGCGATCTATTATGGTTACATACTACTAGTGGTACTACGCGTCCGAGACAGGTAGCCACATAAGGCTGATATATCGTATTCCAACAGGTTTGTGTGGGGTGCGAAGTGCAGGATGCGGGAATACTTCTCCCTTCATGTTTCCCGAGTACCATATACAACCACCTCGTGTGCGTTTGACTGACCCGGGAAGTGGACCACAGGATGGAGATCGGCATGACATTCCTGTGATGCAGTCTCTATTACATCGCAGATGATAGTGTGCCGGGTAATAACATATTACGTATGTAAAATTTTAATCTGTATTGTATGTAAAAGGACTCATCACATCGGCCGCTGGGCACTACATCATGCTACAGACAGTGATTTTCGTACCTGCATGTCGTATGGCGTGTACGAGTACACTAACCGTACCTACGATTAGACACGCTACCCTATGCCAACACACCAAAATCTTGAAGATCAAATTCGTAGATGGTGTGTAATTATGACATATGGTCCTTCAGTTGATTAATATCTGTGTTTCTGTGCCTGTGTGTATCATTTATGTGTATATCGTACGTTGATGCAGCATTCTCCGGTAGGGGGATGCAGCTACATCTACCCATACAAGGTACCTAGCTACGAGTATCCCAGGTACTATCGGCCACGAATATCATGTTCATTCAATGTAACTACAAGTACAAGTGGGTGGGGCGGAAAACTGCTGCAGGTCCTTCCAAACGCCTCACGACTGATAGTCAGGTACCTGATGGAAGGCTGGGTACGTGTGTGCGCAATAGCCAACACCAATAGCGGGCCTCCCTTGCTTCATGTTGGCTATTTAATAGTTTTGCCCTAGTTGGCTTCCAGATTCCTGGCACTTTGAGCTTTGATCACTCGCATCAATTGCGCCATCGACTCTCCCAACCAACGCGACCTCCCAGACGCTCTACCAACGGCGGTCGATCGAACCATTGAACACTTTTCAACAATCGCTTAATAAGCACCACCCGACTTGGCACCTCTTCTGAACTTGAGACAATAATATCACGAGAAGATGATTTTCTCGCCGCCTTCCTGGGTCCCGGAGATCGACAGCCAAATCCCCGACTCTGTCCCCCTGGGGGAGTTCTTCCTCCCCGGCGACCCCACCGCGGGCTCCCCAGGCTCCCCATCCCCAGCACCATTTGTGGACGCAATATCGGGGAAGTCGTACTCGCCCGAAGAGCTCCAAGCGAGGGTGGAATGTCTTGCACGTGCTCTGTCGCGTCGGCTGGGCTGGCAACCCAACTCCGGTTCGCCCTGGGACAGGGTCGTCGCGATCCACGCCTTCAACACGGTACGTTTTGGAGCTTTGACGGCGGCCGGAGACGCCGCCCCGGACGTGTCTCGAAATCGAACCACAGGGAGAAATGGAGACATGGAGAAATGCTCACCCATCCTCGCTTAGATCGATTATTTCGTCGCCTGCTGGGCGATCCACAGGCTGAACGGGATATGCATGCCGATCCACTCGACCAGCACTGTGGCTGAGATGGCGTCTCACCTCGCCAACGGCCGATGTCACGCAATATTCACCTGCCGGGGTCTAGCCTCGACCTCTGTCCAGGCAGCCGAGAAGGCCTCCATACCCTTGGAGCGAGTCTACACGCTACCCCTGCCCGAGGCGTACATCGTCCCCGACGATGAGCCGCTGAAGAGATTTGTCTCACTTGAACAGCTGATCGACGATGCATCGCAGATAGACCCTTTGGAGCCGCTGCAGTGGGAACCGGGCCAAGCGAAGACCCAGGTTGCCTTTCTGTGCCCTACAAGCGGCACCTCGGGTCCGCAGGTGAGGATTCCCACCTCCGAAACGCCCCCCCCCCCCCCCTTTTTTCTTCTTCCCCATCCAGGTCCCCGAAAGCCACATGCTAACCACACTGGGGCCGCGCCGAATAGAAACTGGCCATGCTCACCCACTACGGCGTCATGCTTAATATCTTGCAGGTGACGGCATACGAGGATTATTCCAAGCAGGGGCGTGGCCAGGTCGCCAGCGGAGCCATCCCGTTCAGCCACAGCTACGGGCTTCTCATCGGGCACATAGCCTTGTGGAGACGAGACACTCTCATTGTATTCCCCCAGTTTGACATGCAGCATCTGCTCAGGACTGTCTCTGAGTTCAACATCACCAGGCTGTACCTGGTACGTTAATTGTGCGCGCTAAAGCGTGCCAATCTCACAGTCATTTTGGGCATAAACATAACAAACATGGGACTAATACTACCTTTCTGTCTCTCCATCCAGGTCCCGCCTATCCTGGCCGCCCTGGCCGCAAATCCATTCCTGCTACAGATGTTTGACCTGTCATCGGTCGAGAGTGTTGTTACCGGCGCCGCGCCTTTCGACCGGGCTGTAGCGGAAAAGCTGCATAAACACGTGCCCGGCTGGAAATTCCTCCACGCATATGGTGAGCCCCCCTATTATGCCGAGCCACCTGTTACGACTAGTTCCCGCAGTGGGTATGTGTTCGGATGGGACTAATGTATCGCGTCGTTGCCGTGTGCCAAGGCCTTACCGAGACAAGCATTGTTGCAACCTTTACCAGCGCCCACGACATCTGGCATGGATCGTCCGGGTCCCTAGTTACCGGGTATCAGATGCGTCTGGTGGGCCCGGACGGGAAGGACGTCTCCGAATACGAGGAGGCGGGCGAGGTCCTGTTCAAGGCTCCTAACCTCTTTGTCGGCTACCTGGGCAATGCCAAGGCTACCAAGGCGACCATCGACCCGGAAGGCTGGCACAGCACTGGGGATGTGGGCCTTGTGAGGGTTAGTCCGAGTGGTCACGAGCACCTCTTCATTCGAGACCGAATCAAGGACATGATCAAAGTCAAGGTTCGTCTGCATATGCAGGTTTCTGTCAGCTCCTGCCTAGCCGTTGCGCTAACCGGAAACCAAAGGGCATCCAAGTCGTCCCCATCGACATTGAGTCTGTGCTGCGGGAGCACCCAGGGGTTGCGGAGGCGGCTGTAATCGGAATCCCCGATGAGCTCGCCGGCGAGCGGTGTTGCGCCTTTGTAGTCCGCTCCAAGACCGCCATGTCCGAGATGGAGGAGGACGATCTCCGAGACAGCATTGATGACCATGTCGAGGAGAAGCTGCACGAGACGCACTGGCTCAGCGGTAGAATTCACTTCCTCGCAGAAATTCCAAAGAGCAAGAACGGAAAGGTCTTGAAGAAGGAGTTGAGGGCGCTTGGCAAGTAAACGGGGTGGTCACTTCTATGGTCGCTACCCTGCACCTGACTGCATTTGGATGATTGATGCGTAATCAACAAGATATCTCGACAGCTTGAAATGAAATAAACAAATAGTGAGATACTCAATATTTGCTATTATGATATGTGAATTTGTAGAAGCCTACGGCTCTAAATGTTATTATTAATCGGGAGTTAAAGACATGGTCTTGCGAGTAAAGAACATCACCAAAAATGACAACCACGAGGATAACAAAGAATACTCTACCATACTGAATTTTGTTCAAAAAGACCGTGCTATATATATATATATATATGTATACATATTAGACAGATATAGAGATATTTACCAATATTATTGAGGAATAACGCTGATTTTCAATGCCCCGACCTTGTACGGAGTATATCAGTGTATGATACAGATGTGTACCTGAGTACTACGTACTACGTACGTACTACGTATACTATGTTGTACTCGTACCTGAATAGTCCGACTCTGGCGTCAAAGCCCATATTAGGTACGTACCCCTGGCCCACCCGTCGTCATGCCCCAGGATCTTTTCCCCCTGGGGAAAAAGCATGGATTTTGCACAAATAGATGCATAAACAATTATGCTCAAGAATAGTATGACAAACATCAATTAGGTTGCATAGAGTTTTAATGTATCAAATGTAAAATAATCGCGGCGACAGCAAAACACACAGCACACCGACCGAATCAGGATCGGAACATCGCATAGCGGGCAAAGATGTCATCCCTCTTCAATCTCTCCATGGCCACCTTCTCGCACTGCACCTGCACGTCGAACCCGCCATCCCGGTCCATGGGCAGGAAGTACGCCAGGCCCTTCTCCTGCGAGCACGAGCGCATGCAGACGGGGTAGCCCAGGGTGGTGCCCCAGTCCTCCTTGAGCAGCTCCAGGCCCGACATGTCGGAGATGGCCAGGTCCGGTCCCGGGTAGGTGTCGTATCTCCAGGTCAGGTCCGTGACGGTGGGGAGCGAGTCAACGAGGCCGATGAAGTCGTGCACGGCCTTGTCGTCCAGGGCGGTGACAGCACCGCGCACGGCCAGGGCGAGGTTGGCGACGGACAGTGGCGTGGAGGGCGTGCACAGCTCGGCGAGGGCCATGCGCACGCACGCGTTGGGCTCGACGAGGTTGCCGACGAAGGAGTCGCTGAAGGGCGGCTTCATGCGCGCGCGGAAATCGATACGCGTCGAGAACAGCGACGTGCCGTCCGGGTTCGCGGCGTCCAAGCGACGGGCCAGGCTGAGGTGCTTCCAGACGAGGGCCGAGGCGGCTTCGCTGCGGGTGAAGTGGGCATCGATCTCGTCGCTGGCGGCGTTGAGGGCCTTGCGCAGAGACCGGAGGATCTCGTCGCTGAAGTGCCACGTGCACATCTCGGCAGTGGCAGCGACTGGGTCTGGGCGGTCGAGCAGATGTGGTGCGGCAGGGTTGAGGGGTGAGCGCTCAGCGGGGTCAACGACGTAGTTCGGGAACTGGGCTATGGTCGCGTCGCGCGAGCCGTGTTCCAGCCGCCATCGCTCGCGAGTCTGTTCGCCGGCTTCGACGATGGAGTCCAGGTCGGGTTTCCCTCGCGCCACCAGGGCCTTGGTGTGGCGTGCCCATGCAGTCGTCAGCATTCCGAACCCGCGTGCGTCGCATGCTGAGTGGTGCCAGGAGAGGCCCATGAGGATGCCCCCCTCGATGAAATTGATTTGCGCGAGCACCACCGAGAGGCCCTCCACGGTGGCGTCCTCGCACGTTGGATGCGGGACGAACAGATGCTCGCGGGGAAGAGAGGCGATGGGGAAGTTGTTCTCGACCAGGTCCTCGAAGCGTCGAGCCTTGAACGGACTCTGCTCAGCAGCAGTGTGGTCGACGACCCGGAATCGCACTCCAGAGTCGGGACCAAGGCGAAGCTCCAGCTCCTTTCTGATGGATCCTGGCCTGGGCGCGACAAGCCCGGCCAAGTCTGGCAGCTCGCACAGCGCCATGCTCAGGCCCTGCTTGAGGTGATGGACCGTCTCGTCCACCCTGCTCCCGGGGGCCAGCGCCAGGGCGACAAGGACGTGCGCGTAGTTGCGCTGCGCCTGCTGGTCCAGAGTGGACAGTCGCACGACGTCTTCGCCCTGGGGCGCATGGAGCTTGACCAACGTTTCCTCCATAATGTTGAATGTTGAGCAGGATATGTGAGAGAAAAGATTGATGGTATCGCCAAAAGCCCAGGACTAGCCTCGGGAATGCGTTT